>NC_044392.1:19344686-19969686 GCF_006542625.1 Nomascus leucogenys | reverse complement strand
CCCTTTAACATGGAATGTGGTGGTTTAGTCTTGGTTATGTATGTTTGGAAGGGTCCTCCCAAAACTGAAATTTGAACAACGACAGCACTGACTTTTAGGTATTCACTGAGTCTAGTTAGTGACTTGGATTAAACAAGATCCCTGTTGGCAGGCTGTTTTCTGGCTCTGTTGGCCAATTCTGGCAGGAGTTTTCCCTTCTTGAAGATTTTGTGCTCTTGAAGACTTCAGTAAAATTGCTTCTCAGTTGTGTGCATACTTTATTCTCTCCCTGGGTAATACCATGTTTTTAGCTTCTATTTACTATCATTCATCTCTGGAGAATTGCTTCAGGCTCTGTCACTTTTATAGCCATTTAAAAATTTTACATATGTTCTTCTTCTTTTTTTTTTTTTTGAGACGGAGTCTCTCGCTCTTTCACCCAGGCTGGAGTGCAGTGGCGCGATCTCGGCTCACTGCAGGCTCCGCCCCCAGGGGTTCACGCCATTCTCCTGCCTCAGCCTCCCGCGTAGCTGGGACTACAGGCGCCCGCCACCTCGCCCGGCTAATTTTTTGTATTTTTAGTGGAGACGGGGTTTCACCGTGTTAGCCAGGATGGTCTCGATCTCCTGACCTCGTGATCCGTCCGCCTCGGCCTCCCAAAGTGCTGGGATTACAGGCGTGAGCCACCGCGCCCGGCCATGTTCTTGGGTTATATATTTAGGTATTAATGTGTACACAGTAAGTACGGAATCAGTAGTAGCTATTATCCTTCAGTGCCTCACATATAAGAGAATATACATTGGTGGTTAATTTTTATTGATAATTCAAATAAGTAAATTCAGAATATTCTGATTTTAAAACATGAAGAGGTAATAAGAGGGATTACGAAGGCACAGGAAAAAATAACATTTCCAATTGCTAGTATACCCTAATGTGCCTCCTTGTTACTTCAAAACTTTGCAGATTTGTGGTTTTTAAATTTAATTTTATTTTTTTGTAACTGCCTGAGCCCAATACACTAAGATAACAATGCAGCCTGGTTTCACATTCATTATTGACCCGTTTGTCATCCTCTGTTCCCCCCACCCTGCCCACCCTCCCAGCACACACATTTAGACATAGGCATACTCAAGTGAGAGCTCATTCAGGGCAGGAACATCTTTTAATCCATCTTTCTCCCATAGTACCTATCTGGAAGAAAGTAATTAATAACTGTTGGAGGAATGACTGAAAGCTCTAAAGGGTTCTGTAACAGTTATGGAGATTAAACATGCTGAAGTTAATTTCTGCTTCTGTTCATATGATGATGATTTTCATTCAGCAAATATTTTTATAGTACCTATTATGTACTAGACACTGTACCAGGATTATCTTGTTTATAATTTATTGCCTTTACCGATTAAGCAAAACTGAGTTTGGGGAAAAAATGTGAAAAATGTTTTAGCTTATGCCTTCCTTCCTTTTTCCAAGCTTGCCAACCAACCCTTCAACTCCCCAGCCACCAAAATAAATTATCTAAATTATTATATTCTAGCTTCTAGAGATGATAGAATGCTAGAGTACCAAAATGTTCCAGTTCTGCTTTGGCCACAGCTAACTGTATGGGTTTGGGTTAAATATCCAGGCCTCAGTTTTCTTAACTTTAAAAGAGACTCAACAAATATTTGCTGAGCATTCACTATGTGCTAGAATTTACTCTAGGTACTGAGGATATATATACTCATGAACAAAAATAGTTAACAATTCTTTGACCTTGGAGACAAAACCTGGAACTTATTTCTACTAGAGGAGTTTGAATTAGCTGATCTAAGGACCTTTCCAACTCTTAAGATCCTGTTTTATAGACAGTGTTCTATGATTTATAGACCTAGTGGACTTTCTCTGGGTTCTTTAGTGCTTTACAGCCTTAAATGTTTTCTAATTCAGTTGTCTTTACTAGATGTTCTGTTTACTTCTTGTCAATGAGAAGTAAAACCTGAGGGAGAAAGATCTTGATTTTTGCTTCTGTTGGTAGATTAGAAAAAAAGCATGTAATACTTAAAAAAAAAAAAGTTTCCAATAGTCAATTTTACTCCCTAATGCCCATATCCCTAATAATAATAATACTGTTAACTTCCCTTTGGGTATTACTATATGCCAGGAATTTTACTACACTTAGAATCTAATGATGTTTTACAAATTAGAGAAGCTAGTAAGTAAGCTAGTAAGTGGTGAATCTACGATTTGAACCAAGGTCTGTAGGACCTCAAAAGCTGTCTGTTTCACTGTACTTCTCTATATACTAGATGCTTGGCATATCCAACGCTCCCTTATATTTTTTATTTTTATTTTTTCGGCATATGCCATTGTCTTAAATAGTAAGCCTCTTGAGGCTATAAGCCATGGTTTTTGCCTCTGAATCTCTAGTGCCTTTGATAGTATCTTGATGATACAATTGTGTGTTCAAAGTTAGTGCTATTGATGATAAAGGTTTTATTTTACTGAGATAGGATTTGAATATTTAAAGTAGTTTTTTAGCAATTCAGCTTTATACTGGTTTTCTTGCTTTAGTTTAGCAAGAATTTTTTTGTTTTGTTTTGTTTTGAGACAGGATCACACTCTTGTCACCCAGGTTGGAGTACAGTGGCATGATCAGGCTCACTGCATCCTCAACCTTGTGGGCTCAAGGGATCCTCCCATTTCAGCCTCCTGAGTAGCTGGGACTACAAGCGTGCATCGCCATGCCCAGCTAATTTTTAAAATTTTTTTGTAGAGACAGGGACTCACTATGTTGTCAGATTCTTTTTTTTTTAAGTAATAAAAAAGCCCTTAAGTAGGGACTTAATTTTAAAAATCTTAATATATAAATGGTACAACAACAGTTCTAATGCTTTTTTTGTTAAATTACAAGAGTGATATAACTGTATTACAGAAAACTTGGAAATTAGAGGAAAACATCTCCCATAATTTCACAGTTTGTAGTGTTTATTTTCAGTCTCATTTTTTAAACAAGTACACAGTACAAGTGCTAATAAACATACCATCTTAGTAGTCTGGTTTAACAATTATGACAGTAAATACAGGTTAGTTTGAAAATGACAACATGTTCTCAGAAGCAGAAAAGTGATATTGTTCTCAACATGACAGATATTTGAGTTCCTACAATGGGAAAGGCACATTAATGATGTTTTTCTTTTTTGCCTGTAATTATGGTTCGAGATACTCAGGAAATCTCTTGGGAGAGATATCTAACCCTTCTCAAAGATGGCTTGAAATGTTCAGCACTTGGGAGAGGTTGTCATAGTTAAAATTAATTAGGAACAGGTTCATCCAATAGTGAGTCTCTCAGGAATAATCTAAGAGTGCATTCCTTTGTTTTCACTCTATTTGCAGACAGAATGCTAGTAACAGACTAACGTGTAATAGAAAAAGATTGAGTATCATTAGCAAAGAATCATAGTTCAGAATCTCTGCAATCTCTAATAGTGTGATTTTAAAGGTCCAATCTAAGGTATTTTACTTGTTCTTTAGGGAATTACGAAAAGCACTTTATACACTTGTTTGTGAGTTTGGGGCTTAATAAAATTGGGAGCAGAAAAGATAACTATTGGGTACTGGGCTTAATACCTATGACACAAGTCCACTGATGTAACAAACCTTCACATGTACCTTGAACCTAAAATAAAAGTTAAAAAAAAAAATCAGAACTCTTGGCCGGGCGCGGTGGCTCACGCTTGTAATCCCAGCACTTTGGGAGGCTGAGGCGGGCGGATCACGAGGTCAGGAGATCGACACCACGGTGAAACCCGGTCTCTACTAAAAATACAAAAAAATTAGCCAGGCGTGGTGGCGGGCGCCTGTAGTCCCAGCTACTTGGAGAGGCTGAGGCAGGAGAATGGCGTGAACCCGGGAGGCGGAGCTTGCAGTGAGCCGAGATTGCGCCACTGCACTCCAGCCTGGGCGACAGAGCGAGACTCCGTCTCAAAAAAAAAAAAAAAAAAAAAAAATCAGAACTCTGGAAACCAAAACCAAGTAAATGGCCTGAGAGACATCTGGTTAGTTGGAGAATTGGTAGAAATAATAAATGAAAAGTTAATCCAGGCAGAGTTCATTAGGCAAACTCATATGCTGGAGTTTCATTTTTAAAGCAGTTGAATCAACAAGGTATGCCTTCATTAAAAATTATATTTATTAGACGTTTTTAATAATCTGAGGAATCTTGTAAATTGAGTGCTGTATTACAGTAAAGTGAACATTTTTTGTTTAGACAAATGATCTAACCCAGTTAAGCATGCGTAGAAAAAAGACTGGAAGAAAAAAACACTAAAATTTTATAATAGCATGGTTGTAGTTTTTATCTACCTTGTTTTCAACAGTGAGGATGTATTCCTTCTGTAATCAACTGATTTAGCTTTTCTGTACGGCATTTTTGAAAATTTATTCATTTAATTGAATACACAATAACTACATGTAGAGTAAAGCTTTGTGTTCTAAGATTGCGTCTACACTTAGTTTTCATCCTAAACATTTAGAGAAATTGATCAGAGGAATGATAATAATTATATTAATTGATTTAGACAATTCAGTTAGAGGACTAATTTATAATTTTTTGTGCTGCTTTATAATTTACAAAGCATAACCTATGAACTAAGCTATTATCATCATCATTTCAAATTGGAGGATACTGAGGCTCAGAATTTGGGACTTAGGTTTTATAGTTAGTAAATTAAAAAGCCAGTATAAATTCATGTTTAAAAAAATTCATACAATGCTAGTGAAGTCTCCTTTCTGCTTTAGGGTCTCATTTGCTTTCCCAGAGGCAGCCATTCTTGCCAGTTTCTTGTGTGAATTTCCAGTAATAGTCTGTGTATATGCGAATAAATATATATGTATACTGTATATGTATATTCTTTTGTGTAAGCTGTTTATTGTTTTACAATTTGTTGTTATGTTATTTTTAGCTTAACTGATTTAGGATATTGCTCTATATCATCACATGTGGATCTCCCTTATTTTCAAAACCTCTGGGTATTGCTATATGTGAACTTACTGTTATTTATTTTACTAGCCACCGAATGCTGGACATTTATTTTGTTTTCAATCTTTTGTTACAATTATGCTGCAGTGAATACTCTTTTACATGTTTTTTTCTGCACATGTGTGAGCATATGGATTAATTTCTAGTAGGTGTAATTTTTGGGCCAGAGGATACTTTTAATCTGCATAGATACTGCTAATTTGGAGTAGGCATAGTGTCTCAGGCCTATAATTCCAGTGCTTTGGGAGGCTGAGGCGGAAGGATTGATCGAAGCCAAGAGTTCAAGGCCTGGGTAACATAGTGAGAGCCATCTGGGACAAAAAAAATTTTTTTTAATTAGCTGGGCATGGTGGTGTGCGCCTGTAATCCTAACAGGCTACAGGTGAGCTATGATTAGCAGGTTACAGGGAGCTATGATTGCACCACTGCACTCCAGCCTAGGTGACAGAGCTAAGACCCTATCTCCAAAAAAAAAAAAAAAAGATATTGCTCATTTACATTCAGAAACACTGTAGCAGCACACGTTTGAGAGTGTCATTTCCTCCTCAGCTTGATCAACATGTATATTATTGTCAGTCCAGTGATCAGAAAGATTTCAAACAATTGCATTGTTTTAGTTAGTTTTTTTTTTTTTTTGAGACGGAGTCTCGCTCTTTCACCCAGGCTGGAGTGCAGTGGCGCGATCTCGGCTCACTGCAGGCTCCGCCCCCCGGGGTTCACGCCATTCTCCTGCCTCAGCCTCCCGCGTAGCTGGGACTACAGGCGCCTGCCACCTCGCCCAGCTAATTTTTTGTATTTTTAGTAGAGACGGGGTTTCACCGTGTTAGCCAGGATGGTCTCAATCTCCTGACCTCGTGATCCGCCCGCCTCGGCCTCCCGAAGTATTGGGATTACAGGCGTGAGCCACCGCGCCCGGCCAGTTTGTTATTTCTTTATGGGTAAGGCTGAACTTATTTTTTTTTTCTTTGAAACCATTTGTATTTCTTTTGTTATAAACTGCTTTAGTCTTTTACCTGTTCTCTTGATGGGCTGTTTGTCTTCTTTCTCACTGATTTGTAAGAACTCTTCTTATATTTAGGAAGTTTGCCCTTCTTTGCAAAATTCTTTGCAAAATTTTTTTTCTCTGAAATTTTTTTTGTTTTTGGCATTTTTTGATTATGTAGAAATATTTGTTTTATATGTTTAATTTGTCAGTCTTTTCTCTTAGAGCTTCTGCAAAATCTAGATTTTTAAACTTCAGGAGCAGAGGCAGAATAATATAACTGCAAGAGCACACCTGTTCTGCCCCGAGTAGTTCTGTGATCTTGGGCAAATTACTTAACCTCTTAAATGCACTCATTTGCATATTAGAAGTAAACTACTGAGACTTCTTGGGTATTATTGAGACCTCTTAAGCATGTTGTGATTACAAAATGAACTGGTGACTTATTTTCTTTAGCTACTCCTGTAGTTTCCCAATTTGTTAAAAGCTGGCCTTGTACCCTGCCTCATATACTGTGCTTTCCTATGACATAAATGTGAACTTCTGAGTATTTTGTGCAAAAGTAAGATAGAAGTGAGGTAGAAGAAACTCACTTTTGTGATATAAATAATGCTTTCAAATGAATCAGAGGTGCAATTAAAAAATAAAAGTTGGGCTCTTTTTAAAACTTGTTTTTATGTGGTAAAAATATACAAAGAAAAGTAAGCCTCACTTCCTCCCCCCTTTAAACTGGGGATTATTATAATGGGAATATAATAGTACCAGGAGTTTTTCATCTGAAATAATCAAACTGCTTATTCCTTACTAAATCTGCAATAAGAATACAAATTTGACCAAGAATGCTAGGATAAGAACATATTTTTTGGAGGAAGACGTTTATATTACAGTACTTTATAGTTTTTTAGATCATGGTTTCTCAGCCTTGGCACTTTGAGATTTGGGGCTGGAGAATTTCTTGTTGTGGGAGGCTGTTCTGTGCATTGTAGGGTGTTTTGCAGCATCCTTATCCATTAGACGTAACACCTTCACCAGTTGCAACAATCAGAACTATCTCCAGACACTGACAAATATTTCCTAGAGGATTAAATTGCCTCTGATTGAGAGTCACTGATTTATTTATTTATTTTTATTTTAAAGTTTTAGTACTTTTGAGAGAGAGTCTCGCTCTGTCGTCTGGGCTAGAGTGCAGTGGTGTGATCTTGGCTCACTGCAGCCTCCACCCCTGGGTTCAAGCAATTCTCATGCCTCAGCCTCCCGAGTAGCTGGGATTACAGGCGTGCATCACCACGCCTGGCTAATTTTTTTTGTATTTTCAGTACAGATGGATTTCACCATGTTTTCCAGGCTGGTCTCTGTCTCCCGACCTCAAGTGATCCTCCCGCCTTGGCCTCCCAAAGTGTTGGGATTACAGCGTGAGCCACTGCGCCCGGCCAAATCACTGGTTTAGATATATACTTATTTATTTATTTATTTATTTATTATTGTTATTATTATTAGTTTTTTTTTTTGAGACAGAGTCTCGCTGTCACCCAGGCTGGAGTGCAGTGGCGTGATCTCGGCTCACTGCAGGCTCCACCCCCTGGGGTTCACGCCATTCTCCTGCCTCAGCCTCCCGCGTAGCTGGGACTACAGGCGCCCGCCACCTCGCCCGGCTAATTTTTTGTGTTTTTAGTAGAGACGGGGTTTCACTATGTTAGCCAGGATGGTCTCGATCTCCTGACCTCGTGATCCGCCCGCCGCGGCCTCCCAAAGTGCTGGGATTACAGGCGTGAGCCACGGCGCCCGGCCTATTTATTATTATTTTTTGAGGCGGAGGTCTGGCTCTGTCGCTCAGGCTGGAGTGCAGTGGCGTGATCTCGGCTCACTCTAACCTCTGCCTCCCGAGTTCAAATGATTCTCCTGCCTCAGCCTCCCAAGTAGCTGGGATTATAGGCGCCCGCCGCCACACCTGGCTAATTTTTGTATTTTTAGTAGAGATGGGATTTCACCATGTTGGCCAGGCTAGTCTCGAACTCCTGACCTCAGGTGATCCTCCCTCCTCAGCCGCCCAAATTGCTTGGGATTACAGGCATGAGCCATCGTGCCTGGCCTAGATACATACTTTTTGTGGTCCATTAGGACATATAAGATACACTTTGTAGGGGTGAGGACAGGGGAAAGAGTTTATCTTCATATTTTTATTCTTAAGCCTGCTATGAGCCATGACTGACTCCTTGTGCATAAATATTGAGCTTAAAAAACTTAAATGAGAAGGCAGCCTGAAATCGTGAACTTAATTTTATGTGTGATTTTTCTGCCTTTTTTAGTGTGATCACCTCCCTCCCCCGGCTCCACTGTAGTTTGGAAACTTAGTGTGGTCTTCTTTTAGTTGTGGAACAGTTCTATCTAGTGGGCTAAGTATCAATACAGAGATCCTGGAAGGAAAACATTCTTATGCCACTGTTGAGAAGGAAGAGGACTGATGCTTCTAGAACACCTAATAAATACTAAATATTTTTAGATGATCTACATGCATTATTTCACTTAATCTTCATAGCCTTTCTACAAGTAGGCATTAATCTTCTGTATTACTTGCTCACGGTTGGAGAGTTGAGACTTGAACCCAGGCACATCTGTTCTCCAAGTACATTTGCTATGCTGCTTCCTATAGTCATTGATGTTATTTCAGTCAAATTTTGGGATGAAAATGAACATTCATGTGATCTTACGTTCCTCTATTGTTATGTAAAAGAAATTATTCAGTGGTGTGTGTGTATGCGTGTGTTTGTGTGTATGGGGGGGAGGGAGGTCAGTAGTGGGATAATAACAGTAATACTTACTGAGCACACTTACGTGTCATGTGCTATTTTCAATAATTTTTACAACCTGATGAACCTTTCAGTATTCTTTACAACTTGGTAATCCTTATATCCCTGTTTTACAAAAACAAAACAAAACAAAACTGGGACACAGAGGTGAAGTAATTTGTTCAAGGTCAAACTGCTGCTAAGTGGTAGAGCCAGAATTGTAACCCAGTAGTCTAAGCAATTCAGGTATTAATTGAATGAGTCTGCATTTTTAAGGGCAAAATGGCTCTGACAGAGCTGACTAATTGTGGTACCATTCCTTGGTTATAGCTGAACATATGTTGTAGGCTACTACATCTTCCTATGTGAAAATCAACTTATCATTGCATACACCACATCTCTAGAAAATGATTGTTGCATGAAGTTATAGTGGAGAGTTTTTGTAGACATAGTAGAAGGTAGTTTTTCATTTTGCAACCTCCAGATTTATTGCTCATGAAAATCTAAGCTTGTCTAGGTTAGTGTACATCATACCAATATTTACTTTTAAGCCAACATTCTTTCAGACATGGTTATTTGGACTTGGAGTTTCTACAGTATTGTATTGCTTAAAGATAAAATGTGTCAGAGACTCCCTAAAAAACAAACTGTTTTATTGAATAAAACCTGGAACCATTAGCTGTAATGATTTCTGATCCTCAGATGAACATTTTTGAGAACTAGCATAAAATAATGAGAGAGATCTTGGGCTCTGAAGTCAGAATGTCTTAGGTCAATTGATAGATTTTAGTTATATGAGCTGTTAATTTTTTTTTTTTTTTTTTTTTGAGACGGAGTCTTGCTCTGTTGCCCAGGCTGGAGTGCAGTGGCGTGATCTTGGCCCACTGCAAGCTCCGCCTCCCGGGTTCACGCCATTCTCCTGCCTCAGCCTCTCCAGGTAGCTGGGACTACAGGCGCCCACCACCACGCCTGGCTAACTTTTTGTACTTTTAGTAGAGACGGGGTTTCACCGTGGTCTTGATCTCCTGACTTTGTGGTCCGCCCGCCTCGGCCTCCCAAAGTGCTGGGATTACAAGCATGAGCCACCGCGCCCGGCCTGAGCTGTTAATTTTTATGGAATGTTGCACTTAATTAGAATTTTGATGGATCATTTATACTAAGGATTATTGATAACTTCATTTCATCTTTTGTTCTGTAGGTACAACATAGATATAGCATTATGCATGTATTAAAAATATGAAATTATATGCATTAAAGGTGCTTCCAGTATTGATGGTTGATCCTCTGTTTCAGAAAACATTTACTAGATGCCTCCTGTGTGTCACTACTCTAGTAAGCCTTGGTCATACAGAATAAGACCATGACATTTGCTCTGAAGTAGCTTTTAGTTTTTTAGGGAGATAAACACTGACTTTCTTGTGTGACAAGTACTGTGATAAAGGATGATAGAAGTAAGGCAAGGGGGTGCCATGGGAGAATCCTGTGATTATGATGAAACTTTTGGTGGTAATGTAGTTTTAAATTATTTAATGGTTTTATAGGATCCAGCGTTGTTACTGTAGAGGATATTTAAACTGTACTTGAAAGGATAACATACATTTATAGGAACATTTGATTCAAGTTAAATTGTATTTTGGTGCATAGAGTCCATATTGTGGGATATAACATCAATTTTCTTATGAGATTCCTTGTTTTATCTTTTCTTTGTAATAAAGGAAGAATTTTTAACTTTGACCATAGGGCATAGGAAGGGGATTCAAGGATAGACTTCAAAAGATCTGTGATCTACTCCAAAACAGTAGGTAAAATATTTTGTGTATATATTTTAACAGAGTATCAAGATTCTCATCCCAGGGACACTGAGAGAAGTTTTAGGTAGTGGGAAGAACACTGGATATAGTACAAGACAAACCTGGATTGAATTGTAGCTCTGCCATTTGTGACATCTCTGAGTGATCATGGCAAATTACTTAAACTCTTTCATTTGCTTATGTATGACGTATACACATTGTTGAGATAAAGGAGACATTTGGTAAATAGAATTGCTTGTATTATTATTAATACTTAACCTGCAGAATTTATATGTATTTGTTTAAATGTTCTTTCTTTTTCTTTCTTTCTGTCTTTCTTTCTCTCTCTCCTTTTTTTTTTTTTTTTTTGTGACAGAGTCTTGCTCTGTTGCCAGGCTGGAGTGCAGTGGTGCGATCTCGGCTCACTGCAACCTCCACCTCTTGGGTTCAAGCGATTCCCCTGCCTCAGCCTCCTGAGTAGCTGGGACTACATGTGCGCGCCACCATGCCCAGCCAATTTTTGTATTTTGTATTTTTAGTAGAGACGGGTTTTGTATTTTTAGTAGAGAGGGGTTTCACCATGTTGGCCAGCATGGTCTCGACCTTCTGACCTCGTGATCCGCCTGCCTCGGCCTCCCAAAGTGCTGGAATTACAGGTGTGAGCCACTGCGTCGGGCCTAAATGTTTGTTCATTTCCAGTATTCTTCACTCACTAAAGAAAACTTGGAACATACATATCGAAAAATAGAAGATAGATCACCATCCACACCATTTTTAAATTTGTCTTTTACATTGTTTCTTTTTTTTTCAATCGTAGTTATTATCTCTCTTTCATACACATACATATATATATATATATATATATATGTATTTAACATTTTTTATTTTGTTCTCTTTTTTTTTTCTGAGACGGAGTCTTCCTCTGTCACCCAGACTGGAGTACAGTGACGTGATCTCGGCTCACTGCAACTTCCATCTCCCGGGTTCAAGCAGTTCTCTTGCCTCAGTATCCCAAGTAGCTGGGATTACAGGCACGTGTCACCACACACCTGCCCAATTTTTGTATTTTTAGTTGAGATGGGGTTTCACCATGTTGGCCAGGCTAGTCTCGAACTCCTGACCTCGTGATCTACCCGCCTCAGCCTCCCAAAGTGCTGGGATTACAGGTGTGAGCCACTGCACCTGGCCTATTCTGTTTTCTTTAAGTATTTTCCTATGTGGTCTTCATTAAAAAGATGCTTAGCATATTAATTGATTGTGTGCTTTATAGTTTAAGCCCTAATGTGTACAGATATTTTATATATGTCCACTATAATTTATGCTGTTGCAAATAACCTTTGCTCTACCATTTGATAAATTCTTTTCTGTAGAGTTACATGTGGTACTTATTATATTATTGAATTATTTTTCTATGTATACATTTGAGTTTTGAAATCAAACGAGTGAATTTTTAGTTTATATTTTAAGATCTTGAATGGTAAAGCAGACAGCATCAAGGGTTAACTTGAGCAGTAATCTGAAAAATGCTATTCTGAAGGGATTAAACTGAGCATATTTAATTTGGTTGCAAGGGCCATTTATAGTTTGTCAGAGTTCACTTAGCATAGGAAATTCGCATTAAAAGTTGTGAGCTTGAAGAAGATTGAAATATTTCAGTTTGTATATACAGTTTTTTTCACCCTTCTCTGAAGTCTGTATTGCTTTCATTCTTGGTTTGTTCTCTACATTCTTAGTTTGTTCTCTATATTCTGTTTTTTTTTTTTTTGTTTTTTTTCTGGCACACTTTTATGCGGCGCCTTGTAAGATCTGGGGGTGGATTCTGGACCATCTGGCACTTCAGAATAGCTCAAAACCTTAACTCTCTTGACTCTACTTTGAGCCATACTTGCTTGAAATGTCCTAGTTTGTCTCTCTGCTTGGCAGAGTTTTCTGCTTTATACCCTCAGAGCTTTTTATGACTAATTTCTTCCTTAGGACAGGAATTTTAAGAGTACCAGTATTCATAAATTAAAGTGGACAAGACTTATTTCACTGTAAAATTCACCAAAAAAACCCTCATAAACTTTGCAGTCTGTTTTTAAATGTATAATTGACATGAACACTTATGTCTGTTTGATAAGTATTTAAAATATTCAAAGATGGAATTTTTTTAGGTACTGCTTATAGCTTTTCTTTGATTATGAGGCCAATTAGAGAGGAAAGTGTAATTCTGCAAATTGTAAATTTACTGAGTTGATTTCTAGTCCTAGCTTTAAAATATTTCATATGTCCAAATTAATAATAAGTTAAAAAGATATACCTGCATTTAAAAATATGAGCTATCTACCAATTCCAAAAAGCTGTGGAGGTAGTTAACGTATAAAATATTTAAACATTGTTGGCTGGGCGTGGTGGCTTGCGCCTGTAATCCCAGCACTTTTGGAGGCTGAGGTGGGAGGATCACCTGAGGTCAGGAGTTCGAGACCAGCCTGGCCAAAGTGGTGAAACTCCGCCTCTGCTAAAAATACAAAAATCAGCTGGGTGTGGTGGCAGGCACCTGTAATTCTAGCTACTCGGGAGGCCAAGGCAGGAGAACTGCTTGAACTCGGGAGGTGGAGGTTGTAGTGAGCCGAGATTGTGCCATTGTACCCCAGCCTGGGTGACAGAGCAAGACTCCATTTCAAAACAAACCAACTAATAAATAAATAAATAAATAAATAAATAAATAAATAAATTGTAGCGAGCCAAGATTGCACCATTGCACTCCAGCCTGGATGACAGAGTGAGACTCCATCTCAAAAAAATAAAATAAAAATAAAATAAAATATTTAAACATTGTTTACTTTTATTAAGAGACTTTTTTTTAGCTTTCTGCTCCATTGTTCTTTTGTAAAATTTTTATTTTTTACTTTTTAAGCAGTTTAATTGAGATGTAATTCACATACCATACAACTTAACCCTATAAAGTGTACGATTCAGTGGTTTTTAGTCTCTTCACAGATACGTGCAAACATCAATTTTAGAACAGTTTTATCACCTCAGAAAGAAACTTGTACCCCTCAGCTATCACCCTCCCGTATTGCATGCTTCCCCCAGCCTAAGCAACTATTTCTACTTTCTGTCTCTATAGAGTTTCTTATTTTGGACTTTGTATGAATGGAATAATATAATACATATACTCTTATGACTGCCTTCTATCACTTTTTGTGGTTTATCTATGTTGCAGCAAGTATCACTAATTCATTCCTTTTTTTGGTTGAAAAATATTCCATCGTATGGTTATACCACATTTTGTTTGTCCATTTGTTCATTGGTGGATATTTGGGTGGTTTCCACCTTTCGGCTGTTATGAATAATGCTTTTATAAGCATTCATATTCAAGGTTTTATGTAAATACATGTTTTCACTTCTCCTGGGTACATATCTGGTCATGTGGAAATTCTGTGTTTAATCATTTGAAGAACTGCTGATTTTTTTTTTTTTTTGAGACACAGTCTCACTCTGTCACCCAGGCTGGAGCGCAGCGGTGCAATCATGGCTCACTGCAACCTCCGCCTCCTTGGTTAAGCAATTCTCCTGCCTCATCCTCCCAAGTAGCTGGGACTACAGGTATGTACCACCACACCCGGCTAATTTTTGTATTTTTAGTAGAGACGGGGTTTCACCATGTTGTCTGGGCTGGTCTCAAACTCTTGGCCTCAAGTGATCCACCCACTTCGGCCTCCCAAAGCACTGGGATTACAGGTGTGAGCCACCACGCCCGGCTGCTGACTGTTTTAGAGCAGCTGCACCATTTATATTTGTACCAGCAGTGTACGGGGATGAGGATTTCTCCACATCCTCTCCAGTAATTGTTATTAGCTGACTTTTTGATTTTGGCCTACTTTTTTTAGTATCTCATTGTGTTTTCGATTTTCATTTCTCTGATGATTAATGATGTCAAGCATCTTTTTATGTGCTTATTAGCCATTTGTATATCTTCTTTAGAGAAATGTCTATTTATATTCTTTGCCTGCTTTAAAATTGAGTTGTCTTTTTATTATTGAGTTGTAAGAATTCTTTATGTATTCTAGATAGAAGTCCTTATTAGATACATGGTTTGCATATATTTTCTCCCATTCCATGGATTATTTTCTTGATGGTGTTCTTTGAAGTACTTTGAAGTTAATTTAATTTAATTTTAATTTATTTTGTTTTCAGACAGGGTCTTGCTCTGTTGCCTAGGCTGGAGTGCAGTGGTACAATCACAGTTCATTGCAACCTCAACCTCCAGGGCTCAAGTGATCCTCCCACCTCAACCTCCCCAGTAGCTGGGACTACAAGTGCACGCCACCTTGCCCAGCTAATTGTTTTTATATTTTTTGTAGAGATGGGGTTTCACCATGTTGCCCAGGCTGGTCTTGAACTCCTGGGCAACATGCTCGCTTTGGCCTCCCAAAGTGCTGGGATTACAGGCTGACATAAGCCACCTTGCCTGGCCTGATGTTTATAATTTTGATAAAGTCTAATTTATATATATTTTTCTTTTGTTGCTTCTGCTTTTGGTGACATAGCCGAGACTTTTGGCAAATCTAAGGTCATGAAGATTTATCCCTCTGTTTTCTTTTAAGAGTTTTGTAGTTTTGTAGTTTAGCTATTATATCTAGGTCCTTGATCTATTTCAAGTTAATTTTTATATATGGTGTGAGGTAAAGGTCCAACTTCATTTTTTCGCTAGTAGATATCTTTTGCTTGTGACGTGGTATTCCATCACCACTTGTTGAAAAGACTGTTCTTTCCACATTGAATGATCTTGGCATTCTTGTCAATAATCAGTTAGCCATAGACATATGATTTAGTTCTGACTTAATTCTGTTCCATTGATCTATATGTCCTGTGCAGTACAACACTGTCTTGAGTATTGTTGTTTTGTAATACATTTTGAAATTGGGATGTGTTAGTCCTCTAACTTTGCTTTTTTATTTTTAATTTTTTGTTGTTGAGACAGAGTTTCACTTCTGTTGCCCAGGCTGGAGTGCTGTGGTGCAAACTCGGCTCATTGCAACCTCTGCCTCCTGGGTTCAAGTGATTCTCCTGCCTCAGCCTCCTGAGTAGCTGGGATTACAGGCGCATGCCACCACGCCCGGTTAATTTTTGTATTTTTAGTAGAGATGGGGTTTCACCATATTGGCTAGGCTGGTCTCAAACTCCTGACCTTAGGTAATCCACCCGCCTCAGCCTCCCAAAGTGCTGGGATTACAGGCGTGAGCCACCGCGCCCAGCCTACTTTGCTTTTTTCTTTCAAGATTGTTTTGGCTATTCCAGATTCCTTGCAATTCTATCTGAATTTCAGAATCAGCTTGCCAGTTTCTACAAAACAGTCAGTTGGAATTCTCATATAAATTGCATTGAATCTATAGATTAGTTTGGGGAGTATTATCTTAACAAGGTCTTCTGATTTATGAACGTGGGATGTTTTCCCATTTTAACTTCTTTAATTTTGTTCAGTGTCTTGTAGTTTTTAGAGTATAACAAGTCTTGTACTTTTGTTAAAGCTATAACAAATAAATTGACAATAAAACTATTTGATGCTATTGTGAATAGAATTCTTTTTTTTTTTTTTTTGAGACAGAGTCACTCTGTCACCCAGGCTGGAGTTCAGTGGCGTGGATCTTGGCTCACTGCAACCTCTGCCTGCCAGATTCAAGTGATTCTGCTGCGTCAGCCTCCCGAGTAGTTGGAATTACAGGCAAGCCCCCACCACGCCCAGCTAATTTTTGTATTTTTAGTAGAGATGCGGTTTCACCGTGTTGGCCAGGATGCTCTCGGACTCCTGACCTCAGGTGATCCACCCAACTTAGCCTCCCAAAGTGCTGTGATTACAGGCGTGAGCCACCGTGCCCGGCCTGTAATTGATTTCGTAATTTCATTTACAGATTCTTCGTTGGAAGTGTATAAAAACAAAATTTTTTTATACTGATCTTGTATCCTGTAACCATCTGAACATATTTATTACCTTTAGTAGTTTTTAGTGGATTCCTTAGGATTTTCTAGATATAAGTTCATGTCATCCGCAAATACAGATTTACTTCCTCTCCCAATCTAGATGCTATTTCTTATTCTTGTCTGATTTCCCTGGCTAGAACCTCCAGTATAATAATGATTAGAAGTGGCAAGAGTGGACATCCTTTTCTTGTACCTGAAGCATACGTATGTATAATCAGTACCTTGAAAGTGCCTAGTTGAGCCATGAAATAAAACTTAGTGTTATTTGAAAGGGTTTTTTTTTTTAAGTATTTATTTATTTTTATTTGCCACTAATGAGGAAGAAGGGGTTTCTAAATTTTGTTATTTATTTATTTGTTTGAGACAAGGTCTTTGTTGCTCAGGCTGGAGTGCAGTGGTGAGATCGTGGCTTACTGCAGCCTTGACCTCCTGGGCTGAAGTAATTCTGCCTCAGCCTCCAAAGTAACTGGGGCAACAGGCATACACTACCACATCTGGCTAATTTGTTTGCTTTTTGTAAAGATGGAGTCTCACTATGTTGCCCAGGGTGGTCTCAAACTCCTAACGTGCAAGTGATTCTCACATCCTTCGCCTCCCAGAGTGCTGGGAGTACAGGCATGAGCCACCTCACTTGGCCAGAGGGTTTTTTAAAATTCACATTTTAATTATGTTGCTTCAGAGGGGTTCTTGAGGGTGGTCCTTATACTATCAGCACCTGAAAACTTGTTTGAGATGTAGGTTATTGTTAGACTCTCCCCCGCAACTCTGGAAAGAACCAGGGGGTGGGAAGTTCACTTAGCTTTTTGCATGGTAAATGTAGTTTATCTTAAAATTAATAATGTGGCAAGGTGCAGCCGCTCTCGCCTGTAATCCCAGCATTTTGGGAGGCCGAGGAGGGTGGATCACCTGAGATCAGGAGTTTGAGAGCAGCCTGGCCAACGAGACGAAACCCCATCTCTACTAAAAATACAAAAATTAGCTGGGAGTGGTAGCAAACGCCTGTAATCCCAGCTACTCACTAGGCTGAGGCAGGAGAATCGCTTGAACCCGGGAGGCGAGGTTGCAGTGAGCTTAGATTGCACCAGTGCACTCCAGCCTGGGCAACAGAACAAGACTCGTTTCAAGAAAACCACAAGAAACCCCCCAAAAACTAATAATAGTACCAATGAGTAACACATACAGGGTTTTTTTTTTTTTTTTTTTTTTTTAAGACAGAGTTGGAGTTTCGCTCTTGTTACGCAGGCTGGCAATGGTGCCATCTCGGCTCACTGCAACCTCCACCTCCCGGGTTCAAGCAATTCTCCTTCCTCAGCCTCCTGGGTAGCTGGGATTACAGGGGCCTGCCACCATGCCTGGCTAATTTTTTGTATTTTTAGTGGAGACGGGTTTCGCCATGTTGGCCAGGCTGGTCTTCCACTCCTGACTTCAGGTGATCTGCCCGCCTCGGGCTCTCAAAGTGCTGGGATTACAGGCATAGCCACCACACCCAGCCAATACAGGGTTTTACATTTATGGAACCTGTAATTTTCACAAAGACTATTTATAGTACGTTTTTTCTTTCTTTTGTGTTTTTTAATATATGAGGAAACAACCCAGAGAGATTGTCAATTTTTTTTCTTTTTTTTTTTTTTTTGAGATTGAGTTTTACTCTTGTTGCCCAGGCTGGAGTACAGTGGCTCGATCTTGGCTCACTGCAGCCTCCACCTCCCGGGTTCAAGCGATTCTCCTCCCTCAGCCTCCCGAGTAGCTGGGATTACAGGTGTGCGCCACCATGCCCTGCTAATATTTGTGTTTTTAGTAGAGATACGGTTTCACCATGTTGGTCAGGCTGGTTCTGAAACTCCTGACCTCGTGATACTCCCACCTCAGCCTCCCAAAGTGCTGGGATTACAGGTGTGAGCCACTGCACCCGACCTACAGATTTTCTTTTAAAAATTAGCTGGGTGTGATGGTGCACACCTTTAGGTGCAGCTACTTGGGACGCTGAGGCAGGAGGATTGCTTGAGCTTGGGAGGTCGAGGCTGCAGTGAGCTGTGATTATGCCACTGCTCTCTAGAGTTGAGAAAGGCAAGACCCTTTCTCAAAAAACAAAACAAACAAAAACCACAATGAAATACCACTTCATACCCATTAGGGATGGCTATGATAAAAAAACCAGTAACTAGCAAATATTGATGAAGACTTGGAGAGATGTACTGCTGATGAGATTATAAAATAGTGCAGCCACTGTAGAAAACAGTATGGCAATTCCTCAAAATATTAAACATAGAATTACTGCATAATCACCGTATAATCCAGCAATTTCATGTCTGAGTATATATCCAAAAGAACTGAAAGCAGTGACTTGAACACATTTGTATACCAGTGTTTATAGCAGCATTATCCACAGTGGCCAAAAGGTACAAATAACCCAAGTATCCATTGACAGATGACTGGGTAAACAAAATATGGTATCTACATGCAACGGAGTATTTTTGACTGTTAAGAAGGGATGAAATTCTGATATATGCTACAACAAGGAAAAATCTTAAAGACATTATGCTAAATGAAATAAGCCAAATGCAGAAAGACAAATATTATATGATTGCATGTATATGTGGTACCTAGAATAGTCAAATTCATAGAGACAGAAAGTAGAGTAATTGGTAACGAGAGGTTGAAGGGGAGTTAAGTGTTTAACGTACAGATTTCCAGTTTGGGATGATGAAAAAGTTGTGGAAATGGATAGTGGAAATAGTTGCACAACAATGTGAATATACTTGGTGCCACTGAATTGTGTACTTGAAAATGTACAATTTTATGTTATGTGTATTTTGCCATAATAAAAAAGTAGAACAAAAATGAGAGAAGGACTTGAATAGAGATTTCTCTAAAGAAGATATGCAAAGTGCCAGTAAGCTCACAAGAAAATTTTCAACATCATTAGTCATTAGGGAAATGCAAATTATAATCACAATGAGAAGCCATTTCATACCCATTAGGGTGGCTTTTATCAAAGAAAAAGAAGGAATTTGGAGATACTGGAACCCTTGTGCATGGCTCGTGGGAATGTAAAATGAGCTGATGGAAAACAGCATGGCAGTTCCTGAAAAAAATTCAAAATAAATAGTTCAGCAATTCCACTCCCAGCTGTCTACTCAGAAGAATTGAAAGCAAGGATCCAAACACATACTTCTACAGTAGTGTTTATAGCAGCATTATTCACAAGAATTAAAAGGTAGAAATAACCCAAGTGTCCATCAAGAGCTGAATGAATTAAAAAAATGTGGTGCATGCATAAAATAAAAGGATTAAAATTATGATACATGCCACAACATGAAGAAACCTTGAAGACTTGAAATGAAATAAGCCAAACACAAAGGGACAAATATTATGTTTCTTTTTATATGTGTCTTAGTCTGTTTTTGCTGCTATAACAAAATACCAAAAACTGGGCAATTTAGAAAGAACAGAAATTTATTTCTTCCAGTTCTGGAGGCCAGGAAGTCTAGGATCAAGGTGCTAGCAGATTCAGTGTCTGATGTGGACTGCTTTCTCCTTCCAAGATGATGATGCTTGCTGCATCCTCATGTGGTAGAAGGGCGAAAAAGGGATGAATGCTGTGCCTCACATGGCAGAAGAGAAGGAAGGGCAAAAAAAGGCAAGTGTTGTGAGGACTCTTTGATAAGTACCTAATTTGCATTCACAAGGGAGGAGCCCTTATGACTTTATCACCCCTTAATGGCCCCACCTCTTAATACTATTGCATTGGAGATTAAGTCTCAACATGAATATTTTGGGGACACAAACATTCAAACCATCGCAATAAGGTATTCAAAACAGGCAAATTCATAAAGACAGAAATAGAAATGTGTTTACCAGGTGACCGGGGGAGAGAGGAGTGAGAAGCTTTTGTATAATGAGTACAAAGATGAAAAAAATCTGGAAATAAATACAGATGCTTTTCAACTTAACAATAGGGTCGCATCCTGATAAACCCGTAGTAAGTGGAAAATATCATATGTCAGAAATGTATTCAACATGCCTAACTTACCAAACATCATAGCTTAGTCTAGCCTACCCTAAACATGCTTAGAACACTTACATTAGCCTACAATTGGGCAAAATCATCTAACACAAAGCATGTTTTATAATAAAATTTTGAACATCTCATGTAATTTATTGAATACTGAAAGTGAAAAACAGTGGTTGTATGGGTACTTGAAGTATGGCTTCTACTGAGTGCTTACTGCTTTTGTACTGTTGTAAAGTTAAAAAATTGTTAAGTTGAACCATTGTAAATTGGGGGCCAACTGGTGATGGTTACACAACATTGATACCACTGAGCACCGTACCTAAGATCATATCATCAATGAAAATTTATGAACCATTTGAAATATATGGGTATGTGGGTGTTTCTTTAGGTCTCTTTGTTCCATTGTACCTTTTATGAGTTGGATAAGTGAATTTATCAATGGTCAGGCAGAATTTTTTGAGGATAAAAGCATAAAATACAAATATAGAGAAGTGACATTGTTATCTTATTGACCAGTTGGAAAAGGGGTTTAAGTTTTTTTTCCTAATTATAAATCTGTATGTCATTATTTGAATCTCTATCACCTTTATACTTCACAATACACACTAATTTTTTTTTTTTTTTTGAGGCAGGGTCTTGCTCTGTTGCCAGGCTGGAGTGCAGTGGCACGATCTCGCCTCACTGCAACCTCCGCCTCCTCTGTTCAAGCGATTCTCCTGTCTCAGCCTCCCAAGTAGCTGGGACTACAGGCGTGCACCACCATGCCCAGTGAATTTTTGTATTTTTAGTAGAGATGGTGTTTCACCATGTTGGCCAGGATGGTCTCCATCTGTTGACCTCATGATCCACCCGCCTTGACCTCCCAAAGTGCTGGAATTATAGGCGTGAGCCACGGTGCCTCACACTAAAATTTTAAGTGGCTGATTTAAGTGATATTTTTCGCTGCTGCCAGAGGACTGTTGCAAAGATACGTGTGATTTAACGAATATTTATATATCATGATACTTCTAAGATGCATGAATTGGGTGTGGGTCTATTCAAGCTGCCTTGCTTGGCTGATTGAGTATCTCTCACTCTTTGTTGTAGGCTCATAAATGAAATGTGCATCATATTCACCATATTGATGTATCATTTTGAGGGCATTAGGTCATATTGAGCTTTTTCTTTGCATTTGGCATGATTAACTTTTTTGCGACTTTGGACAAGTTATCTTTTTCTTTGTAAGTTTTTTTTTTTTTTTTTTTTTTTTGAGACGGAGTCTCGTCTCTCTCTGTCGCCCAGGCTGGAGTGCAGTGGTGCGATCTCGGCTCACTGCAAGCTCCGCCTCCTGGGTTCACGCCATTCTCCTGCCTCAGCCTCCCGAGTAGCTGGGACTACAGGTGTCCACCACCATGCCCGGCTAATTTTTTGTATCTTTAGTAGAGATGGGGTTTCACCATGTTAGCCAGGATGGTTTCAATCTCCTGACCTCGTGATCCGCCTGCTTCTGCCTCCCAAAGTGCTGGGATTACAGGCGTGAGCCACTGTGCCTGGCCTTTTTTTTGTATTTTTAGTAGAGACGGGGTTTCACTGTGTTAGGCAGGATGGTCTCGATCTCCCGACCTCGTGATCCGCCCGCCTTGGCCTCCCAAAGTGCTGGGATTATAGGCGTGAGCCACCGCGCCCGGCCCGTTCCTTGTAAGTTTATCTCATCTGAAAAAGGGATTTTCCCCTCAATTTTCCCGTTTTATTTTTCTGCTTCTTAAAATGGATGACAATGACAAAAGAAATTTGCTAGCTGACTGGTTAAAGAGTTGTGATGGCAGTCATCATTGCTCTGTATGTGTGTACTTGGTAGTACATAGAAATATTCATCAAATGATTACTTCAATTGAGTTGCATTTGTAGAACTACATGAAGTTGAATTTTAACTTAAATTTGAACTCCTAAGTGTCTTCTAAAAAATATTCTATATGTAACATTGAATAGCTTTTTTTCTGTATGCAGAATGCAGAAGATTTCTTGTTATTCAGTTACTCATTTCATTCTTTCATTTTTGTTCACTTATAAAATATTTATTCTATGTGTCAAGCACCATTCAGGGTACAGGGCACTGAAAAAAAATTCTAGAACTCAGAATCGAAGTGTCCACTGTCATGTGTCACATAGTAGACGTTAGATAGTAGTAATTGTTAAACTCTTGGAGAACATTATAGAATTTTAAAAGCTAAATGAGAAGTTGATATGTTATCACGTGACTGTTACTCAAGTTCTGACTTTAATGGAGTGAATTTTAAAAACAGTTTAAAAAAATAGAAAAAAGGAAATATAACAGAAAACTGCAGTATTTTAAAATATTTCTTTATACTGAAGAGATAGTGTTAGAAGTGAGGCCTAAATTATATGAAGCAGCAAGTCTTGTCTGATTCTGGGCATAATTGCCAAAAGCAATTCAGAAGAATCTTCAGATTTTGAATGTGAAGAAAGCTTTGACTTAATGTTTGATTATGATACTAGGGGAAAATGGTGAATAAATGTATGCAATTGTAGGTGAATAAAAAGTATTCTTTTAAATTATCTGTTCATTTTGGTAATGCTTTTGTTAAATGGAAGGTGGCACTTACAACTAAAGGTTTCTTAGAATTGGGGAAATATGGTATACTTCTCTGAGTGTTATCAAGTTCAAATGTCACAATTCATGTGAAAGAGCTTAGTACGAAAATGGGGAAAATAATAATAACATTGATTATAAAGGCAACAAACTTAATGATTAAGAGTGAAAGTCCTGGAATCAGACTTCTTGGATTTGAATCCTGTTACCAACACTTAACTAGGTGTGTAACTTTAAGTCAGTTACTCAGTTAATGTCTTACTTTCCTCATTTGTTAAATGGGTATAATAGTATGTGCCTCAGGTTAAATGGGCTTAATGTGTAAGTGCTGACTAGTACTTGGAGTATAGGAAATGCTTAATGAGATTCAATATATGTTATTTGTTATGAAGCTGTGAAACACTGTGTATATGATTTTAAAATGTGCTATTTAAATTCATACTTTACAGTTTAACTTGGCATTTTAAAAAGTAACATTTGATTACTGATTGAAAAAATTTTTTGGTCTCATTTGTGCAGAGCTTATTTTTTCTCCTTGCATAAGCTGCTCTTCATTTATTTGTGTAAATATTGGCATGTTTATTTACCTTTGACTAGTCCATGTCACCTTTTACTAATCAAAGCTGTTATTTCTGGGTTATTAATCATCCCACCCAATTGGGTGGCAGCAGTAAACCCTGAGGGCTTGTCATCTCTCCCACTTTGTAAGTTATTACTGTCATTATGGTTTAATTAAGGAGAGTTTTTTTTTTTTTTTTTTTGCCAAATTCTTTGCTATTTGGAAATAAGGAATGGACCAAGTAATAAATATGCTGAAAATGTATGCCTTCTTAGTTCACTTTAAGAAATTGATTTATTTAGGAAATGGTGTTTATTTTAAATTACACTTGATTTTTTTGAAAAATACATTTGTATGGGCATATTTCTTAAAATGTTAGGTCTATAGTATAAAAAGAATTAAAATACCAAAGATTTCTATTGATTTATATTCTTTGGTTATTCTTTTATATTTCTTGACTGGTATTCTATATGGTTCCCAAAACCAGTCAAGAACTGTAAAACTGTTACTCTACATACTTGCCAGCAAAAAAAAAAAAAAAAAGAAATATAAAGCTCACTTTGTCAGTTTTATCCATTCTCATATCAGAACCTTTTTGTTTGCATGTGATAGGAAACATCAATTCTAACAGTCTTAAGCAGAAAACATTAGTTTATATAAATGGTAGGTCCATTAGTAGACCTGGCTTCTGGTGTGTTAGGGTCACAGTGATGTCACTACTTAGTTTTTCCTTCTTTGTACCTTGGCTCCATTCTAAGGCAAATTGTTCTGTTGTAGAACTAAGATGATTATAAAGCTTCAGGCTTGCATGCTTTATAATTACAAGTCCAGTGGAAAACAGCACCTCCTTTCTAATAGGTCCCACTAAGGTTACATTTCTGCCCTGACATAGTTGCTGTGGAGAATGAGTTTAAAAGTAGGTTTGCCAGAAAGAATTGAGGTTACTGATTGAGTTGAATTGTGTCCCTTCAAAATTTGCCAGTACTGGAGAATGTGACTTTACTTGGATATAACATTGTTGCAGATATAATTAGCTAAGGTTATATGGAGTGGGGCACAGATCCAGTATGACTGGCATCCTTATAAAAAGGGAAATTTGAACGCAGACATACACACAGGGAGAATGGCATGGGAAGATTGGAGGTAGGCTGCCACAAGCCAAGGAACTACCAAGAGTAGGAGAGAGGCCTGGAACAGATCCTTCCCTAATGCCTTCTGGCTTCCAGATTGTGAGACAGTAAGTTTCTGTTCTGAGCCATCTAGTTTGTGGTACTTTGTTATGGCCCTTGGGAACTGTTACAGTGATCATGAATTTATAATAGTGGTCTACCTTGTTGAGTGACTTTCTTAGCTGCAGCATCAAAGAAAAGTTTTTAGATGGTTTCATTCAGGTTTGGGATTTTGCTATATTGGTGTCTAAGATGAATCGTAGAATCTAAAGTGAATAAGGTGGAAGGGAAAGTAAAATAGAGAGGGCCTGAGGGATCAAAGTCTATTGGGCCCATGGATAAGAGGTTTTATAGAGGTCAAAGGATTATAATCTGGAAGAAGAGGTTGTGGTTGGAGGACAAGGTGCTTGAAATAGTGATTAAGGAGGTGGAGCACTTTTGGTTGAAGATAGAAGGGCAAGGAAGGATTTTACTATGGGATAAGGAGCGTGACTGGGACATAATATATGTGTTCACTGTTTTTTTTTTTTTTTTTTTCGAGTTGGAGTCTTGCTCTGTTGCCCAGGCTGGAGTGCAGTGGCACGGTCTCGGCTCACTGCAAGCTCTGCTTTCCGGGTTCATGCCATTCTCCTGCCTCAGCCTCCCGAGTAGCTGGGACTACAGGCGCCCGCCACCACGCCTGGCTAATTTTTTTTGTATTTTTAGTAGAGACGGGGTTTCACCGTGTTAGCCAGGATGGTCTTGATCTCCTGACCTCATGATCCGCCTGCCTCGGCCTCCCAAAGTGCTGGGATTACAGGCGTGAGCCACTGTGCCCGGCCTTTTTTTTGTATTTTTAGTAGAGACGGGGTTTCACTGTGTTAGGCAGGATGGTCTCGAACTCCTGATCTTGTGATCCGCCCGCCTTGGCCTCCCAAAGTGCTGGAATTACAGGCGTGAGCCAACGCGCCCGGCCGTTGTTTTTGTTTTTTGAAACAAGAAGTTAAATAGTGTAACGTGGACAAGCTGCTGGTGAGCAAAGAGGAGTTTATTCACATTTCTAATACCTGAGATAGGCAGGTTGTTAAAACCTGACAGCTGCCATTTCAGGGGGCTACAAAGGAGGTGAGAGGATTTTTATAAATTCGTGTATTAGTCATTCATGCTTAAAGATCATTCTGCTTCCTCTGATGTCTTGTTTTTTGTTTTTTTTTTTTGGCCTACCTAGAGTGATATATATAGGGCTCACTAAGTCTTCTGATGAAAGACCCAAGCTATACTTTGTTTTCATTCTGTCTCTGTGTCACCTAGATTTTTGATCAAATTGAATTGTATTCAATTAAAAACTGGCCCATTACCAGTTTGAGTTGGTGATATGGTCTTTACATCCATTGTTTTTCAGTAGTATTTTCTGTACTATCTTTTTGAAATTCTTTTGTCTATTCTAAAGTCCCTTTCTTCTTTCATTTTTGAAAGAAATGAATCTCCAAAGCAAATATATTCTTTTATCTGGATTTTGAAAACTTTCTTTAGAATACTGTACTTACAGTATTCCTAGGTCTTTGCCTGCTAAGTCAATTTGTAATGTTTTGATATGGAACAAACATGAGATGTTAGCATGTTTGCAGAAGGTAGCATTGTAATTTTTACTAGAATTTAAGCTCTTGAGGGCAGGAGCCCTATCTGATTATTTTAACTCCAGACACCTTAACCTATTGTCTTGTACCTAGAAAGCATCTAGTTTATGTTTATTAAATTATTAAATGAGGGCCAGGCACGGTGGCTCATGCCTGTAATCTCAGCACTTTGGGAGGCCGAGGCAGGTGGATCACTTGAATCCAGGAGTTTGAGACCAGCCTAGGCAACATGGCGAAAACCCATCTCTACAAAAAATACAAAAATTAGCTGGGTGTGGTCCCATCTACTTAGGAGGCTGAGGGAAGAATCACTTGAGCCCCGGAGGTGGAGGCTGTGGTGAGTGGAGATTGTGCCACTGCACTCCAGCCTGGGCAACAGACTGGGCGACACTCTGTCTCAAAAAAAAAAAAAAAAAAATTAAATGAGTTGGGAATTACAGAGCTGAGGAATACTGTGCATTCTGTAAGGGAACTGCTCAAATGGCTGCTTGTGTTTCCTTGACTCCCCACCCTCTCCAGCTCTAAAGGTGAGGACTGCCCAGATGATTTGCCTTTCTCTGCCCCACCACGCCCTCCACCCTAGCTCTAGAGTTGTTCTCCTTTCTCAAATTTCTCTTATTACTGGCTTCTGTAATAAGCAAACAGCTTCTGGTTTCTATTTTCCTTGTCAGTTTGGATTACTGTTAATCACTATTGCTCCTTACTATTTTTCATTCTGTTTACTCTTAGTTTTCATCCTGTTTTCTTTTACATTGTAAAATATACAAGCCTTTTCTAGATATTGATAGCCTATCAGAAGCTTCTAAATATTCTGTCTTGCAAACTATAAACTTATGTGTATAAAAACATAGACTCTTCTTGGTGTATTCATTTAGTACTTTGGCCTTAGGAATTGCTATTCTATCCTTAAAGGCTGGTGGTGGTTGAGGTGGGAGTTGAAAGGCTGTGGTGGCTAGTCCCCATTCTGATTTCTCAGCCCTCTTGAAAATGGAGTAATATTCATGTCCTTCGCCCACTTTTTGATGGGGTTGTTTGTTTTTTTCTTGTAAATTTGTTTGAGTTCATTGTAGATTCTGGATATTAGCCCTTTGTCAGATGAGTAGGTTGCAAAAATTTTCTCCCATTCTGTAGGTTGCCTGTTCACTCTGATGGTAGTTTCTTTTGCTGTGCAGAAGCTCTTTAGTTTAATTAGATCCCATTTGTCAATTTTGGCTTTTGCTGCCATTGCTTTTGGTGTTTTAGACATGAAGTCCTTGCCCATGCCTATGTCCTGAATGGTAATGCCTAGGTTTTCTTCCAGGGTTTTTATGGTTTTAGGTCTAACATGTAAGTCTTTAATCCATCTTGAATTAATTTTTTGTATAAGGTGTAAGGAAGGGATCCAGTTTCAGCTTTCTACATATGGCTAGCCAGTTTCCCCCGCACCATTTATTAAATAGGGAATGCTTTCCCCATTGCTTGTTTTTGTCAGGTTTGTCAAAGATCAGATAGTTGTAGATATGTGGCGTTATTTCTTAGGGCTCTGTTCTGTTCCATTGATTTATATCTCTGTTTTGGTACCAGTACCATGCTGTTTTGGTTACTGTAGCCTTGTAGTATAGTTTGAAGTCAGGTAGCGTGATACCTCCAGCTTTGTTCTTTTGGGTTAGGATTGGCTTGGCAATGCGGGCTCTTTTTTGGTTCCATATGAACTTCAAAGTAGTTTTTTTCCAATTCTGTGAAGAAAGTCATTGGTAGCTTGATGGGGATGGCATTGAATCTATAAATTACCTTTGGCAGTATGGCCATTTTCACGATATTGATTCTTCCAACCCATGAGCATGGAATGTTCTTCCATTTGTTTGTATCCTCTTTTATTTCATTGAGCAGTGGTTTGTAGTTCTCCTTGAAGAGGTCCTTCATGTCCCTTGTAAGTTGGATTCCTAGATATTTTATTCTCTTTGAAGCAATTGTGAATGGTAGTTCACTCATTATTTGGCTCTGTTTGTCTGTTATTGGTATATAAGAATGCTTGTGAGTTTTGTACATTGATTTTGTATCCTGAGACTTTGCTGAAGTTGCTTATCAGCTTAAGGAGATTTTGGGCTGAGACAATGGGGTTTTCTAGATATACAATCATGTCATCTGCAAACAGGGACAATTTAACTTCCTCTTTTCCTAATTGAATACTCTTTATTTCCTTCTCCTGCCTAATTGCCCTGGCCAGAACTTCCAACACTGTGTTGAATAGGAGTGGTGAGAGAGGGCATCCCTGTCTTGTGCCAGTTTTCAAAGGGAATGCTTCCAGTTTTTGCCCATTCAGTATGATATAGGCTGTGGGTTTGTCATAAATAGCTCTTATTATTTTCAGATACGTCCCATCAATACCTAATTTATTGAGAGTTTTTAGCATGAAGCGCTGTTGAATTTTGTCAAAGGCGTTTTTTGCATCTATTGAGATAATCATGTGGTTTTTGTCTTTGGTTCTGTTTATATGCTGGATTACATTTATTGATTTGCATATGTTGAACCAGCCTTGCATCCCAGGGATGAAGCCCCCTTGATCATGGTGGATAAGCTTTTTGATGTGCTGCTGGGTTTGGTTTGCCAGTATTTTATTGAGGATTTTTGCATCAATGTTCATCAAGGATATTGGTCTAAAATTCTCTTTTTTGGTCGTGTCTCTGCCCGGCCTTGGTATCAGGATGATACTGGCCTCATAAAATGAGTTAGGGAGGATTCCCTCTTTTTCTGTTGATTGGAATAGTTTCAGAAGGAATGGTACCAGTTCCTCCTTGTACCTCTGGTAGAATTCGGCTGTGAATCCATCAGGTCCTGGACTCTTTTTGGTTGGTAAGCTATTGATTATTGCCTCAATTTCAGAGCCTGTTATTGGTCTATTCAGAGATTCAGCTTCTTCCTGGTTTAGTCTTGGTAGGGTGTATGTGTCGAGGAATTTATCGCAGCCAAAAAACACATGAAAAAATGCTCATCATCACTGGCCATCAGAGAAATGCAAATCAAAACCACAATGAGATACCATCTCACACCAGTTAGAATGGCCATCATTAAAAAGTCAGGAAACAACAGGTGCTGGAGAGGATGTGGAGAAATGGAACACTTTTACACTGTTGGTGGGACTGTAAACCAGTTCAACCATTGTGGAAGTCAGTGTGGTGATTCCTCAGGGATCTAGAACTAGAAATACCATTTGACCCAGCCATCCCATTACTGGGTATATACCCAAAGGACTAAATCATGCTGCTATAAAGACACATGCACATGCACACGTATGTTTATTGCGGCACTATTCACAATAGCAAAGACTTGGAACCAACCCAAATGTCCAACAACGATAGACTGGATTAAGAAAATGTGGCACATATACACCATGGAATACTATGCAGCCATAAAAAATGATGAGTTCATGTCCTTTGTAGGGACATGGATGAAACTGGAAAACATCATTCTCAGTAAACTATCGCAAGGACAAAAGGCCAAACACCGCATGTTCTCACTCGTGGGTGGGAATTGAACAATGGGAACACATGGACACAGGAAGGGGAACATCACATACTTGGGCCTGTTGTGGGGTGGGGGGAGGGGGGAGGGATAGCATTAGGAGATACACCTAATGCTAAATGATGAGTTAATGGGTGCAGCACACCAACATGGCACATGGATACATATGTAACAAAACTGCACATTGTGCACATGTACCCTAAAACTTAAAGTACAATAAAAAAAAAGAAAAAGAAAGAAAATGGAGTAATAGAAGATGGAATTCTAAGTAGTTGAATTTTTATGTGTTAATATGTCAGAAATAATTTCATGGCAAATTACAGAAAATTGTGTGCATTAAGATACTAATTTAAAAAAATTTTTAAAGAGCAAAACTAAAAAGAGTGGTTTATTTGAAGGAATAAAATCTATTCCATTGTCTTCCTTTTACTACCTGGCCCTGATTTGCCATCGCACAATGTTCTTACTTCCTGATTTGTCACCTTCTCTCTACTTCACATTGGTGTTCAATACTGCCTTTTCATGGGAAGTTGCAAAAAGTAGTACCGAGAGGCTCTATGCACCCTTCATCCAGTTTTCCCTAATTGTAACATCTTATATAACTATAGCAATAGCTAAAACAGGAAATTGACATTGGTATAACCCACAGACCTTATTTAAATTTTGCCGGTTTTTTAGATACTCATTAGTGTGTTTGCATATATAGTTCTATCCATATGCAGTTTTATTATGTGTGGATTCATGTAACTGTAAACGTAATCAAAATAAAGACTTGCTCTGTCACAAAGATTCTTTGTGTTACCCCTCTATAATCATATCCACTCCCCTCTCCATTTTATTAATTTATTTACTGACGACTCCCTTGTTTCTGACCTTGTGATTAACTGAGAAAAGATTGGCATTATGTTTTAGAGGTTGTCTTTTTATTTTACTTTCACTTCTTTTTTTTTTTTTTTTTTTTGTGATGGAGTCTCGCACTGTTGCCCAGGCTGGAGTGCAATGGCACGATCTTGGCTCACTGCAACCTCTGCCTCCCGGGTTCAAGTGATTCTCCTGCCTCAGCCTCCCGAGTAGCTGGGATTACAGGCACCCGCCACCACGCCAGCTAATTTTTTGTATTTTTAGTAGAGATGGGGTTTCACCATGTTGGTCAGGCTGGTCTCGAACTCCTGACCTTGTGATTTGCCCGCTTTGGCCTCCCAGAGTGCTGGGATTATAGGTGTGAGCCACCATGCCTGGCCTTCCACATTGTACTGTAACCATTTATAATAAGACTAAATCATTTAAAATTTTAGTTTATTTTGTGTGTTGGAGAATCTTGTACTCTCAAAGTCATGTACTCTAACATCTCCTCCCACATAACCCTCCCCTAAAAATGGCACCAGAAATTCCATATGAGACAATTCTTGACATTTAATTATTAACCTATAAATTTCCTTAGTAACTGGGATCTTTTTTATTACTACTTGATACACTTTGGTGTTGGTTTACTTATGTGTTAACATTTGCTAGATTATGCTGCACTAAGAAACAAGCCAAAATATGAGTAGCTTACAATAAGAAAGGTTTATTTGTTGTTCACATTATAGGTTTCCTAGGAATCAGCTATGGTTCTGCTCTGTGATTCTTTCGCATTTGAGGATCCAGGCTGGAGGAGCAGTCCCTGTTTGTGACATATTGTTCTCTTGGTAAAGAGAAAACAGTAAGACCTGTCAGAAACACACAATAACTGTTGAAGCTTCTACTTGGAACTGGAACTTTCTCCCAGATTCAATGGCCAAAACAAGTTATATGGCCAAACCCACCCTTGGAACACCCATGGAGAGACACCACAAGTCACATGGCAACAGGCAGGGATATTAATACTACTCTTAAAGAGAGAGGCTGTATACTCTGTGTATACAAGAGGGAAATAGATGACTGGGAATTATAATACCACCTAAACACCTTAAGATGCTGTACTAGTCACCTGAGGCCAGGAGTTTGAGACCAGCCTGCAAAACATGGTGAAACCCCGTCTCTACTAAAAATAAAATAGTCCGGCGTGGTGGTGTGCACCTGTAGTCCCAGCTACTCGGGAGGCTAAGGCTGGAGAATTGCTCGAACCTGGGAGGTGGAGATTGCAGTGAGCCGAGATCACGCCATTGCACTCCAACCTGGGTGACAGAGGGAGATGCCATCTCAAAAAAAAAAAAAAAAAAAAAAATATATATATACACACACACACACACACACACACGGTATACTAGGCTATACTTCTGTAAAAATTTTTTTCTTAGTAAAGTTTATTTACATTTCTATAGCTATACATGTAATTATAACAACACATTTTTTATTAACAAAATACATATTTTTTATTAACAAAAATAGCAGTTCCTTCTTTTGTTTTGTTTTGTTTTTTTTTTTACATTAGTTAGAATATTGGTTTAAACCAAAATCACAAATCTCAAGTAACAATCCAAATGGGGTAAGTGGTGTAGAGTGCTGTAGGAGCTTCATGATGGTGTCAGGGACTCAGGCTTTTTTTCTCGTGTTGTTGTGTTTTTCTCAACCATGTTTTCCATCTCAATCCAAGATAGCTTATCTAGATTCTGTCACTATATCTGTATTCTAGCCAGCTACAAGAAGGGTTAGGAGTCAGAAGACATTTCCTTTCTCTTTAGATGCACATCCTCGGAGTTGGACACATTTCTTTTATCATTCCATTGATGAATAACTGAAATTGCAAGAGAGGTTGGGAAATGTAGGTTTTAGCTAGGTGTCTGTATGTAAAGCTTAGGGGTACTATTACTAAAGAACGAAGAGGAGAGGCTGGGTGTAGTGGCTCATGCCTGTAATTCCAGCTACTTGGGAAGATTGCTTAAGCTCAGAGGTTTGAGGCAGCAGTGTGATTGTATCACTGCACTTCAGCCAGGACTGAGTGGGATCCTGTCTCAAAACCAACCAGATCAGCAAACAGGCTTTTCAAGGAGGTAAAATAAGCTACTAAAGATCATATACCTAAGAAGTAGTAGAATGGGCTTTGAATATACGCCTATCTGATACCAAAGTATGAGTTGTTGTTTTTTTTTTTTTTTTTTAACAAAACTTTATTGGCTTTCTAGCATCTCTTGTTTACAGGTACTTTGCATTTTTCAGACTAGTAAGAAATAGCAATGGACTCTTTCAAAAGAATTCTGATATTTATGAATATTTAACTTTGTGACAGCTGGTAAGAATTTATGATATAGGTAATGAATATATAATTGCTTTTAAATTGTAACAACAGAATTGTAAAAGGTCAGATTTTGATTTTGACAGTTGGAGTTAAAGTTTTCCTTTAGAAATTAATTTGATTGTTAAAAATTCACGTGCAGTTTTGTATACTGATCACATTTGGGGATTTTTATATTTTTTTCCAGATTGAAAATAGCCTTATTGTTTCATTCTTATTATATAATTAGGATGTGTTTCTTCTCAAAGAGTTTCCAGAGACTGCAGAGTAGTATGAAGAAGAATGTAAAAATCATTTATGATCTTGTTATCCAGAGATAATCATTGTTACCATTTAATAAGCTATGCCTTTCTGTTTTTTTCCTCTGTTCATTCATTACATGTGATTTTTTTTTCCCTGCCTAAAAAGTGGTCATGTTCATAGTCAGACAATAACAACAAAAGCCAGTTTTACTGAGACACACCAGAAACACTCTTTGGTCATCTTGCTTGATGAGTGACTTGGCACTTTGGATGGCTTTTTCCATTCTCACTTAGCTGTATCACATTAGTGTAGTTATCAGCACAGGGTGTACTTTAGAACACTTCGGTGAGCTAATCTCTTCTCCTGTGTGTTTAGGTAGTAACCAATGAACCTGTGATGTGAGGATTATTAAGGCACAGTTTGGAGACCAGGATTTCTTACTGTGTATGAGGTTTTTTTTTTTCCTGTATTCGAAAAATCCAATTAAAATTAACTTTTTATTATTGAGGGAACATATTTAATTTGCTGTCTTTAGCAAAGTATACTGTTGTCATAACTAAGTAGATGACTATATAATTTTTCATTCAAACTGGTACGTTTTTGAGAATGAAGGGGTAATACAAATATTTAAAATTCTATATATTTTTGGAATATTTACTTTTTTCAACCATTAAAATAGTTTTTATTGCATTAGTAGATCAATAAAATAGTTCCATTTAAAGTCTTTTTTCAAAAACAATTTCTAAAACATTTCGTTGTACATTATAACAAAGTTTTTACATGGACTTCATTTGAATATTTAAAAACAAACTTTTTGGTAATAACTATATTTTTATCAGTTTCTCGGTCATATCTGTCACTAATATTGTGTCACTGATACTTTTCTGAATCATATGATTTTCCATCTGGTTTTACTGGTTTCAATTTTTTCATAAAATTGCAGTATTTTGCAGAGTTACATTTTATACTTGTGGTTGTTAACTTCTACAGTTGATGCTTCACTATAACTAATAATGTTTTTAGTTGCTAATGTACTTTATATGTGCTGCTGTACCCAGTTAGCTCAGGAAACATTTTTCTAGATGGTAAATATTCTTAATTCTAATTTTTTTCTTATTGAAAATTATAGGCTGGGCGCAGTGGCTCATGCCTGTAATCCCAGCACTTTCGGAGGCCGAGGCAGGTGGATCACCTGAGGTCAGGAGTTCGAGACTAGCCTGGCCAACGTGATGAAGCCCCCATCTCTACTAAAAATACAAAAAAAAAAAAAAAAAAAAACATTAGCCAGGCGTGGTGGCGGGTGCCTGTAATCCCAGCTACTCGGGAGACTGAGGGAGGAGAATCACTTGAACCCGGGAGGCAGAGGTTGCAGTGAGTGGAGATGATGCCACTGTACTCCAGCCTGGGTAACAAGAGCAAAACACTGTCTCAAAAAAGAAAAAAAAGAAAAGAAAATTATAAATATATCAGTCCCAGTATTTTCACAGGCAATGTCCTTTTGCCTGTATTAAAGGTAATCTCTGTTTTTACTTTTCATTTTTTATAGAGACAGGATCTCGCTATATTGTCCAATCTAGTCACAAGGTACTCTCTTTGATACAAATAAGTTGTCCCTATTTATGATTATTTTACATGTTCCACCAGATTTAAGTGTTGCAAAATTGTAGGCCTACTCTAATTTTCTTTCTTTCTTTTTTTTTTTTTTTTTTTTTGAGATGCAGTCTCGCTCTTATAGCCCAGGCTGGAGTGCATGGCGTAGTCTCAGCTCACTGCAACCTCTGCCTACTGGCTTAAAGCAATTCTCGTGCCTCATCTTCCCTAGTAGCTGGGATTACAGGTGCCCGCCACCATGTCCAGGTATTTTTTTTGTATTTTTAGTAGAGACGAGGTGTTGCCATATTGGCCAGGCTGGTCTCGAACTCCTGACCTCAGGTGATCTACCCGCCTTGGCCTCCCAAAGTGTTGAGATTACAGGCGTGAGCCACTGTGCCCGGCCTGTAATTTTCTTTCATCTACTTAAAAATAGAAAGACTTGGCTTCACACGATGGCTCACACCTGTAATCCTAGCACTTTGAGAGGCTGACGCAGGTGGATCACCTGAGGTCAGGAGTTCAAGACCAGCCTGGCCAACATGGTGAAACCCCATCTCTACTAAAACTACAAAAAAATTAGCTGGGCGTGGGGCGCCTGTAATCCCAGCTACTTGGGAGGCTGAGGCATGAGAATCGTTTGAACCTGGGAGGCAGAGGTTGCAGTGGGCTGAGATAGCACCATTGTACTCCAGCCTGGGCAACAAGAGCGAACTCCATCTCAAAAAAAAAGACTCTCAATGGAACTTCTAAAATTCATTCCAAAATATAATGATAAAATTTCAAAATGAAATCTTGTGTATTATTTGAACTCTCATTTAATTTGTTTGGTTCTTCCTTGCTTTTGAAGGATATATTTCAGTGTCTTGGCAAACTTTGTTGATAATAATTGGTATTTGCTAAAAGCTTCAAAAGCTGAAGGTTTTCTGGAGCTTTATTCATTAAACTTGTTTTTGTTTGTTTGTTTGTTTGTTTTAAGGAGATGATGTCTAACTGTGTTGCCCAGGTTGGTCATGAATTCTTGGGCTTAAGTGATACTCCCATCCCAGCCTCCCAAATAGCTGGGACTACAAGTGTGCGCCACCATGCCCAGCTCACTAAACTTTAATTTTGATTAAAGATTTCCAACTGATTTTGAACAGTATGCAACCAATTTCTAGAGGACTTATTTTTAAAAAGACTCACTATTGAGACATTGATTGGATTTATCAAGTAGTTTTTTGAAAGTACTAGCCTCAGAAGTCCGATGACAGGTTGCAAGGAGAACACACATATTGCTCTGTTGCACTATTTTGTTGTATTCAGTGTCAGCCTTATCCTTAAAAATTTAACAGTGGAAATATGAAAACATTTGTAAATATTGACGTTTGAAGCTGACTCATTAATAGTGATGTCACTAGAGCTCCATGATAAATAGAAACTGCCTCAGTGGCTTTCTGCAAATTGTCTGCCCATCTATTTTCTGGAGAAATGAAAATTTAGAGCTTAGTTTTTATTGGATACAGTGATGTCTTGATAGCTCATTGCTCCTGAAAAGGCTTATGAAATAATAAAATGGTTACCAAACAACAAAATAAATAAACAGTTGCAGACTTATACAATACATTAAATGACAAAACTGTCTAAGAGTTTTCAGACTATTGACTTTTTGCACATACTTCATTTGCACCCAACCTGCAATTTCCCACTGACTTAGCCAGCTGGTGGCCTAGTGTGTCTTGTGGTCACTGTACATGCCACTGCACTGCCTGGCATACCAGATAACCAACAGGAGCACCAGTGTCGAATATTTCTCCTAATATTTTGCAAGACCATACAGAGTTAATTGCTCATGGTTGCTTAAGTCTGAGGATACTTTTCAGTAAGTCTATACACTCCCCTTGCAAAGAAGTTGTTCTGTTGAATCTGTAAAGAATCAGAACAAGAAAGATGGAATTATCACTAGTTCTCTTTCAGATTTCATCACTTGTTTATGTGGTGAAAGCACTTACACACTACTAGCTGATAACTTGGCCAGAACCTAGATATATACAGTAGAGATACAAAGTCCATTCTGGTTTTAGTGTATTTTGATACAATGATTGATAATAGTTTTTTTTAATTTAAAATTTTATTTAATTTTTTATTTAAAAAATTTTTAAAAATGGAGACAAGATCTCGCTATGTTGCCTAGATTGGTCTCAAACTCCTGGTTTCAAGCAGTCCTCCTGCCTCGGCCTCCCAAAGTGCTGAGATTACAGGTGCGAGCGACTACACCTGGCCCAATAATAGTTTCTTTTTAAAAATGGGAAATTGGAGGCACATGTTAAGCTGAATGGGATGCTGGGACAATGATGGTAAATCAAGATTTTCCTGGGCATACCAGGGCACATGGGAAGCAACACAGAGCTGGGAGTGGGACACGTAAGTCCTGACTCTGACTTTTTTGTTAAGAGACAGGGTCTCACTCTGTTACCCAGGCTAGAGTGCAGTGGCACAATCACAGGTCACTGTAGCTTTGACCTCTGTGGCTCAAGCAATCCTCCTGCCTCAGCCTCCTCAGTAGCTGGGACTATAGACGCGTGCCACCATGCCTGGCTAATTTTTGCATTTTTGGTGGAGATGGTGTTTCTCTACATTGCCCGGGCTGATCTCAAGCTCCTAGATTGAAGCAATCCTCCCCCAGTAGCTTCCCAAATCCCCTCCTGGGATTACAGGCATGAACCACCACATCCATCCAACTCTGCCTTTTTTTTAGATGGAGTCTTGCTCTTTTGCTAGGCTGGAGTGCAGTGGCGTGATCTCAGCTCACTGCAACCTCCACCTCCCAGGTTCAAGCAATTCCCCTGCCTCAGCCTTCCACATAGCTGGGATTATAGGCACGCACCACCATGTCCGGCTAATTTTTTGTATTTTAGTAGAGACGGGGTTTCACCATGTTGGCCAGGATGGTCTCGATCGCCTGACCTTGTGATCCGCCCGCCTTGGTCTCCCAAAGTGCTGGGATTACAGGCACACGCCACCGTGCCTGGCTGACTCTGCCTTTTAAAAGCCTGGACAGGTAACCTCTCTGAGACTGTATGTATTAGGGTTCTCTAGAAAAACTGAACCAGTAGGAGACACACACACACACACGTTGCAGTCTTGAGTTCGAATATATATATATATATATATATCTGTGTGTATGTCATACTTGTGATAAAGTTTAATTTATAAATTAGGCACAGTAAGATTAACAACAATAACTAATAGTGAAATAGTACAGTTATAACAATATGCTGTAATAAAAGTTATGTGAATGTGGTTTCTCTCTCTCTCAACATACCTTATTGTACTATGCTCATCCTTTTTGTGATCTGTCAGCCTGATAACTGAGTCGGCTACTCAGGGACTAATGGGCAGGTACCATATACAGAGTAGATGCCCTGGACACAGGGATTCACGTCCTGGGTGGGATGGCATGAGATTTCCTCATGCTACTTGGAATGGTGTACAATTTAAAAGCTATGAAATGTTTATTTCTGGAATTTTTCATTTAGTACTTTCTGACGGCAATTGACTGAGGGTAACTAAAACTGTGGAAAGTGAAACTGTGGACAAGGGGAAACTACTGTCTGTGTGTGTGTGTGTGTGTGTGTGTACACATTTTATATATTTTTAAAATTATGCTTTCCTTCCCCCTCACCCACTTAATAAGTCCTGTCAAATCTATGTTACAAACTGTTTTTCAAGCCATACCCTTCTCTTCTGCCATTGTCAATGTTCAGCTCCTCAACCAGACCATTAAAATTACTTCCTAAGGCTGGGTGTGGTGGCTCATGCTTGTAATCCCAGCAGTTTGGGAAGCCACAGCGGGTGGATCACTTGAGATCAGGAGTTCGAGACCAGCCTAGACAACATGGCGAAACCCCATCTCTACTAAAAATACAAAAATTAGCCAGGCGTGGTGGTGCACGCCTGTAATGCCAGCTACTTGGGAGGCTGAGGCAGGAGAATCACTTGAACCTGGGAGGCGGAGGTTGCAGTGAGCCTAGATCGTGCCATGCCACTGTACTCCAGCCTGGGTGACTTCATTTTTTTTTACTCTGCGATGGCAGATGAAACCCTTCAGAAGTTGTCTTCTACAAAACTTTATAATCTTATCTCCCTATCCCTCTTATCATTCAGAACTTCTTGCTGTTCTTTTTAGACATAACTGAGTTTTCTGTTGATCGCATGCCTTTGTGCATACTGCTATCTCTGTGTAGAATCACCCTCTCCCCACCTTCTCCATACCTCAAGTTCCTGCTCTGATGTCACTCCATGAAGCCTTCCTGGATTCCCATCCTGATCCCAGAACACTTTTACACATTCTTGTGGAGGCAAACCTGATCCTTCAAATTTTTTTTTCTTTTTTGAGACGGGGTCTCAGTCTGTCACCCAGACTCGAGTACAGTCGCGTAGTCACAGCTAACCGCAGCCTCAACTGCCTGGGCTGAGGCAATTGTCCCACCTCAGCCTCCCAAGTAGCTGGGACTACAGGCATGTGCCACCACACCTGGCCAATTTTTAAATTATTTGTAAAGACGAGGTCTCACTGTGATGCCCAGGCTGGTCTCAAACTCTTGGGTTCAAGCAATCCTCCTGCCTCAGCCTCCCAAAGTGCTGGGATTACTGGTGTGAGCCACTGCGCCCAGTCAATCCTTCAAACATTGAATTTCAGATGAGTTTGTTCATAAGCTGACCAAGGAACTCTTTGAACTGTAGTGTGAATTTAATGGAACTGCCTTTCTGCAAGCAGTTTATATCTGATGACATCACTATCTTTTTTTTTTTATTAATATTATACTTTAGGTTTTAGGGTACATGTGCACAATGTGCAGGTTTGTTACATATGTATACATGTGCCATGTTGATTTCCTGCACCCATTAATGACATCACTATCTTTCTGTACATCAGTTTGTATATTCATTTAATTGTTTTATTGAAGTGGTTTTTGAAATGTATTCGTAGGTACTTTGGGTACTTGGGTAGAGGATGAATTCTAGGGGATTTGGGCCTCTGACAACTGGCTTTATCGAAAGCATTTCATTCTTAATTTGTTACACATTGGGTTTCTGGGTAAAATATTAGATGAAGAGAAGTTTTGATGTCAAAAACAAAATTTAAGATTCTTGTTTCATTTCTTGTCTACCTGATTCTTAGTAACCCATGTGACTATCTTTATCTATTCTCTGTCTCACGCTCCCCAAGGAGAAACAAAACCTAACCCCTGAAATCAAGGATATTTTATCTTATTCATCTTTGTTTCTCAAATATCTGTTGAATGAATGCCAAATATGTTAATAGAAGTTAATGAATAGCATCTAATTTTTATTAATTTATTTCAGTTATCAAGTGGGAATCCTGTATATGAAAAATACTATAGACAGGTAAGATTTTTGTTTCATTGTTTGCCTGGATTGAACATCAAATGTACTGTCAACTCTTGATTGTATGCCTGTAGATTACCAGCTAGCTCGATAAATTTGGTGTGTCTTGTTTTCAATTTCTTGTTTATAGCCTCCTACTTTGAGTACTTAATGCATGTGACAATCCCAGAGAAATGAAGGAAGATAATTAAGTCCAAGTACTTAGTTGTCTTAAATATCTGTTGAAAATTTATACATTTGATAGATTTATTCAGATATAAATATTCCAAATTCTTAAGACAAGTACAAATAACTTCTGTGTTGTTTTTAAGACTTATTAAAGTATAATTTTCACAAAGTGAAAACCTGACTTTTATACAAATACATAATGAGCATGTATCACAGATTTTATTCAACTCATTAATTACTGGTTAATTAGTACAGATATACAGCCTCTGGTCAGATATAAAAATGGGAATATGGCCGGGTGCGGTGGCTCACACCTGTAATCCCAGCACTTTGGGAGGCTGAGGTGGGCAGATTACCTGAGGTCAGGAGTTCAATACCAGGCTGGCCAACATGGTGAAACCCTGTCTCTACTAAAATACAAGATTAACTGGGTTTGGTGGTGCATGCCGATAATCCCACCTACTTGGGAGGCTAAGGCAGGAGAATCACTTGAACCTGGAGGCGAGATTACAGTGAGCCGAGATCGTGCCATTGCACTCCAGCCTGTGCAAAAAGAGTGAAACTCCATCTGAAAAAAAAAAAAAAAGGGAATATGAGTTATAGAGATTTACATACTTCACCAGACAATATTCATTTGTGTTGGTATGGACAGGAGTCACTTGCATTGCTATCAGTTTCTATTAACCTCTACCTCTACGAGTATAAAGTAGTCTAGACAGAAGAAAGTCATCAAGGGTGCATACCATAGATCAGACGATAATTTCTTGAAGGTATAGACTATCTTATTTGCTCATTTTCAAGTGTCAGATTATTTTTTCTAACAGTCTCCCTACCTTATGATTATGATCACAGAAAAGGCTGGTTTCATTATATTTGGCCTGGCTATTTACATAGTTGCAGCAAATATTAATTAAACATTACAGGCCTCTTTGGTTTTGACTTGCAAATCAGGAGCTATAAATTATTTTGCAACTTTTAAGGTCAGAGAAAAATTTCTGCCTGAAAAATATCAAGAATCTCAGACTGTACTTTTTAATTCCCCTGTTATATTTGTTCTTCTATCTTAAGGCTGTGCTACAAACCTTATAAATTCTCTCCACCATATTTCACCTTCAGTACATATAAATATGAGTGAATTTATCTCATCTTGAGGTTTCCCAGATTTGGTAAGGTTCCTAGCCTGCTGGTAAGTGACCTTACTTTACTACCTGTGAGGCTGGGGTCTTGTAAACCAGGTAGCAGCCCAGTTTTCTTGGGAGATCTTTGTGATGTTGGTGCCACATAAAGTCAGTACTTGTTCTTTAATCTTTGTTTTGTTTGAATAAAAGAAGTCATTCTCAAATAATGGCCTTGTTTTACACAATTGGCTTATCCAGTTACATCCTGATAAGAAGAAAAACAAATTGCTATTGAACCCATGTAATAACTATATTGCTATAAAGAGTAAAAACATTCCATACAAGTATTTGTTTTTGAATTCTGAGGAGTCAGTGAGAATCAGCTACTATTGACGGGGAGAAACCAGAGCAGAAAAGCTGAAAATTCTAAAAATCAGAGCGCCTCTTCTCCTCCAAAGTAACACAGCTCCTCGCCAGCAATGGGACAAAGCTGGATGGAGAATGACTTTGACAAGTTGACAGAAGTAGGCTTCAGACGATCAGTAATAACAAACTTCTCCGAGCTAAAGGAGGATGTTCGAACCCATTGCAAAGAAGCTAAAAACCTGGAAAAAGGTTAGACGAATGGCTAATTAGAATAAACAGCGTAGAGAAGACCTTAAACGACCTGATGGAGCTGAAGACCATGGCACGAGAACTACGTGACGCATGCACAAGCTTCAGTAGCCAATTCGATCAAGTGAAAGAAAGGGTATCAGTGGTTGAAGCTCAAATGAATGAAATGAAGTGAGAAGAGAAGTTTAGAGAAAAAAGAGTAAAAAGAAACAAAAAAAGCCTCCAAGAAATACGGGACTATGTAAAAAGACCAAATCTACATCTGATTGGTGTACCTGAAAGTGATGGGGAGAATGGAACCAAGTTGGAAAACCCTCTTCAGGATATTATCCAGGAGAACTTACCCAACCTAGCAAGGCAGGCCAACATTCAAATTCAGGAAATACAGAGAATGCCACAAAGATACTCCTCGAGAAGAGCAATTCCAAGACACATAATTGTCAGATTCACCAAAGTTGAAATGAAGGAAAAAATGTTAAGAGCAGCCAGAGAGAAAGGTCGCATTACCCACAAAGGGAAGCCCATCAGACTAATAGCAGATCTCTTGGCAGAAACTCTACCAGCCAGAAGAGAGTGGGGGCCAATGTTCAACATTCTTAAAGAAAAGAATTTTCAACCCAGAATTTCATATCCAGCCAAACTAAGCTTCATAAGTGAAGAAGAAATAAAATCCTTTACAGACAAGCAAATGCTGAGAGATTTTGTCACCACCAGGCCTGCCTTACAAGAGCTCCTGAAGGAAGCACTAAACATGGAAAGAAACAACCAGTACCAGCCACTGGAAAAACATGCCAAATTGTAAAGACCATCGATGCTAGGAAGAAAGTGCATCAACTAACAAGCAAAATAACCAGCAAACATCATGATGACAGGATCAAATTCATATATAACAATATTAACCTTAAATGTAGAGGCTAAATGCTCCAATTAAAAGACACAGACTGGCAAATTGGGTAAAGAGTCAAGACCTATCAGTGTGCTGTATTCAGGAAACCCATCTCATGTGCAGAGACACACATAGGCTGAAAATAAACGGATGGAGGAAGATCTACCAAGCAAATGGAAAACAAAAAAAGGGCAAGGGTTGCAGTCCTAGTCTCTGATAAAACAGACTTTAAACGAACAAAGATCAAAAGAGACAAAGAAGGCCATTACATAATGGTAAAGGGATCAATTCAACAAGAAGAGCTAACTATCCTAAAAATATATGCACCCAATACAGGAGCACCCAGATTCATAAAGCAAGTCCTTAGAGACCTACAAAGAGACTTAGACTCCCACACAATAATAGTGGGAGACTTTAACACCCCACTGTTAACAAGGTTATCCGGGACTTGAACTCAGCTCTGCACCAAGCGGACCTAACAGACATCTACAGAACTCACCACCCCAAATCAACAGAATATACATTATTTTCAGCACCGCACCACACCTATTCATCAAAATTGACCACATAGTTAGAAGTAAAGCACTCCTCAGCAAATGTAAAAGAACAGAAATTATAACAAACTGTCTCTCAGACCACAGTGCAATCAAACCAGAACTCAGGATTAAGAAACTCACTCAAAACCGCTCAACTACATGGAAACTGAACAACCTGCTCCTGAATGAGTACTGGGTACATAACGAAATGAAGGCAGAAATAAAGATGTTCTTTGAAACCAACGAGAACAAAGACACAACATACCAGAATCTCTGGGACACATTCAAAGCAGTGTGTAGAGGGAAATTTATAGCACTAAATGCCCACAAGAGAAAGCAGAAAAGATCTAAAATTGACACCCTAACATCACAATTAAAAGAACTAGAGAAGCAAGAGCAAACACATTCAAAAACTAGCAGAAGGCAAGAAATAACTAAGATCAGAGCAGAACTGAAGGAAATAGACACACAAAAAACCCTTCAAAAAATCAGTGAATCCAGGAGCTGGTTTTTTGAAAAGATCAACAAAATTGATAGACCGCTAGCAAGACTAATAAAGAAGAAAAGAGAGAAGAATCAAATAGACACAATAGAAAATGATAAAGGGGATATCACCACCGATCCCACAGAAATACAAACTACCATCAGAGACTACTATAAACACCTCTACGCAAATAAACTAGAAAATCTAGAAGAAATGGATAAATTCCTGGACACATACACCCTCCCAAGACTAAACCAGGAAGAAGTTGAATCTCTGAATAGAGCAATAACAGGCTCTGAAATTGGGGCAATAATTAATAGCTTACCAACCAAAAAAAGTCCAGGACCAGATAGATTGACAGCCGAATTGTACCAGAGGTACAAGGAGGAGCTGGTACCATTCCTTCTGAAACTATTCCAGTCAATAGAAAAAGAGGGAATCCTCCGTAACTCATGAGGCCGGCATCATCCTGATACCAAAGCCTGGCAGAGACACAACAAAAAAAGAGAATTTTAGACCAATATCCCTGGTGAACATCGATGCAAAAATCCTCAATAAAGTACTGGCAAACCAAATCCAGCAGCACATCAAAAAGCTTATCCACCATGATCAAATGGGCTTCATCCCTGGGATGCCAGGCTGGTTCAACATATGCAGTCAATAAACGTAATCCAGCATATAAACAGAACCAACGAGAAATAACTAAGATCAGAGCAGAACTGAAGGAAATAGAGACACAAAAAACCCTTCAAAACATCAATGAATCCAGGAGCTGGTTTTTTGAAAAGATCAACAAAATTGATAGACCGCTAGCAAGACTAATAAAGAAGAAAAGAGAGAAGAATCAAATAGATGGAATAAAAAATGATAAAGAGGATATCACCACCGATCCCACAGAAATACAAAATACCGTCAGAGAATACTATAAACATCTCTACACAAATAAACTAGAAAATCCAGAAGAAATGGATAAATTCCTTGACACATACACCCTCCCAAAAGGGTGAAGGACCTCTTCAAGGAGAACTATAAGCCACTGCTCAGCGAAATAAAAGAGGACACAAACAAATAGAAGAACATTCCATACTCATGGATAGGAAGAATCAATATCATGAAAATGGCCATACTGCCCAAGGTAATTTAGATTCAGTGCCATCCCCATGAAGCTACCAATGACTTTCTTCACAGAATTGGAAAAAAACTACTTTAAAGTTCATATGGAACCAAAAAAGAGCCCACATTGCCAAGACAATCCTAAGCAAAAAGAACAAAGCTGGAGGCATCACACTACCTGACTTCAAACTATACTACAAGGCTACAGTAACTAAAACAGCATGGTACTGGTACCAAAACAGAGATATAGACCAATGGAACAGAACAGAACCCTCAGAAATAATACCACACATCTACAATCATCTGATCTTTGACAAACCTGACAAAAACAAGAAATGTGGAAAGGATTCCCTATGTAATAAATGGTGCTGGGAAAACGGGCTAGCCATATGTAGAAAGCTGAAACTGGATCCCTTCCTTACACTTTATACACAAATTAATTCAAGATGGATTAAAGACTTAAATGTTAGACCTAAAACCATAAAAACCCTAGACGAAAACCTAGGCAATACCATTCAGGCCATAAGCATGGGCAAGAACTTCATGACTAAAACACCAAAAGCAATGGCAACAAAAGTCAAAATTGACAAATGGGATCTAATTAAACTAAAGAGCTTCTGCACAGCAAAAGAAACTACCATCAGAGTGAACAGGCAACCTACAGAGTGGGAGAAAATTTTTACAATGTACCCATCTGACAAAGGGCTAATATCCAGAATCTACAAAGAACTTAAACAAATTTACAAGAAAAAATCAAAACAACCCCATCAAAAAGTAGGTGAAGGATATGAACAGACATTTCTCAAAAGAAGATATTTATGCAGCCAACAGACACATGAAAAAATGCTTATCATCACTGGTCATCAGAGAAATGCAAATCAAAACCACAGTGAGATACCATCTCACACCAGTTAGAATGGTGATCATTAAAAAGTCAGGAAACAGATGCTGGAGAGGATGTGGAGAAATAGGAACACTTTTACACTGTTGGTGGGAGTGTAAACTAGTTCAACCATTGTGGAATACAGTGTGGCAATTCCTCAAGGATCTAGAACTAGAAATAGCATTTGACCCAGCCATCCCATTACTGGGTATATACCCAAAGGATTATAAATCATGCTGCTATAAAGACACATGCACACGTATGTCTATTGTGGCACTATTCACAGTAGCAAAGACTTGGAACCAACCCAAATGCCCATCAATGATAGACTGGATTAAGAAAATGTGGCACATGTACAACGTGGAATACTGTGCAGCCATAAAAAAGGATGAGTTCATGTCCTTTGCAAGGATGTGGATGAAGCTGGAAACCATCGTTCTGAGCAAACTATCGCAAGGACAAAAAACCAAACATCACATGTTCTCACTCATAGGTGGGAATTGAACAATGAGAACACTTGGACACAGGGTGGGGAACATTACACACCGGGGCCTTTCGTGGGTTGGGGGAAGGGGGGAGGGATAGCATTAGGAGATGAATACCTAATGTAAATGACAAGTTAGTGGGTGCAGCACACCAACATGGCACATATATACATATGTAACAAACCTGCATGTTGTGCACATGGACCCTAGAACTTAGAATATAATAATAATTAAAAAAAGAAAACTATTTCATTTGGTTTACAAAAGCAGAGGCTACTAAGTTGAGGGTCTCAGAAAGGGCTTATGCACATAGCTATTAGAAAATAGAACATTAAAATAATGCCAACAGTATTCCAAGTAAATAACTATAATTAAATTTTCCTCAACAGTTCATTCAGTGCTGTGTAATTCTTGTTCAGCTGAATTTTGGATTAGAAGTCTGCTTTTATGAAGTACATCTTCTTTTAGACTGAAAAGAGTCCTGGAAATCCTGACTTCATCCACCAATATGGTCTGAAAGTAGTGTGATGTCAGCTGAGGAGTCTTTATCCAAAAATCCACTTTTTGAAATGTTAATAATTCAGACTATGTATGTCTTATAGATACAGACTATATCAAAAGTATAGTCATTTTCATGAGGCTCTAAGACTCTTTGTTGAAGATATATCAGCTTCTGGCCTATAGCTTCTGGCCTTGCCTATGGCAGAGCCTTTAGGCAAGCATCAGAATACCTCAGAAACTGCCTGTAGATGACAAAGACTAAATGTTTATATTATTAGGGTAACCAAAAGAATGGAAGATAGTAAAATTCTTAATTGGGATACAATACATAATGATTTCATAAGAGTTTGATCAATGTTTCCCCTGAATGCTTCCATATTTAGTAGGTTATGTTGGGTATGGATATTTGTTTTCTATGCTGATCAGGAAGTAGGCAAAGAAAAGGAGTTCTGGAGAATTCTACAGGCAGGTTTCCCAATCCTTATACTTCCTCTTATTCCAAATTTGAAGGATTAGGCCATGTTTTTCTTTTTTGCTGAGCGCGTGATTTTTCCCGTGTTGTACCACTTTAAAGAAAGGTTTTCCCTTTTGCTTCTTTGCTAGGATTGGGCTGTCTAGAATGCTTTGTACAGTATATGTTTACAGTAAACTTAACCTTTTAACTAAACTGGAAAAACAGATATCTCACAAATATACTAGTATCCTGTTACCTTTCCCATGACTTTTTAAAATGTACTTTTCATTTTTACAAATGGAACTTTAGGAAATCTTTACAAAAATGAGTCTTTTTTTCCTATTTTTTTTTTTTTGTTGTTGTTGTTGTTTGTTTGTTTTTTCTGTTCTTGTGACCTCATTCTGTCTTAAAGGAAAGTCCCTGGTCAGTTAAAATCATATGTTCCCTAATGAGTTTTAGGAACTTAAAGCTTTAAAAAGGTTTCTTCAAGTTTATTATGGAATCACTGCTGGTTTTAGAGCTGCTATTGCTTTGATTTGTTTTAAAGTGCTGCAGTTCCTAAGAGTAGGTATAAAAGCGAAAGTTGATGATTGAAAGAAGTTTGAAGACGCACATAACATGTGCAACTATTCCCATTTGTCAAAAGACCTCTGTAGGAAATGCTGCCCCTTTCTTCCTAGTGCCATTTAATTGGAATTTAAATGACAGCTATAGAAGATATGTGTTGATGTTACAACCCCACGAATTTGCTTTGACATCCTCTGAGCTTCACTTTCCTCATTTGTATGGTAGGGCATGATAAAAAAAAAACACTTTGTAAATTGCCAGTGCTGTCTAGATAGTACTACTCATATTCTTTGGCCCATGGTAGTCAAAGGATTCTCATTCCTTTCTTGCAAAAGCCAGGTCCCAAATCACAGGGATGGAAGGCAAGTAAATGGTGATAATTTTGCCTTTGTATTTTGTTGTCAACTTCTGGATTTGTATCTTTTCAGGTTGATACAGGCAATACTGGAAGGGTGTTGGCTTCTGATGCTGCTGCTTTCCTGAAAAAATCAGGGCTTCCAGACTTGATACTTGGAAAGGTAGTATTCGTTCATTATAACTAGATTATGAGTTTGTAAGGAATATGTACTATAGATGAACTGGATGCAAATTTAGAAAGATGCCATCAAGAAATTTAGAAGTTAGAACCGAGTCATAGAAGCCATTTTAATAGTAGGATGAAGGGAATTTGTAGCGTAGTGATTTACCCTCTTGAAAAGTAAGGTGTTTTTCAGATTTTTAGAAACAAACTACTTTTTAATAGGATAAAATGAGGAAGTAGTAAGTACATTTGGTGGGGAGAAACAGTGAAGACTGGGAATCTTCCCACACACTCAAAGACTTGGCTCTATCCCTACTTCCTCTGTTATAACTGTCTCTGTTTAACGTGTGGTGAATAGACTGGGGGATGAGAGGCTTTCTAAAAAGAGCACAAAGAGGTGGAAAGCCCCTCCCCTGTCTACTCCTTATACGTGATATTGATATATATTCAAAATCCTGAAAAATAATCACTATTAATAATTTAATTATTCACAAATAAACATTAATCATCTCAACTTGCACATAGAAAAGAATAAGGATCCAAAATCAAGAATAGTATGTACGTTCTAGTAGAAAGAGCATTGGTCTCAGAGTTAGAACTTGGATTAGTGAAAAAGGCATGTGACTGGAAGTTAGAACTTAGGCTTCACTTCTTTCCCTGGTGCCTTGAATGTTCTTGAGCTAAGTCACTTACCCTCATTGGGCCTTAGTATCTTTGTGAAGCGTTGCACTAAATCAGGGGTGCCCAATCTTTTGGCTTCCCTGGGCCACATTGAAAGAAGAAGAATTATCTTGGGCCACACATATAAAATACATTAACACTAATGATAGCTGATGAGCAAAAAAAAAAAAAAAAAATCGTGAAAGAACCCTCATAATTTCTTAAAGTTTATGGATTTGTGTTGGGCCACGTTCAAAGCCGTCCTGGGCTGCATGTGGCCTGTGGGCTGCAAGTTGGACAAGCTTGCACTAAATGATCTTTAAGGGTTCTTTCCGCTCTTAATTCTGTGATTCTTAGATCTGATTATCAGAGAGCATGAGGCTGTAGATAGCAGAGATTTAATTTATCATTCAGATGACTTTTGTTTAAAATATACATTGATATTTTTCCCCCTAAATTTCAGATTTGGGATTTAGCCGACACAGATGGCAAAGGTATCCTGAACAAACAAGTAAGTTTCAGATATTCATATGAATTTTTTTTTGAGTGATTCAAAATAAAAAATAGCCAACAGGATTTTTTTTGTACTTTGAAGCCAAGAATTGGTTTTTACCAACATTAGAGTTTTGCCTAGGGCAAGTGTATAACAATGAAAGTATTTTCAATCACTAGATGTTAATGTAAGTCTTTTTTTTTTTTTTTTTGTTTGAGACGGAGTCTTGCTCTTTCGCCCAGGCCAGAGTGCAGTGGCGCCATCTTGGCTCACTGCAAGCTCCGCCTCCTGGGTTCATGCCATTCTCCTGCCTCAGCCTCCCGAGTAGCTGGGACTACAGGTGCCCGCCACCGCGCCTGGCTAATTTTTTGTATTTTTAGTAGAGACAGGGTTTCACCGTGTTAGCCAGGATGGTCTCAATCTCCTGACCTTGTGATCTGCCCACCTTGGCCTCCCAAAGTGCTGGGATTACAGGCGTGAGCCACCGCGCCCGGCTGTAAGTCTTAACAGTTAGTGTGAGTTTGGTGACATTGTTGCCCTGGAGTTTATTTTTTTGTCTTTCAGACAGACTTTGCTCTTTAATTTTCCTACTTACATAGGGTTGTAAGTAAAAGTGAATGTTATTAAGTAAGTGTTAAGATATAGTATTGTCTAGTAGATTTGAAGATTTGAAAGGAAACTCTTGGTTAATCACATGTGAGATGTGAGTATTCTGGTCTATATCTTACTCCTGATATATAAACCAAAAAATGGTTTACAAACCAGAAGTAAATTCTTGAACAGAATACATAAAAGTGGTTATGGCCAAGGGTGTTGAACACCATCAGTGTACTCTGAAGTTCTGATTGTTGGGGATGGATTTCAGAGTTGTATAAGGATTGAATTCCAAGTTTGCTGAGTGCCACTACTCAAAGTTAGGCTTCCTTCCCACCCCCGGCATAGCTGAAGCAGGATCAAAGCCAGATATTGGAGAAAATTGATGAGAGGGTCAGAATATCCAGTCTTTTAATTAAGATTTCAGGGCTAGATTGTAGTCCCTGTTCAAGTCTCTGGGTAGAAGGGCTACTTTGGTGTATTGGAGGCATAGGAAAACGAAATTCATATGGGCCCACCTAGGTGCCAGGTACTCAGTCAGCAAATATTTGTTGAGTACCTATGATGAGCTAGGCTTTAGGAATACAGAGGTTAACATGATAGATGTGGTCACTGTCTTAAGGTTTTACGGTGTAATAAATTTTTTATTTATAATTCTTAGATTTTGGATATTGAGTTTGAGTTGCCTTATTACTTCCAGGTGGCTGGATTTATGAGTCTGCAGTTAAACTTTGAAGTTCCCATTGGAAGCATAGATTTTTTTTTTTTTTTTTTTTTGAGACAGAGCAAAGCTCTGTCTCCCAGGCTGGAGTATGGTGGCGTGATCTTGGCTCACTGCAACCTCTGCCTCTGGGATTCAAGCAATTCTCCCATCTCAGCCTCTGGAGTAGCTGGGATTACAGGCGTATGCCTCTGCACCTGGCTAGTTTTTTTGTATTTTTAGTAGAGATGGGGTTTCACTATATTGGCCAGGCTGGTCTTCAACTCCTGACCTCGAGTGATCCACTCACCTTGGCCTCCCAAAGTGTTGGGATTACAGGCGTGAGCCACCGTGCCTGGCCCAGATTTTTGAGTTAGCATATGAATGAAAGAAAAGAAACCAATACTTAATGAATTTCCATGTAACAAAAATGACACTAGGCACTTTCCTCCTGCAGCATGGTTTTTATTTTGTTGCTCATAATACATTGCAAGGTAGGTATTAGCCCCCCTTTTATGGAAGGGTTTTAACTTGCCCATGGCCTCACAACTATAAGTAGCAGAACTAGAATTTAATGCAGAATTATTTCACTTCATAGCCCATCCATACTGTGGTAATAGACTTGATTACCTAAGAGTAATTGAATCTCAAATAGAGTGAGAAAAGAAAGAGGGTCATGTTAGAATGCTTAGAATACTAGCAGTTAGGGAAGACATTGACTCCAACAGAAGAGACTTAAAAGGTCAGAAGAGAACTAGGAGGGTTTTGTGAAGCTGTTTGGTGGAGGAGAGCTTCCAGGAAGATACTTTCCCAGGCTGCAAAAAGAATAAGCAGTATGAGGCTTTTTTTTTTTTTTTTTTTAAGCCTATTCTGTTTGGTAGCTGGGAGATTATTTGTGACATAGGTGGTAGTTTTTCTAGCTAATCATGGGTGTTGAAGTCAGATTGCACAGAAGGTTGTGGAATGAATGAGAAGAAAATGGGATATCTTGAAATAGCATTTTTTCTTTTTTTTTTTTTTTGAGATGGAGTCTCGCTTTTTCACCCAGGCTGGAGTGTAGTGGCTCAATCTCGGCTCACTGCAAGCTCCGCCTCCCGAGTTCATGCCATTCTCCTGCCTCAGCTTCTCTGAGTAACTGGAACTACAGGTGCCCACCACCACGCCCGGCTAATTTTTTTGTATTTTTTAAGTAGAGACAGGGTTTCACCGTGGTCTCCATCTCCTGACCTCGTGATCCACCCGCCTCGGCCTCCCAAAGTGCTGGGATTACAAGCGTGAGCCACCGCACCTGGCCTGAAATAGCATTTTTTCAAGAAATGAGTGAAGGCAAGGGATTGTGTAAAGCAGACAATCCGCAAGGTGATGAGAATGGGTTATGAATTGGGTATGAAGGGTATGGGGAGAATACGGGATTTCAGAGAAGTAGTGAAGGGTTGATTACATCAGCGACTATACTAGGGTATTGACAGGTTGGACAAATTGTAACTGGAGTAAAGGCTTTTGTTATCATGGCTATGACACTAACTCAAAACAGCTGAAAACCAGTTGCTTCAGCTTCTTTGCATTTATTTATTAAGTTTTAGACTAAGACTTCAACTGCTAAAAATCCAAGGACTTTTGTGGGAGAGTTATAATTATTTTGAAGTTAAACTGTTACATAGTTTTTTTTGATGTTGCACAGTTATTTTCTGTAGTTTTTCTGGAATCGCAGTCATTAAGTCATTTGAATTACTGTTCCAGTTTCAACATTTATAATCTCACAATCCAGAGATGACTTTTCATAACATTTTAGGTATTATTTTCTTCTGGTATTTTTCTCTAATTCTTTTTTTCTCATTTAAATGATAAAATACATCTCTTAATATCATTAAATATTATTTGTTTTTTTTTTTGGTTTGTCTGTTTATTTGAGACAGAGTCTCGCTCTGTCACCCAGGCTGGAGCGCAGTGGCGCGATCTCGGCTCACTGCAACCTCTGCCTTCCATGTTCAAGTGATTCTCCTGCCTCAGCCTCCTGAGTAGGTGGGACTACAGGTGCATGCCACCACACCTGGCTAATTTTTGTGTTTTTAGTAGAGAGACGGGGTTTCTCCATGTTGGCCAGACTGGTCTCATACTCCTGACCTCAAGTGATCTGCCCGTGTCGGCCTCCCAAAGTGCTGAGCTTACAGGTGTGAGCCACTGTGCCTGGCCCTAAGTATTATTTTAAACATGAGTATTCTGTATGATTTCCACTATCTGTATGTATTTTCCCATTTATATTATTATTAGCGATTCATAAATATTAGGAACATCTTTGTACATAGGATTTTTCTGCAAGATGTTTTTGAAGCAAATATGCTACTTGTTGCTACATAAGACCTCTGTAGTAATTATGAATTGTTATATATTTTTAGATTGTAAGTATTTGTGCAGGTAGGTAAGTAGGTAGAGGGAGAATGCTCTTAACATTCATACTTTTCTTTCTTAGGAATTCTTTGTTGCTTTGCGTCTTGTGGCATGTGCCCAGAATGGATTGGAAGTTTCACTAAATAGTTTGAACCTGGCTGTTCCTCCACCAAGATTTGTAAGAAATGCTTTTAGATTTAAATTGTATTTAATTTTTTAAAAGTGACACCACGTTATTTGAAAATTAAAAGTAATATATTAAAAGGAATTCTCCGTTTGGCCCTTTCACTCACTACTTGGCTTTTCTCCCCTACTGGCTACTGCTGTTTTTAGTTAATTTCTTGTGTATCCTTCCAGAGTGATTATATATGTATATGTAAAAAACTACAGGCTGGGCGAGGTGGCTCACGCCTGTAATCCCAACACTTTGGGAGGCAGAAGTGGGAGGATCACTTGAGCCCAGGAGTTCAAGACTAGCTGGGAAACAAAGCGAGACCCCCATCTCTACAAAAAAATCTAAAATTTAGCCGAGTGTGTTGGTGTGCACGTCTGGTCTCAGCTACTTGGGAGGCTGAGATGGGAGGATCATTTGAGCCTGGGAGCTCAAGGCTGCAATGAGCCGTGATCACACCGTCGCTCTCCAGCTTGGTTGATGGTTTAAGACCCTGTCTTAAAAAAAAAAAAAAGAAATATAAATACTTATTTTCTTATTTTACTTTAATTGTAGCATGCTATATATTAACGGTCCCCAACCTTTCTGGCACCAGGGACCGGTTTCATGGAAGACAATTTTTCCATGGACCTGGGAGGGATGGATGGTTTCAGAATGAAACTGTTCCACATCATCAGGCATTAGATTCTTATAAGTAGCATGCAACCTAGATCCCTCACATGCGCAGTTCACAATAAGGTTTGTGCTCCTATGAGAATCTAATGCCGCCGCTGATCTGACAGGAGTTGGAGCTCAGGCCATAATGCTTGCCTGCCAGCTACTCACCTCCTGCTATACAGCTCAGTTCCTAACAGGCCATGGACGGGTACCAGTTTGTGGCCCAGGGATTGGGGACTCCTGCTATACACATAATTCTGTACCTTTTATAAGTAGCTTTTTAAGTTTTAGAGGTATTTATATATCATTACATAGAAGCTTCCACTTTGTTTTTTATAGCCGTGTAGTATTTCTTTGCTTTTGTTTATGATAATTAACTTTCTACTGATAGGCTTTTAGTTTATTTTGAATCTTTCATTATAAAAAAATGCTACAATAAATAATAACCTTGGACATATGTTATTTTGCATGTGCACAAATGTATTTATATGTGCTAATTTCCAAAAGTAGAAATGCTGTTCAAAAGTTTTTGCCTTTGTAATTTCTATGTATTTTGTCAACTTGCTTTCCATAGTGGTTGTACTAGTTCACCCTCCCTCCAGCAATTGTTTGAGTGCGTTTCTATACACTTTGGCTAGCATACTTTGGTTAAACTTTTAGATCTTTTGTCGGTTTGTTAGGTGACAGATAGTATGTAATTTTAAATTTATCCTTTTGGTTTTATGGAGTGAGGTTGAATAGCTTTTCTTGTGCTAATAAGAATAGCTTTCTTATAAGCTTTTCTTATGTTTACATTGCCTTTATGTGAATGTCTGTTTATAGCTTTTGCCCATTTTTCTTGGTTGTTGCCCTTTTACTTACTGAATTCTGGGGCCTCTTTAATTATTAGGACATTAACTCTTTGTCTATATGAGTTGCAAGTCTTTTTTTCCTATTTTGTCATTTGTCTTATTTTTTTTGAAGAGACAGGATCTTACCATGTTGCCCAGGCTAGCCTTGAATTCCTGGGCACAAGTGATACTTCTGCCTTAGCCTCCCAAATAGCTGGGACAATTGGCATGTACTACTGAGCCTGGCTTATTATTGTCTTTTGTGTAAATAAATTGTCAGGTTAAAAATTTTTATTTTTTATTTTTTACACTTAAGTTAGTATTGATCTAGGATGTGAGTATAGATTCTATTTTTTTTTTTTTTTTGAAAGAGAGTTTCACTCTTGTCAACCAGGCTGGACTGTAGTGGTGCAATCTCAGCTGTCTGCAACCTCCACCTCCTGGGTTCAAGCGATTCTCCTGCCTTAGCCTCCTGAGTAGCTGGGATTACAGGCACCCGCCACCACATCCAGCTAATTTTTTTTGGGGGGCGGGTAGAGAGGGTTTTTCACCATGTTGGTCAGGCTGGTCTCGAACTCCTCAGGTGATCTGCCCACCTTGGCCTCCCAAAGTTCTGGGATTACAGACATGAGCCACCACACCTAGCCTAGATTCAACTTTATATTTTTTCAAGATGGCTACCCTACAGAAAGTATAGTCAATAGAGTTTATTAAATAATCCATCCTTCAGTTTCTGTCTCTTCATTCCCTTTGAAATGCCACCTCAATTGTGTGCCAAATTCTCTTATGTATTTTGATTGCTTACTGGATATTTTTATTTTTACCTATTGATCTATTTATCCATACCATATGCTGATGTTACATTGTTTTTTGTTTGTTTGTTTTTGTTTTTTTTTTTTTTTGGAGACGGAATCTCGCTCTGTGGCCCAGGCTGGAGTGCAGTGGCGCAATCTCGGCTCACTGCAAGCTCCGCCTCCCAGGTTCACGCCATTCTCTTGCCTCAGCTTCTCCGAGTAGCTGGGACTACAGGCGCCCGCCACCACACCCGGCTAATTTTTTGTATTTTTAGTAGAGACGGGGTTTCATCATGGTCTCGATCTCCTGACCTCATGATCCGCCCGCCTTGGCCTCCCAAAGTGCTGGGATTACAAGCGTGAGCCACTGCGCCCGGCCCGATGTTACATTGTTTTAATTATCATATTTAGTGACATGTTTTTTAAATCTAGTATGCCTAGTTCTCCCCACCTCACTCCTTTTTTTCCCCAGATATTTTATGGCTCCTCTTGTTTTTTTTTTAAATTTTAAGAGATGGCTTCATTCTGTTGCCCAGGCTGGAATACAGTGCTGCGATCATAGCTCACTGTCACCTTGAACTGGGCTGAAGTGATCCTTCCCAGTAACTAGTTGCTTGTTTTTAAACTCAACATTTTAGAAGCTTTTGGTCTGCATACTAAGAATTTAATTTCTTAAGTTTAGAGAATTTCTGCACTTTTATGTTTAGGCATGTAGTCAGAAGGTCAATGTAGGGATTTGTTGCCTACCTGCATTACAGCCATGCATTGCTTAACAACAGGGATACATTCTGAGAAATGGATCATTAGGCAGTTTCATCATTGTGCAAACATCAGAGTGTACAAACCTAGATAGTATAGCCTACAGCATACCTGGGCTGCATGGTACATAGCCTGCTGCTCCTAGCCTAGAAACTTACACAGCACTGAATACCATACTGTACTGAATACTGTAGGCAATTGTAACATGATGGTATTTGTGTATTTAAACAGAAAAGGGGCTGGGCGTGGTGGCTCACACCTGTAATCTCAGCACTTTGGGAGGCTGAGGCAGGTGGATCACCTGAGGTCAGGAGTTCAAGACCAGCCTGGCCAACGTGGTGAAATCCCATCTCAACTAAAAATATAAAAATTAGTCGGGTGTGGTGGTGCATTCCTGTAATCCCAGCTACTTGGGGGCTGAGGCAAGAGAATCGCTTGAACCCGGGAGATGGAGGTTGCAGTGAGCCGAAATTGCGCCACTGCACTCCAGCCTGGGCAACAGAGCAAGACTCCATCTCAGAAACAAAATAAAAACCAGAAAAGGTACAGTAAAAATATGGTATTATAGTCACTTTGTTTTATTGTTACTTAGATGGTCTAGTAAATGTAAAATAGTGTCCTGTGTGCATTGAGATCCAGCATTTTGTATGAATATATTTAAATCCAAAAACCATTTTTTCTTCATTGCTTCTTGATGTGAGAATTTCAGCTCTTGTGCTTTACTTTCCTCTGTAGCATGATACCAGTAGTCCTTTGCTAATCAGTGGAACCTCTGCAGCTGAGCTCCCATGGGCTGTAAAAGTAAGTAAACTTTGTAACTATTCTCTCACCCCTTCATTGCTTCCTATCCACTGTCTCTCTACCTCTGAAATATATTGTTATCTTCATTAGACTTTCATATATGTTTAAGGAAAGGTAGGGGAGAAGCTATTACTGGTGTTTCTGAGGGATCTTTCGGCTCTGTCAGTTTTGTGACAGTATTGGTCTACTCGTATATCTGTTATAATGTAAAGAAAAATGGTGATGTCATAATCTTGTATTAACTAAAGTATTTGATTAAAAGATAGTTTACCCCACTGGTATTATTTCTTACTTGAAAATTCTGGTTAACTATGTATTTTCTAGATGACTCTAAAACAATTCTTTATGAAATCTTTTTAGAAATAGGTATTTTGCATTATAGTTTTTCAGAGCCAAATCATATCGTACTATAAAACTTATAATTTAAAAATGCTTAGACTGTAGCAGATCAAATGAGCTTTGATAAATGTGTACATTTTTTTGAAAACCATTTTTATTTGTATGTCTTTGTATGCTGTGGACTGGGCACTAAATTTTAAAAATGTGGGAATATGGCCTTGACTGGGCAAATAATGAACAATAGTTTTTCATGTTACACAAATAACTTTTAAAATTTTAGGAGATATCTTGTTATTGACAAGAAAAAGAAATATTGCTTTGGGAAAAATGGAGAAATCTTGATGTTTATTCCTGTAGTAATTATTTTATTTTTAAAAATTTATTTGTGGCTCATACCTGTAATCCCAGCCCTTTGGGAGGGTGAGGCGGGCAGATCATGAGGTCAGGAGTTTGAGACCAGCCTGGCCAACATAGTGAAACCCCGTCTCTACTAAAAGTACAAGAAAATTAGCTGGGCATGGTGGCAGGTGCCTGTAATCCCAGCTACTCGGGAGGCTGAGGCAGGAGAATCGCTTGAACCCGGGAGGTGGAGGCTACAGTGAGCCGAGATTGTGCCACTGCACTCCAGCCTGGGCGACAGTGCAAGACTCTGTCTCAAAAAAAAAAAAAAATTTATTTATTTGAACTGTACCTCATACCATCTTTAGAGAGTCATGGAATGTCACTAATTAGCTGTGTGTTCTTATAAAAGTTACTTTTTTGCTCTGGGTCTATTTAAGTGAGAGGGTTGGACTAGATGTTCTTCAAAGCCCTTCTACCTCTGAAATATTTTGATTCTAACCCAGTAGTTGGAAAATAAAGATGGTGTTCCAGCTGCAAAAAGAATGGGCAACACCAGACTCTTGGGTAAAGTCACTTTGAAATTATTTCCTATGTATTTTTTTCTTGCATATCTTTACAATGAATATTATATTTTGATGAAAGTGAAAAATGTTTTTTAAATGATAGTTTAAAAACATATGTAGTCTATTCTTTAAGGACTTGATTTTTATAACTGCAGTTAAATCATTTTCTCTATTGTTTAACTTGTGATTTTGTTTTTTATTGTAGCCTGAAGATAAGGCCAAATATGATGCAATATTTGATAGTTTAAGCCCAGTGAATGGATTTCTATCTGGTGATAAAGTGAAACCAGTGTTGCTCAACTCTAAGTTACCTGTGGATATCCTTGGAAGAGTAAGATATTATTTACTCCTAAATGTAATTTTTATGTATTTTAATTTTATATCTGTTATACCAGGAGCATGTATAACTCTTTGTTAAAAATATACAAATCTTATTTTAAAGTTGTATCATTATAGGATTTTTTTGTTTTCTGACTTAATGTATAAAATTATTGCCAACTTGTTTCTGCATTTGGTTATTCCCTGTAAAAATGAGTGGTTGAAATTAATTACATATGTAAGCCCCTTAAGTAGGTCCTTTTTTAGTTTGTGCTGTACACCCTTGACCTCCTGTTTGCTTGAGTTAATTTCTAGAGACCATCAGTATTTTATGTCTGCCACTTACTCTGTGGCTGTATCATGGTGTCTTGTTGTAAGGAATAGTTTTATCTCTGAAATCATAAAGTAGTAAAGGGATCTCGTTATGTTTCCTAGGCTGTCTCAAACTCCTGGGCTCAAGTGGTCCTCCTGCCTTGGCCTCCCAAAGTGCTGGGAGGCCATATGGGCATGAGCCACCATTCCTAGCTCATATACTTTCTTTCCTTGCCCTCAAGTAGAACATGAACTGAAAGCACATTAATCTTTTTTCAATTCTTCTCTTTTTAAGGTTTGGGAGTTGAGTGATATTGACCACGATGGAATGCTTGACAGAGATGAGTTTGCAGTTGTAAGTAATCTAATGCTCTTAACATCTTCATTATCTTAATGATTTTCTCATGTGCAAATATCTTGTTTTAGTTCATCCTTAGAGGAAAACTATATTCCCATCAGATTATTGGGTGGACTTTTTTTTTTTTTTTTTTTTTTTGAGACAGAGTCTTACTCTGTCACCCAGGCTGGAGTGCAGTGGCACGATCTTGGCTCACCACAACCTCTACCTCCCAGGTTCAAGTAATTCTCGTGCCTCAGCCTCCCAAGTATCTGGGATTACAGGCACATGCCACCACGCCCGGCTAATTTTGGTATCCTTTGAAGAGATGGGGTCTTGCCATACTGGCCAGGCTGGTCTCGAACTCCTGACCTCAAGTGATCTGCCCACCTCAGCCTCCCAAAGTGCTGGGATTACAGGCACGAACCACTGTGCCTGGCTGGTTGAACATTCCTATATAGAATTTATATTTATTTTCTAAACAAATGGATAACAGAAAATGTGTGTTTTGCCATCTTCATTTTATCTGGCTTTAAGGTACACAGGAACGTATACTTTGTATAATTACTGTAAAGATAGTATCTTTTGTATCACAACCTGACCAGGTATCTTAGTACCTGCTTCTAATATGGAATAATTTTGCTTCAAATGTATCCCCCAAATTCCACATTTCCTTTTATTTCATTAAAAGGCAACATGAATAACACTTGAGTTTCACTTCATTTATGAAGGCAGAAAAGTCTTGACATTTTATCTGAAGACATGTCATCTTAGTAATTGAATAGTTAATTCCAAATGTGGTTGTATTCACCTCTTCCTTAAAGGTTTGATAAAACTTTGCTGTGAATTCATCAGTGGTAAATTTCTAATTTCCCTTTTACTCTCAAATTTTCTCTTTTTATTTTGGTAAGGAATTATTAATTTCTTTTACTCTTTCATGGTTGTTCTCTTTACTCACTCCAAGTCTTGGGAATACTCCCACTTGTATTTTTACTTAATCTGATTTTGTCTAGTTTGTTGATCTGTTAGAAGAACCATCTTTTGAATTTACTTATCCTTTCTATTATGTTTTGACTTTTAATTTAATGATGTTTAACATTTACTTCCCTGTTATATTTTCTTATTCTTTTTATTTTAAATTTCTTGGAGATGAGTATTATGTTTCTTCACTTCTCTTTATCTTTAATGTTGAAATCATTTAAAGGATGTATTCACCCTTGAATACAGGTTTAGCGGGATTCCATAGATACTGGTACAAAGTTTTCTCCTTTATACAGCTTTTTAGATAATTTTTAGTTTTATTATCTGGTTAGGAATATGTTTCCTAATTTTAAAGTGGTTAAGTTTGGTTGGTTTTTGTTACTTTGATGTATACTTTCAACTTGATTGGATTATAACTAGAAAAATGTAGTCTATAAAATGTCTAATTAAAAAAATTAGTTAAGGCTTTCTTTGTTCCCAAGTTTATGACCTATTTTACATATATTCCATGGATATGGCAATATTTCTGTTTGGAGGATATTAGAGTTTTATAAATTCATTATATCAAATTTATTTTATTTTATTTTATTATTTTTATTTTTGAGACAGAGTCTTGCTCTGTCACCCAGGATGGAGTGCAGTGGCACAATCTTGGCTCACTGCAACCAGCGCCTCCCAGGTTCAAGCGATTCTCCCGCCTCAGCCTCCCAAGTAGCTGGGATTACAGAAGTGCACCACCACATCTGGCTAATTTTTGTATTTTTAGTAGAGACAGGATTTCACCATGTTGGCCAGGCTGGTCTTGAACTCCTGACCTCAGGTGATCCTCCCGCCTCAGCCTCCCAAAGTGCTGGGATTACAGGCGTGAGCCATCACACCCAGCCTCAAATGTACTGATTATTTAGTTTCTCTTTGTCCTTATTTTTCTTTTGTTTTTGGCCCTTCCTTAAATTTTCCTCGTTTTCCACAAGAGCCAAATGAAATAGGCAGAATACATATTACCACATTTAAAAAATGCAGAAAGAGAGACTTAAAGTGACTTGAATTCATGTTCACAGGTCCCTAATCTTTTTAATTTTAATTTGGATAATAGTTGGGAAATGGTAAAGGATACTCCCTCGCGGTGTGACAAAAGTTATCTCAGTCGCATTTCAGGGGTTGAGCCATTGTTTTGGGAATGGGGCCATATTGAAGAGATTTCAGTGATGATATACATTGAAACATCGTCAAACCCTAGACATAAACTTCTCATAAATGGTTTTTGTGGTAAGAATATTGGTGCAAAATCTTTGCAGTGGTACGATGTAATGAGGGATTTTTTTTCTCCTAAAGACAAAATTTTTTTTTTTTAGACGGAGTCTTACTCTGTCTCTCAGGCTGGAGTGCAGTGGTGGGATCTCGGCTCACTGCAGCCTCGGCCTCCTGGGTTCAAGTGATTCTTCCACCTCAGCCTCCTGAGGAGCTGGGATTACAGGCATGCACCACCACCCCCGGCTGATTTTTATATTTTTAGTAGAGACAGGGTTTCGCCATGTTTGCGAGACTGGTCTTGAGCTCCTGATAATAGGTGATCCACTCTCCTCGGCCTCCCAAAGTGCTGGGATTACAGGCATGAGCCACCTCTTCTGGCCCAAGGCAAAAATATAGTTAGAATAGATGGGGAATAGTAGTGTCATCATTTGATAAACAGTAGTGTATGCTAAGGTAAATGAATAAACACGGTTTATCTTATATGCCTGGAGCCTATTCCCAGGTAACTGGACTTTTTTTTTTTTTTTTAATAAAAACCTTTATTAAAAGAATACTTTTTGAATAATAAATACATTTGTAGGAAATTACTACCTTGAATTTTGTTTTGAATAGTAGACACCCCTTTATCTTCTCCTAGATTTACTTGTTAACCATTTTGTCACGTTTGCTTTCTCCCTGTATCCATGTTCTTCAGAATTTTTTCCTAGTTTTAAACTCTAGCTTGTGTGATTTTAATACTGCTTCTCCTGTTCCCTCTTTTTTTGAATTACCTGATATTTCTTATGTTTGTTGTGTATGTCTCTTGAAAATGGCAGATTTCTATATTTTAATGCTTTACCTAATTGGATAGTTTTTAAGATAATAGCACTTATATTGATTTGATTTTCCCTTCTTTACCTATTTATTTTACATTTTTATTTTCTCTGTTTCTTACTGTTGCTTATTATCAAGTTGTGATTCATTCCCTTACCCCGCCTCCCAGTTAATGTGGAAATTTTGTTATAATGTCTTGTTTCATTAATAGTTAATACAGGTTGAGCATCCCTAATCTGAAAATCCGAAATTTGAAATGCTTCAAAATCTGAAACTTTTGAGTACTGACATGACCCACAAAGTGGAAAATTCCACTCCTGGTCTCATGTGATAAGTTGCAGTCAAAATTTTTGCTTCATGCACAAAATTATTAAAAAGATTGTATAAAATTATCTTAGATTATGTATACAAAGCTTATATGAAACATAAATGAATTTCGTGTTTAGACTTGGGTCCCATCCCCAAAATATAATATTCCAAAATCTAAAAAAAAAAAGATAATATTCCAAAATCCGAAAAAATCCAAAACACTTCTGGTCCCAAGCATTTTGGTTAGGGGATTCTCACCCTGTGCCCCTTTTCCTGTACTTGTACTTATTTCTCCTATATTGAAAACAAGATTTTCAGCCCTTACTCTAGCAAAATTAGTCCTTTAGATTATTTTTACTTATTTTCTTCCCCCTCATGTTCTTTATTTTTATTTTTTTTGAGATGGAGTCTCGCTTTGTCCCCCAGGCTGGAGTGCAGTGGCGCCATCTCGGCTCACTGCAAGCTCCGCCTCCCAGGTTCATGCCATTCTCCTACCTCAGCCTCCTGAGTAGCTGGGACTACAGGCGCCTGCCACCAAGCCCGGCTAATTTTTTTTGTATTTTTAGTAGAGACAGGGTTTCACCATGTTTGCCAGGATGGTCTTGATCTCCTGACCTAGTGATCTGCCCGCCTCGGCCTCCGAAAGTGCTGGGATTACAGGCGTGAGCCACCGTGCCTGGCCTCTACTCATGTTCTAATTCCAGAAGACCTTAGAACATTTTTTGTGACTCAAATTCTAGATTTTGCTCAGTTAATTTAGTTCTTTTGGTTTTGGTATTTTTCTTCCAGTTTTGTTCAATATTAATAACTAGTATTCTTTTGGTTAGAATTTGTCTGATAAATCTTTTTTTATCCTTTTACTTTAATAAATAGAGCAACATAATCTGTACTCTTTTTAAAAATTATAATTACTGCACGATAGCTAGTGTAACTACAACTGCAAGTCATTGATTTGTTTTTATTTATTTACAAGCATCAATATTTTACAAAACTGAATTTTGAGAGCTGGTATCATTCTCTTGAAAATTGTAGTAATTTTAAAAATACTTTTGCAGTAGTGACATAGCTAAGATCTGAACATTTTAAATTATCCTCCTAAATAATAAAATATAATGTACTTATTTATATGATCAGTCCTTTTGGCCTAATGGCAGTTGATACTCTGCCAGGATTTTCGTTTGTTGAAGTATAATACAAGTTTAGGTCTTATTTTACTAGATAATCAAAACTGACTTGAACACAGGAATCTTTTTGTTCAAGACTTACCTTTAAAATTCTTGCCCATTTCCCCTTGGGTTAAATGCTTTTTGTTTGTTTGTTTTAAAGACCCCGTGTCTGCTTTGTGTTTATTTTTTTTGAATGGGAAGAAATGAAAATGAAGTTAAAGAGAGACTCTAAATTGGTGTGTTGAATTTCAGTATAGATTTTTTTAAGAGTAACTTATTTCAGTAATTAACCAAAACTTGATTGAACTTGAGTATTTATGTTTAGACTTACTTTTAAAATTCTTAACCTGTTTCTTTTATTTTATAGCATAAATGGGATTTTTGGTTGGTTTATCTTTTTAATTAGAATAAATGAAGTTAAAGATTCTAACCTGTGTAACTTCTGTTGCCATGTGAACCTTTGATGAATGGCCCTTGTTTCTTTTCAAATGTAAATGCTTGTTCATATTCTCAGAAACCCAGTAGTTTAATTAAAAATCCAGAATCTAGAATATCCTTTAGTTTTTTGGTTTTTTTTTTTAAAGTAAATTTGTAAAAGTTAGGCCTTGGCATGGCCGTGGGTATTCTGGCCACAACTAAAATGACTTCAGAGAGTTTTGTGTACGTGGAATGTATAATGTATATGTGTATGTACATACACAAAAATAGATGTAAAAAATCATATCTACCCCCTTGAATCTGGATTTTTAAAATATCTATGATTGTGTATCAGTATTCTGTTTACTCATTGTTGAATTATCTGACTAGATTGTAAGGATATTGGAAATATATTTCTGAGTTTAACTTCTGGCCCGTTTGGCTTTGTAGAAAGTCTCTGATGGAGCATTAAGGTGACATTTTGTAAAAGGAGCAAATTTTTCTTTTTCTTTTTTTTTTTTTTTTTGAGAGTCTGTCACCCAGGCTGGAGTATGGTGGCGTGATTTCGGCTCACTGCAACCTCCACCTCCCAGGTTCAATCTATTCTTGTGCCTCAGTCTCCTGAGTAACTGGGATTACAGGTGCCCGCCACTACGTCTGGCTAATTTTTGTATTTTTTGTAGAGGTGGGGTTTCGCCATGTTGGCCAGGCTGGTCTCAAACTCCTGACCTCAGGTAATCCACCTCCCTTGGCCTCCCAAAGTGCTGGGATTACAGACGTGAGCCACCGTGCCCAGTCAAAGGGCCAAATTTTTCTGTTATGATTTGAAAACTAGAAATCTATCTAAAATTATGCTACTGCCAGTGAATCAAGGGAAGTGACTGATAATTATGTTAAAGTTTATTCTCTTTATGGGGTAAATTCTGCAAGTGTATAGTCCTATTTTGTGAAATAGTTCTTTGTTTTATTAGGGCTGAAACTACTGCTTTTTATTTTAAAGAAAAGGCCCGTAAATCTAGGAATCTAGTATTTGGTGAATGAGCCTATGCTCATGTTTTTTTGTAGATTTAGAGTTTGACAAGATCCTGTAATTTAGCTTCTTGAAGCACAGCAGTTACTGGCTTACAACCCAGGCTAACCTGAGCCTTCTAGAGTCATGCTCTTTTTTTTTTTTTTTTTTTTTTTTCTAATGAACTTTAAATTTTGGAGTGATTTTAGATTTGTAGAAAAGTTGCAGAGAGCACAGTTTTCCATTCCCCTTCGCTGTTTTCTCTTATTAACATATTACATTAACCATGGTACATCTGTCAAAACTAAAAAAAAAACATTGGTGCATTATTAACTCCAGACTTTATTTGGGTTTCACCAGCTTTTCCTTTCTGTCACAGGATCCAATCTAGGGTATCACATTGCATTTAGTTGTCATGTTTTCAATCTCTCTGGTATATGAGTTTGTCAGTCTTGCCTTGCTTTTTATGACCTTGACATCTTTGAGGAATACTGGCTAGATATCCTGCAGAATGTCTCCCAACTTAGGTTTGTCTGATGCTATTCTCATGACTAGACTGGACAAATGAGTTTTTGCAAAGAATAACATGGAGGTGTAATGCTTTTGTCATCACATTATATTGGGGGTACATGATACCCATGTGACATCACTGTTGATGTTAACCTTCACTTAAGTGTTTGCCAGATTTCGCCACCGTAAAGTTACTTTTTCCCTTTTCCTACTCTATTCTCTGGAAGTGTAGACTCATGTCCTTTTTACTTTGCCGTTTGTCTGCGTATCTATCTATTGGTTTTTACATTCTTACTAAGCCTTAAATTTTTCTGTCAGGTAAGTTCTTAGACTGAAAGTGGCTTAAGCTTTTGTCAGTAATATTTGTTTGGGTCTTCATTATGTGAAGAGTTTTTGGCACTTAGAGATGTATAGAGGAGCTGTTTTTGTGTGTATTAGTGTGTATCACATTGTATCCTCCTACTATTAGGTTGTAAAACTGAGCGATCTTTTCACTTTTTTTTTTTTTTTTGAAACAAAGTCTCACTCTGTCACCCAGACTGGAGTGCAGTGGTGAGACCTTGACTCACTGCAACCCCCACCTGCTAGGTTCAAACAATTCTCCTGCCTCAGCCTCCAGAGTAGCTGGGATTATAGGCACCTGCCACCATGCCCAGCTAATTTTTGTATTTTTAGTAGAGACGGGGTTTCACCAAAGTTTTGGGCTTTGCCCAAGAATTAAAAGCCGTCCAGGTGATTCTCATGGTGACTAAAATTTGAGAAATACTGCCTAAAAGCATGGAAAATGAAAAAATATCAGAGAAAGTGGGCAGCTGTTAGTAACTGATTGCAACAGTAAAATTAAATCCCCTCTTTCCCTCCTGTCTCAGGAATTTGATACTTTTGTTATTCTTATTAATAAAATTGTTTATACTTTTACTTTGAAATAAAAAGACATTCTAAATGCTTCTTCCTTAAGTGTCTCTTTCTGTGTAAATGCACTTGCTAGTATGTTTCAGTTTCACAACTAGTTACTAGCCCGATTTTTTTGGTGTGTGTGAATATGGTGCATTTGGTTTAATTGCTTTTGTTTCAGTGGCATACTTTTAATAGGAATAAGTACAATATAATAAGAAAACAAAATCACAACCCAGCAGTATTAAAAGTATTCTGTTCACTTTTGCTCTTTTATTTGGCGGTATAATTTTTGGCTTTAGTTTTGCCAGGGAAACTATTTTCAAGGCAACATGAAATTACTAATATATATTTTTAACTTACATAAAAATGTGTCTATTGGCAGCAGATGGCTAACGTTGCTTTTTCGCTTCTAGTGTCCACTTTTCCAGGAAATGACTCCCATCTGCAGTAAGAGAAGTGCTGACTGTTAATGTGTACACTAGGCACTTCTCTTAGCTCAGTGCCATTCTGACAATTTCACAGTACATATATTGTGAATTTGCTTGGAAGTGTATGTTAGCCAGATTGTTTTCTTTCTGGAGTTTCAGGCTTTTGGAAATAGAAAGTTTGTTTGTTTCTAAAACTGAAATTGAATTCTTCCAGGTTGGCTAGTGAAAAGGGAGAGGAGAATTATTGGTTAAGTGTAGTTCCTGGACAAACCGCATCAGCATCATTTGGGAACTTGTTAAAAATGCAAATTCTCAGGCCCAACCTTGCTGGTTAGAAAATTCTGAGTGCAGGGGCCAGAAATCTGTGCTTTATCATGCTGTCCAAGTAATTCTGATGCCTGCTAAAATTTGGGTACCAATGGGTTAAGTTTAGTTTTATCAGTTGTAAAGGACAGCGTGGTATTGTAAGATTACATATGTGTTGCTAATAAAGCTGGTCAAATTTGGAAAAAACAAGAGCTTTGTAGCCAGAAGATCTTGGTTTGAACCCCACTGTATCACTTCTTAAAAATATTATATTGGGCAAGTTACTTAGCATCTTAGCTTCAGTGTCTTCATTTGTAAAATGAGATTAGTAATCCTGGAAATCAGTGATGAGTGTTGTTGCATTGAGTGCTCAATAAATACTGATTTGAGGGGCTGGGTGTGGTGTCTTACTTGATCCCAGAAGTTTGATACCAACCTGAGCAACATAGTAAGACCCCCATCTCTGCAAAACATAAAAAAATTAGCCAGGCATGGTGACGTACGCATGTAGTCACAGCTACTTGGGAAGCTGAGGTGAGAGACTCACTTGAGCCTGGGAGGTTGAGGCTGCAGCAAGCTGTGTTCTCGCCACTGCATTCCAGCCTGGGCAACAGAGTGAGCCTTTGTCAATAAATTAATAAATAAACAAATTAAATAAATATATAAATAGATGTGAAAGCCCCACAAAACTTAATATATGATTATATGCAAATTTTCTCTTGGGGAAAATTGTAATTTTCACTGGAAGAAAAAATTTAGCAAGAGACTGTGCGCAGTGGCTCACACCTGTAATCCCAGCATTTTGGGAGGCTGGGGTGGGTGGATCGCTTGAGCTCAGAAGTTGGAGACCAACCAGCCTGGGCAACATGGCTAATCCTCATCTCTTTAAAAAAAAAAAAAAAAAAATTAGCTGGATTTGGTGGCATTTACCTGTAGACCCAGCTACTTGGGAGGCTGAGGTGGGAGGAAGGCTTGAGCCCAGGTGACAGAGGTTGTAGTGAGCCAAGATTGCATCACTGTGCTGGGCAAAAAACAAACCAACCAAAAAAAAGAAAGAAAGAAAAATTTAAGAAACATGCAAGCTTTCTTTTCGTGGTTGCTGGACTCTTTCTAGAGGTTCCAGGTTAGTTTGAGTAATTTCATATGCTAAAAGATAGTTATGGAAAACTTTCATGCTCTGAAAGGCTTGAAGGTACCTTGAATGCTTTAAAATGAAGAGGATATATTCTGGGACAGTCTGTATGCAAATTTTTCCCATTTTGTGCAAGTGCTTTATATATTAAAAATACTTGTCATGGTTCAAGAATCGATATAAGAAGATATGCAGTGAAAAAAATCTCAGTTCCACCCCTGCTGTCAGTTGCTCCATTTATCCCTATTCTATGACTAATTTTCTTAATTTCTTATTTATCTTAGAATTTCTTTTTTTTTTCTTTTTCTTTTTTTTTTTTTTTTTTGAGATGGAGTCTCTCTCTGTTGCCCAGGCTGGAGTGCAGTGGCACAATCTCAGGTCACTGCAGTCTCCACCTCCCAAGGTCAAGCAATTCTCCTGCCGCAGCCTCCCAAGTGGCTGGGATTACAGGCATGTGCCACCATGCCTAGTAATTTTTTTGTATTTTTAGTAGAGATGGAGTTTTATCATGTTGGCCAGGCTGGTTTCGAACTCCTGACCTCAGGTGATCCACCCACCTCAGCCTCCCAAAGTGCTAGGATTACAGGCATGAGCCACCACACCCAGCCTATCTTAGAATTTCTTAATGCAAATATAAACAAATATAACTAATTATTTCCTCCTTACCACAAAAGATAACCCACTAAACTGACTGTTCAACACTATACTTTTTCATAGTTAACAGTTTTTCTTGGATATCTTTTCACTGTGAGAGCTCCATGATTCTTTTTTTCCTGGTTAGCATTATTCAAGGCTACCCACAACAAACTGCATCCAATTTAAGTATATAATTTGATGAGTTTTGGCAATTATATACCTGAAGGCACCACCACAGTTAAGACACACAATGTTCTTTATGAGTTTTTTAATGCTTTATAGTATTTCATTATATGGATATACCATTTTTTAAAATAATTTTTTTACCTTAACTTCCCAGTGTAGAGTATACCATAATTTTTTAAACCAGGTTTTGTAGATGGGCATTTGGGTGCTGATACAAACAGTGCTGCAATTAATAATCTTTTTCATACAGCATTTCATATGGATAGATTCCCAGGTGTGGGTTTGCAGAGCCGAAGGGGAAATACATTTGCAATTTGGTAGATGTTGCCAGTTTGCCCTTCATAGGGGTGATATCAATTTGAGTATGTTAGGGGAAGAAAAATAATTTTTCCTATACCCTTTTAAGTTCTTGGCTGAGAACCCTGTAACAAAAGAGAAAAACAGAAGTTTATTAACATGTATATTTCATATATACATGGAAGAAACTCAGGAAAAGAGTAACTGTCAAATAGGTGGCTTACAACTCAGGTTTGCTCTTGCTCCTGCTCTTGCCATGTGACATGTCTGCACCCCTTTGCCTTCTGCCATGATTGGATGCTCCCTGAAGCCTCATAAGAGGCAGATGCTGGAGCCATCTTGGTACACCCTGCAGAACTGTGAGCCAGTTAAGCCTGTTTTCTTTATAAATTACCCAGCCTTAGGTATTTATTTATAGCAATACAAAAACGGACTAAAATACAGCCCGCCAGTGTGGCCTTTCCATCCTAGGAGCTGCCCAGGAGTGCCCTGGCTCCTGCAGGGCAGCAGTTGGGAGCCTTATGTCCCACGTTGTGCCCAATCCTCCCACCACCACAGCTAGCTGAAGCCCCAAAATACCAGAACACATCCTCTCCAAACTCTGAGCTATTAGGAATACTTCCTTGGCCATCTCTTGAGTGATCCAGGGAGAAAGAGAAAAAGAGCAGCTTCTGACATCCAGCCACGGGCCAGGCACTCACAGCGAGGTCATGTAATTTTCCTACTGAATCTTCAATGGAGCCTCCCTTATGCCTTTTCTACACCCTGGAATCAAGACAAGCTGCCCTGCACTTGGAGTTTTTTGCATGTCTGACAACCATGGCTCCCTCCTGGACTTGTTCCTGTGGTCCCACCCAGAAGCCATTCAATGCACAGGAGGACCATTTCCCATACCCCATGATTGCACCCTCAACCAGTCAGCAGCAAGCACCCATTGCCTAGCCACCCCCACCCCTTCCCCAAACTGTCTGAAAAGCCCTAGCCCCCAAATTCTTGGGGAGATTGATTTGAGTAATAACTCTATCTTCTGTGTGGTGTGGCCAGTTTTGCATCAATTAAACTCTTTACTGCAAAAGAAAAGAGCTTAGCCTAATATAGCGTCTTTAACAAAGAACAATGAATTTTTTTAACTCTTATTTTAGGTTCAGGGGTACATGTACAGGTTTGTTATATAGGTAAATTGCATGTCACGGGGTTTGGTGTGCAGATTATTTTGTCATTCAATTAATAAATGATAGGTAGTTTTTTGAACCTCTTCCTCCCTCCACCCTCACATTGGCCCCATGTCTGTTGTTCCCTTCTTTGTGACCACATTTACTCCATGTTTAGCTCCCACTTAGAAGCAAGAACATATGGTATTTGTTTTTCTGTTCCTGTGTTAGTTTGCTTAGGATAATGGCCTCCAGCTGTATCCATTTTGCTGCAAAGGACATGATCTTGTTGTTTTTTATGGCTGTGTAGTATTCCATGGTGTATATGTACCACATTTTTTTAATCCAGTCTACCATCGATGGGCATTTAGGTTGATTCCATGTCTTTGCTATTGTGAATAGTGCTGTGATGAACATATGTGTGCATATGTCTTTATGATAAACAATTTATATTCCTTTGGGTATATACCCAGTAATAGGATTGCTGAGTCATTGGTAATTCTGCTTCGAGTTCTTTGAGAAATCACTGAACTTTTCTACAATGGCTGAACTACTTTGCATTCCCACGAGCAGCGTAAAGTTTGTTATATAATTCTTCTGGCGACACCTCTAGGCTGATAAGGGTCTGAAGTCATTTTGGGCAGGAACGGTTATCCTTCCCTGTAGAGAGGGCAAGAGGGACACCTTTGTAAATTTATATCCTGCTTTTAGGCATATAGAAGGAGGGCAGAGAGCTTTTTTTTTTTTTTTTTTTTTTTTTTTTTTGATGCTACTACTTCTCAGTTGCTTTCAGTTCCAAATAATCCTTATGCCAAAGTGGAATGTTTTGGGGTAGCATAGTCTGCTACCCCTCAGCTCCCACCAGCAGTGTAAGAGAATTTCCCCACAGTTTAGCTAGCAAAGTATATTATGAAACTTTGAGTTTTTGCCAGTTAGGTAGAAAATGGTATTTCAGTATAGTTTTAACTTATAGTTTTCATCTGAGATTGGGCATTTTTTTTATGTTAAAGAATGGACCATTTAAGGGATTTGCTTGTCTGTAAAATATCTCTTCAAACTCTTTTTCCATTTTTCTGTTAGACTTTTTTTTTCTGTTAATTTTTAGGAGCTCTTTATATATTAGGGAGAGTAATTCTTTCTTTGCAGACGTTGTCTTCTCAAATTGTTGTTTACCTTTGACATTGCAAGAACTTTAGTTGAAGGGTACATCTCTAAATTTTTACTAAGGATATCTTCCTAAAAATTTCTTAGTTTTTATTTCTTTCTTTTTCTCCATCCTTTTTTTCATCCCTCCCTCATTTTCCTCTTCTTTCCCTCCCAGCCCAATTTCTTAAAAAAGGATTTGAGAGCCCAAAGATGATTTATCATTGAACAGTAATCAGTTTAGTGGGTGAATGTTAAGTGCTTTTAATATATATGACCCTGGTTCATTTATTTTGAAGGCCATGTTTTTGGTATACTGTGCACTGGAGAAAGAACCTGTGCCAATGTCCTTGCCTCCAGCCTTGGTGCCACCATCTAAGAGAAAAACGGTCAGTATATCAGGCTCTGTGTGGTTGATCCCCTCTTCAGCATCAGCCAAGGAATCTTACCACTCCTTACCATCTGTAGGCATTTTACCTACCAAAGCACCATTAAGACAGGTATAGATTTATCAGTGTTAAAGGATTTTTTTTTTAACAAAGTGCATGGCATTTAACAGTTGACTATTTGACAAAGATAGAGCAATTAAAAGGATAAAAATGTTAGAGCACCATCTGGTTGAACCTGTATAATGTGATACTCCAGAGAAGACAGATATTCCTTCTACATTAGGCCTTGGGTCATATGGATGTTTTGTTGGCTTTATTTTGATCTCCCTGGAATTAAAGTTAGAAATGGAAGATGCTCCATGCTAACATGGCATGTTTGCCCTGGCATAATTAATAGTTGTTTTTATTTTTGTTTAATATCTAGTTAACTCTTGATTCTTTGGGATCAAATTATCGAATTCTGGGTTGTCCAAGGCTTTTTTTTTCTGCCCCCAGCCTGCCTCTTGTCAGATTGAGTAAAGGAAGATAATGACAGGATATGCAAATCAGCCAGTTTGGCTATGGTTAACACTGCTGGGTCAAACTATAAAAAATAAAGATTGAGAATTATCTGAGTATTTTGTTTATACAGACTTTCAGTTACCTATATTAATGTGGGCATTAATAAGTCAAGAGTTAACTATGTTTGAATTTACTCATTTCTTAAAAAAAAGTAAAAATGTGCACCTGTGGATAAGTCCTAACTGACCTGTATTTTCTTCTGTTATTTTCTCTTCACCACAGCATTTTGATTGAGATGTCGTGTGGAAGTGATACATTGTTGCTCTGAGTTAGTAGGGTAGAATTGTTCAGAATTTGTGATGGATATTGTAATGGATTGAAAGAGTGACACTTCAAAGTTTGTTTCATTTTGGCAGAAATACTGTTTTTTTCCCCCCCTGTAGTGGGTTGTATCCCCTGCAGAAAAAGCTAAATATGATGAAATCTTCCTGAAAACCGATAAAGATATGGACGGATTTGTGTCTGGATTGGAAGTCCGTGAAATATTCTTGAAAACAGGTTTACCTTCTACCTTACTAGCCCATATATGGTAAGACTTTATTTGAATTGATTTTTTAAAAATATGGTTTTGTATCAATTCCAGTTTCTGCATTTTGATTTTTAGTCATTTGTAAATAGGACAGTTTTTGTTTCAGAATTTTTTATAGAGAAAATCAGAATCTGAAGAATTCTTCTGGCTAATGGACAAAAGCTTGAGAATGGGTTACCTGATGCTTTATAAGATTGACAGCATCGGCTGGGCATGGTGGCTCACGCCTGTAATCCCAGCACTTTGGGAGGCCGAGGTGGGTGGATCACCTGAGGTCAGGAGTTTGAGATCAGCTTGGCCAACATGGTGAAAAGCTGTCTCTACTAAAAATACAAAAAATTAGCCAGACATGGTGGAGCGCGCCTGTAGTTCCAGCTACTCGGGAGGGTGAGGCAGGAGAATTGCTTGAACCTGGGAGGTGCAGGTTGCAGTGAGCTGAGATCACGCCATTGCACTCCAGCCTGGGCAACAAGAGTGAAACTCCATCTCAAAAAAAAAAAAAGAATGACAGTGTCAGTTAATTGTTATTAGAATGTTAAAAATCCAGCTTCTGTTTATATCAATTAAACTTAAATTTTTCAGAGAGAATCCAGATATCTGAAATTCAAACAATGTAAAAAACAGTATCTTCAAGGCATACCTGTATAATTTTATAGTGTATATGTATACTTTCATACCTTCACATAGGAATAACATACTTGGTCCTTGAAAAGGCAAACCCTAGTGTCTTTAATGAATTTCACAGAAAATGAGATAATGTATATGAAAATGCTTTATAGTGTGTCTGCTGTCAATCCACCTAACGATACCAGAGGTTATCTTCAGGTTTTCAAGAGGCAGAAACCTCACAAGTGGGACCACATAGTTGTAAAGAGAAACTTAGAAAAGAACGGAGGCAGACAGTAAGTGGATCTGCCTTAAAAGAAACAAGAACCCAAGACTGGGAAAGATTAAATATGCATAACTAGTAGTAGCTGCCACTATTGAGTGCCTAGGGTAGGCACTATACTCAATAAATGGCAGTTGTCACGGGCTTGATGTTATGCCTAAACTTTTTATATATCCTGTCTTTAATTCTCATAGTAATTTTGCAAGATGGGTGTTATCATCTCCACTTTATAGATGAGGAAACTAAGGTTTGGAGAGGTTAAAAAACTTAGCCAAGGTTACAAGAAGAAATAAGTAGAAAAGCTGGAATTTAAGATCTATGTGACACATAGTCTTTTTACTTATGTAGTCTTTTCGTCAGGCCCTACTGGCCTTCAGTGAATTAAACGGATCAGGATTTCAGAAAGCTGAACTTTTTTCTTTTTTGATCACAGAAAAAGAAAGTAGAGTAAAACCTTTGCAGTTTCTCTTCAAGTGATTGTGTAAAGCTTTCCAGATTGCTGCCTTTTCCTCACATGTGATTTCCATTTGCAGCTGTTCATTCTGCTTTGGCTTGGTCATCCTTGTATCCTCCTACTCCAAGAGTTGCAGGAGGCATAGCAATATCAAAATTGTGCTTGTTTTAGAATCCTTCTAATGCCACCAGTGAATCAAATTTGTTGAGACTTAGGTTTTATCTTTAATATCTTTTAATGTTAAAAATGTTGGGTGTAAGGAATGTTAGGATTCTTTGGCCCACCACAACTTTTACTGTATAGTGGTTCTGAAAATTGGTAAGAAAACACAAAGTGTAAACCCAGATTAGAGGCTCCTGCTCAGCACCAGGGTGAACATTCTCTTTTTACCATCTTAGCTGATCTACCTCTTTGAACAGTTGAGTGAGTTTTTAATAACCTGCAAGTTGGTGTGACTGTCTTTTAAATTCACCTCATTATTTTTAAAAAGCTGCATAGTGGTACTTTTTCTCTGGACTTTTTGCAGTTGTGGCACTTATATACCATTTGTTTATTTGTGCAGGTCATTATGTGACACAAAGGACTGTGGGAAGCTTTCAAAGGATCAGTTTGCCTTGGCTTTTCACTTAATCAGTCAGAAGTTAATCAAGGGCATTGATCCTCCTCACGTTCTTACTCCTGAAATGATTCCACCATCAGACAGGGCCAGTTTACAAAAGGTAAGAAAGCTTAAAAGGAAACCTGAATGCATTAATTTCAAAGGAACAATACTATGTCAAATTACAGATTCAATTTGGATGAAATAGAAGAGAAAATGTATCTGGCTAAGAGCAGAACAGTATACTGTTTGTGGTTTAGTTTGTGCCTAGAAATATGCTGGAGTGCCTTGTGTAACATCCTTGTCCAGTAGCTTGTTTACCCCATTCATTAAACATGACAACTATATTTCCAGACTTAAAATTGGAAAAATGTGGGCTTATTTTTCCTTTCCTGGATTTGTGAATTAAGTTTTATGAATAGATTATAAAAGGAAAGCTATAAAAATTAAATTATTGTGTTTCACTTGATGATTCACTCTTACATAAAATGATACAGAGTTGAAAACAGAATCTTGCATATGATGGTTGCTTGGTGTCAATTTTACATCAAAAAAGCCTCCAAGGAAAACATTATGTTGAGGATATATCTGTGCAGTTTTTGCCATAGGTGACCTTTTGTTCCTGAGTATACCACTGAACTTCATATTTGAACAGCTAAAAGTGGGTTGTACCTAGTTTTGGTTTCTGGACAGCAGTGAGAATTTTCAAAACTTCATTGTTTTAGTCATGCCTTGATATTTCTCTCCTCATGTAGAAACCCTTCCTAGTATGGTGCATTTACAATATCTTGGCCTTTAATAGACCTTTGAAAGGACTTGCATACCATAGTGGCTATTTGCCTTTAAAAATAAATACTTTGTATTTTTAAATCTCTTATGGCCTATAAAGTAACCATGGCTGTGGCGATTTTTCAGGGTTGTTACATAGTAATACGAGTTGTCAAATGTGTGGTATGAGGAGAGCTCTTTAAAATATCATAGAATATTTTGGGTTTTGCATAAATTTTGTCACATGGTTCTTAAAAATCCCATTTTAAAAAGCTTAATAAAAATAAAATTGGGACCGAGCACAGTGGCTCACACCTGTAATCCCAGTATTTTGTGAGTCCGAGGTGGGAGGATCACTTGAGGCCAGGAGTTCTGGACGACATAGCAAGACCCTGTCTCTACAAAACAAAAACAAACAAATTAGCCAAGTGCGTTGGCGTGTACCTGTAGTTCTAGCTACTCGGGAGGCTGAGGCAGGAGGATCACTTGAACCCAGGAGTTTGAGGTTGCAGTAAGTACCAGCTGCTGCACTCCAGCCTCGGCAACAGAGCAAGACCATGTCTCTTAAAAAAAAAAAAAAAGAAATAAAACTGGATTTTTTTAGTAAGCCAAATTGAATTTGTAGCTACCAGGTATGGAGAGTTACTTATAGAAGTTTTTGTCCTTATTTGTAGTAAAATAAATATTTTATTATCTGCTTTGTGAGTTATTGGGGGGGCATTTTGTGAATTTTTTGATTCCTTATGATGTATGACATGAGTCCCTTAAGTTGTGGAAAAGGCTGAAATTGATGCCACCCAGAAGGATAAAGTTTACTGAATATGCATTTTTGCTCTTTGCTATATTACTGTACCTCAGTTATGGAATACTGTGTTGTTTCATGCGTTCTTTCACCTATGCAGACTGTTTTTTTTTTCTGCCTTCTTCATTTTATAACCTATTCAGTTGCCTACCAACACAAATTATAGATATGACAGAAATTTCTGAAGCAAATTAAAAGTTTGAAGTCTATGTTAGTAGATGCTTGAAGTTGCATGAGGTATAGTAGAGTTTTAAATTTAGTAGATTTGTCTGAAGTTCATTCACTAGATCATAGATACGTTTGTCTGTTTATGTCAGATACCAGTATTATTCATTGAAACGGGAATTTATCACTGCTCTCTTATCTATTAACCCAAAATTTTAACTTTAAAAATGAAAACTTGCATTGTTTTATCTTTCGAATAACCTCTTTTCTCTTTAATCTGTTTTTTTTTAGTACTGCATTTTTTGTAGCTTTGACTAATCCTTTTTTGAATGTTGCTTTCCTTTCTGTGTTTTTTCTAGTTTGGACTATTTTTTCCGTTCTGCAGCACTCTGCTTTTCGCCTTTCTTGTACTGTCAGTTTCTTAACTCTACTCTCTCTCAAGGTTAGAGCTTTACTTTATGCCTTTTTTAGCTTTGTGGTTTTTGGTTTACAAGATACATTTTGAAATGAGAGGTTTTTTATTCAGCAAAAAAGAGAAAATTCCTAAACAGCATGCTTTTGTCACATGTCACTTGGTCCTTGTGTGCATTTTAGTCTGCCTTCCCTAGGCTCTCTGATCCACTTAACATCACCAAAGTGGAATTTTTGTGTAATGCACAAGATAGGGTGAGAGAAAACATTTTGAAAGAAGGGGACATGCTACATATTTTTCTCATAATGCCCTTCAAATGCTACATAAAATATTAACTATTTTCATTATCTGGGATGTCACTTTCTAACTTGTTTGAGGTTAAACTAATTTGTCTCACTTTGTCTTCTTATTTGATGATATTTTTACAGGCAAGACTATAAAATGTGTCACCTTTTTTTGAGTTAGAGTGACAGAGGAGATGTGGTAGTCACAAGTTCTTTGGTACATTTGCACCTCTGATAGCAAATTTCTCATAGCATTTAAGTGAAGTAATTTACTCTTGCTGATAAAAGTGAGACCAAGTGCTAATGTTTCATTTTGTTTAGCTGTCTGGCCAGGCCTAGCTCATAGGTCAAGTTTAGACAGAGTTAAAATACTAGTGAATAATTGTCACATTCAGAAATCCACTTTAAAATATCTAATTTAATTTAACATCAATAAGTTTCTGTATATCAGTGGAACACAGAAAATAGGAGGTATATTTCATACAAAGCTGTAATTAATATAAAATTGAGATTAGTATTAAACCTCGTAGATGAGTTTTGGTACTGATAGTCAAAACAGCTCAGTACTAAAAGTGCAGTGTGGCATAAAGAAATATAGAAGGAATTACTTGCCACATTTTATTGATGTACCTGTTTTATCAAATTTACTTTTAGAGTAATAATTTCATTTACCTAAATGATCTTGATATGCAAGTGCCACGGGGGGCATTGTGTGAAATAGCACTTAAATCAGAAGACTCTTGATTAAACTACGTATTGGCTGGGTTCAACTTTGAGCAAGTCATTTAATCTGTTTCCTCAGTTCTAAGATGGGGTTAATAACAATATCTTCCCTGCCTACTACCCACTTTTCAGATTAGTTTTGAGAATTAACTAGTGGAATTTAAAGTGCTTAGTGAATTATAAATGAGTATATAAATGTGAGGAGATGGGATATTGTGCGCTTTTGGGTTTCTTCTGTTGTGCAAGTTGTTGACGTAAATTAACTGTACAACAACATAAGTATTAACACTAAGTCTTATGTTCTGTTATATAAAGTCAGCAGTATATCTTAGTTTTTACATGTTCAGACCTCAGTTTTAACATTTCCAGATGGTAATTATCCTGTTATTTGTTAATCTGGTTGTAGCATTGGGTGTAGATGAAATGTTTGAGGAAGCATTTGTCTTTTTGCTCTGACTTCAGCCAGCTATCTGGGGCATCAGTGATAGTTTACAGAGGACATTGAGCCAAGGTAGAAACAACTCAATGGGAGGCCACATCTTTTAAGAGCATATTCTATTGAAGAGTTAATTATAACAATAGCTTACATTTATAAAATATCACAGTTTGTAGACTGATGTCACATCACATTATTTCATTTAACTTGTAAAGTGGGCAAGGCAGAGATTATTTCCCTATTTTACAGGTGATGATAATGCAGTTAGTAAAATAGCAGGACCCAGAATAAACCCAGCTAGATTTTCTGAATACAAGGACCATTCAGAGACCAATTTTATAACCTTCATTGTTGAAAGAAAACTGTATGTACAGGATGTCATATATGAAGACAGTTTCATATGTGATGGTATTAATATTTATTATGGAACGTGCCTGAGCAGTTGGTTTTACTTTAAATAAAATAGACACAGTATGTAACAAAAGTAAAAATTCCTTGAATTAAATAAAAACCACTACTATAGTTTTGAGTCAACAAAAATTTATGTGTTTAGTCTCAGCCAGTTTATACAAATACAAATAAATCATCATCAATTTCTCTAAGAAATTTACACTTCAGTGGAGGAATTAGTTTATGAATCTGGCATCTCTTTTACTGCAAGGTTCTGAACAGGCTAGGATCAAGTGACAAAGACATTCGGATCGGAGGTGGGGATGGGGTACATAGTATGGAAAAACAGTTTTCAGAGAATTTAAGGGAAATGTAAATGTCTTACTATATAATTAAGTATAAAATTATATATAATTGTACTAGATATGATTTTCTTAATTAAAAGTGTCAGTAATACAGTAAAATATGCAATACCTTTTATATCTGGGTAGAGCTTTAATATTTTTAGTGTTTTGTCATATATTACATAATTTTATAGTAATGTATAATTGTGAACTTTTTGTTTTTAGAACATCATAGGATCAAGTCCTGTTGCAGATTTCTCTGCTATTAAGGAACTAGATACTCTTAACAATGAAATAGTTGACCTACAGAGGTATGTAAAGCAAAATTACAGCCTACTCATAACACACACACACACACACACACACAGAGTACATGTATATATGTATACAACCTCCTCCCTACACACACCTTTCTGTTTCTAATGTGTATTTTGATAAATGCTACCCAATATTTGGTTAAGTACCACAGTTCTGTTTAAACGGAGTCAGTGTACTTCATCATATATGAGGCAACCTTTAATTGCAGGATACACTATTTACTTATGTACCACTGAAAAGTCACTGCCAAATAAACAGTGACATGCCATTAACTATAAGATACTGTTTGATTTCATTTAGAGAAAAATGCGAAAAAACGTATATCCTAGAAAGAGTGAAAAATAGTTTTTCTCCAACCTTAGATATTTGAATAACATATTAGAAAAACATTATCATTTAATAGATGGAATGTTAAATTCAGACACCATGCCAAGAGCTTTCATAATTGTTATTTGACCCTCACACAAACCTTGTGATTTGAGATAGGTGGTGGTGTTTCTGTTTTACAGGTAAGAAACTTAAGATGCTTAGATATTTTGCCCAAAATGATACAAGCTTGTCAGCTGCAGAGCTGATACCTGATCCCAGGACTACTTTATTCTAAGTTGAATCTTCTTTCTTATACATAGGTACTATGTAGAACAGACTCAAATACAATTAGATTTGAATCTAAGTGTAGCAGATATTATTGTTACTTCCTTAATTTCCGTGTTCCCTGGAAACTTTATAGTAATACTGATTGTAAAAATGACTATAAAATTACTTTTTAAAAGTGAGATAATTTTTCTGTCTACAGGGCACTGTATCTAAATATTCACACCAGTCTTTTTCTTTTTTTAACCCTCACAACACTTTGAAGCAGATAATGGGTGATATACTTTATTTTACTGACAGTATTGAGACATAAGGAGATTAAATGAGTTAACTGCCTTATATGGCAAGAATTTGGCAATGATCTTAACCTTATCTGTGAGACTATGTTGAGATTTCTGTAGAAAAACCGGTTGTTAGAATTTTTCAGTTGTAAGAAAGAACTAAACCCAAACTAAGAGTGAAATTTATTGACTTGTGAAATTGAAACCTTTCCGAGGTAGGGCTGGCTTAAAGCATTCCTTGATATTGAGGCTCAGATGATATAATCAGGTCCCTTGCTCTCCATTTCTTGTTTCCATTTCCACTGGGTTGATTCCATTCTCAGATAGACTTTCTCTTTATTTTGGCAAGAGGGTTATAGTACATCTAGCTACATGTAGTTATAATTTCAAATTTGGTGAAGAGCGCCTCTCTTCTGGCATTTCCTGGAAAAGACCTGAAATTCAGTCTGATTGGATTGGCTTATTGGCCCTTTCCTATGACATAAAACTTTTTTTTTTTTTTTTGAGACGGAGTCTCGCTGTGTCACCCAGGCTGGAGTGCAGTGGCACGATCTCGGCTCACTGCAAGCTCCGCCTCCCGGGTTCACACCATTCTCCTGCCTCAGCCTCTCTGAGTAGCTGGGACTACAGGTGCCCGCCACCACGCCCGGCTAATTTTTTGTATTTTTAGTAGAGACGGGGTTTCGCCGTGGTCTCGATCTCCTGACCTCGTGATCCGCCCGCCTCGGCCTCCCAAAGTGCTGGGATTACAAGTGTGAGCCACCGCGCCCGGCTGACATAAAACTTCTAATATTGAAATCCGACCAGGGCTAAAAACCCTTCATGGTGATTGTATAGTTTGATTTTGTCCTTACTCATGGAAAAAAAAAATCAAATCCAAAGTCACACATCACGTTAAGAGACAGTATTGGTATCAAAACCAGGTTGTATAAGTTCAGCATTCTTTCTGTTGTACAATTCTGCCACTCATTAGGATTTTTAAATTTTTGACTTTGTTTCAAAATAGAAGTAGTAAACAATTACTGAATCTATAATGGTGTTTAGACTTTTCATTTTCATATGGTCCATAAACATTTTTGCTTTCCTTATATATGTAATATACATGTTATAGTAGGTAGATTTGAAAATATTTATCATCTGGGCCTCTTAAGCCTATGAAAATGGATACATACACCAGTGTTCTAGGACTTGCTTGATTTGACTTCAAGTGTACTTGTTTAATGTATAAAATATTTCTATAATGAATTTTAATGGGAATTAGAGCATCAAAGGTAAAATGCTCTTACTGTTGAAAACATTATTTGTTACATTTTGGTCAACTAATCTTTCAATAACTTTTAGTAACTATAATGTTAAGTTGTACCAGTGGCAGTCTTATATAGTAAATGACAGCTGACAGCATGAAAATAACATACTTAATATTTCGTGACTGTCTTATTATGAAAATCAGAATTTCAAAACCTTGTTAGTTTTTAGGGTATAGTCACATTTTATAAATGTGTGGTATATTTATACATGATTTGACATTTGTGAAAATATTTTCCCTAGACTTTTATTTTAGGTGAGATCTACAGTGTAGGCAAACTTACATAATCTGTCAACTTCATTAGTGTCATAGTCAGACTCATCCCCATGCTAAAATTATAGTTGTTAAAATACGCTTTTGTAAGTAGTTGTATTAGGTCATTATCACCAAGTCTTCAAGGTATTACATTATGAAAACCTTGGTTTTTATTCTTGTGAATAACCGTTTTTTCGATGCAAAGTTAAAATTCTTCAGCCTTTAATTTTTTTATTAATATATAAGGATGTGATGAGTATGACTACAAAACAGGAAAAAATAATTTAAACAGATTTTGTTTGTGGCTTTTACTGAATTGTTACCTGACAAAATCTTAGCCAGTTCTTCATTTTGGTTTTGAGGTGAAGATACTTAGTTTTAGTCCAGGGGCTGGGCGCGGTAGCTGATGCCTGTAATCCCAGTACTTTGTGGGGCCGAGGCAGGTGGATCACTTGAGGTCAGGAGTTCCAGACCAGCCTGCCCAACATGGTGAAACCTTGTCTCTACTAAAAATACAAAAATTAGACAGGCGTGGTGGCACACATCTGTAATTCCAGCTACTCAGGAGGCTGAGACAGGAAAATCGCTTGAACCCAGGAGACAGAGGTTGCAGTGAGCCATTGCACTCCAGCCTGGGCAACAGAGTGAGACTCTTGTCTCAAAAAAAAAAAAAAAATTTTTTTTTTTTTTAGTCCAGGGATCAAACCTCTAAGTAAACATCATGTATGATGTGAAATTGTAAGTACTGTATAATGAATGTAGTACTTTATAATACTTTTTTCTTAATGATAGTTATAATACATATTCATTGTAAAATTCAGGAAATAGATAAATGCATAATGAAAAAAGGAATATATTTCTTAGAATCATATTTTGTTTTGAGCATTGCAAACCAATGGAAATATTGAAAGCTATATATAAACTTGAGTTAGTTGGGTAAAGAATGTTCTCTGTTATTGGTCAGAAAATGAGATTTCATTGTCTTTGTTTTCATCTTTAGTTCACCAAATTGTGGTAGAAAATATAAGACATTGGGAGCTTGAGGCACGAGATACCATTTGTTATATTTTAAAATTTTTTTCTGTGATTTGCTGTTAATTAAATGATTTAATTATGCCAATTAGATTAAATTAGTATGATATTTTTAACTTAAGGAAAAGCAATACAGGTGGTTGTAATATAACACTCATCAAACACCTGAATATCTTACTTGAGCTCAAGACCTGTATTTTTCGTTACCTACTAGTGTTTTCATCTGAATGTCTAGTAGGATATGAATTCCCTAATTGTCCCCTCACCTCTGTTTTGTATCTCCCTTCTCAGTGACATCACCATTCACCTAGTCACTCAAGCTAGAAACCTGAGATTTTTCTTCTTCTCATCTTTAGTCTTCTACCTTTGAAATGTCTGTTGAATTCATTCCTGCCTTCCCATCTCTTTTGTCTAATCAACTTCTCACTCTTCAAATCTCGTCTTAGACATCATTTCCTCTGGGAGAGGAAGCCTTCCTTGACTTCACCTCCCAACCTCCATACTCTCTTCAAGTCTTATTTAAGAGCCTATTTTATGTAGTCTTTATGTTTACAGCTGTTGTAACACTTATCATTCTTTGTTATAATTCTGTGTTTTTTTAATCTCCCACTAGATTATGTGCTTCTTAAACATAGGGGCTGCTTGTATCCCTAGTGTTTAGCTCATAATAGATGACAAAATAATTTTTTCAATATTGTTGAAATCTGTCTTCTCTGTTCTATGTTTCTTTCTTAGTTTTAGCCTTTATCTTCTATCTGTATCATGGCTGTAACCTCCTCATTGGCTCCCTGCTTTGAGTCTTTTCCTCCTTTGGACCATCCTACTTCCAACTGATATATAAAATACAACTCAGATCCCTCAGTGACTTCCCATCTCCAACTGAATCCAGTTCACTTCTTTGAACATGGTGTAAAGGCTCTTCCTTCATGGTGTTCTCTTGGCATCCTGACCATTCTTCTGTCTTAGCCACCTCTCACAGTATGCTGCCCTATGGTACTGTAAAGCTATTTGAGAACAGATACAGTGTGTTTCCTCTTTGTACTCTGAGTGCTCAGTACAGTACTCGAATCTGCTATTTCAGCTTTATCCCCTTTCTCCAGTCGTATGATAGATGGGTTTATTACCTCTTACTTCAACATACCACCACTTTTATTCTTCTATGCCTCTGATCCTACTGTTCCCCTTTGCCTGGAGCATACCTTTTGCCTTATAAAGTTTTGTTCATGTTCAAGACCCATCTTAAATATTGTCTCTTCTGTCAAGCCTTCCATGAAATCTTCAGATTACTAGTTATTCTTTCCTCTTCTTCCAGAGGCTTTATTCCTTTATTGTAGTATTTCTACTGTTTAACTATGGTAATTTATATTGCTTTCTTGGTAAATTTTTAATTCCTAAGGGCAAGAGCTATGTCTTGTTCATTTTGATAGGCCTATCACACACATTACTTGACACCAAGGAATAGGCTAGTTGGTTGAATGAATGACACAAAGTATGTTATAAATATTAGAATATTTCCAAGACTTACTTCCTGCAAAGTTTATGGCAGAATAGAAGCCATGTGTTAAACATTGAACTAAGGCAAAGACCTTCTGAATAATAGCTTATTTTGAAGACTATAGGAAAGGATTTTAGGCCGGACACAGTGGCTCACACCTGTAATCCCAGCACTTTGGGAGGCTGCGGCGTGTGGATCACCTGAGGTCAGGAGTTTGAGACCAGCCTGGCCAACATGGTGAAACCCCATCTGTACTAAAAATAAAAAAATTAGCCGGGTGTGGTGGCGCATGCCTATAATCCCAGCTACTCAGGAGGCTGAGACACGAGAATCTCTTGAACCCAGGTGGCAGAGGTTGCAGTGAGCCGAGATCATGCCACTGCACTCCAGCTTAGGCAACAGAGTGAGACTCAGTCTCAAAAAAATAAAAAAGAAAAAAGAAAAAGAAAAGGATTTTATATATAGGTTTTTAAATCCTCACAGGAACGTTAAGGTTAGTGGGCTGAATTTTGTTTTTTTTTTAGTATTCTGCAGACTTAGTTTTTTTTTTTTTCACACTTTTAAAAATTGTGATAAAATACACATAACATAGTAATTTATCATCTTAACCATTTTTAAACATACAATTCAGTGGTATGAAATATATTCACATGGCCAGGCTCAGTGGCTCATGCCTGTAATCCCATCACTTTGGGAGGCTGAGATGGGCACATCACCTGAGGTCAGGAGTTCGAGACCAGCCTGCCCAACATGACGAAACCCCATCTCTACTAAAAATACAAAAATTAGCTGGGCGTGGTGGCAGGCGCCTGGAATCCCAGTTACTCAGGAGGCTGAGGCAGGAGAATCGCTTGAACCTGGGTGGTGGAGGTTACGGTGAGCCGAGATTACGCCACTGCACTCCAGCCTGGGCGACAAGTGCAAGACTCCGTCTCAAAAAAATAAAAAGAAATATATTCACAGTGTTGTGCAACCATCATCACCATTCATTTCCAAGACTCTTTTCATCTTACAAAACTGAAACCCCATACCCATTAAACAATAACTCCCCATACTCCACTCCCTCCCATTTTCTCCGCCCTTCCCCATAGCAGCCACTATTCTACTTTCTATCTCTATGATTTTGACTACTGTAACTATCTCATATAAGCAGAATCATGAGATATTTGTCCTTTTATGACTATCTTATTTCACTTAGCATAATATCCTCAGGGTTCATCTGTGTTGTGGCATATGTCAGAATTTCCTTCCTTTTACAGGCTGAATAATAATTCCATTGTACTTACATACCACATTTTGTTTACCTGTTCATCTATTGATGGACATTTGGGTTGCTCCCACATTTTAGCTATTATGAATAACGCTGCTGTGAACTTGAACGTACAAATACCATTTCAAGACCCTGCTGTGAGTTCTTTGGAGTATATTTGCAAAAGTGGAATTGCTGAATCATATGGTAATTGCAGACCTGTTTTTGTGTCAAGGATTTCCTTTGAAAATCTGATGAAGACTGTTATACCCTGCCCACAGAAAAAAAGAACATGTATATCTGTGATACTATTTTGTATTTATTTCAGGAGTTGCCAGACACTTAAAAACTATCTGTGGACCCATTCTTGAGAGCTGTTGCTGTGAAAGTAAAATGCCTCAGTTAGAGAAGTTCTTGGCAGTGGAAAAGATGAAACATACTAAGAGAGTGCTTCAGTCACTTGGATAATGTGGTAGTGGTAAATTATGCTGAGGCAGGAGTTAATATTTTGTCATCTACTAGCTTCCATTTCCTTCCTGTCTCTGTCCTTTTAGCAAGAACATCAGGAAGTTAAAGCCACATCCTGTCAGGCCTGTTTGTTATCCTGGTCTTGGGCCAGTAAACAGGATAGATAATTAGAATAATAGTTATCAGGCATTGTACTATGCATTCTTTATATAAGTTCACTTGTTGAGCTCTTGTAACATCCCTGAAGGGCAATAACTTTATTTCAGTTTTTCAGATGAAGAAATGAACAAGTCTTCATTTCCAAGAAGCTTTCTCTGATTATCTCCCTCAGCTCAGAGAGCATTCAGTTTCCTTCTCTCCCAGTAGATTCTCGACTCTGTGTGATGACACAGGCCAACTCTTTCTTCTAATGAGGCAATATAGTGTAGTATTTCAGAGCTTGGACTTTTTAACCAGATTTCCAGATTGCCTGACATGACCTGGATATACTTAACTATCTGTATCTCAGTTTCTGTATCTGCAAAATGGAAATATGAATAACCATGTACAATGCTTAATGCAATGCTTGGAACATAATAAGTTCTCAATACATGTTAGTATTTATCATCATCATCCCCAACACCAAGTTCGGCACTTAGAGTACAGGATTTACTCAATAGCTGTTCACTAAATGTTGGTTGGAGTAGCTGAATGAACTTTCTTTCTCTAGTTGAAGAGTGAATGGAAGTATGTAGCCAGGTAGCCAGATTCTGTGTTCCTAAATATATAGACCTCTACTTCAGTCATATTCAAGAACCGATTTTTTAAAATTTCTAAATCCTAGCATGTGATTCGAATTTTTTAAAATTTTATGTTTTTGTTTTAGTTCAGTTCAAATATCATTAGAAACCATTATGTCTGGAGAGTTCATTGCTTATATTATCGAATCTGGAGCTCTTTTGCTTATGATCCAACTTGATGTGTTTGTAGCCCTCTAAAGATCTGTGACACTGACACTAAAAGGTCTCTTTTGTGACTCTGCCTTAAGAATGGTATTACTGGTTAAATAATTGAAGCTCTAAGTTGTGGTGTGCATTTCTTTGATAGTAAGGAGGCAGCCTCATTCATTTTCACATAAAGTGTATAGATCATCATTAAAACCTCTGTTTTGGGAGACTCTTCTTACTTGAAAACCTCCTTGCTAAAGTCTGAACCTGTGCTGTCCAGTATAGTAGCCACGAGCTGTGTGGTGATTGAGCACTTGAAATATGGCTAGTCCAATTTAAGATGTGTTGTTAGTATAAAATATACTGGATTTCAAAGATTTAGAATGAAAAAAAAGAATGTAAAATATCTTAATATTTTTCATCTTTATTACGTTTTGAAATATTACATTAAAATAAATTTCACTCATTTCTTTTTACTTTTTAATGTGTGCCTGTTAGATCATTTAAAAATTACATAGGCTGGGCATGATGGCTCACTCTGTAATCCCAGCACTTCGGGAGGCCAAGGCAAAAGGATTGCTGAGGCCAGGAGTTGAGATCACCCTGGGCAACAAAGCAAGTCTCTATTAAATACATACATACATACATAATCTATGTGGCTTCTGTTGTACCTGTTCTGAGTTAGAATTATTATACATTTCATTTGCTTGTACTGTTTTGTGGCTCTGGTAGCTTACTAAGGGGCACTTACCTCTTTTAATACAGAATAATTATTGAGATGTATTATAGTCTGTCTTTGGAAAGCAAAAACATCTACCAAGAAATTTCAACTCCTGGAGGATTTAAGAGTCACAGTCTCTGCCGACATACTGGAGGCCTGATTGCCATCACTCCAGGTGCTTTATTACAGCTTTCAAAAAGCCAGTAAATGTATTTTTATACTAGTAAACAATGTAATGGTAATAATAATAATAGCTGAAATTTATTTAGCACTTACTACATGCCAGGCATTGCTCTGGAGTCTTTCTAGATGTAGCATAAATTAATCCTGCCCATCAACTTTATTATCCCTATTTTGTAATTCAGAAAGTTAAGGTTTTGTTTTATATTTCTTTTCTGTTAGTTTCTTTTAATCTCATTTTGTCCCGCTAGATAAGTAGAATAAATTATTATGGATTTGCAAAATAAATTTATATTTTCTGGCTGGGCGCGGTAGCTCAAGCCTATAATCCCAGCACTTTGGGAGGCCGAGGTGGGAGGATCACCTGAGGGTCAGGAGTTTGAAACCAGCCTGGCCAATAAGGTGAAACCCCATCTCTACTAAAAATACAAAAATTAGCTGGACGTGGTGGTGCACACCTGTAATCCCAGCTTCTCTGAAGGCTGAGACAGGAGAATTGCTTGAACCTGGGAGGCAGAGGTTGTAGTGAGCCAAGATTGCCCCACTGCATTCTCGCCTGGGTGACAGAGTGAGACTCTGTCTCCAAAAAAAAAAGAAAGGAAAAGAAAAGAAATTATTTTTCCTTTGAAAAATGAACCATCTAATTTTGGGGCCTGCCACTAAGGGGGTGTGCTTTGTCATATAAGCCACACCCCAAAGTTTGTGTTTTTTTCTGATTCTAGTTAGGCTCTCTTTTCAGTTACTTACACCCATAAATATATTCTCTTATTTTTTAAAATAAAACCCGCCGGGCGCGGTGGCTCACGCTTGTAATCCCAGCACTTTGGGAGGCCAAGGCGGGCGGATCACGAGGTCAAGAGATCGAGACCACAGTGAAACCCCGTCTCTACTAAAAATACAAAAAATTAGCCGGGCGTGGTGGCAGGCGCCTGTAGTCCCACCTACTCAGAGAGGCTGAGGCAGGAGAATGGCGTGAACCTGGGAGGCGGAGCGTGCAGTGAGCCGAGATTGCGCCACTGCACTCCAGCCTGGGCGACAGAGCGAGACTCCGTCTCAAAAAAATAGATAAAAAAATAAAAATAAAAAAATAAAAATAAAAATAAAACCCATTAAAAACAGCCAGTCTCTCAGAACTAAGTAAGAACATTAGTTATTCCCATAGTACCATCATACTTTCACAGAATTTATCTTAAATTTTTATAATTAATGGCTATTAGTTTTCCCCAGCAAACTATCAAACTATAGAGGCCCAACTACAATCTCGTTTGGAATATAGTAGACATTTAATAAATATTCCTTGAAAGAATGAAATAATATCACATAAAGATTATATAATTAAGGCAAGTTTTATTTATGTGTGTGTGTGTGTGTGTGTGTGTGTGTGTGTGTATGTATGTATGTATGTAAGTATGTATTTTTGAGATAGGGTCAGGCTCTGTTGCCCAGGCTGGAGAGCAGTGGCGTGATCATGGGTCACTTTAGCCTTGACCTCCCAGGCTTAAGCAATCCTCCCACCTTAGCCTCCTGAGTAGCTGGGACTACAGGCATGTGCCATCATGCCCAGCTAATTAAAAAAAAAATTTTTTTATAGAGATGTGGGTGTCACTATGTTGCTCAGCATGGTCTCAAACTCTTGGCTTAAGTGGTCCTCCCACTTCAGCCTCCCAAAGTGTTCGGATTACAGTTGTGAACCACTGTGCCTGGCAAAAGCAACTTTTAGAGTAATTTAAAACTTATGATAAGAGTAAATGTCTTTGTCCTCAAACTTTAACCTAAGCTTTTATGAACTACGAACTCTTGTTTGTTTTCTTTTTGTTTGGTTTTTTTTTGTTTTTTTTTTTGTTTTGTTTTGTTTTTGAGACGAAGTCTTGCTCTGTCACCCAGGCAGGAGTGCAGTGACACGTTCTTGGCTCACTGCAACCTCCACCTTTCAGGTTCAAGTGATTCTCCTGCCTCAGTCTCTCAGGTAGCTGGGATTACAGGCATGCACCACCACACCCAGCTAATTTTTGTATTTTTAGTAGAGATGGGGTTTCACCAAGTTGGCCAGGCTTGTCTCGAACTCCTGACCTCCAGTGATCTGCCCACTTCGGCCTCCCAAAGTGCTGGGATTAAAAACATGAGCCACCGCACCCGGCCATGAACTGTGAATTCTTAGAATGAAAGGTCATGTAACTTTCAAATTGTTTAAATTAAAAACGAAGACTTTCTCATCAGCTTTCTATAGTTATTACTGTAATCTAGCTCAAGACTTCTGACAGTTCCTAAGATAAGCAGAGTCAGGGTGTTGTATTGCCTTTCTAGCAATTGTCATCAGCTTTCTGAGCAGTAAGAGCCTCTGCTTCCTCTCTTCCCCCACCAGCCAGACAGGAAAGAAGAGCTGTGTTGCTAAATAATGCCATTCGGCGTTCAAAGAAGCATGCCTCAGAAACATCTAAGGGACTCACCGTTTCCTGTGTATTAAAAGTCTGTCTTGGCTGGGCACGATGGCTCACGCCTGTAATCCCAGCACTTTGGGAGGCTGAGGTGGGTGGATCACCTGAGGTCAGGAGTTCAAGACCAGCCTGCCCAATAAGGTGAAACCCGATCTCTACTAAAAATACAAAAATTAGCCAGGCATGGTGGCGGATGCCTGTAATCCCAGCTACTCGGAAGGCTGAGGCAGGAGAATCACTTGAACCCGGGAGGCAGAGGTTGCAGTGAGCCGAGATCACGCCACTGCACTCCAACCTGGGCTTCAAAGTGAGACTTCGTCTCAAAAAAAAAGAAAAAAAAAAAAACAAACCAACAACAACAGTAAAAGCCTGTCTTTACCTAGTACAGAAGTTCTTTATAATCTTTTTCTGATTTACCATTTCAGCTTTATTTAACCACACATGAACCTTCCATTCTAGGTAAGTTAGTCTGTCTAGAATTTTCTCATCTCTCTACTTTCTTTTTCGTTAATTTTTTATTGTCATAAAACATACATAACATAAAATTTACTACTTTAAATTTTTAACTACTTAAAGTGTACAATTCAGTGTCATTAATTGTACACTTAAAGTGGTTAAAATTTTAAAGTGGTAATTTTTTTTTTTGAGACAGAGTTTCGCTCTTTTGTTGTCATTTTTAAATGTACTTAATGTCATTAAATACATTCACAGTAATTGTGTAGTTATCACCACTATGAATCTCCAGAACTTTATCATCGCAAACTGAACAATCTAATTGGAATTGATATCAACTTACTTTAGTCCCATACAAAACTGCTCCTGGCCAGGCGTGGTGGCTCACGCCTGTAATCCCAGGAATATGGAAGTCAAGATGGGAGGATTGCTTGAGGTCAGGGCAACATAGTGAGACCTTGTCTCTACAGAAAATAAAATTAGTTGGCTGTGGTGGTGCATACCTGTAGTCCTAGCTACTCTAGAGGCTGAGGCGGGAGGACTGCCTGAGGCCAGGAGTTCGAGGCCGCAGTGAGCTATGATCACACCAGTGCACTCTGGCCTGGGAAACAGAGAGAATCTGTCTTTAAAGACACAGATAAAATTCTGGTCCTGTACAGCTCCATTCTCTCCTCTGCCCTTACCCCCACTTTTTTTTTTTTTTTTTTTGAGATGGAGTCTTGCTCTGTCATCTAAGCTGGAGTGCAGCAGTGCAATCTCGGCTCACTGCAACCTCTGCCTCCTGGGTTCAAGTGATTCTCCTGCCTCAGCCTCCCAAGTAGCTGAGATTACAGGCGCATGCCACCACACCCAGCTAATTTTTGTATTTTTAGTAGAGACGGGGTTTCACTATGTTGGCCAGGCTGGTCTCGAACTCCTGACCTCAGGTGATCCATCTGCCTCAGCCTCCCAAAGTGCTGGGATTACAGTAGTGGGCCACCGCACCTGGCCCATTCTCACCCTGTTATGTTATTGATGTCACAAACTGTATCAAAACTCCCCCTGTTAATGTTATTGATGTCACAAACTCTATCTTTATACATTGTGTATCTACTAACAGATTCATAAATTCTTTTTTATGCGTTTGTCTCTTAAATTCTATAGAAAGTATAAAGTGGAGCTGTAAACAAAAATTACAGTAATACTGGTTTTTATATTTGCCCATGTATTTACCTTTACTGGAGATCTTTTTATCTTCGTATGGCTTTCAGTTACTATCTAGCATCCTTTCATTTTAACCTGAAGGACTCCCTTTAGCATTTATTGTAGGGTAGATCTAGAAGTAATGAACTCCCTCAGCCTTTGTCTGTCTGGGAATATTTTAATTTCTCCCTCATTTTTTTGAAGCACAGTTTTGTCAGGTATAGAATTCTCAGTTGACAGGTTTTTTTCTTCCAGCATTTTAAATATATCATTTCATTGCCTTCTGACCTTTAAGTTTCTGCTGAGAAATCCATTGATAATCTTATTAAGGATTGATTATATGTCACAAATTGACAAGTTGCTTTCCTTCTTGCTTGCTATTTTAAAGATTCTTTCAGCAGTTTGATTATAATGTGTCTCAGTGTGAGTCTCTTTGTGTTTATCCTACTTGGAGTTCATTCAGCTTTTTAGATCTGTAGATGCAGATATTTTATCAAATTTGAGTTTTCTTCTTAGTCTGCTTCTTACTGCTGTTTTGCCAACATCTTCTGTGCTTTCTTATATAAGCTCTATCTCTAGTAAAAATACCATTTTCTTACCTGACATTTTCTCTTTCCTTCAAGGCTTAGCTGAAGTCTCTCACCTCCTTCACACAGTATTCTCAGACCGGAGTAATTTATATTGTAAACATGACATTATTATCTGCACAGCTCACTTTGCAATTAATCATCCTGCCTTCAGTGATACCAAGGAGGCCCTTTCTGACCTCCTTCAGGGAGAGTCAAGTTCCCATTCTCTGTGTTCCAATAGCACCTTACCTGTCCCACAGTGCTTACCTGTTGTAGCACCTAGTACACTGCATTGTAATTATCTCTTTATATTCTTATCCCCAACCCCTCACACCAGGTGTGTGTTCACATACACTGAATTAAGAGCTTCTTAATGGCAGGTGCCTATCTCACTGGTTTTATGTACCCGCTAAGTATAGCATAGTGACAAGTATGTAATAGGATTCAATGTGTTATTGAGTAAGTAGATAAGTTGCATAGTGGTATATTAGGTTTTATTGTGTATTTTCTCTATCACTCTTCATAGCAATCCCATATATGGTTTGTAAAGTAGATATTCATTTTATACCTGCAGAAACTAGAGCTTATAAAGAGTTTGTTGGTGTTTAACTTTTTATTTAGCATCTACTGTGTAAACTGGGTGTGCGGGCATAAATTATGTAATCCTGTATGCAGTTGTGAGATACAGATTTTATTATCCCTCTTTGAAGAGAAGAAAGCAGAGGCTTAAAAAAGATGAAATGACCTACCTAACTGGAGCTGGTTTAGGCAAAAAGAAGAATTTGATGACCCCCATATAATTGGAAGAGTCAAGGTATATGTGGGCTGGAAGGAGGGTTAGAAAGAGAACAAATAGGATGTGTATATATATGTATGTGTATATATGTATGTATATATATGTATGTGTATATATGTGTGTATATGTGTGTATATATATATATGTAGAGAGAGAGGGAGACAGAGATTTATTTTAAGAAATTTTTAAGGTTGTGGGAGCTGGCAAGTCTGACATCTATAGGACAGGCTGGCAGGCTGGAGACCCAGTGAAGGGTTTATGTTGCATCTCAAGTTTAAAGGCAATCTGAGATAGAATTCCTTATTCCTTGGGGGACCTCATCTTTTCTTAATGCCTTCAAGTGATTGGATGTGGTCTACCTACATTATTGAGGGCAGTCTGCTTTACTCAAGCCTACCGATTTAAATGTTAATCTCACCTAAAAAACACCTTCACAGTAACACCTAGAGTCGTGTTTGTCCAAATATCTGGGTACTGTGGCCTAGCCAAATTAGCCCATAAAATTAAGTATGACAGGAGGTGGCAGGAGCCAGGGCTTGCTACCTAGAATGCTAGCTTTTTATCAGTTCCGAATAAAGGCATCCTAGATAAAGATTCTGACTGCTTTGGCATTGGTCACAGGCTCATTCTTGAATTAATCTCTGTGATTGTGTGGTGGGGTACTTTGACTGGCTAAGCTTCGACCAGGAGCCAATTTCTGGCCAGTCATTGCCCAGAGAGATGGCATCTTCTGTTTGAACTATATGAGTAGAAAGAAATTAGAAGAGGCGGAAAGTGGAGCAGTCTCCTAAAAGTATTGCTGAACCCTAGAAGGAGAGAGGGTCGGTCAGAACAAATAGCTTACATCACCACTACAGTGATGTAAGGTGACTTGTGATAGAATTTGTATTTAGTATTTAGTAACCTATTTTTCTCCAAATCTTATGGTTTCAAAACCATATAATGAGTTTCTGAAAGCAGAGAGTAGATAGGTTATTTTGAATGATATTCAGATAAGATTTTGGGGGCAGAAATTTTAGTGTTTATTTATCCTATAACTATATTAGATCAGTGTTTTCTAACCTTTTTTACAACCCATAATTCCTTTTAACAAATTTAAAAACTACTTCACTATTGTTTAAAATTCTAAGTAATGTTAATATTTAAGCTCAATATTAATTACTTGACATCTTACATATTTTGCCTTGCAAATCCTAAGATGATAGAGATATTAGCATCCACATATGAAAAATAAGACTAGGGCTCTGAAAGGTTAAGTGACCTGATCAGAGTGAGAAAAACTATTTCTCAGAAGAGCTAGATTTTTCTCTGTTTGCTTGTGAGAGAGATTGGCAGTTAAGCTACTTAGTGATACCATTTTTATGGTTAAATGTACTCCAGGAGAATTTTTATAAATAAGTTTCAGGATTGAAAAATACAGCTTTGTGAGTTTTCACAACTTTGTAGTTTCTAATAGTTTCTAGTTTTTAATGTTTTCTGGTTATGAAATAGTGGATGCTGATGTTTAGGAAAAAAGACATAAAACTGTGTATCTGGGAAGGACTTTGAAGATGATTTTATCTTGTCTTTGATAATATTGGAATTGCATCAAAAACTAAGACAGATGGCTTACACCGTTCTCCCTGTACATAGAGTCTAGGAAAATGGAAGTGGATTGCATAGACTCAAGGTCCCTCAGCCTAACAGTCCTTGTGAATAACTTGACCATTTCATATTAGATTTATGTATTTATCAACCTTAGGCTTCTGAAAGCCTAGCTTGGGATTTGCTTTTCTTGATGGTTCAAATTCACCGCTCCATGGAATCAGAACTGTGAGCCTTTGGAATACCAGGGAGCTTTATTCTTGGCTTGTTCTTTATAGCTTTGGTACTTGTGGATTCCTCAGGATGCGTAAGCATCTTAAGAATGAAAAGAACCAGAAATATAGTCTAAAATAGAGGATGAGTAGGATCATTTCATTTCCCTTTTCTGGAAATTACTAAGGTGAAGGTAATAGCTTTTCCTGTCATGACATCCAAGATGAGTGGTGGTTCGGGCAAAATGCTCACACACCTTTTTTTATTTTATTTTATTTTATTTTGAGACAGAGTCTGACTCTGTGGCCCAGGTTGGAGTGCAGTGGCCCAGTAGCTGCTCACTGCAGCCTCTGCCTTCTGAGTTCAAGTGATCCTCCTGCCTCAGCCTCCTCAGTAGCTGGGAGTACAGGTTTGCAAGACCACACCCAGCTAATTTTTGTATTTTTAGTAGAGACAGGGTTTTACCACAGTGGCCAGGCTGGTCTTGAACTCCTGACCTCAAGTGATCCACCCACCTCAGCCTCCCAAAGTGCTGGAATTACAGGTGTGAGCTACCACACCCGGCCTCACGCACCTATTTTTGAAATAATGTCTTATATCTATCTTATCTACCTATATTGGTGGGCTCCTTGAGAAGTTGCATATAAATATTACTTCTTATTGTGGCACAGATCCTTAAAGATAATTGTTTTTAAATTACTAGTGTTAAAAATAATGCTTGTATTGATTATGTGTCCATCAACCGTAGAAAAATATACACGTTGTTCAAAAGTAGGGAGAATGTAAGAAATATGGGCAAGTATCCTAAGTGCACCTAAAGATATGTTTAGATATTTTTATTTGCCTGAAATGAGAAGAATAGTTATAAAGGTTAAGAATCATTGCAAGACAACAGAATAACCTTTGAACATCTCTGAAACTGTAAACTAGGTCAAAAAAATTACTTGATTTTCAGTCCGATTTACAGGACAGGTTTTCAGTCATAATTTTTTTAATAGAAAGTGATATAATTGAACATTTAATTCTTTTTAAGTTTTCTGTTTAGCAATGTATGTTATACTTTGGTTGTGCTAATAAAAGGAATATTGTAAGACCAGAATTTTATTAGATAAACATGAATCAAAAGTTAAATTTAATTGATCTTCGTACTAAGAGGAATTAATGCCTAAAGATCTCCATATTTTTTTCTTTAGTTGGGAATGGTCTTCAGGATATGTTTAGAGATAACACCATCCTTTACTCCCCTTCCCCTTCCTCCCCCATAGACCCCAAATTATGAAGAGAAATTTGTACTCCTCAAGCTTCCTCCATTTTACCCAAACATAGACTGTGTTTGCTGTTTAGAGCTGAGTCCTTTGTAATCTGTTTTGGATTTTCACCAAGTGAGCTTCCTTCCTTTGCTCTCCCATCCTTCTGTCTTGGCTGCTTTGAGTCAGCTCACTGCCTTCTTGTAGCCCTGTTTTCCTGCATGCACACTTGATCTGAGCAGACACTGTCAGTGACAGCAGTTAGCAGCAGAGCAGAATGAATTCAGTACAAACGTGTGCACTGCTGATCTGTGACACTGTAATGTTTTCTATTTTTGTTATTATCTACTTTCAGAAACCGGGAGCTGAGTTGATACTGACCTTGTGTGGAATGCCTCTGAGGATTTGGGATGGGGGGAGGGTGCTAGATTTCATGTGACTTATCTCTAACATGCTGCAACAAGACTGAAAACATTCATCTGCTCACATAAGGAGGAAAGAAAATTTCCAAGATTGAGCTTGCAGAATTTGTTGGGTATTTTCAGAAAATTTTCCCCCTGTGTTTTTGTATTTCTTGAATTTGCTTAATTTATATAAGGGTTGGAGGTGGGGGATGGCCTTTGCATAATAAATAGATTGAGGTATGGAAGGATCGGGCTGCAACATGATTCGCATGGTAAGGGACTGTTTAAAATCACGACATCGCGACCCACATTGCGACCCATCTGACAAACAGTTAGTGAGCTCCTTGGCCATCTCAAATGTTTACAAGTAACAGTGCACAAATAGCTTTATTTGTATACTTTCTTCCATACACATCTTAAGAACATTGTGCCTACATATCCAAAACAGTTGATTTTTGTCTACATTTAAAATCTCACCTCAAGAAGGTGAGAAATATAAATGAAGCATGCAGTTGTCCCTTAAGTATCTGCTTTGGTATAATTTTCTCACTTTCCTTTATGCTGGAGCTAAGTGGAGCCTGAGCTTACATTTTGGGTTATGTCTGAGATGGAAACTGAAATGTAGTCTTGAAGCTCGAAGGAGAAACTTGGCTATACTAATCTGGAGGACTTGTTAAATGCTGTCTTCCCTTCTCCATGTTGCCGCCTTTTACCTTTCCCCTCAACCCCAGAAATGTACTGCTGCAGAATTCTTTGAGCTTTTTCTCTCATTTTGTAGAAAAGAAAGTGAAGGGAGGTGTGTGTGTTTGTATGTGCGTGTGCACGCATGATTTCAGTACAACTACAAATGGGCAGTTAAATTGTTACATCAAAAGTAACAGCTTTATTTTGCAATTCTGAATGTAAGGTTGCTTGGGATTTGTTCATAGCCACTCAGGCCTGATTAAAGCATATAAGAATTTAGGTAACGATGTTTCAAAGTAAAAGCGGAGCCCAGCATGTTTGATTTGAAGAGTAGAAGAGATAAATGCTGCTGTGGTTCTTTTTTTACTTTATATATACTGTTTGATCAATTGGATTTGATATATGGTCCTAAAATAGCTTTTTTTGAGATGTAATTTTTGATAGAGCAAATTGCCTGTGTATTAATAATCTTTACCATTTTCTCTGTTGTTTCATTCTAAAATTGATGCACACCAGTGATTTAAGGGGAAATTAACACTTCAGTAAATGTCTTTTTCCTTAGTATTGTTGACTGTTTCTATTAGCCATTTTCATTTAATTTGACAGTGGTACCTAAGGGTTAACCTTACAGAGCTGATGCAACCCCTCCTTTTCTTTACCAGCAATTTTCATTGGACACTATTTCCATAGCAACAGTGACATCAGTGAAACCTGAGTGTTTCATTGATTATTTTTCTCCTCTTCTTTTTTTAATCTATCCTCTTTTCACCACATTTTAGTGAGAAAGCAGTTTTTTTTTTTTTTACAAACGGAGCTTATATTGATTTTTATTCCATAAATAATTAAAAGAGGGTAGAAAAATCTGCCCTTCATTTAAAAATTGAATGTTTCACTATGTATTTAAAAAGCGATTCAGGATTAGGAGGATGGATAACCATACCAGCTGTAGCTGATGTTCTAAAATATTCTTGCATTGTTTGCTGGTCTTCTAGGGAAAAGAATAATGTGGAACAGGACCTTAAGGAGAAGGAAGATACTATTAAACAGAGGACAAGTGAGGTTCAGGTAAGTGACCATAAAATTTAGTGTTCCACTTCTGATTTAGGACTATTCATTTTAAATTTATATGGTTATTTACTATTTGCTGGATGTAGTATTAGGTCAAGGGAATGCCTAATGTTTATATTATATAATGTTTATCTTTTCCAAGATGATTATTCTTGCTTGGAATTCTGGCCTGCAAAGATTATACTGCAATGAGAAAGCAGTGTTTTTCAGCATAGATTTCTAGTTTCGAAAGTATTTTTTAAATGGTACTTACCTGCATATTATATCATTAAAGGTGTAAGTTTGCATGACTTACAATGTTAATATTTTTGCACCAGTAAAATTAGAGTGAGACCATCATCTCACCATCATCATCATCATCATCATCATCATCATCATCAAAAACCAAAATGCTTTTTCATGCATGTGAGGTTTTTGTTAGCTAGGAGACCTGGTATGTTAAAGGACTGTTTCTCATAATACTGGTAGGGTGGGAGATGATACAGAACAATTTAAAGTAGCATTTTATGAGTAGCTTAGTAACCAGCATATCTTAAACTTTGGCATAAAGAGCTTTAATTCATTTTCATTAGGTGTTGTGTTAAATAGTTTCATTTTACAAAGAGAAAGGATGACAAAAACCTCAGCTTTTGTTTGGGAAATGATAAAAATAAGGGGGTAGCAGTGTTTCTAACGTTAGAAATAGAGAAAACTGGGCAGTGCCTCACTTAGAGCAGTAAGCAATGCATGTGGCCATGTTATTGGGGTACTGTTTCCTGAGTGCTGCACTGGCACATAGAGGAGATTGGATATAGAAGCACTGGGAGCAGTTGCTAGTAAGAACTCTTGGATGGGCATTTCTTGATGTGTTGCTTGTATGTTGGATTTTCCTGCTTTTCCTAATAGTTTTAAGTAGGGAAAAACTCTAAATTGTGTTAGGCCCATTGTTTTGTTTTGATGCAGGACATTCATTAGAGATTGTCTGTCTGGTGGACTGTGCTAGAGTCGGGAGAATGATTTACTGAAGAATTGAGGAAGAAGCCAGAGAGACTTCTTGTTGGAAGTTGATTCTCTGATTGGGTGACTACATTTGTTATATTTACTTGAATTTTCCTAAAGGCAGTGCAAGTTAAGAGATCATCATCAATATAATTCTCTTTCTGGCAGTGAGGTTAGGTGGGTGTAAGAGGGTAAGTTATCTGAATTATATTATTTTGTGTAGTTTTTGAGCTTCTTAGGAAATGCAGAAGAGCCACACATTTTAAGCAGTGATTACTAAAAATAGTTTAAAATGGAAGATAAAATAATCTACACAAGTTTTCATAATTTGAAGAAATAGATGTAGCTACTGGTACAATTTTGGACAGCTTCTAAATTTAGCCAGTTACTGCTTTAAAGTACATAGGTTCTTGTGATAGACAGTATTTTGTTGAGTATATCTACCTGTTGGTTTTTCCCTACTGCATTTTTTTAGGATGTGAATTTAAATACCCAGTTTAGAAGAGTGCTGAAATTTACATTGTTTCCTTCAGTTTAAATAGGCTATCCCTGAATATTTGATGTCTTATAATTATAGAAGTTTTGTTGTCCATCAGAATTTCTCTGTGATTTGCTTGCCCTTCTTACTTAGTGGCAATGGTAAGGTGTATGTCTAACCTTAAGCTTTGCAAAATCCAAAATGTGTGATTGGCACAGGAAGTCGAAATGGTTGAGTTTTTCCGCATAGAGTGCTCTAAGTATAAGTAAGCCATCTTGGGCCATGGCAAGTAAAGACCAAGTAGTAATCATTGAAAACAAATTCATTGAAAAAAATAGTGGATTAAAGATTTGGGTTAGTAGATTCATTATTTATTCATTATACACTACAGTTATCTATGTTATGCATGGTAATGAGGCACTAGACTAAGAATGATGTGGATAATTGACATCTACCAGTAATTAAAACTCTTCATATTAGTGATCATTTTCAATTTTCTGAAGCAAAACTTACCATAGGTGGTAATAAGTATATTTCATTACCTATTTTGAGATAACTCTGATTTACCCATTGGTACTGAGGTGTAGACTGGAAATAATATGGATAATTAAAGTCTGTAAATAACTCCAACTCTCAATACTTACTTTCTAATTTCCCTGGCAAAAGGCAACTCACTGGAGCTATTAATAAATGGCAGAATCAAAGAGAGTGTATTTCACTGCTTCTTTCTGATCCTACTTTCTAATGGCGGTGCTAATGAGAAATGCCAAAATGAAGACATCGAGGAGGAGAAGTAAGGGAATTTTGACCTATCAGTACCTGCCACACTTGGCTTTTTGAGTGTTCTTGCTTTTCTCCATATTAATAAAGTCACAGTGATAATATGAGCTCATATCTTAAACACAGAAATCAAACTTTTAAAGCCAAAAGCTTTCATTTTTTTTTTGTTTTGTGTTTATGTAGTCTCTCTAATCCAGTTAGAGTAGAAAGTCTGCTATGTAATTAATTTCTGAATTTTTGTTTCCTGTCTGTATTTCTGTTAATTACTGCCTTGAAAACTTTCAGTTTAGGATTTTTTCTTGAAGATGACTTCACATTTTATTTCATGAAGTGATCACTGTTAGCTTGTATGAGATATATACCAGTTTATCAAGTTCTATGGACAAATTAGGCCCAAAGTGATCCAATTCCAAGGGGGAAACGTTGTGAAAAGCCAAAACTCAAATGTCTAAGGTTTGGATGTGTATTTTTTGTTTTGTTTTTCATAAGGGGAGAAGGTAGACTCATATTCTTCCTACCTTAAAGAATTGCCTATGTATGATCTTATTAAAATTTTTTTTCTTCTGAGTGTCAACAAATATTTTAGAAATTCACTCTCATATGCCTCGTTTTTTCAGTTTTGAGTAGAACTTTATAGCAACAATTTGATGTCAAACAAACTTGAACTCAGTTCCTAGCTCTGCCACTTCCTAGGTTTGTGATCTTAAGTAATTTAACCATTCTATACTTTAGTTTCCTCTTCTGTAACATGGGATAATAAAAATAACAAACACTTAAGAGCTGATGTAAGAATAAAATGAGATAATGCAGTAAAGTGCCTCACAGAGTGATTGGCACCTGGTAAGTGTTCAGTAAATGTTCTTACTAGCTGTGTTATTCCGCACCCTACAATCATCTCTTTATTATCTTCTCTTCATCTTTAAGCTCTTTCTTCTCTAATACCCATCTTCACATAGGCCTCTTGGACATAGGACTCTTCAATTTGAAAATACCCCTTTCTTGGCTATTGCTGCCACTTTAACTACCAACTTATTTTTCTCTACTTTTATTGCTTTGTGTGGCCGTTTTCCCCCCACCTTCCTATCTTTGTAGCAACCCTATACAGTCTGCTGCTTGCCCATACCACACTGTGCATTTTCTCCCCAGGGCCAAGAATAATCTTAAGGCCAAATCTGTTGGTCCTTCTTGTATTAGGTACTGCTTTCTTGGGTTGTATTCTCCTGGATATCTTCCTACCTCTCTGAACCTTTGCTTCTGTTGACTTTGCCAGGGACAGATGGACAGACAGATTCTCTGTGTTTATGTGTGTCCTTTCTTTCCTTCTCCATAACCCCTGTCATCCATATGCTGATAACACCCAAATGTTTATCAAGCTCTCAACTCTCCTGAGTGCCAGTCCCACATCTCCAGTTAACCATTTTGATGTTTATCATTTGAAAATCCATGTGTCTAAAATGAATCTTATTGAAAAAACTTGGCTTCTGGTTTGAACTTTCCTATTTTTCTTTCTCACTGCTGCCACCTGTATTGCCTAATATCTAAAATCTTAAAGTCATATCAGAAGTGCTCACTCCATTTGCTCTTGGCTTTCCTCCTAAACCAATTTAGTATCATGACTCTCAGATGTGGGAATCTTTACTGTTGCCCACTGCCACCATTAATGACGGGAGGCTGTCACACCTCAGAGGTTATTGGAGACAGAGAAGAAGATGAAATACAAACCCTCCTCTTTTTTTGACTGTCTGACTCTGTACTCTGTGTCATATATATTCTCCTTCTTATTCCCATTTTTATACTTTTTGTTGTTACATCTGGAATGTTCTCTACTTCCCTGCTTATGTGAATTCCACCCATGCCTTAAAGCCCAGCTCATATCCCACCGCTTGTCTTAGACTTTCCCTTCTCTATCTCTTGGTCCACACCAGTCTTTCCTGTGCTGGAACTCCCAGAGGAATATATGTCCACTTATATATGGCATGAACCATATGTTACCTGGTAGTGTTAGCTTGGTGTGATGTGTATAGCTTCCAATATCTTCCTTCCTATATGTTGTGAGCTCCTTGGGCTTAGAAATTGTGCCTTGGATCATATTTTTCATTATATTTGGCAATATATTGTTAGATGGAGGTAAATTTAAGGAAGCTGTTCACAACAGAAGTGAATAAACTTTGGTTTTGTGTATACAATTTAAAATAAGACAATATAACTGGAACCCATAGGTAGAAAAGATTGAGAGCATAGTAGTTATCATGAAAAGTCAGACTTCTTCATATTGTTCATATTACCCTCATGTAAAAGAAGCTCCCTATATGTATGTTTCATCATAAGTAAAGATTCAGTAATTCAGAGTACTTGTCCATGTTTTTTATTTTAATTCACTTAGTTTTTTTCTTAGATGAAGAGGGATGACTTATCTTAGATAGAAATAAAATTAGATACATGAGCTCAGCATTCTTTTTCTGGCCATAATGCTCTTTAGAACATACTGGGAAGCATATGATTGAGAAATAAAGGCAGTCTGTTAATGGGGTTTTCTAACACCCACCCTAGTTTATTAGGCTTCCTTTCTGTTCATTGACTTAAACATCTTGTTCTATAGTTGATACATTTTTAATGTTAAGAATAGTCCTAAAACGTCCATCAGATAAAATAGTGTATCTGATTATTTCTACTTGTATGTTAGTTTATAGAGGTTTTCTTTTAAAATAAATAACTATAATTATGTGTAATATATAAAATACTGATATCTATTAACATGACATGTTTGCATCTGTTTCATATAAAATACAGAGTTAAAAGGTTTAACTTTTCAAATAACTTTTAAAGTAACTTCATCAGTTGTACATCTGACTTCAGTTGCTAAAATGAAAGTTTTATTTTTTCATATGTCTAAAATTCTTAGGTATTTGTTTAAATTTTATTTCCACTACCCCATAGCACTTCATGGGGATAGAGGGATAGCAGATAATTTGCCATTTTCAGTAACTTCAGTGATTTCTAGAAAACAGGACATTTTCCTTGAAATTTCTTTTTAAGTAAAGCCAAGATTGCCAGCTCAAATATCCTTTAATTTCTAGATGAGTAACCTTGGATATGGCTTGCTTTGGTATTTTTCTAAAATAAACCTTGGCACTATATTGCTCTAGTTTTGTTCACTTCATCCTTGCCATGCTCCAACTGCTGCTATCTTCCTTTCTTTTGCTCTTGATGGCACTAGTAGGCAAGTAGACCATGATCAGGGGAATAGAGCAGAACTAGGAAAGCATCTGCAAATGTCTTCTGTCATTCACTGGAGGGAATGGCATTTGATAGTGCTGAGTCTGTGCACAGACCCAGGAAAGGATGTTCCCAAGGGCCACATTTGGGAAAGAGAAAATGACTCAAGTTCAGCAGAAGACACTGTTAGGAGAACCTTCCACTGCTCTAGTTAAGGGCATGGCGGGGGAGGAGAGAGCAGGAAGAGAGAGAGAGAGAGAGGTACATCTGTTGCCTTAATTTAGTCTCAGGATAAGCAATCTGTACCAAAATAAAGTTGCTAAGTATATCTAGATGCTGATATTGATACTGAAATTGCATTGCGATGGTGGTAGCCTTACAAATAATTTTCCAGTGAAACTTGTTATTAGCATGTATATTTGCGTAAGTTCATTTTGATTTTGTGCAGTTTAATAATTTTAATTCTGTATACTGGAAAGGAAGACCTTTTTGTATGTAGTTTAGTATTGGAATTTTTTTTTTTTTTTTTTTTTGAGACGGAGTTTCGCTCTTGTTGCCCAGGCTGGAGTGCAATGGCACGATCTCGACTCACTGCAACCTCTGCCTCCCAAGTTTAAGCGATTCTCCTGCCTCAGCCTCCCAAGTAGCTGGGATTACAGGCATCTGCCACCACGCCTGGCTAATTTTTTATTTTTAGTAGAGACGGGGTTTTTCCATGTTGGCCAGGCTGGTCTCGAACTTCTGACCTCAGGTGACATTCCCGCCTCAGACTCCCAAAGTGCTGAGATTACAGGCGTGAGCCATCGCGCCTGGCCCGGAATTTTTATAGACCTTTTTTCGTATTTAGAAATAGACATAGGGAGACATTAATTATAAAGAATTTTAATATGGACATCTATCCAGCTTGAAGTTTCTCACTAATGTTAGGTATTTCCTCAGTAACCTTTCCTTTAGGTCCTATAGTTTTGTATTACTATGTGGATTTTTACTGAAGCTAAGAAATGAAAAAAGGCAGTGAGGCTGGGAAATTTGAATCAATGTGTTTGCTCTTTGGGAGAGAAAGGGCAGGAAGAAGTAAATATTATATTGGTTTGTTTATTTGCCTTCCTCTTACATAAGCCTGTCTTTTGAGGTTGTGTTTAAGTGGCTCACTAAAAATATTATTTTTGAAAAATAGTTCAGTTTATTAAAGGAAACCAGCATTGATTCTATTATTGGTAGTTCTTACATAAAAATTTAGTCACATCAGAATATTTTTATATTGGTATTTTTATATTTTATATTGATAGCAATGTGATACTTAAAAAAACAGCAAACTTGACATTTTCGGATTATAAAAGTAACATGGGTTCATGGTAAATTTGTAAAATGAAGAAAAGTATGAAAAAGATGTAAAAAGCCTTTCTAGAGAGAACTATTGTTAACATTTTGCTGTATTTTCTACAAATATATATAAATTTCTTTATATTAATTCGTGATTATACTGTATATGCCTCTGTATTCAGCTTTTAAAACTTAGTATCATGTCCTAGACATTTTCTCATATTATGTGACCCTTTTAAGGTAAATTGTATTTTTTGTCCCTGGATTTACAATAAAAGGCATCAAAATTACATCTGGCTTTAAAAGATATTATTAGAGACATGAAATAGATAAAGAAGATTTTTCTTTGGGGTATGAGGGAGGGTGGTGAATATGACTAGAGTATTTACTAATGGGGATAGATAACATATATTTTTCCTATTCCCACTCTTGAACATTTTTAGTTAAAAGGGAAAGAGAAAAAACTTTTTTCCCTCTAGGATTTAAAACATGCTTTTGGGACCAACATATTGTTATATAAACCTATATAATAATTTTATGAACAAAGTAAGGAATTCATAATAGATTATATTTTCTTTTTTTTTTTTTTTTTTTTTGAGATGGAGTTTCACTCTTGTTGCCCAGGCTGGAGTGCAGTGGCGCCATCTTGGCTCACTGCTGCAACTTCTGCCTCCCGGGTTCAAATGATTCTCTTGCCTCAGTCTCCCTAGTAGCGGGAATTACAGGCAGCCACTAGCACGCCCAGCTGATTTTTTGTATTTTTAGTAGAGATGGGGTTTTACTATGTTGGCCAGGCTGGTCTCGAACTCCTGACCTCAGGTCATCCACCCATCTCAGCCTCCGAAAGTGCTGGGATTACAGGCATGAGCCACTTTGCCGGCTCAATAGATTGTATTTTCAAACTAACAAAATTACTTTAGATCTGCAGGTAACATTCTTTTAAAATATTTTATAGCTGAACTAGACCAAGCACTGTGGCTTATGTTTGTAATCCCAGCATTTTGGGAGGCCGAGGCGGGCAGATCATTTGAGCCTAGGAGTTTGAGACCACCCTGGGCAACATGGTAAAACGCCATCTCTACGAAAAAATGAAAAAATTAGCCAGGTGTGGTGGCACATGCCTGTAGCCTCAGCTACTTGGGAGGCTGAGGTGGGAAGATTGCTTGAGCCCAGGAGGTTGAAGCTACAGTGAGCCGTGATTATACCACTGCATTCTAGCCTGGGTGACAGAGCAAGATCCTGTCTTAAAAAAATAAAGGTATATGCCACAGTGACATGTTAAAGCAGTAATGATTATTTCCAAATAATGAAAGTTTTAAATGTCAGATCAGCCTTGGTCTATAGATTATAAAAATACTGAATCGGTTTAGAAATGTAGGTATTATTTTAAAAAGTTTAAAAAGCATTTGTCATAGGTCAGTTTGGGGTATTAATAAATAGCTATAGTTTAAATGCATAGTGAAGTGTTTCACATTATGTAAAAAGAATGTAAGTCTTTTCTTTCTGTCAGTCTCATGCATGTTTCCCATTAGTTTCTCCCACATACTAAAATCCTATGATAGTTACAGTCATTGCTTAATTAAGCCCCTGGAATGTGCTAGGCATTGTACAAGATTTTGGATAATCAAAGAAAGATGAAGCATGGACACTGTCCTTTAGAAGTTTGTAATTTAGAGGTTAGCTATGATTACAGTGTATTAAGTGTGACAGTAGAGGTTAGGAACAAACAGTAGAGTTTGAGCATAGGTGAAGGAAGCCCAAGATGAGTCGGAGGAGATTAAATTTGGCTGGATTCTGAAGAATCAATATTGGGTTTCCAGGTACCTATGGTGTGGAAGGACATTGAAGACAGAGGTTATGGCTTGTGGAAAGGCATAGGGTCATTGAAATATGTTGTCTATTGGAGAAAGAATAGGGTCTTCTGAGGCTGGGTCACAGGTGAATATGAGAGGAAAAGAAGGTAGAACCCAGAACTGAAGGTTTTAATGTGTCTTGCAGCAAGTTTTACTTAATCCTGTAGATAAGAGGGAACAACACATATTTTAAAAATAACAGTGACTAGAGAAATCTCCTTTGCAGTGAGTTATTTTTTAAGCAAGTTGGACATTTGGAATAGGAAGAAACAAAGGGAGAAAACCCAGTTGTATGTCAAAGAAGGAACGATGAAAACTAAAATAATTTGGTAAACAGCTTAAAGAGAGATTTTAAGGTAGAACCTATAGGACATGTATGAATGGAGAAAATCAAAGATGAATCTGAAGTTACTAGACTGGGTGATACAGAAATTGAAGTCATTTTTCTCCTTTGGCATGGGTTTATTCAGAGCCAATGCCATGTGCATATCTAAAGTCATATCTCTATATGGTATGGATTAGTTAACAGTGTAGGCAAGGTTAAAAATTTAGACATGAAAAAAATTAGGCATGCTGGTAAATTAATGATAAAGTACTAAAGGAGTTCACCAGTTTGAAACTGATCACACAGACTCACGGAATGTTAGCACTGGAAAGTCTTTCATGATCATCTATTGTGTTGGCATTTTTAAAGGAATTTTAAAAATAAATTATAGTAAATTATAAACATTTTTGTCAAAGGAATCAGAAAGAGAACATCTAATTCTTTTTATTATTATTATACTTGAAGTTCTGGGATGCATGTGTGGAACGTACAGGTTTGTTACATAGGTATACATGTGCCATGGTGGTTGGCTACACCCATCAACCCATCATCTAGGTTTTAAGCCCTGCATATATTAGGTATTTGTCCTAATGCTCTGCCTCCCCTTGTCCCCCACCTCCTGACAGGCCCCGGTGTGTGATGTTCCCCTCCCTTTGTCCATGCGTTCTCATTGTTCAGCTACCACTTATGAGTGAGAACATGCAGTGTTTGGTTTTCTGTTCCTGTGGTAGTTTGCTGAGAATGATGGTTTCCAGCTTCATCCATGTCCTTGAAAAGGACATAAGCTCATTCTTTTTTATGGCTGCATAGTATTCCATGGGATGTATGTGCCACATTTTCTTTATCTAGTCTATCATTGATGGGCATTTGGGTTGGTTCCAAGTCTTTGCTATTGTGAATAGTGCTGCAATAAACATATGTGTGCATGTGTCTTTATGGTAGAATGATTTATAATCCTTTGGGTATATACCCAGTAATGGGATTGCTGGGTCAAATGGTATTTCTGGTTCTAGATCCTTGAGGAATCGCCACATTGTCTTCCACAACGGTTGAACTAATTTGCACTCGCACTAACAGTGTAAAAGCATTCCTATTTCTCCACATCCTCTCCAGCATCTGTTGTTTCCTGACGAGTTAATGAGAGAACATCTGATTCTTAAGAAACCTAGGCAAATCAAAAATCTATATAATACAATAAAGAAAAATTCAATTTAGAAGAGGCATAAGCATATTTAACTAAGATTTAAAATGTACTTATTTCCTCATTTAAAATTTCTTCTCCTTCAATATTATAATTTCAGGTCTCTTAAAATAAGGACTGAATTAAAATACAGAAATTGTTTTTCTTCCAGAAATCAAGTGTCCCTGCATCTTAAATTTTCTGTACAGTTCCATTTATCAGTCCTTTGTGCAAGAGTTAGCAATTCGTGGCACAAGGGTCACTTTTTGCCTTTCTTTGCAGAGTTGATGATACTCATCAAACATCGTCCGAATTCCTCAAGTATCATTGAGGAATTCAAAGGCTACTGCCTTTGAGTTTCCCTTCTTGTCTGCCTGCTCTGCCTGGGCTTTAAAGGAATTTTTTAAAGAAAGCAACATGATATTTTTAGACTAACCAGTTGGTTAAGAAAATATAAGATAAAAAGCAATTACTGAAAGCATTGTTCAGTGTTCTATTTAATCACAGAAACATCTGCATATATTTGAAAAATAGTGATACACATGTGAGACATTTAGTCTGCAGATAGTATATCATATGGTGATTAAGAGCTCAGGCTATGGAGTCAGAACCCACTTTGAATCCATAGCTTACTATTTTTAACTTTGGACACGTTACCTACATATCAGTGCTTCAGTTTTCTCATCTGTAAAATATGAAATGATATCAGTACGTAACTCGTAGATCTGTCATATAGACTATAAATAAGTTAGTCTATTTGAAGAGCCTAGAACAGAACCTAGCACATTTTAAGTAACATTGAAAGTGTTGGCTATTATCATGATGGTGCTATCTTGTGTAACCTATGCAGTAATTCAGAGACCTTTTACTTGTAAGTTTCTCGTCTGTTCTTTTTTTTTTTTTTGAGACGGAGTCTCGCTCTGTCACCCAGGCTGGAGTGCAATGGCATGATCTCGGCTCATTGCAAGCTCTGCCTCCTGGGTTCACGCCATTCTCCTGCCTCACCCTCCCAAGTAGCTGGGACTACAGGCGTCCGTCACTGCGCCTGGCTAATTTTTTGTATTTTCAGTAGAGACAGGGTTTCACCGTGGTCTCAATTTCCTGACCTCATGATCCACCCACCTTGGCCTCCCAAAGTGCTGGGATTACAGGCGTGAGCCACTGCGCCCAGCCTCTCTTCTGTTCTTAGATTCTTATTCTGGTGAATGACTGTTGGGACCTTTGAATAGATATTATTTTTAGAAATTTGTGTTCAGTTTTACCTCACCCACTTTGAAATCTTTGCCCACCTCCTGCTGACACATACTTTGGAGTTATTAATCCCTGAGCCACTGCGCCTGGCTTTTTAAAAATTTCTGTAGTTCTTGTTATTAAGCATGAGGTCTGATATGTACATGGATGAATAAATAACATCTTCAAAATGGTTCATCTTTTTTGTTTTAATAAATCTTTTCCTACACTGAGATCTGCATTTCTTCTACACATTTTAAAGTTAGCCTTTTACATTCAGGTCCATAATTTATCTAGAATTAATTTTTCCTTTTTTTTTTTTTTTTTTTTTTGGGGAGACAGTGTCTCATTGTGTTGCCCAGTCCGGGCATGCTGTGGCATGATCACAGCTCACTGCAGCCTTGACCTCCTGGGCTCAAGAGATCCTTCCATCTCAGCCTCCCGAGTAACTGGGACCACAGGCACATACTACCACGTCCAGCTAATTTTTTTTTTTTTTTTTTTTTTTGAGATGGAGTTTCGCTCTTGTTGCCCAGGCTGGAGTGCAATGCACGATCTTGGCTCACTGCAACCTCCACCTCCCGGGTTCAAGCGATTCTCCTGCCTCAGCCTCCCGAGTAGCTGGGATTACAGGCATGCGCCACCATGCCTGGCTAATTTTTTTTTTTTTTTTTTTTTTTTGCATTTCTATTAGAGACAGGGTTTCTCCATGTGGGGTTTTTTTTGACCAGAGAATCTGAGAGGGGAAAAGATTGAGCTTAAAACAGATTTGTGGGGAAATTCCAGGAGTTCTATTTTCAACATGTTAGCAAAGCCCATCACATGTCCAAGGACAGATTTGAGTTAGCAAATTGAATATCTAAATATTGGATTCTAGGAAAGATGTCCTCAAGTAAAGATTGTATTTAAAGCTGTTAAGTACCCTAGTCTCATCAACACAATATACTCAGTAAGACTTTATTCTTTCTTAAGGTAGATTTAAAATTACTAACTTAACCCTCCCCTGCCCGCAAAGAAAATAAATATATTAATTTTCTTGGATTTTAGGATCTTCAAGATGAAGTTCAAAGGGAGAATACTAATCTGCAAAAACTACAGGCCCAGAAACAGCAGGTACAGGAACTCCTTGATGAACTGGATGAGCAGAAAGCCCAGCTGGAGGAGCAACTCAAGGAAGTCAGAAGGAAATGTGCTGAGGAGGCCCAACTGGTAATGTCTGGCTGTTTCCTGCTGCCTGCACCTAATACATTAGTTGCTTTTCCTGGCTTAAGATGAAAACATTCTCTACTTTTTGTTATTGATGGTGGTGGTTGGCAATCTAGTCAGCATTTGGGTTCATGGAGGCGATGGAGCAAGGTTCATCCAGAAATTACAGGCCTTCTTTAGAGGAAATAGAAGGGCAGTTAATGAACTGTTTTTCCAAATTTTTGTTGGAAATATGGTGCCTATACCTTCAACTCTCCTATCCCTCCCCCAGTTACCCTTCTCTACGAAAACCATACATCAAAAAACATCATAATTGGCCGGGCACAGTGGCTCACACGTGTAATCCCAGCACTTTGGGAGTCTGGGGCGGGGGAATTGCTGGAGCCCAGGAGTTGGAAACCAGCCTGGGAAACATGGAGAAATCCCATCTCTACAAAAAATATGAAAGCCGGCTGGGCGCAGTGGCTCACGCCTGTAACCCCAGCACTTTGGGAGGCCAAGGCAGGCGGATCACGAGGTCAGGAGATCGAGACCACAGTGAAACCCCATCTCTACTAAAAATACAAAAACTTAGCCAGGGCGGTGGTGGGTGCCTGTAGTCCCAGCTACTCGGCAGGCTGAGCCAGAAGAATGGTGTGAACCCGGGAGGTGGAGCTTTCAGTGAGCCGAAATCACGCCACTGCACTCCAGCCTGGGCGACAGAGCGAGACTCCGTCTCAAAAAAAAAAAAAAAATTTGAAAGCCAGGCATGGTGGCCTACATCTGTAATCCCACCTACTCGAGAGGCTGAGGTGAGAGGATCACCTGAGCCTTGGAAAGTTGAGCCTGAAGTCTGAAGTGAGCTGTGATCATGCCGCTGCACTCCAGCCTGGGTGACAGAGTGAGACTGTCTCAAAGAAATAAAACATCAACAACAACAACAACAAAAACTCCATAATAGGGCCAGGTATGGCTGGGCATGCTCCTATAGTCCCAGCTACTCAGGAGGATCACTTGAGCCCAGGAGTTTGAATCCAGCCTGGGCAACATAGCAAGACTCTCTCTCTCAAAAATTAAATTAAATTAATTATTTGCTATTGCTGTCAAAAAAAAAAAAAAAAAAAACACCACCAAAATAGTAAACTAAACAAATAAATGTATTGCATTTTGGAACATTTTAATGACATCTCTTCTTTTAATCCCCATTTCTTCTCGTTCACTTTCACATTATAGATCTCTTCTCTGAAAGCTGAATTAACTAGTCAGGAATCACAGATCTCCACTTATGAAGAAGAATTGGCAAAAGCTAGAGAAGAGCTGAGCCGTCTACAGCAAGAAACAGCAGAATTGGAGGAGAGTGTAGAGTCAGGGAAGGCTCAGTTGGAACCTCTTCAGCAGCATCTACAAGATTCACAACAGGAAATTAGTTCAGTAAGTCTTTGTAAAGCAAGAAATATATTCAAATGGATCCTCTGTGTCCTTTAGTCGGTTATACTTTCCAACCTCTGTTCCTTCAACCTCTTGCCTAGTTCACTGTTCATTTTTCAGTCATTTTATACAATAGGTTTTTTTTGTCACCTGTTATATATTGAAACTATCATACATCTTGTATATCTATCTGATGATTATCATTGGAGCAGTGATTAAGAGCGTGGGCTTTGTGGCTAGATGGTCTAGGTTTAAGTACTGGTCTGCCACTTACTATCTAAATCACCTTAGTATCAGATTCTTCATCTTCAAAATTGGAGGATTAATAAATACCCTACCCCTTAGGGCCACTGTGAGGATTAATGAGGCAAAACCTGTAAGACATTTTAGCATGGTGCTTGGTACATAAATGCTCAATAAGTGTTGCTTATTTTATAAAGAATAACCTAGGTTCTTCTGTTTTGTGATTCTAATTTTGAATTCACATTTGCTAATTTGGAAACTTTTTTCTTAAGGAAATTGTTCCTTCTGTAGATAAATATGCAGTGTTATAGTTGGTCTTATGTATAGATCCTTTGCTTTATTTCCAGGTTTCCCTACATGAAGATTAATGTTTTAATGAATGATAAGATAGTTAGGGCTCGGCATGGTGGTGGCCCATACCTGTAATCCCAGCACTTTGGGGGGCTGAGGCAGTGGATCACTTGAGGCCGGGAGTTCGAGACCAGCCCTGCCAACATGGCCAAACTCTGTTTCTACTAAAAGATACAAAAATTAGCTGGGCATGGTGGTACCTGCCTATAATCCCAGCTACTTGGGAGGCTGAGGCATGAGAATCACTTGAGCCTGGGAGGCAGAGGTTGCAGTGAGCTCAGATCACACCACTGCACTCCACCCTAGGCAACAGAGTGAGAATCTGTCTCAAAAAATAAAAACTAAAAAAAAAAAGGATAGAAACACAGAGATCATGGAGTTGATTTCTTTCATTCTGAATTATAACAAACTAAAGCCAAGGAAGTTCAAGTAACTTTCTCATGGTTACATATCCTTGAAAAGAGCTACATCTGAAAATCCAGTTCTTCTAAAACCCAGGCCAGTGTGCTCAGTTATTACGTATAACGAAGTCCTTCACTTTTGCGCTTCCTTACCCCGTTATCTGGCAGCTGAGTACCTACCTACTCATTCATCATGCAAGATATACCTTAAATTCTTATTTCTTTATGGTATTTTCTGCACTCTGCTTTTGTTGGACTTCATGTTATAGCAATAATAAGATTTTTCCCTGCATATTTGCTTATGTGTCTATCTCCCCTAGCAGACTCATGGTTTTGGTCCAGGAACTTACACATTTTTAAAAATCCCTATCATTTAGCACAGTTCTTGTCCCAGTGTAGGTACTCAATAAACAGGTAACCTGAAAGAGTTGTTGTAGTGAGAATGCTACCAGATGAATGGGTATTCCTTAAAGTATTTTCTTTTTTTGAATCTCTTTAAAAAAAAAATCCATGCATACTAAAATTTCAAGAGAGAAATACGTATTGTCAGAAATTACCAAATCTTTCCTCTAAGTCATGTGGCATTCCCAGAGGATTCTTCTTAAAGGAAGCAGATGTATCCTAGACCAAGTCTACAGGTATAGCCATTTTTATTTTATTCATTTTTTTGAGACAGGGTCTCATTCTGTCACTTGAGTGCAATGGTGTGATCATGGCTCACTGCAGCCTTGACCTCTGGGCTCAAGTGATCCTCCCATCTCAGCCTCCTGAGTAGCTGAGACTACAGGTGCACTCCAGTGTGCCCAGCTAATTTTTATATTTCTTGTAGAAATAAGGTTTCACCATGTTGCTCAGGCTGGTCTTGAACTCCTGGGCTGAAGCAGGCCTCCTGCCTCAGTTTCACAAAGTGTTGAAATTATAGGCATGAGCTACCACACCTAGCCCATCAGGAAGTGGAGGAGGGCATTTTTATGTTACATGTCTTTCTAGTAATAAATTCTGTTCTATATTTCTTCTTTGTGTTGGCAGATGCAAATGAAATTGATGGAAATGAAAGATTTGGAAAATCATAATAATCAGTTAAATTGGTGCAGTAGCCCACACAGCATTCTTGTAAATGGAGCTACAGATTATTGCAGCCTCAGCACCAGCAGCAGTGAAACAGCCAACCTTAATGAACACGCTGAAGGCCAGAGCAACCTAGAGTCTGAGCCCATACACCAGGAATCTCCAGTGAGTCTAATACTTTCATAACCTTCGTAATCAACCTCCTTGTGCAGATACAAGTTTCATTGACATTATATCTAATATAAATACATGGCCTTGCCTCATCTGAGGATAATTGAGATTTCCTTTTTAGAAGCAGAGAGTGAGTCCTAATCCAAACAATTGTACGTTTTAACTAGTATAAAAAGATAACTTTAGCTAATTTTTTTTTTTTTTTTTGGAGTTGGAGTTTTGCTCTTGTTGCCCAGGCTGGAGTGCAGTGGCGCGATCTTGGCTTACTGCAACCTCAGCCTCCCGGGTTCAAGCAATTCTCCTACCTCAGCCTCCTGAGTAGCTGGGATCACATTCGCGCACCACCACACTCAGCTCATTTTTTGTATTTTTAGTAGAGATGGGGTTTCATCATGTTGGCCAGGCTGGTTTCGAACTCCTGACCTCAAGCGACCCACCTGCCTCGGCCTCCCAAAGTGCAGGGATTACAGGCGTGAGCCACCATGCCCAGCCAGCTAATTTATTTTTTATAGAGCCTGTTTTTAAAAGGTGGTTCTGTAGAGTAAAACTTTTTTTTTAAGTACCCTCACCCAAAGCTAAAATAATTTTTATTACATATTGTGAAGGGCATTCATTTACCAATTATTTGGCGAGTACCAACTATGTGCAAGAGTGCTGTATTACATAATATAAGAGCTACAGGGACAAGAGACCTCAATCTTTCCTTCAGGCAGCCTACAGTGTAGTAGTGTAACACTGTGTTAAAGGGCTGTGCTAAAGGAAGTGCAGAATTTTCAGTTAGGACAGTTTGGAGGGGGTTCATAAAGATTTTGTTGGGGAAAGCTTTGCAAGTGAGTTTAGACAAGTGAGAAGGGGTTAAGCATGGAAGAGGAGGATACATTCCTGCCAGAGAAAACAGTATTAGTATAGGTACAAGGTGGAAGAATACATGCAGCACAGAATCTTGAGAAGTTCTGAAGGATATCTTGTGATGGTGGAGAGGGTATTGGTAAGAGATGAAGCGCTTCTAGTAGGCATCTGCATTACCTCTGGTGATTATCAAAGTATAAATGTGTATTCCTTTCCCCAAAAAGGGAACTAGTTTCTGGGATAGAGCCAGATATGTATATTTTAAAAACACATTCTATGGGTGATTGTCATGTGCACCTAAAATGACCAATTTTAGGTCAGAAAGTGCCAGAAGGTGAGAAATTTAGATTGATCTTAAAGCATTGGGGGATTTATCCTACTGCAGTGAACAGCCATTGAAGAATTTTAAGCAAGAAGTGACGTGATTAACTTTTAGAAATGTGGAAAACGGATTAGAGAGTGAGACTGTACCCATAGAAGGGATAATGAGAAGAATAGAAGTTTGAGAGGTATTAAAAGTGAAAAGTTAACAGACTCGATTTTATTTACACAGTGCAGTCATGTATGCGTTATACAATATTCTTTCAAGTGCAAAAGGCAGATTACTAGGTTATCCTTCAAATAGATAAGGGTGGTATAAAATAGATATTGCCCTGTTACTTTTTTTTTTTTTTTTTTTGAGACGGAGTCTCACTCGGTTGCCCAGGCTGGAGTGCAGTGGCGCAATCTCAGCTCACTGCAACCTCTGCCTCCCGGGTTCAAGCTATTCTCCTGCCTCAGCCTCCTGAGTAGCTGGGACTACAGGCGCGTGCCACCACGCCTGGCTAATTTTTTGCATTTTTAGTAGAGACATGTTAGCCAAGATAGTCTGGATCTCCTGACCTTGTGATCTGCCTGCCTCGGCCTCCCAAAATGCTGGGATTACAGGTGTGAGCCACTGCATCCAGCCTGCCCCTACTACTTAAGTCTTTCATCCACTCGTCTAAATGAAGAAGACAATGGGAAACCATTGAAGGACTTTTAACCAGAAGGGTCACGATCACATCCACATTTTAGAGCTATTAGTTTGGCTACAATAAGGAGAAGAGATTGGAAATGCATGTATTGGAGGCAGGAAAGAAGTTGGAAGGAAGACTGCTATAGTAATTGGAACCAAAGATGATAATACTATAAGTGATTGATAGTGACAGTGAGGATGGAGAAGAAGGCAAGGATTTGAAAAAGAGGTAAGAGGTAGACTGAGTAAGACTTGGAGTCTTATTCTAACTGAGGATTAAAGATGACCTGAAGGTTTCTGACATGAGTGACTTTGATGCTTGATGACACCATTTCCCTAAAAAAGATTATAGAAGGAGAAATTATTTGATGAATACATTCTGCTTGTCTTTTTTAATTTTTAAATAATTTGTGGTTATCTTTTTTTTTTTTTTTTTTTTTTTTTTTTTTTTGAGACGGAGTCTGCTCTGTCACCCAGGCTGGAGTGCAGTGGCCCGATCTCGGCTCACTGCAAGCTCCGCCTCCTGGGTTCACACCATTCTCCTGCCTCAGCCTCTCCGAGTAGCTGGGACTACAGGCGCCCGCCACCATGCCTGGCTGATTTTTTTGTATTTTTAGTAGAGACGGGGTTTCACTGTGGTCTCTATCTCCTGACCTCGTGATCCGCCCGCCTCAGCCTCCCAAAGTGCTGGGATTACAAGCGTGAGCCACCATGCCCGGCAATTTTTGGTTATCTTTAGTCAATTTTCTCTGCCATGTCAAAAAGCATATTGTTAATCTACTTTCATTAATATTTTGTAGGCAAGAAGTAGTCCTGAACTACTGCCTTCTGGTGTGACTGATGAAAATGAGGTGACTACAGCTGTTACTGAAAAAGTTTGTTCTGAACTCGACAATAATAGACATTCGAAAGAGGTAAAAAAAATGATTTTATATTTACATTGGAGACTCGTAAGGGTGGAAGGACAGGAGGAGGTGAATTACCAGACATTACTTAATGGGTACAATATACATTATTCAGATGATAGATACATCAAAAGCCCCGACTTCACCTTTAGGCAATATAGCCATGTAACAAAATTCCACTTGTACCCCTTGAATTTATACATATAAAATAAATAAATAATAAATAAATGTTCTTAATAGCTGGATGTGGTGGCAAGTGCCTGTAGTCCCAGCTACTCAGGAGGCTGAAGTAGGTGGATTGCTTGAGCCTGAGTTGGAGGCACTAGGCGACATAGAGAGACCTTATCTCTAAAAATTAAATGATGTTTTTTAAAAATGTCCTTATCACTGTTTTCCTTAGATGAATTATACACTATTTTAGGTGAAGGAAAGAGAAAAATGTGTTAAATATGCTTTATGACTAGAGAAATATTTGTTACATTAGCATCAGTTGATTTTCCTTTTGTTTTCGAGACTAAGTCTCACTCTGTTGCCCAGGCTTGAGTGCAGTGGCGCGATCTTGGCTCACTGCAACCTCCACCTCCCAGGTTCAAGCGATTCTCCTGCCTCAGCCTCCTGAGTAGCTACACACGCCCAGCTAATTTTTGTGTTTTTGGTAGAGATGGAGTTTCACCATGTTGGCCAGGATGGTCTCTATCTCTTGACCTTGTGATCCGCCCACGTCAGCCTCCCAAAGTGCTGGCATTACAGGTGTGAGCCACCGTGCCTGGCCCATCAGTTGATTTTTCAGAGCATGTGTATGACCTGAATGTGTGTTATTTTATTTTAAAATGTTACCTTTTAAAACTTTGGTTTCTAAAAAATAATTTTAATTTAAAATTATTTTTAGGAAGATCCATTTAATGTAGACTCAAGCTCACTGACAGGTCCAGTTGCAGATACAAACTTGGATTTTTTCCAGTCTGATCCTTTCGTTGGCAGTAAGTACTCTTTTTTTTTATATTATAGATTTACCCCCCAAAAAAGACTTTATAATATATAAACTAAGGATTAAGGCTTCAGTTTCAATAGCCTACTAACTCAGTCTGTCGCCCAGGCTGGAGTACAGTGGCATGATCTCGGCTCACTGCAACTTCCGCCTCCTGGGTTCAAGTGATTCTCCTGTCTCAGCCTCTTGAGTAGCTGAGACTACAGGCGCCCACCACCACATCCAGCTAATTTTATGTATGTATGTATGTATGTATGTATTTATGTATGTGATTAATTTATTTGGAAACGGAGTCCCGCTCTGTCGCCAGGCTGGAGTGCAGTGGCACAATCTCGGCTCACTGCAACCTCTGCCTTCCAGATTCAAGCTATTCTCCTGCCTCAGCTTCCTGAGTAGTTGGGATTACAGGTGCCTGCCACCATACCCCGCTAACTTTTGTGTTTTTAGTAGAGGTGGGGTTCACCATGTTGGCCAGGATGGTCTCCATCTCTTGACCTTGTGATCCACCCACGTTGGCCTCCCAAAGTGCTGGGATTACAGGCGTGAGCCACTGCGTCCGGCCTAATTTTTGTATTTTTGGTAGAGACTGGGTTTCACCATTTTGACCAGGCTGGTCTTGAACTCCTGATGTCAGGTGATCCGCCTGCCTCGGCCTCCTAAAGTGCTGGGATTACAGGCATGAGCCACTGTGTCTGGCCTGCTTTGTATTTTCCTACTGATTAATGTTGAACATCTTTCTAGATGCTTATTAGCCATTTGTATATCTTCTTTGGAAAAGTGTTTATTCAATTTTGGTGAAGTCCAATTATCTATTTTTTCTTCTGTCACTTGTGCTTTTGGTGTCATCTAAGAAACTATTACCTAAGTCGCAAAGATTTAATGCTCTCTTTGTCTAAGAGTTTTATAGTTTTGCTGTTACAGTTAGATCTTTGATCCATTTTGAGTTTATTTTTGTATATGATGTGAGATAGGGGTCGAGCTTCATTCTTTTGCATGTGGATATCCAGTTGTCCTAACACCATTTGTTGAAAAGACTGTCCTTTCTCCATTTTGTGTTCTTGATACTCTTGTCAAAAATCAGATGACCATAAATGTAAGGATTTATTTCTGGACTCTTCAATCCTGTAAGAATTTTTTTTTTTTTTTTTTGCTTCAGTAAAGCTCAGTATCTTTATTTCTTAACTGGTGATGATAATACCCTCCCAGTACTCTTGTGAAGAGTAGAGATTTTGTTAGTAAAATTTTTGCTGTAATGTCTTTCCCTCCATCCGTAACCTCAACTTGTGATCAAGGTAAGTATAGTTGGCTGTACATTTCATAAGGTCAATGACATTCCTTATTTTATCTACTGTGAAGTGAAGTTATCGAAATAAACTTTGCAGGCTGGGCGCGGTGGCTCACGCTTGTAATCCCAGCACTTTGGGAGGCTGAGGCGGGCGGATCACGAGGTCAGGAGATCGAGACCACGGTGAAACCCCGTCTCTACTAAAAATACAAAAAAATTAGCCGGGCGTGGTGGCGGGCGCCTGTAGTCCCAGCTACTCGGAGAGGCTGAGGCAGGAGAATGGCGTGAACCCAGGAGGTGGAGCTTGCAGTGAGCCGAGATTGCATCACTGCACTCCAGCCTGGGCGACAAAGCGAGACTCCGTCTCAAAAAAAAAAAAAAAAAAAAAAAAAGAAATAAACTTTGCTTTGCTTTTGTTTTAAAGTTACTCTTTAAGTAATGGTGTCACCACAGTAAATATTGTTATTTGGATTTGTTTGTGTTTATTTTATCGCAGGTGATCCTTTCAAGGATGATCCTTTTGGAAAAATCGGTCAGTATCTTACTGAGTTTCATCTTAGCTTTCATTCATTTCTGCTTAATAATAAGCTTATGTTATTTAGGTCTGAAACTGAAGCCCCAGTAAGATGCTCTTTGTGCCTGGCATTTTCAGAAAGAGAGTAGTAAATTCTTTTGATTTTGCTTAATGAATTGTTGCTTTACTTTTACTTCTTTTTTTTTTTTTTTTTTTGGTGTTTTTTGAGACAGGGTCTTATTCTGTCACCCAGGCTGGAATGCAGTGGTGTGATTATGGCTCACTGCAGCCTTGACTTCCTGGGCTCAAGCAGTCCTCCTGCCTCAGCCTCCTGAGTACCTAGGGTCTACAAGCTCATGCCAGCACACTTAACTGATTTTTTTAACTTTTTGTAGAGACAGGGTCTCACTGTGTTGCCCAGGTTGGTCTCGAACTCTTGGGCTCAAGCAGTCCTCCTGCCTCAGCCTCCCCAAGTGCTGCAATTACAGACAGGTGTGAGCCACTGTGCCCAGTAGCTTTATTACTTTTTTAAAAACGACATTAGTGTTTAGAACTTGGTGCTTTTAATATTTATTCTGATTCTTCCTTACTAACTAAAGGTTTGGTGAGCATAATGATCTATACTACTTCAGGGTTTAGAATGTAATTTTGTTTTCCTAAGATTATAGCCCACATGTGTGATTAGAGGAAGAGGATCTTGAAGAATTACTAAAATATCAGGCTTTTTGAGATACTCTTTTTCTGGGAATTTTCATTAGAATAATGCAAATCTTGTTTACCATTTAGTTTTGCATCCCAAACCTGTTCTAAACTATTGGCTGTTAGCTTTGAGCTCACAGAGAAAAATACATTTAGAAGTTTTTATTGTGTTTTCTTTAGTTATGATAGCGTAGAATAAGGGGACTTAAAATTGGATCCGTTGAAATTATATGTTAATTTTAAAAATAAGTTTATTAGGTGGAAGGTTCTATATCTTTTATCAAAATTGCAAAGGAGTCTGTGAAATAAAAAGTACTCAGCTTAGATTCTACAGGATTTCAAACTGTCTTTTTGGGGATTTTTTTTGAGACAGTCTTGCTCTGTTGCCCAGGCTAGAGTACAAGTAGTGCAATCTTGACTCACTGCAACCTCCGCCTCCCGTGCTCAAGCTATTATTCTCATGCCTCAGCCTCCCGAATAGCAGGCATTACAGGCGCACACCACCACGCCTGGCTAATTTTTGTATTTTTAGTAGAGACAGGGTTTCACCACGTTAGCCAGGCTGGTCTTAAACTCCTGAGCTCAAGTGATCTGTCCACCTCAACCTCCCAAAGTGCTGGAATTACAGGTGTGAGCCACTGCACCTGGCCCAAACTGTCTTTTTGTTTGTTTGTTTTTGAGACAGGGTCTCACTGTCACCCAGGCTGGAGTGCAGTGGCAGATCTTTGCTCACTGCAGCCTCTGCCTCCCAGGTTCAAGTGATTCTCCCACCTCAGCCTCCCGAGTAGCTGGGACTGTAGGTGCGCACCACCACGCCTGGCTAATTTTTGTATTTTTTAGTAGAGAGGAGGTTTTGACATGTTGGGCAGGCTGGTCTTGAACTCCTGACCTCAAGTGATCTGCCTGTCTCAGCCTCCCAAAGTGGTGGGATTACAGGTGTGAGCCACTGCACCTGGCCCCAAACTGTCTTTTAATTAAGGCACTGATCATACCTTCAAGTGATGGGAAATTTAGTGCAATAATTTTTTTTTGTCTCTTATATTCGTGCCTTATTTTTTTAGATCCATTTGGTGGTGATCCTTTCAAAGGTTCAGATCCATTTGCATCAGACTGTTTCTTCAGGCAATCTACTGATCCTTTTGCCACTTCAAGCACTGACCCTTTCAGTCCAGCCAACAATAGCAGTATTACATCGGTAAGTGAGAGAATTAAGAACTGTTAAGTTAAATGGATAATAAGTGTCCTAAGCAAGTTTCTTGAAATACATAGTGATAAAAGAACCCTCATTTAGATTACTTCTAATGGACCATATAAGAATATCAGTCCCATCCCAATTCATTTAGTTTTTGGTTCAGACTGGTATTTAATAGTTTGATTACCCACTGGAACTAACTGGAATGACTTAACGGAGTCCAAAAGTGATGTTCATCTTTCAAGAGACTACATCTTATCCTATTGAGGATACTAAAAATTACTGGAAATTTGTAAGCCAATCTTACATAAAACTTTTCTGAAATGTTTGGTATATTACTGAAATAATGAAAATTAAAAGAATTTTAGAAAAATAAAATCATTTATGTTATTTCATAGACACCTCTGGAATGTTAATTCTGCAAAGTACAAATTCTCACTAAATGTCAAGCTCTCTTGAGAACGTGCATATCTACAGCAATCACTGTTTAATAACCACATGCCTGATCCAGGTACTGGTGTGTGCTTTACATTCATTGTTTCTAATCATCACATAATTTTGCAAAGTAGGTGTTGATATCCCTATTTTAAAAATAAGGACACTGAGACTTAGAAAAATTAACATGTTTAAGATCCTATAGCTAGTTGCTGTTTTATCTGGAGGCTTTAAAAAAATCTTCATGGCCGGGTGCGGTGGCTCATGCCTGTAATCCCAGCACTTTGGGAGGCTGAGGTGGGCGGATCACGAGGTCAGGAGATCGAGACCATCCTGGCTAACATGGTGAAAACTCGTCTCTACTAAAAATACAAAAAATTAGCCGGGCACGGTGGTGGGTGCTTATAGTCCCAGCTACTCAGGAGGCTGAGGCGGGAGAATGGCGTGAACCCGGGAGGCGGAGCTTGCAGTGAGCTGAGATCGTACCACTGCACTCCAGCCTGGGTGACAGAGTGAGACTCTGTCTCAAAAAAAAAAAAAAAAAAAAAAACTTCATCTTGTGGATATTTAGAAATACTCAAAAGAGAGTAATGTAATGAAATATTTTAACAAGCTTCCATGCATCCATTACTCAATTTCAATAATTAGGAATGGTTTTGCAGGTGTTTGGTTTTGCTTTTTAATTTGTATTTTGAGACTTCTTTTTTGAGACGGCAGTTTCATGTCTGTAGGTAAACTGAACCTATAAAGGACCAGTTAATTGAGAGGCATTTGAAGCAAAAAATTTGTCTTCTAGTACTCTTAGATTAAGAATATTTCTTTTAAAATGTAATTGATTATTTTAAAGATAATAGGTTTTATATTATTGAAAGTTGCTTCTTTTTTGTGTTCAGTAAAAAGCTGCTTGGCTAAGAACTGGTGTTTTCCATTGAATGAAAACTGGACAGATACCTTCGTAACTGAATATTTTTCATTTCCCCGGGCTACTGGATACTCTGTTTTCCTATAGCACTTAGTTTGCAGTGTGGACCCATTTGCCAAATTCTTCTAAAATTGCTGCTACCGGAATTCTTCTCCTCTCACCTTCTTATTCTAGCCTCTCATTCTCCTATCATCTAAAGAGCAAGAAAGCTAAATTAGCTCTTCTAATTTAAAAATGAATACATTCCTTTTGTCCTGTCCCCCATGAGATTTTTCTACCATTTGTTTTACTGACTTGTTATTCCCAGTTTTCTAAAGGAATATTATCCTTGCTTACAGCTTGTAATTTCACCATTCAAAACAAAAAACCAAATTGGCAATATAATAATAGCTGCAGTTTATCTAATTTCCTCTATGTGCCAGGGATGCTGCCAAGCTCTTTATACGCATTGTCTCATTTAATTTTCACAGTAATCCTATGAGGTTTACATAGGTTAAGTTGAGGCCAGGTGTGGTAGCTCCCACCTCTAATTCCAGCACTTCAGGAGGCCAAGGCAGGAGGATCACTTGAGGCAAGTAGTTCACAACCAGCCTGGGCAACAAAGCGAGACACTGTCTCTACAAAAAAAATTAAAATATTAGTCAGGTGTAATAGCATGTACCTGTAATCCCAGCTACTCAAGAGACTGAGGTGGGAGGATTGTGTGAGCTCAGGAAGTCAAGGCAGCAGTGAGCCATGATTGCACCACAGCACTCCAGCTTGGGTGACAGAGTGAGATCTTGTCGCAATTAAAAAAAAAAAAAAAAAAGATAGATTAAGTTGGTAGTAAGTTAGTAAGTGGTAGAACTAGACTCAAACCAAAATCTTAAGACTTTCACCAATACAATCTAGAAATTTTTAAAAAATTGGCCCTGCTAAACTCCCCAATTATCAAACTGACATAGAGTTTTGTGGCCCCTTATTCCTTCATGGGCTGCACAATCTATCCTGTTCCCCTTGCTATCCTGACGGCCTTTTAGGGTGGTTGCACAGTATATGATGAAGGACTAGAAACTAAACCTGACACACATGTAGGCATGCCCTTTCCCTTTCTCTTTGTGATGGCAAATCAAATCTGCAAGCTGTTGTTTAAAACACAGCTTGTTAGTTTTTCCTTCTGTCAAAGAGAAGTAATAATACAGGTTGAGCACCCCAAATCCGAAATGCGCCAGTGAGCATTTCCTGAGTATTGTGTCAGCACTCAAAAGGTTTCAGACTTTGGAGCATTTCATGTTTTCGGATTATGGATGTTCACTTGGTAAGTATAACACAGATATTTCAAAATCTGAAAAAACCCAACATCCAAAATACTTTTTGTCCCAAGCATTTCAGATAAGGATGCTCAACCTGTACTTGGTGACTTGTTATGTCAGTGACCTTCTCTTACACTGGTGTTATGACTATCATATTAGGAAACATGGAAAGTTATCTCGCTATATAGACCAGTTTAAGTTTTTCTTTAATTGCTGTTTATTCTGCAGATATCTAAGTTAGTGTGCTAGTTGTATAATAGTATAATTGGCATCAGTTAATACTATCATTACTTTTTATCATTCATAGTTTTCATTTCTAAAAACTTCATTAGTATTAATTCTTTCCGCTAGTAGTTTTAATGGATTCTCTTTTATAAAGAGAGAAGGTTAGTCCCAGTTAACATTACCTTTCTCTACAATTAATTTTTTTAACTTGGAGATTTATACATTAGCTCTGGCAGTATTATTTGACATTTATTTGTAATATCCAACTTCTTCATAATTGGAAATAGAGTCTGTAATACAAATGACATTGATAATCATGCATCAGAGTTGCATATAAATGTTCAGAAACTCTTTTCACACTCTTTTCACCTGTTTGCCAAGTCTTTCATCTAGCTCCTTAAAAAGAGCCTGGTGCCAGAAAGAGGAAATTCAGTTATCTTCCTAGATATACAATTTGTTTGACTATGATTAAAAACTAAAGTATGAAGTAGGAAGACAGTTAAAAAGCAGAATCTCTGGCGTCTGGTAACATCCTGACCTTTAGCAAGATCAGTTGCTCTTGATCCCAGACTTTTACATAGCTTATTGTTGAAAGCAGCAGGATCTTCTTAGCAAAAAGCTATCTTTGTTTGTGTGCGTGTGCGCGTGTGTGTGTGTATGTGTGTGTATGTGTGTACATGTGTTTTCTCTCTGAGGGTCAGAATGCAGAATTATTTTTAGATAACAATTAGAAAATAGAAATGTAACATTTTATGATATTAAGTACTAGGATATTTGAGAATTAAAATAGTGTGTGCGTTCTAAATGTAAAATGATATTCTGGAATCGAAAAAGGACATTAATGGAAAAACTGGTGAAATCTAATAAAATCTATGGTTTATAGTTTTGTACCAGTGTTCTTAGTTTTAATAGATGTACTATAATTATGTGAGATATTAACATTAGGGGAAACTGGGTGAAGAGTGTATGGGAACTCTGTACTATCTTTACAACTCTTATGTAAATGTAAATTATTCCGAGATAAAAGGTTAGTAGTGATGGCTGTCACCTAAAATCCCAGTGCTTTCGGAGGCCAAGGTGGGAGGATTTCTTGAGGCCAGGAGTTTGAGGGAAACATAGCATGACCCTGTCTATACAAATAATAACAAAAATTACCCAGGTGTGATGGCATATACCTGTAGTCCCAGCTATTCAGGAGGCTAAGGCAGGAGAGAGGCAGGAGGATCACTTGAGCCCAGGAGTTTGAGGTTACAGTGAGCTGTGATCACACCACTGCATTCCAGCTGGGGTGACAGAGCAAGAATCTGTCTCTAAAAAATAAGTAAAAAGTTAAAACAGCGTACATCTCTACAACTAGCAAGATTATGAAGAAAAAAATAAACGAATATCACCAAAGTCAGGATTGTGATTATAGAGGGGCACATGAAGACTTCTGAGGTATTGGCAGTTTCCTGGGAAATGACTACACAAGTGTTCACTTGATACTTGCTTGTTAAACCATAGATCTGTTTCATGTACTTTTCTGAATGGATGTTATATGTCACAGTTCAGATTAGAAAATAATATGTATTATTTCCAGTTAGTAAGATTGCAGATCACTATGGGGAAACATTTGTTCCTAATGTCTATATTCCTTAATTAATTAAGAATTTGCAAAGAATATATTCTTTGGAGTGGTGATGAGATTTCAGCTATGAAGTGTTGCCTCTCTCATTCATGGTTTTGTATGCTTTGTTTAGGTAGAAACGTTGAAGCACAATGATCCTTTTGCTCCTGGTGGAACAGTTGTTGCAGCAAGCGATTCAGGTAAATAAATAATTTATCAACTTCATTGAACATTAAACATAACACTTTTTTTAAGATTCTTTTTTTCTTTGTCTCTAAATATATTTGTCCTGTTATTTATAGCTTTAAAATTATTGCATAATTATATCCAATTGTAATTTACCAATAATAAGCATTTGTATATCACTTTCTACTTGTCTTTCATTCTTTCATTTATTGTTCGTGTTGAATATTATACTAGAATATGAACTCTACCCAGTATCAGTAAACCAATAAAAATGTTTTGCTTTATAAAATGCTGTGTTGCTTGGCAGCTTCAAAGTCATCATTGACTGTTACGGATCTTGGTCTAAATTAAAAGATTAGTGGCTTCCAATAGAAAATGAAAATTGCTTTACAAATACAAATGGGTTCTGTTAATAATACAGAGAAAAGCTAAATGTTATTTTAACATGCAATCTTCATACTTCATTGATGGTATCTAATTTTTTATTTATTCTTTTAATAACTTTTTAAATAGTAATCTCATTTTAAACATAAACTGAGGACCAGAATATTAAGCAGTGTTCATCAAGATCATACAGTTTAATAGATTTGAACCAGGTAAAGCCAAGATTCAGTATTAGGTCTGACAAAATCAGAAAGCTTTTTCAACAAAGTAACTCTGCTTCTTTTCTACTCTTCATTTAAAACAAAACAGATAAACAGACCAGCTATCATTTGGGATGGGAGAGCAGAAAATCTGAGGAAAGTAAACTCAAATGTGTAAATACTCTAATATTATGCTGAAAATAGATGGCTTTATTTTTCTAGGTGAATATAGAGTGAGTTGTTCAGTGTACAAATGTATTAATTGTGACTAATTAAGGATTATGAACATAGAAAAAGAATAGTAGAAATGCCTTTACAGGAGCCTGGGCACGGTGGCTCACGCCTGTAATCCCAGCATTTTGGGAGACCAAGGCAGGTAGATCACTTGAGGTCGAGACCAGCCTGGCCAACATGGTGAAACCCCGTCTCCACTAAAAATACAAAAATTAGCCAGGTATGGTGGTGGGTGCCTATAATCCCAGCTACTTAGGAGGCTGAGGCAGGAGAATTGCTTGAACCCAGAAGGCGGAGGTTGCAGTGAGCCGAGATTGTGCCATTGCACGCCAGCCTGGGCAACAGAGTGAGACTCTGTCTCCAAAAAAAAGGCTGGCTGCAAAATACAGGTTGGGTTTCTTACAATGAACAAATTGTAACAAGATGAGATGTAGCAGAGTGCATTGTTTTCGGGTTGGAAATTAACTCCCAACATGAGTAGCGAGAGTGAGGAATACAAAAAGGAGATAGGTAGAAAATAAGATTTAATATAGGCTGGATATTGATTTAAACAGAAACTTAGAATGAGAGCAAACGAGACTTCTAAAAGGCTTATTGTATTAACAGTGGTTAAATTACATATTTTTTAAGTACATGCACTGTTTTTATACCCTCATTATTAAGCTGATTATATTGCGAGGGGTACTATAGAATTAAAAAGGATAACCTAAGAGAATAAAATGAAAGGTTAATACGTTTATGATTGCCCACACCAAGGAAATGGTAAGTGCCATAAGAGTTAATTAAACCAGCAGAGATTAAAGGAAGGGGAGATCACATTAAGGATAAATCATTAATGATATCAAAGTGGAATGTGGCTTTTGTGGTATGCCTTGAAAGCATGGGCTAGTATTTTAGCAGGTAAATATGGAAAGAGATTATGTGGAGCAGAAAGAACAATGTGAACAAGGAATGGAGGCAGAACATATAGGGCATATTCAAGGAAAAACTAACACATTTTTGCAAGAGCTATTTCTCTTTTTTTGCAAGATAGAGGAATAGTCAAGGCTGAAGTGGTAGGTTACAGTGTTACATTAAAGATTTCTAATACCTCTGTTGATCTTCTGCTTAAATTCCAGTTCCTAATTCATTTCCTGTAAAGTGGTAGAATAAATGACGATAACAGCCTAGGAGGGGGCTAAGATTTATCATTAATTATAATAATAATGGCTACTATTTATTGAACACTTGCAGAGTTCCAGCAGTCAACATGCTAATCATTTTTCTCTACTTGGTCCCATTTAATTCTCACAACAACTACATTAGATTATTTGTATTATGTTTATTGTACAGACAAGGAAAATCCAGGCGTGGAGAGATGAAACAATTTTCAGAAGGTTAAAGTAGTAGTATTAGATGTATCCAATTCAAATGAGGCCTCTGGTTTTCCACCTGCCTCTTTGGTCATTCTTTCTTAATCTCCTTTGTTGATATTTCCTCTTTTTCCTCAACCTCTTAATATTGTGTTGTCCCAAGTCTTAGTCCTTGGACCTCTTTTCTTTTTTATCTGTACTCCCTTGGGGGAACTCATCTGTGGCTTCAAATACTATCGATACACTGATCTATATCTCTAGTCACATCTCTTTACTGAACCCCAGGCTCATTTTTCCAGCTATTTATTTGGCATCTCCACTTGAATGTCTGATAGATATATCTAATGCATAAGTCTGACACAAAGCAGCTATTTTTCCTTCCTAAACCTGCTTTTCTTGGCACCTTCCACATCTTCATGGTTCATCTTTAATGGTGTCCAGGCCTAAAATCTTAGAATCATCCTTGGTTCTTCTTTTGCTCTTCCTCTGTCTCTAATCTGTCAGGAAATCTTATTGACTCTACCTTCAAATTATATCCAGTAAAAGCCTTACAGTGGCCTGCACTTTTTTAACAATATCTCATCATTATTCCCATTACTCACTCTGCTCCAGCCACACTGGTCTTCTTGCTGCTGCTCAAACAACAGACCCATGTTCTTTGGCCCTTTGCACTAGCCGTTCCCTCTTCCTAGGATGATCCTTCTCCATATGTTCACATGATAATCTCTATTACCTCTGACAAATCTTAATTCAGATATCACTTTCTCAGTGAAGCTTATTCTGGCCACTCTAACATTTACAAGTACCACTACCCAGCTCAGTGCTCCCACATTACTATTCTCTACTTTTCTTCTTTCATTATAACTTACTACTTTCCATCTTATTATATAAATTACTTTTATCTGTTTCCTTTTCATCCTGTTAGAAATTAAGCTCCAGAAGGAATTGAGATCTTGGTTTTCACTGATATAACCCAAGAACCTGAAAATACGCCTGGGCGTATGTTATTGAATGAAAAAATGAGCCAGCTGCTATTCTCAGAGAACATGTAATGGGAGTCTAGTGGGTAGATATTATTTATTTTGTTATGATAAGTAGTTTTTTTAATTGTGGTAAAATATACATAACATAAAGTTTGGTATTTTAACCTTTTTTAAATGTACAGTTCAGGAGCATTAAGTACATTCACGTTGTTGTGCAATCATCACCACCATCCATCTCAAGAACTTTTTTCATATTCCAGAACTGAAATTCTGTATCCATTAAATAATAACTCCCTATCCTCCCTCTCACCAATCCCTAACAACCATCATTACTACTCTGCATACTACATATAAGTGGAATCATAAAGTATTTGTATTTTGGTGATTGACTTATTTCATTTACCATAATGTCCTCAAGGTTCATCCACATTGTAGAATGTATCTGAATTTTTTACCTTTTTCAGGCTTAATCATATTCTATTGTGTGTATATACTGCATTTTGTTTATTTGTTCATTCATTAATGGACACTTAGTTGCCTTCACATTTTGTCTATGTGCATAATGCTACTGTGAATGTGAGGGTACAGATACCTGTTTGAGTCCCTGCTTTCAATTCTTTTGGGTATAATTCTAAAAGTAGAATTGCTGGATCATATGGTAATGCTGTTTTTAGTTTTTTGAGAAACGATCATACTATTCTCCGCAGCAGCCATACCATTTTATACACCAACCAACAGTTCACAGTAGTTCCAGTGTTTCCACGTCTTTGCCAACCCTTACTACTTTCTGTTTTATTATAGTAGGTATCCTAATGGGTGTGAAGTGGTATCTTATTGCTTTGATTTGTATTTCCCTAATGATTAGTATGTTGTGCATTTTTTTATATGCTTATTGGCCATTTATATGTCTTCTGTGGAGAAATATCTATTCAAGTCCTCTGCCCATTTCTAAATCAGGTTGTTTTTTGTTGAAATTTTTTTTTTTTTTTTTTTTTTTTTTTTGAGACAGAGTCTCCCTCTGTCGCCCAGCCTGGAGTGCAGTGGTGCAGTCTCGGCTCACTGCAAGCTCCGCCTCCCGGGTTTACACCGTTCTCCTGCCTTAGCCTCTCCGAGTAGCTGGGACTACAGGCGCCCGCCACCACGCCTGGCTAATTTTTTTTTTTTTTTGTATTTTTAGTAGAGACGGGGTTTCACCATGGTCTTGATCTCCTGACCTCGTGATCCGCCCACCTCGGCCTCCCAAAGTGCTGGGATTACAAGCTTGAGCCACCGTGCCCGGCCTTTGTTGAATTTTTTATATATCCTAGATATTAACCCCTTATCAGATAAATGATTTGCAAATATTTTCTCCCATCCTGTGGGTTACCTTTTCCTTCTGTTAATACTGTCTATTGGTGAACAAAAGTTTTTAATTTTGATGTAGCTCATTTTATCTATTGTGTTGTTGTTGCCTTTGCTTTTAGTGTTATAACCAAGAAAGCATTGCTAAATCCAATATCAGGAAGCATTTCCCCTATGAGTTTTATAGTTTTAGCTCTTACATTTAGGTATTTAATCCATTTTGAGTTAATTTTTGTATATGGTGTGAGGTAAGAGTCTAACTTCATTCATTTGCATATGGATATTCAGTTTTCCCATTATCTTTTCTTGTAAAGACCGTCCTTTTTCCATTGTTTGTTCTTGGCACGTTTGTTGAAAATCATTTGACCATATATGTGAGGGTTTATTTCTGGACTCTGTATTCTGTTCCATTGATCTATATGGTTTGTATTTATGCAGTTCCTCACTGTTTTAATGACTATAGCTTTGAAATAAGATTTGAAATCAGAAAGTTTGACTACCAACTTTGTTGTTCCTTTTTAAGACTGCTTTGGGCCGGGCACAGTGGCTCATGCATGTAATCCCAGCACTTTGGGAGGTCAAGGTGGGTGGATCGCCTGAACTCAGGAGTTCAAGACCAGCCTGGGCAACATAGTGAGACTCTGTCTCTACAAAAAAATGCAAAAATTAGCCAGGCATAGTAGCATGCACCTGTACTACTTAGGAAGTAGTACAGCTACTTAGGAAGCTGAGGTGAGAGGATCACTTGAGCTGAGGAGGCAGAGGTTGCAGTGAGCCAAGATCATGCCACTGCACTGTAGCCTGGGTGACAGAACCAGACCCTGTCTCAAAAAAAAAAAAGAAAGAAAAAGACTGCTTTGGCTATTCGGGTTCCTTGAGATTCCATGTGAATTTTAGGATGAATTTTTCTATTTCTGCCAAAAGAAAAAGTCATTGGGATTTTTGATAGGGATTGCATTGAATCTGTAGATCACTTTGGGTAATATTACCAACTTAACAATATTAAGTCTTCTAATCTGTGAACATGGGATGTCTTTCCATTTGTTTGTGTCTTTAATTTCTTTCAGAATGTATTGTAATTGTCAGTATACGAGTCCTCCTTGGTTAATTCCTAAGTATTTCATTCTTTTTGATGCTGTTGAAAATGGAATTGTTTTCTTAATTTCCTTTCCAGATTGTTCACTGTTGGTATATAGAAATATGACTGATTTTCATATGTTGATTTTTGTATCCTGCTACTGTGCCATATTCAACTATTAGTTCTAATAGTTTTTTGGTGGAATCTTTAGGGTTTTCTACATATAAGATCATGTTATTTGCAAACAGATTTTATTTCTTTGTTTTGAATCTGGATGCCTTTTATTTCTTTTTCTTGCTGAAGTGCTTTGGCTAGGACTTCCACTACTATATTGCAGGGGTCCCCAAACCCCAGGCCATGGACCAGTACCAGTCTGTGGCCTGTTAGGAACCAGGCTGCACAGCAGGAGGTGAGTGATGGGCAAGTGAGCAGTACCTAATGCCTGAGCTCCGCCTCCTGTCAGATCAGCAGCAGCATTAGATTCTCATAGGAGCTTGAACCTTATTGTGAAGTGCACATGTGAGGGATCTAGGTTGTGTGCTCCTTATGAGAATCTAACGCCTGATGATCTGAGGTGGAACAGTTTCATCCTGAAATCATTCCCCTCATCCCACACCCAAGTCCTAAAACAATTGTCTTCCACAAAACCGGTCCCTGGTGCCAAAAACGTTGGGAACTGCTGCTGTATTGAATAGAAGTGGTAGAAATGGTAACAGCAGGCATCCTTGTCTTGTTCCTTATTATAAAGAAATGGTTTCAGCCTGTCAAGATTGAGTGTGATATTTGCTGTTGGCTTTTCATATATGGCCTTTATTAAGTTGAGGTAGTTTCCTTCTATTCTTAGCTTGTTGAGTGTTTTTATCATGAAAGGGTTTTGAATTCTGTCAAATACTTTTGTTGCATCCATTGAAATGATTAGTGTTGTATTTTTCCCCTCGTTCTGTTAATGTGGTGTATTACACTGAATGATTTTTGTATGTTGAACCATTCTTATATTCCAGGAGTAAATCCCACTTGGACATGGTGTATAATCCTTTTAATGTGCTATTGAATTCTGTTGAGGATTTTTACAAAAATATTCATAAAGGATATTGATCTATAGTTTTCTTTTCTCATCTGTATGCCTTCATCTGGCTTTGATATCAGAGTAATACTGGCTTCACAGAATGAGTATGGAATTGTTCGTGCCTCTTCAATATTTTGGAAGAGTTTGAGGGAGATTGGTTTTGATTATACTTTAAATGTTTAGTAGAATTCACCCACGAAGTCATGTAATCGTGAACTTTTCTTTGTTGGGAGGTGTTTTGTTTTGTTAATTTTAAAAATAATGGTGGCCGGGCACAGTGGCTCAGGCCTGTAATCCCAGCAGTTTGGGAGGCTGAGGCGGGTGGATCACTTGAGGTCAGGAGTTCAAAACCAGCCTGGCCAACATGGTGAAACCCCGTCTCTACTAAAAATACAAAAATGAGCCGGGTGTGGTGGTGGGCGCCTGTCATCCCAGCTACTCAGGAGACTGAGGTAGGAGAATCTCTTGAGCCCGGGTTGTGGAGGTTGCAGTGAGCCAAGATTACACCACTGCACTCCAGCCTGGGCCACAAAGCGAGACTCCATCTCAAAAAAAAAAAAATTAAAAATATGGAATGCCACAAGAATTTGCATGCTATCCTTGCACAGGGGCCATGCTAACCTTCCCTGTATCTTTCTAGTTTTAGTATATGTGCTGCTAAAGTGAGCACTGTTGGAAGGTTTTTGATTACAGATTTGATCTCCTTATTAGTTATGAGTCAATTCAGATTTTCTGTGTTTTTGTGATTCAGTCTCCATAACTTGTGTTTCTCAGAATTTGTTCTTCTCATTTATACTATTCAGTTTGTTGATATATAATCGTACATAGCACTGTGTTAACAATCCTTTTTATTTCTGTGAAATTACTAGTAATGTCCCCTCTTTCATTTCTGATTTTAGTTATTGAGTCTCGTTTTCTTAGTCCATCTAGGAATGTCTATTTTGTTGATCTTTTGAAAGAACAAACTCTTGGTTCTGTTGATTTTCTCTATTTTTCTACTCTCTGTGTTGTCTCTGCTCCAATTTTTATTATTCATTTCTTTCTGCTAGCTTTGAGTTTAGCTTGCTTTTCTTTTTTTAGATCCTTTACAGTGTAAAGTTAGGTTGTTTATTTGAGCTCTTCTTTTTTAAGTATTTATAGTTAGAAGTTTATCTCAGCACAGCTTTTGCTGCTACATCCCGTTAGTTTTGGTAATGCTGTGTTTTCATTTTCATTTGTTTCAAGATATTTTCTAATTTTCTTTGTGATTTTTCTTTGACCAATTTGTTGAGTGTGATATTTAATTTCCACCTATTTGTAGGTCGTCTAGTTTTGCTTCTGCTATTAATTTTTAGTTTTATTCTGTTTTAATTGGAAGAGATACATTTATTTATTATTTTTATTTTGAGATACAGTCTCGTTCTGTCACCCAGGCTGGGGTGCAATAGCACGATCTCGGCTCACTGCAACCTCTGCCTCCCGGGTTCAAGCAATTCTCCTGCCTCAGCCTCACAAGTAGCTGGGACTACAGGCGCCCACCACCACGCCCATGTCATTTTTGTATTTTTAGTAGAGACGGGGTTTCACCATGTTGGCCAGGCTGGTCTCGAACTCCTGATCTCAAGGGACCTGCCCACCTCGGCCTCCCAAAGTGTTGGGATTACAGGCATGAGCCACCGCACCTGGCCGGAAGAGAGATTTTTATGATTTCAAATTTTTAAAATTCTTTAAGAGTTGTTCTATGGCCTAAAATATGTTCTATCTTGGAGAACATTAGATATGTACTTGAGAAAATGTGTATTCTGCTATTGTTGGGTGGAGTATTCTACATATATCTGTTAGGTCCAGTTGATCTAAAGTATTGTTCAGGTCCTCTCTCTCCTTATTGATCTTCTGTTTTATTCACATTGAAAGTGAGATATTGAAGTCTCCAGCTGTTACTGTAGAGCTGTCTGTTTCTCCCTTCAGTTCTGTCAGTGTTTAATGTATATATTTAAGAAGCATGTTTGGTGCATGTATGTTTATAAATGTTACATCATGTTGGTAAATTGACCCTTTCTTTATTGTATAATGTCCATCTTTGTCTCTTGTAACAGTTGTAGACTTAAAGTGTATTTTTTCTGATATTAAGATATCTCTGCTCTCTTGATATTCTATTTGCATGAAATATCTTTTTTCATCTTTTCCCTTTCAAACTGTATGTGTCCTTAGATCTAAAGTGAATCTCTCTTATACAGCATGTAGTTGTATTTTACATTTTTTTTCTGCCAGTTTGTGTCTTTTCATTAGAGAGTTTAATCCATTCACATTTAAAGTAATTACTGATAGGGAAGGACTTATTATTGTCATTTCGCTATTTGTTTCTGTATGTCCTATAGTTTTTTGTCCCTTATTTCCTCTGTTACTGTCTTCATTTATGTTTAGTTGATTTTTTTGTAGTGACATTTTTTATTCCCTCCTCATTTCCTTTTACTCTTTTCTGTGTTTCATGGAGATTACACAAAACATCCTACAGTTACAACAGTCTATTTTAAACTGATAAGACTTAATTTCAATTGGATTCAAAACCACTCCTTTACAGCTCCACCCCCCACTTTATGTGGTTGAAAGTCACAATTTACTTCTAAAGTTGAGTTGTGAGCCAATATTATAGTAATACTATTTTTTATATTTGTCCATATGTTGATATTTACCTTTATCAGAGAGAACTTTCTATTTTCATTTGGTGTCTAACATCCTTTCATTTCAACCTGAATGACTCCCTTTAGCATTTCTTTTTTTTCCTTTTTTTTTTGAGGCAGAGTTTTGCTCTTGTTGCCCAGGCTGGAGTGCAGTGACGCAATCTCAACTCACTGCAACGTCTGTCTCCTGGGTTCAGGCGATTCTCCTGCCTCAGCCTCGCTGGTAGCTGGGATTACAGGCGTCTACCAGCATGCCCGACTAATTTTTTTTTTTTTTTTTTCTGGAAACAGTCTCACTCCAGGCTGGAATGCAGTGGCAAGATCTTGGCTCACTGCATCCTCCCCCTACCGCTTCAGGTTGTTCTTCTGCCTCAGCCTTCCAAGTAGCTGGGACTACAGGCACGCACCACCATGCCCCACTAATTTTTGTATCTTTAGCAGAGATGGAGTCTCACCATGTTTGCCAGGCTGGTCTCGAACTCCTGACCTCAAGTGATCCGTCCACCTTGGCCTCCCAAAGTGCTGGGATTACAGGCATGAGCCACCACGCCCAGCCATGCCTCACTAATTTTTGTATTTTTAGTAGAGATGGGGTTTCACCATGTTGGCCAGGCTGGTCTCAAACTCCTGACCTTACGTGATCCACCCACCTTGGCCTCCGAAAGTGCTGGGATTATAGGCATGAGTCACGCTCCCAGCCCCTTTAGCATTTCTTATAGGGTAGGTCTAGTGGTAATGAACCATTTAGTTTTTGTTTATCTGGGAATATCTTAATTTCTCTCTTGTTTGTGAAGGACAGTTTACTAGATACAGAATTCTCAGTTGACAGGGTTTTCTTCTGAGCCCTTCAATATATTCCCCTACTCCCTTCAAGGTTTCTGCTGAGAAATTCACTGATAATTTTATTGAGGATCCTGGCCAGGCACTGTGGCTCATACCTGTAATCCCAACACTGTGGGAGACCGAGGCGGCAGGATCACTTGAGGTCAGGAGTTCGAGACTAGCCTGGCCAACATGATGAAACTCCATCTCTACTAAAAATACAAAAATTATCCGGGCGTGGTGGCTTGCACCTGTAGTCCTAGCTACTCCAGAGGCTGAGGCGGGAGTAAGCCAATCACTTGAACCCGGGAGGCAGAGGTTGCAGTAAGCCGAGATGGCGCCATTGCACTCCATCCAGAGTGACAGAACGAGACTCCATCCAAAAAAAAAAAAAAAATTATTGAGGATCCCTTGTGCATGATGAGTCAGTTTTCTCTCACTGCTTTCACAGTGCTCTCTTTGTTTCTGTCTTTCAGCAGTTTGATTATAATGTAACTCTGTATAGGACTCTTTGAGTGTATCCTACGTGGAGTTTATTGACCTTTTTATCTATCCGTGTCTTCCCTCAAAGTTGGGGAGTTTTGGCCATTATTTCTTCAAATAAGCTCTCTGCCTCTTTCTTTCCGGTATAAAGATTAGTGTGGGGGTGTCTCCATTGTTCCTTTCTTTTCCCCTCAAACTTAGAGCTGGAAGAAACCTTAGACATCCTGTGGGCCAGAATTTCATATTACCTTCCACAAAATTAGCTTCCAGAGAGGTCTTCAGGAAGTTGGCAAATTTTAGTTACGTATTTTTAAAGTGTCTTTGAACTTTTAAGAACTACATCTCATTAAGTATATGTATTCTTATATATTATTATCCAAATTTTAACAAATTGGAGTGCACTGGTGCTTTAAAGTGCCGTCAGCTACTCTAAGAATGTAACATTCTTGTTTTAAAATGTGTATCTTATAACTCCTTCCTTGGATGAATTAGATTTTTTTAGATGGAGAAACCAAAATCAAGTACAGCCATACACCTTGGAGACATTATGGTTTTGTTTTGTTTTAGGAACCCAGGCTGGTCTCGAACTCCTGGGCTCAAGCAGTCCTCCCACCTCAGTCTCCTAAAGTGCTAGGATTACAGGCGTGAGCTGCTGCACCTGGCCCAGCATGGGTTCTTTTCCATACCACCACAATAAAGCAAATATTGCAATAAAAGAAGTCACATATAAAAGTTATGTTTTCACTATACTCTGGTCTATTAAGCGTGCAGTAACATGTCTAAAAAATGCACGTCTTAATTAGAAAATGCTTCATTGCTAAAAAAAAAAAAAAAAGTGCTAATGATCGGGCACGGTGGCTCACGCCTGTAATCCCAGCACTTTGGGAGGCTGGAGTGGGTGGATCACCTGAGGTCAGGAGTTCGAGACTAGCCTGCACAACATGGTGAAACCACGTCTGTACTAAAAATACAAAAAATTAGCCAGGCGTGGTGGCGGGTGCCTGTAATCCCAGCTACTTGAGAGGCTGAGGCAGGAGAATCACTTGAACCGGGGAGGCTGAGGTTCAAGCCTCAGTGGCAGTGAACTGAGATGGTGCCATTACACTCCAGCCTGGGCAACAAGAGCAAAACTCCATCTCAAAAAAAAAAAAAAAAAATGGTAATGATTATTTGAGCCTTCAACAAATTGTAATCTTCTTGGTGGTGGAGGATCTTGCCTCGATAGTGGTGGCTGCCGACTGATCAAGGTGTTAGCTGCTGAAGGTTGGGGTGCCTGTGGCAATTTCTTAAAGTAATACTGAAGTTTGCCACATCAATTGACTCTTTCTTTCCTGTACAATTTCTTTTAGCATGTGATACTGTTCGATAGCCTTTTACCCACACAAGGTACTCTTTGAAAATTAGTATCAGTCCTTTCAGATCCTGCCACTGCTTCATGAACTAAATTTATGTAATATTCTAAATCCATTGTTCTCATTTCAGCAATGTTCACAGCATCTTCACCAGGAGTACATTCTATCTCAAGAAATCACTTTCTTTGCTTATCTGTAGAAGCAACTCCTCTTTGGTTCCAGTTTTACCATGAGATTGCAGCAATTCAGTCGCATCTTCAGGCTCTACTTATAATTGAAGTTCCCTTGCTAATTTGTACCACATCTGCAGTTACTTCCTCCACTGAAGTCTTGAATCCATCAGTAATCCATGACGGTTGGATGTAACTTCTTTCAAAGTCCTCTTACTATTGCTATTTTCACCTCCTTCCATGAGTCACACTGTTTTTGTTTTGTTTTGTTTGAGACAGAGTTTCACTCTTTGTTGCCCAGGCTGGAGTGCAATGGAGCTATCTCGGCTCATTGCAACTTCCGCCTCTCGGGTTCAAATGATTTTCCTGCCTCAGCCTCCCAAGTAGCTGGGATTACAGGCACCCGCCACCACGCTCAGCTAATTTTTTGTATTTTTAGTAGAGACAGGGTTTCACTATGTTGGCCAGGCTGGTCTTGAACTGCTGACCTCAGGCGATCCACCCCGCCTCAGCCTCCCAGAGTGCTGGGATTACAAGCGTGAGCCACCACACCAGGCCTGAGTCACACTGTTCTTAATAGCATCTAGAATGGTGAATCCTTTCCAGGAGGTTTTCAGTGTACTTTGCCCAAATCCATCAGAGGAATGGCTGTCTATGCAGCTATAGCCTTATAAAGTGTATTTCTTAAATAATAAAACTAGAAAGTCAAAATTACTCCTTGATTTGCAAGAATTACTGCCTGGCTGCAAGAATGGATGTTGTGTTAGCAGGCATGAAAACAACATTCATCTCCTTATACATCTTCCTCAGAGCTCTGGGTGACTTAGGTGCATTGTCAGTGAGCAGATTTTTGGGTTTTTTTGTTTGTTTGTTTCTTTTGAAACAGTCTTCCTCTGTTGCCCAGACTGGAGCACAGTGGTGCAATCTCAGCTCACCACAACCTCTGCCTCCCAGGTTCCAGCAATTCTCCTACCTCAGCCTCCCAAGTAGCTGGGACTACAGGCACATGCCACCACACACAGCTAATTTTTGTATTTTTAGTAGAGACAGGGTTTCACCATGTTGGCCAGGCTGGTCTCAAACTCCTGACCTCAAGTGATCTGCCCACCTTGGCCTCCAAAAGTGCTGGGATTACAGACTTGAGCCACCGTGCCCAGCCTAGCAGGAGTATTTTGAAAGAAATCTCTTATCTGAGCAGTGGGTCCCAACAATGGGCTTAAAATATTCAGTAAAACATGCCGTAAACAGCTATGCTGTCATCCAGGCTTTGTTATTTTATTTCTACTGTCAATTTATCTTAATTCATAAGGGCCTTAGGATTTTCAGAATGGTCAATGAGCATTGGCTTCAACTTAAAAGTCGCCACAGCTGCATTAGCCCCATAGGAGACTCAACCTGTCCTTTGATGCTTCGAAGCCAGACACTGACTTCTCTTTAGCTATGACAGTTGTAGATGGCATTTTCTTCCAGGAGAAGACTGTTTTGTCTACATTGAAAATCTGTTGTTTAGTGTAGCCACCTTTATAGATCAATTATCTAAGCTAGACTTCTGGATAACTTGCTGCAACTTCTGTATTAGTACTTGCTAAGTTTGTTTTCCTTCTTTTTAAAATCCTTTTGTTTGTGAAATGAAGAATGGACTTTTTTTCAGTTCCTATGGTTAAGTTGGCAAACCTGTTCTCGCCCTGTTTATGTATTTATGTTGATTTGTTTGTTTTGTTTTGTTTTTAGTTACAACAACATAAATCTTTTCCTACATTGTCTTCTTAAATGTAATTCCACTTGACGTGAAAACTTTTAATTATGAGAATATGGAGAAGGAGAATTAGTTATTATTATATAGGTCATTCAGGTCAGTGGTTCCTAAATATCTTTTAAACTTTATATGGGGAAAAAGAGATAATGTATGTAGGTTTTTAATGTATTTATTTAAGTAGTTTACTTGTTCATAAAATCCCAACTTCGGGAAACTACTGAGATTCCAAGAGGTGATGTTACATACTCAAGTCACAAACACAAGACATTTACCCACCTTACTGGTACCCTTATGACCTTATTATTTTCTTCCACTAGGTAGAATTCCACCAGGCAAAAAGATTGATCCTACAGAACAGGGGAATTGTTAAACTTTCAAAATAAATAAAAACATACCAGTAAATTTTTGTTCTTAAATGTTATATGATATATAACTCTACTCCAACCTCTAAAATATACTTGTTATGATAGGGATAGAAGTATATTAGATATTTTATGGCTGGGTGAGGTGGCTTACACCTGTAATTCCAGCACTTTGGGAGGCTGAGGCAGACAGGAGTTTGAGACTAGCCTGGCCAATATGGTGAAACCCCATCTCTACTAAAAATTCAAAAATTAGCTGGGCATGGTGGCATGCACCTGTAATTCCAGCTACTTGGGAGGCCGAGGCAGGAGAATCTCTTGAACCTGGGAGATGGAGGTTGCAGTGAGCCGAGATCGTGCCACTGCACTCCAGCCTGGGTGACAAAGTGAGACTCCATCTCAATAAAGGTATGTTAAATATTTTACCTCACATTGGGATCTTGTTAGCATTTGCTTCTGGTGAATAGACACATTGCAGACTGTGAAAGAAAACTAAGGAAAGCAAATTTAGAATACTTTACTGTTTTTTGTGTTGTTTTGTTTTGGAGACAGAGTTTTGCTCTTGTCGCCTGGGCTGGAGTGCGATGGCGCAATCTCAGCTCACTGCAACCTCCGCCTCCCGGGTTCAAGCGATTCTCCTGCCTCACCCTTCCGAGTAGCCGAGATTACAGGCACCCGCCACCACGCCTGGCTAATTTTTGTATTTTTAGTAAAGACTTTGGCCAGGCTGGTCTCGAACTCCTGACCTCAGGTGATCCACCCGCCTTAGCCTCCCAAAGTGCTGGGATTACAGGCGTGAGCAACCGTACCCGGCAGGATACTTACTTTCTACATGTACTTAATAAAAATTATTTTTCCATTTTATTGTGAGATTAGTTTAAGTGCCAGAAATTTTTTTGTGTGGAATATTTTACTAACTCCTGACAGAAAATGCAGAACTTCCCAACTGTTAATTAAATCTTATAACATCCTGAGGATATAGAAGGGAGCTCATGATCTCCCTAGAGCATCTTTGACTCCAGCAGGAGTAAAATACCCAGTAGGTTTTCCTTTTTACAGGCAATGACTCAGGCTAAACGTATATATGTTCATGTATTTACTTAGCCTCCGCTTTCATATTTCTTCTCTTAATTTTCATCATTTCCAAAAACCACAAGCTGTGACTGTCCTTCAAGTTCACTTAATTTTTTTTTTTTTTTTTTTTTTTGGAGACGGAGTCTTGCTCTGTTCACCCAGGCTGGAGTGCAGTGGTGCAATCTTGGCTGACTGTGACCTCCATCTCCTGGGTTCAAGTGATTCTCCTGCCTCAGCCTCCTGAGTAGCTGAGATTACAGGCGTGCACCACCACGCCTGGCTAATTTTTGTATTTTTAGTAGAGACACGGTTTCACACTATTGGCCAGGCTGGTCTCGAACTCCTGACCTCAAGCCATTTAATTGTGTCTTTCACGGTAAATAATATATGGAACTGGATCCCAAATCCTGAGAATGCCAGAACTACAAGTCCAAAACATGATGCACTATTCTCAGCAGAGTTCAGAAGGGTCAGAACTCAAGGTGTTATGAGGCCGAGAACATAAATTCGTGCATTCCATTTAGCAGCCCCCATGAGACCAGAAATAGACCCCATGAGTCTGAAGATGGGGATAATTCAACTCCTGGTTTTATAGATAAAAGAATGAGGAGTACCAAAAATGTTATGTTGAAATCTCTTCATTTTTCTCATACAGTCTGAAGCCTGAGCTATCTTATCCTCAACTCATAGCAGCTAATGCTGCAGTTTAGGTTTGAGATCAGTCCCTCTATCCATTCAACAGCGACCCGAGGCATAGAGCTCTAATCAGGACACTTTTTAAAAAGAACCTTCTAGTGACATACTGATTTTAGTTTATAAGATTTTAATTTACAAATTTAAAAAGCTACATCTTTAACTTTTTCTCCTTTTTCTTTTCTTTCTTCACATCACTCTTTTCCTTATCTATATCTTACTCTTTGTCATCTTTTCTCTCCTTTTTGCTCCCTTCTGTTTCCTGCCCTTCTTTCTTCTCTACATCTTGATTGGCAATCTTGTTGTTGATGAAGTTGTGCAGGGCAACTATGGAATGCGTCAGGGAGGCAAAGTACCCCGCCGCCATTTGGTTGTTGGTCTTCAGGTACAAGGCCTTGACAGACTGCTGCAGGCTGATGTGTGGCAGCAAATTGAAGACTTCCTGCAGCTGATGATCTGGTGGTTGATTGGCAGCTTGCCTGTGGCTGTTTTTTCCAGGTAGCTCCTGATATCCAGAAGCTTGGAGTTCAGTCTCCTCAAACCATGGACCTCTTTGTGATCAGCTGGGAAAGACTGTCCACTGTAGCATCTTTGATGTCTTGTAACAAGTGTTCAGCTCCAGCTGCCTCAGCTTCCTCTGTTCCAGTTTCATTAGCCGCATGCTCAAATGTTTTTGAGGTTGAAGTGCCATCATCATGGACTTCTCTCACTGAAATATATGCTTCTGTGGGCAGCCTCAGATCCTTTAGTTTCAGTCAGTAATACCAGTACTGAGTTAGGTTAGTGTCTTGTCTTGAGTTCATTGATGGCAATGTTATTCTTGTGTAGTTGAGGGCCTGTGTGGTACCACCCAACTATTCTTTGGCATTAATTTTCTTGAACATTCCATACATATTTTCCAAATAATCATGGTCTAAAAACCAGACAGAATGATTTTTGTCATCTTCATCAAAAGGGACTCCAGAACTGTTGGATACATCAAGTACTTTTGTCTGCCATGACCCCAAAAGCACACCAACAATGCACTTCTGGTTTCCAACCTTGCTGATTCGGTTGAAATGATCCACCACACTGAGCAGCACCGGAAGGTGGACCACTGCCTTCCTCACTGCCAGCTCTGACATCTTGACACACACCGCCCACTAGGCCTAGCTCCCTGCAACCCACAAACTCCAGCAGTAGCAGCAACTTCTGTGAAGACTACTTAATTTTTTAATGAAAAAAATGTGTGTTCATGGGCAGGTATGAATTTATGTATAGTCATGCACTGCTTATTGATGGGAAAATGTGAGAAATGTGTGGTTAGGGGAACATCAGAAAGTATACTGACACAACCTAGATGGTGTAGCTTACTACACACCTAGGCTATTTGTCATATAGCCTGTTGCTCCTAGGCTACAAACTTGTACACCCTTGAATACTATACTGAATACTGTAGGCAGTTGTAACACAATAGTAAGTGTTTATTTATCTGAACATATCTAAACATAGAGTAAAAATTCAGTATAGAAAATAGAAATGGTACACCTGTATAGGACACTTAACCATGAACGGAGCTTGTGGGGCTGGAAGTTGCTCTGGGTGAGTCAGTGAGTCAAGTAATCAGTGAACGTAAAGGCCTAAGACATCACTGTACACTGTTGTAAACTTTATAGACACTGTACACTTACACTACACTAAATTTATAAAAAACATTTTTCTTCGATAATAAATTAACCTTATCTTACTGTAACTTTCAACTTTGTAAAACTTTAAAAATTTTTTGAACTTTTGACTCTTGTAATAAACCCTTAGTTTAAAACACTATACAGCTGTACAAAAATATTTTCTTTCTGTATATCTAAACTTTACCTACTTTTAAATTTTTTTTTTCTTTGTTTTTTTACCTTTTAAACTTTTTTCTTAAAAGTAAGATGCAAAAGAGAAAAAAGAAGGAAAAAAAAATTAATACACAAACACACATGAGCCTAGGCCTTCACGGGGTCAGGACCATCAATATCACCGTCTTCCACCTCCACATCTTGTCTCACTAGAAAGTCTTTGGGGGCAATCAAACACGTGAAGCTGTCATCTCTTGTGATAACAATGCCTTCTTCTGGTATATCTCCTGAAGGACCTGCCTGAGGCTGTTTTGCAATTAACTTATTTTTTGTATAAGTAGAAGGCATACACTCTAAAATAACGATTGGCCGGGCACAGTGGCTCACACCTGTAATCCCAGCACTTTGAGAGGCCACGGTGGGTGGATCACCTGAGGTCAGGAGTTTGAGACCAGCCTGGTCAACATGGTGAAACTCAATTTCTACTAAAAAATACAAAAAAATTTAGCTGGGTGTGCTGGCACATACCTGTGATGCCAGCTACTTGGAGGCTGAGGCACAGGATCGCTTGAACCCGGGAGGCGGAGGTTGCAGTGAGATGAGATCGCACCACTGCACTCCAGCCTGGGCAACAGACCAAGATTCCATCTCAAAAAAAAAAAACAAAATAGGGCCGGGCGCAGTGGCTCACGCTTGTAATCCCAGCACTTTGGGAGGCCGAGGTGGGCGGATCACGAGGTCAGGAGATCGAGACCATCCTGGCGAACATGGTGAAACCCCGTCTCTACTAAAAATACAAAAAATTAGCCGGGCGTGGTGGCGGGCGCCTGTAGTCCCAGCTACTCGGAGAGGCTGAGGCAGGAGAATGGCGTGAACCCGGGAGGCGGAGCTTGCAGTGAGCCGAGATCGCGCCGCTGCACTCCAGCCTGGGTGACAGAGCGAGATCCGTCTCAAAAAACAAACAAACAAAAAAACAAAATAGGGCGGGCACGGTGGCTCATGCCTGTAATCCCAGCACTTTGGGAGGCTGAGGTGGGTGGATCACCTGAGGTCAGGAGTTCAAGACCAGCCTGGCCAACATGGCGAAACCCTGTCTCTACTAAAAGTGCAAACATTAGCCAGGCATGGTGGCAAGTGCCTATAATCTTAGCTACTCAGGAGGCTGAGGCAGGAGAATCGCTTGAACCCAGGAGGCGGAGGTTTCAGTGAGCCGAGGTTATGCTGCTGCACTCCAGCCTGGGCTACAGAGTGAGACTCTGTCTTTAAAAAAAAAAAAACAGCCTAACAAACAAAATAATAAAATAACGATTAAAAATTATAGTATAGTAAATATGCAAACTAGTAACATAGTTGTTTATTATCATTATCAAATATGGGTTGAGCATCCAAGGTCTGAAAAATCTAAAATTTGAAAATCTAAACCTTTTTGAGCACTGATATGATGCTCCAAGGAAATGCTTATTGGAGCATTTTGGGTTTCAGGATTTTTGGATTTGGGGTACTCAACTTATAAGCATATACAGTGCAAATATTCCAGAATCTGCAAAAATCTGAAATCCAAAACACTCCTTCTCCCAAGCATTTCAGATAAGGGATACTCAACCTGCATTGTGTACTCCACATAATTGTGTGTGCTATACTTTGATATGACTGGCAACACAGTAGGTTTGTTTACACCAACATCACCACAGACACATGAGTAATGCATTGGACTACGGGTATTATGATGGCTATGAAGTCATTAGGTGATAGGAATTTTTTAGCCCAATTATAATCTTATTGGGCCACCATCATATATGTAGCCCGTTGTTGACCAAACATTGTTATGCGGCACATGTCAAGATTTCTGGTAGATAGCTGTTTTTCAGGGAATTATTTGTGAGCCTTAAGATTGGTTTCCCTTATTCCTTGTTATTCAGCTGGTTGTGCTAAGAAATATTATGGTATTTGTTTGGAGGATTCTTAATAGACAGTTTCTGTCCCTTTTTTCTTTGCATATTTTCTTTTTATTTTTTTTTTTGAGACGGAGTCTCGCTCTGTCGCCCAGGCTGGAGTGCGGTGGTGCGATCTCGGCTCACTGCAAGCTCCGCCTCCCGAGTTCACGCCATTCTCCTGCCTCAGCCTCACGAGTAGCTGGGACTACAGGCGCCCGCCACCACGCCCGGCTAATTTTTTGTATTTTTTAGTAGAGACGGGGTTTCACCATGTTAGCCAGGATGGCCTCGATCTCCTGACCTCGTGATCCACCTGCCTCGGCCTCCCAAAGTGCTGGGATTACAGGCTTGAGCCACCGTGCCCAGCAACATATTTTCAACAAATATGAGCATCTCCTATTTTCCAGACCTTGTGCTAGGCCTTGAGGATATAGCTGTGAACAAAACAAAGTTCCTGTCTTCATAGAGTTTGTATAAGAAAGATAGGCGATGAACAAATATATGTCAAATACTGATGAGTACTCTGATTAAATCAGGGTAAGGGATAAAAAGTGATATACCTAAAATGTAGCTTTATCATGTACACCTTCACAAAAAACCATATCAGCATAGCATGATCTCAAATATGTAAGAAAAAAATACCAGGAATAAAGGCTGTTAAAGAAGTATGCTGAAATATTCATAAGGGTTATTTCTGATAGTGAGATTTTAAATTATACTTTTATATATTTTCCCAAAGCATTCATTACCTTTATTCTTTGGAAAAAGGCGGTACTAATGAGGTCATGTGTGCACCTAAAGTCCAGTTCTGCTGGCTCATAGCCCCTGTGTGCACCAAGAGGAAGAAAGTCACCTGCATGGTTTCTCTAAAAGTGTTTCTGGAACTCCCCCCAGCAGGTATCTCACGCGTGATCTGAACGATTTCAACTCATTGAGTCCTTCTGCTTTCTGAACAGGCCTCTGCCTCATGTCAACCATGATCAGTATCTGAGAAAGTTATTTGTCATTCATCTAAGATTTGTCTTTCTGCAGTGTTTAGTGCTAAATAGGTCCTTTATGAGGAAAGTGTAGAAAAACTCTTTAGTAAGGTACTATATATTCTTCATATAGAAGTGTCCTTTTTTTAATTAATTTTGTTCACAATATATGCTTCACAATATTCCAGTCAAATTTGACCTAACTGAGGCTATTGCACACATGTTGTGACTTATAAAGGCTGTGGGACAGGACAGAGAAAAGGCATGAAGCAAATTTTCAGTCCCACAAGTGAAATGAACCCAACTCTTTTTCCCTTGTCAGCAGTCAGGGAGAGCATCTTCACCCCACTCAGGCTGTGCTGCAGCTACCTCAGCATCAGAAATAACAGGAGCCGGGCACGTGGCCTATAATCCCAGCACTTTGGGAGGCTTAGGCTGGCAGATCATTTGAGGTCAGAAGTTTGAGACCAGTCTGGCCAACATGGTGAAACCCCGTCTCTACTAAAAATACAAAGAAAGAATTAGCCAGGTGTGGTGGCACACACCTGTATTCCCAGATACTTGGGAGGCTGAGACACGAGAATCACTTAAATCTGGGAGGCAGAGGTTGCAGTGAGCCAAGATCATGCCACTGCACTCCAGCCTGGGTGACACAGGTGAGACTCTATCTCCAAAAAAAAAAAAAAAAACGAAAAAGAAAAATAACAGGAAAAGGAGAGAAAGAAGGGAAACCCTGAAACAGTACCTATGAAGAGGCTGGGCCCCAGGCTGAGGATTCAGCAGATATGTATCAATGAAAAGGCCATCTTTTATAGCTAGAATTATAGGATTTCCTATAACCCTGAACTTCCCAACATCCTCTTCAAGATCAGAGTTGCCGTTATATCCCTAAAGGCCTGATTTCTTTATGCTTCCACCCACTCCTTTTTCCCACTTGGGCTACCCTTTGCTTACGGCTGTCTTGGTGACGAAATGTTTGGTGACAAAGCAAACAAAAATAGTGTATCTTCTTTGCTCCTCTTTTTATGTCCAAGATATACTCATTTTTAGAGATATGGGCACACTTTACACATTCAAATGGGCAGGTAGGCACACTTTTGTTCTAAGAATAGTTTGAGGAGAACTTTTCTTTTTTTTTTTTTTTTTTTTGAGACAGAGTCTCACTCTGTCACCCAGGCTGGAGTGCAGTGGCGCAATCTCAGCTTACTGCAGCCTCCACCTTCCAGGTTCAAGTGATTCTCCTGCCTCAGCCTCCCGAGTAGCTGAGATTACAGGCGTGTGCTACCACGCCCGTCTAATTTTTGTATTTTTAGTAGAGATGGGGTTTCACCGTGTTGGCCAGGCTGGTCTCAAACTCCTGACCTCAGGTGATCTGCCCACCTCAGCCTCCCAAAGTGCTGGGATTATAGGCGTGAGCCACTGTGCCTGGCCTGAGGAGAACTTTTCTATGCTTCTTTGTCTTGCCTTCTCTTTTGCAGTTCTTTCTTTGCCTTCCTTTCCAACTGTTTGCTTTGTTTCTTTCCATCTTCCTATATCAGGCAGCAATTCCTATAAACATTCTTTGACGTTATTGGTAGCCCTTACACCTGAACGAGTGAAGCCTAGCTCAGAGTAGATCATTCATTCCAGCTGAAAATGTTAGTCTGCTTGGTAAGTGCAATGTGATGGAAGAAACAACTTCTCTGGCCTGTGAAACATTGATTAAATATACTTTGTTTGTTTGTTTGTTTGTTTGTTTTTGTTTGTTGGAGACAGACACACTCTGTCACCCAGGCTGGAGTGCAGTGTCATGATCTCGGCTCACTGCAACCTCCGCCTCCTGGGTTCAAGCGATTCTGCTGCCTCAGCCTCCCAAGCAGCTGGTATTACAGGCACGCACCACCACGCCCAGCTAATTTTTTGTATTTTTAGTAGAGACAGGGTTTCACTGTGTTGGCCAGGCTGGTCTCGAAATCCTGGCCTCAAGTGATCTGCCCACCTATGTTTCCCAAAGTGCTGGGATTATAGGCATGAGCCACTGCACCTGGCCTGTTAAATATACTTTTGTAGTTACTGTTCCTTCTGCCTGGTAGCCTGGTTTCTCTTCCCTCTGTTTATCTATTTGGTAAACTCCATTTCTTACTCAAAAGATTTTATTTAAAAGCTAAATGTAATGGCTTCTTTGCCCCTTTTCCAGATTCACCCAGGCAGTTAGTGACTCCCACTACAGGTTTTTCATACCTCTCTCATAACCCATATAAGACTGTTTTATTATTATTTGTTTACATATCTATTACTAGACTGAACTTTTTCAAGGGTAGGAATTTGTATAATTTTATTTTCTCAGACTTGGTATATGGTCAACAAATGTTGACTGTCCATTCTTCTTTGGATAGGACTTATTCCCTGTTTTCAAGGACCTTACCATCTAATAAGGGTGATCAATTACAGGTAACCATGGTACAAACTAGAATGCCATTAGTGCTGCAGAGAAGGAAAAAATTACTTCTTGCTGTGGGAAGTAGTGACACCTAAGTTACTCCAGGGTTTGTTGATAAGGTAGCATTTGAAATGGGCCCTGAAGGATGAGTGTGAAATGTGGCATTAATGGTATTATATTAGCTTTTTGTACTTCTTGATGCCTTTATTAGCAGTGATTTAAGTTCATAGGAGCTATATTATTTGACCTGTGTTCCAAAGCCTTACCTATAAATCATCTAGTTGTTACTTTACCTATACTTTACCTATAAATCATTACTTTATTTGCTATTACTTTACCTATAAATCATTCATCAGTTGATTTATACAAAGGAATACATCTTGTGGGGTTATCAGTATACAGTCTGTCTTTGTGGGTGTCAGTCATAAATTCAGGAATTAATATTTGAGATTGTATGTTTTCAACTGTCTGAATGTGATTAACCAAAAAAAACCATGAAATTTGATGCCTTGGCTGGGTTTGGTGGCTCATGCCTATAATTCCAGCACTCTGGGAGGCTGAGGCAGGAGGATCACTTGAACCCAGGAGTTTGGGATCAGCCTGGACAACATGGCAAAACCCCATATCTACAAAAAGTACAAAAATTAGTCAGGCATGGTGGTGCATACCCATAGTCCCAGCTACTCAGGAGGCTGAGGTAGGTGGGAGGATCACTTGAGCCTGGGAGATTGAGGCTGCAGTGAGCCATGATCGTACCACTGCTCTTGAGGCTGGGTGACAGAGTGAGACTCTATCTCAAAAAAAAAAAAAAAAAGATGTCTTACTGTTCTGTTTCATTTATTTTCTTTATTCATTTTAGCCACAGACCCCTTTGCTTCTGTTTTTGGGAATGAATCATTTGGAGATGGATTTGCTGACTTCAGCACATTGTCAAAGGTAATCTACAGTAATTAATGGGAAGGGAAAACATACTATGTTTCCACCAAAAGAGCAATCCTCCTTTCAATTACATAGTCCTCTCACAAAGCTGCAACTTGATTTCAGTAAATCACAGCAAATGTTGATTTCAGATAGAAATGAAAGATAACATATAGTTAAAGTAGACATATTTCTTTATATAACTAGACCGTATTGATGGTAGAGGTAATTATAATTTTCTATTGGCATGTTTGTTCAGCAACTTCATGTTTAGTCTTCTGTCTTTTTAAACATGTTTCTCCCAATTGAACCACATTTTCCCCCTGTTGACTGTCTGGGTCAATAGGTGTAAAATCTGGGTTTTTATTTCGTCCTCTCTGTATCGGTTACTTGATTTTATGTTCTGAGGTTGTTAGGGCCAGTATTAAGGTAGTTAATACACAAAGTCCAGTACTAAATGTCCACTACTTACTTTCCACTGTGGCTGTGGTATTGATTTGGGCTAAGAGAAAAGGAGGATTAGATTGTTGGTTCCTTGGTTCTCAACTGAGGGTTATTTTGCCACCAGAGGAACATTTGGCAATGTCTAGAGACCTTTTTGGTTTTCACAACTGAGTAGGAGATGCTACTCATATCTAGTGGATAGAGATGAGGGATGCTGTTTAATACAGTCCACTCTCTAGCCCCCCACAATATACAATTATGTCCCACCTGAAATGTCACTGTTGAGCATTGCCTAAATAAATGTAAAATTGTGAAGTCTGATTCATTATAGAAAAGTTAATCTTTTGTTACATATTTGAAAGGCAGGGTCTTCAGACACACATTAAGATTTATCATTCCAGCCAGGCGCGGTGGCTTATGCCTGTTATCCCAGCACTTTGAGAGGCCAAGGCAGGTGGATTGTCTGAGCTCAGGAGTTCAGGACCAGCCTGGGCAACATGGTGAAATCTCGTCTCGACCAAAAAATACAAAAAATTGGCGAGGCATGGTGGCATGCGCCTGTAGTCCCAGCTGCTCGGGAGGCTGAGGCGGGAGGATCACATGAGCCCAAAAGGCAGAGGTTGCAGTGAGCCTAGATTGCGCCACTGTACTCCAACCTTAGAGTGAGACCTCATCTCAAAAAAAAAAAAAAAAAAAAAAAAAAAATTATCCTTTTGTGGGATCAGTTTGCTTCAAAAAATTGACTTTAAGGCTGGGTGCAGTAACTCAAGCCTGTAATCCCAGCATCTTGGGAGGCTGAGATGGGAGGGTTGCTTGAGTCCAGGAGTTCGAGACCAGCCTGGGCAACATAACAAAACTCCATCTCTACAAAATAAAAATTAAAAAAATAACTAGGCGTGGTGGTACACACCTGTAGTCCTAGCTATTCGAGAGGCTGAGGCAGGAGGATCCCTAGAGCCCAGGGGTTCAAGACTGCAGTGAGCTGTGATTGTGCCACTGCACTCCAGCTTGGGAGACTCCTGCCTCTTAAATTTAAAAAAAACATTGACTTTCAAGTTGTCTTTATAGTTTGTCAAGATACCATTTTCCTTGCATTGGTATTAAGTCTTATATTTAAGTTCATTAGGAAGTATGGAATCCATTTTTTTCCTTTGATTACCATTTAGATCAGATATTCATTTGCGGAAAGACATACAGTCCCTTTAAAATGGGCCTCAGGTGGTTTTACATTGAATATTTCCTGAAGCTTGACAAACCTTTAGTGTAGACTGAGCTGTTTTTGGTTTGATCTGTTAATCTTAATAAGTAATGATGTTAGAATCACTCCTCATATAGAATAACTTTTTTTTCAAAAATTTCTCCCATTGGACTCTGAATGCAAAGGTTAAAATTTCAGTGTTCTCAGAATTAAATAAAACTGTATAATACTTAAATCATTATTCTGAATGCCACATGACTACCACAGTTTGCTTGGTATAGCCATGTATAACCATTTCTTTTTAAACAAAGGTCAACAATGAAGATCCTTTTAGTTCAGCCACATCGAGCTCTGTCAGCAATGTAGTGATTACAAAAAATGTATTTGAGGAAACATCGGTCAAAAGTGAAGATGAACCCCCAGCACTGCCACCAAAGATCGGAACTCCAACAAGACCCTGCCCTCCACCACCTGGTATGAGAGTTGGTACTTTTCTTCAGTCAACTACATGGCTTTTCTCTTTCTGAAAAGTATTGTGCGGAACTTACTTATATAAATGGCTTTAAGTGAAACAAGTCAAACATGTCAGAAGTCTGCTGCTGTCATTCATTCTGACCTAACTGCCAAATTACAGACATGCACCTAAGAGGTCAGCATGTATAAATTTCATGAGCTGTCTTTCTGCTAAGACCTTTTTTCTTTTTTTTTTTTTTTAGCTTAATCATTTCAGAGAGGCAATAAATGGAAAAGGGAAAGTGTCAAGAAAATCTGTTTGCCTTTTGGAAACTCATTGATTATCCATTTGAATAGCAGTTTCCTGTACTTTGGTGTTTTAATTATAATTTATTTAAGAGAAGATTGTTTCAAAGTCCTTTTTCTGTAAAGTATAAAGTCTTCCTTAAATCCTTTAATGTGAGAATATATGGCCTCTTTAGTATCCAGAATTCAGCAATACAGTGATTTGAAACAAAGTATTAGTTTTCTTGAAGGAAAATGGTATTTTAGCTAACTTAAAATATTCCTTTTTTTTTTTTTTCTTTTTTTTTTTTTGAGATGGTATCTCGCTCTGTCGCCCAGGCTGGAGTGCAGTGGCACGATCTCAGCTCACTGTAACCTCAGCCTCCCGGATTCAAGGGATTCTCCTGCCTTAGCCTCCCGAGTAGCTGGGATTACAGGCATGATCCACCATGCCTGGCTAATTTTTGTATTTTTAGTACAGATGGGGTTTCACCACGTTGGCCATGCTGGTCTCTATCTCCTGACCTCAAGTGATCCGTCCACCTCGGCATCCCAAAGTGCTGGGATTACAGGTGTGAGCCAATGCACCTGGCCAAGACTCTTTGCTAATAGTGATTTTTTTCTTATTTTTGTTTGTTTGTATGTATGATTAGTATGTGTGTGTATGTATATGTTTAGCACTATACAAAGGAAGGTTTGTTTTGTTTTTAGGTCATAATAAGTGGCTAAAAGGATAATTCCTTGAGTAGTTATAGTGCTGTTGGGGTATTATGTGAGAAGACACAGTACATATTTTTTTTAAATCATACCTCATTCCTTGGGAAATTTTCAGTCTCAGTGGTTACAGATTAATATTGCCTTTTCATCATAACCTTTCTATGGTCTTGAGCAGATAGTTTTTTTTTCTTTGACTGAAAGAATTGCATGTACAATTGTAAATACCCGATAATCTGTTGAAAAATCAGGTAAATGAGTTAAGTGATTCCTTCTAAGGAAAAGTAGCTTATGTCATATATATCTAGAAGTGAGGTTGTCAGAATATATTTAAAAATAAATAATGGTTAATTTGCACATTTAAGTTTTTACAACTTGCATGATGCTACTAGTGAGGTTGTTTTTTTAAATCTTAAGTAAAATAATATGCTAGTGCTTTTGCTAAATCTAAGAATCTTCAGCCAAGTGATTGTATATCATTGTAAAAAGATTAAGGAAAAGACTGGTTTGTTGGAAAGAGCACTGAACTGGAAGTCTAAAAATCTGGGTTCTGTTTCTGGGTGTTCCCTGATTAACTGTGATCTTAAGTGTATAATTTCATATATCTGACCCTTGGCTGTTAAATGTTGGCAGTAATTCTAATTTTGCCTACTTTCACAGGATTATTGGAAGGATCCATTGAGATATGAGCATCTTTTCTAAGCAGCTACAGTGACGGAATCTGTTGTTATGATTGCTATTACCAGCTTATGCATTTTAGGAAAAAAAATATATTTGGAGATATTTTGACCCCTATTTTTATTATCTTTTCTTCAAGAAGCACTAAGTTTAAGTAAGACTTAGAGAATTTGTTTGAAAATGATAATGAATTAGTGAGTGACTAATAGGACAGAATACTATTGTTTGGTCAGAGATTATTTGATCAGCAGCCACAAAGATTTAGGCCCTGGGCTTCAAAACATTTTTTCTTCATTTTGAAATACAGTAAATAACAAAAAATTGGCAGCATTTTACTATGGTAATTTAAAAATTTTATGTTCCTAGGTATTGTATGTAGAACTAGAGAAAAATCAGAAGAATTTTCCCATTTTTCAGAGGTCATTTGCTCTTATTGCCACTAGTGGATAACTGTTACCAGGCTGAGGGCTATAACAGCAGAGGCAGGCCATTTCTGTCTTTATTCTTTATTATTCTCCTTCTGTTTAATCCATTCATCTCTCCTTTTGGGAACATGCTGCTTGGGTGTGGCTAGGGGATGGTAGGATTCAATCTTTGGACACAAATATGATTCCTGGCCCATCCTTGCTTTGCTATTTGTTTCATTAGCTGCACATAGCTGGAATCTATTTGAGAGATCGTGTGTGAAGAATTTGAGGACAAATTGTTGGTGTAGTCATTTAAGACAATATTAAGAATGTGTTTTAGGTACTCAGTCACCCTCTACCCACAGTACTTTAATGCTATCTGTGTACATGTTCTTTTGTGCTTGTTTTTGCTGTATTTACTGGTTGAATTAATTGTAATGATTTTGATCCAGGGAAAAGATCCATCAACAAATTGGATTCTCCTGATCCCTTTAAACTGAATGATCCATTTCAGCCTTTCCCAGGCAACGATAGCCCCAAAGAAAAAGATCCTGAAATTTTTTGTGATCCATTCACTTCTGCTACTACCACTACCAATAAAGAGGCTGATCCAAGCAATTTTGCCAACTTCAGTGCTGTAAGTACTGTGAATGAGCTGTTTGGGGGGAAAAATCTTTAAAGAGTTTTCAGAGATTATTTTGGAGTCTGCCAAGTTTGCATCATTTTAACTAAATTTACCAAGATACTAAAAATGCTCTTTCATTCTTCCCCCAAGCAAAACCTCTGTTTGATCCTGTTTTGACAGTTCTACAGTTGTTCCATTGCACAAATGATTTTAGTAGTCCCAGTTCTTGTCATATACACAAGTTGTTTTGTAAATCTTTCTCTTAGTCTTGGTAATGTAAGTAAAATCCTAACAGTTATTATTTTGTGGATGGTTATGGGTGATGGTGATTTAATGAACAATTACAGAGTTATTCCTGTCTGCCCACTAGATGAATAATGCCAGTAATATGCTTGTGTATTTGCAGCTGTGTATGTGTGTTTGTGTATAAAGTTTTAATGATTTCTGGAGACCAGTCAGCAAATATTATATGAGAGGATAGGGCCAGAGATTCTTTGAATAGAAAGTAAAACTATTAAAGTTATATAGTAGCTTTTTAAAAATGTAAATGCCAGTTTTATGAAATAAATAAATGGTTGTCAGGATTTAAACAATCTTTATTTGAAGGGCTCTAATTCACTAACTTCTCATGTTTACTCTGCATTCCGTCAGAGATGTCTGAAATGGGAAGATCATTAGAAACAATGGAAGGGTGCCATGATAACAGCATAAGCATGGCCTATAAAATCACAGAAATGGGGCAACCAACCATGGAGGTATCAGTCTAGAGAGACATAAAGCAATGTCATATATTCCATCATTATTCAGTAAAAACAAGTTATTTTTTAATAAAATTCTTAGACTGGATAACAGATTTTCAGTTTTGCAGCTTTTTCAGGCAAAATAACCTTCGTTATCACTGCCTGTTCTATAAAACAGGAATTTTCTTCTATTTATCACCTTATGCCCTCGAGATGATTTTGGAAATAGATCTAGTGGCCAGGTAACTCTGCCTAATATTTCCCTCCTTAGTGTGGCATTGGGCCATTCAACCAGTTGCTTTATCCCTGCAGCTGTTTCTAGTTAGAAAGGAGGTAGTCAAGAATCTGCATGCAGGCCGGGCATGGTGGCTCACACCTGTAATCCCAGCATTTTAAGAGGCCAAAATGCTTTAAGCACCTGTAGTCCCAGCTACTCGGGGGGCTGAAGTGGTGGAGGTTGCAGTGAGCCATGATCATGCCACTATACTCCAGCCTGGGTGACAGAGCCAGACCCTGTCTCCAAAAAAAAAAAAAGAATCTGCATGCAACTAAGATGACTGAGTTCCCAGCTTTTGAATCTGTACTCTAAGTTCTGGTGGCTTCTCTTGAATATGAAGGAGCAAAATAGGAATCAATATTTTGAATATTGTAAAAATGGAGTGTCAGAATTATACTTTTTTTTTTCTTTTCTGAGATGAGTTTTGCTCTTATTGCCCAGGCTGGAGGCACGATCTTGGCTCACCACAACCTTCACCTCCCAGGTTCAAGTGATTCTCCTGCCTCAGCCTCTCGAGTAGCTGGGATTACAGGCATGCACCACCACACCTGGCTAATTTTGTATTTTTAGTAGAGACGGGGTTTCTTCATGTTGGTCAGGCTGGTCTTGTACTCCTGAGCTCAGGCGATCCACTGGCCTCAGCCTCTCAAAGTGTTGGGATTACAGGTGTGAGCCATCGTGCCTAGCCTGACTTAACTTTCCTTTTTTTGTTGTTTTTTAAGACAGAGTCTTGCTCTGTCGCCAGGCTGGAGTGCAGTGGCATAACCTCAGCTCACTGCAACCTCCACCTCCCAGGTTCAAGCAATTCTCCTGCCTCAGCCTCCCAAGTAGCTGGGACTACAGGCACGCGCCACCACGCCTAGCCAATTTTTGTGTTTTTAGTAGAGATGGGGTTTCACTTGGCCGGGATGGTCTCGATCTCTTGACCTTGCAGTGCACCTGCCTTGGCCTCCCAAAGTGCTGGGATTACAGGGGTGAGCCACCACATCCAGCCCAACTTAACTTTCATTAGATGGAATTTGATTTGTTTCAAGCAGAGAATCAAAAATTGGCCTTTTTAGGAGGTTATAATTCTCTTAGTGTAAAATAACCCTCTGGTAGTTTGTGGCATTTAATATCTTCAGTATGGTTTTAGCAAGTCAAACTCTGGTTGGGGCCAGACGGGGTGGCTCACACCTGTAGTCCCAGCACTTTGGAAGGCTGAGGCGGGCGGATCACTTGAGGTCAGGAGTGTGAGACCAGCCTGGCCAACATGGTGAAACCCTGTCTCTACTAAAAATACAAAAATTAGCCAGGCGTGGTGGCACATGCCTGTAATCCCAGCTAGGGAGGCTGAGGTGGGAGGATCACTTAAGCCCCAGAGGCAGAGGTTGCAGGAGCTGAGATAGTGCCACTGTCCTCAAGCTGAGTTACAGAGCGAGATTCTGCCTCAAAAAAAAAAAAAAAAAAAAAAAAAAAAAATCTCGTCGGAAGGAGTCTTGAACAACAGCTGAGGCATTTTGCTCTAAAATCTCAATATAGTATAATAAAAAACAGCTTATTTTTTCATTGTGAAAGATGTGGTTAAGTATTACACATTTCAAAGTTTTGCTTAATTCCCTAGGGAAAAAAACTACCATTTCAAAAGCCTGACAATGTATTTTATTTCATCCTTTCATGAAGGATTTTCTATGTGACAGGACTTGAAACCAATTAGAATTTTTAATTTAGTATTTGCTAAGGTTGCTGTTTGGTGTAGATAATTATTTCCCCAATGTAATAATTATGAGTGTTAAGATTTTATTTAGACTGGTGTAACAGTTCCCAAAGCCTGGAGAAATCTTCATAATGCTTTTTGTTTTATTTTTATTTTTTTGGCTCACTCCTTCAATCTGGCTGGAGAGCGGTGGTATGATCACAGCTCACTGCAGCCTCAACTTCCCAGGCTCAGGTGATCCTCCCAGGTAGCTGGGACTACAGATGTGCACCACCACACCTGGCTAATTTTTTTTGTAAAAACAGGGTTTTGCCATGTTGCCAAGATGAACTTCTTGAACTTACGAGCTCAAGCAATTGGCCCACTCCCACAGTACTAGGATTACAGATGTCAGCCACCATGCCTGGCTCAAAATGCTTTTATAAAATATGATTAGGTTCTTGGGAGGCCGAGATGGGTGGATCACCTGAGGTCAGGAGTTCGAGATCAGCCTAACCAACATGAAGAAACCCTATCTCTACTAAAAATACAAAATTAGCCGGGCATGGTGGCGCATGCCTGTAATCCCAGCTACTTGGGAGGCTGAGGCAGGAGAATCGCTTGAACCTGGGAGGCAGAGGTTGTGGTGAGCCAAGATTGCGCCATAGCACACAGCCTGGGCAACAAGAGCAAAACTCCGTCTCAAAAAAAAAAAAAAAAAAAAAGATTAGGTTTACATCACATCTTGCTTAGTATACCCAATACTTTAATATGATGTATAGCAAAGTCAGCTTTTTTTTTTTTCTTCTTAGTTTTTCTGTACATTAAGGGTTAGGAAACTGCCGGTGGGATTAAGTTAAAAATGATTTATCGTGTAAGGGTCTCAGTAAAGTTGAAGTGGTAAATGTTTTACATTACATTAGATCAAAAAGGCTAGCCCTCTCCTGTTTTTAAATCTTCTAATCTATTAGCATTTCTACTTTTTTTAGTGAGATATATATATATATATATCACATTTAAAATATATATATCACATTTAAAATATATATATATCACATTAAAAATATATATATATTTGTTGGTTTTTTTTAGATGGAATCTCACATTGTCACCCAGGCTGGAGTGCAGGGGTGCAGTTTTGGCTCACTGCAACCTCTGCCTCCTGGGTTCAAGTGATTCTTGTGCCTCAGCCTCCCAAGTAGCTGGGATTACAGGCACCACCACCATGCCCAGCTAATTTTTGTATTTTTAGTTGAGAGCGAGTTTTGCCATGTTGACCAAGCTGGTCTCGAACTCCTGAGCTCAGGTGATCCACCTGCCTCGGCCTCCAAAGTGCTGGGATTACAGGCATGAGCCACCATATCTAGCCTAGTGACATTTTTAACATTTAGTTTTATAGACTTTCTATCTATAGATTGAATTAATTTTTTAAATTAAACTATAGCTTAATAACTGGTTAATATTAAACATGTTTTCAGGGAAAAAAAAAGAATTAACAAGTAACCAGACTATTTCCAGAGTCCTTCAGGTGTCCTTTTGTAAAAACTATTTTTCCTTCTTTTTATTTGCTTTACTCATTTGTTTATTCATTTGTTCATCGATCTTTTAAATGGCAGTATCCCTCTGAAGAAGATATGATCGAATGGGCCAAGAGGGAAAGTGAGAGAGAGGAAGAGCAGAGGCTTGCCCGACTAAATCAACAAGAACAAGAAGACTTAGAACTGGCTATTGCACTCAGCAAATCTGAGATATCAGAAGCATGAAGAATTCTCTTGTTCTTTGGCAACAATATAGTACTCTTCTTCCTGAATACTGAAACTATTTACAATGTGTATCAAAACTACCTGTGAGCATGGGAATACAAAAGATTTGAGATTCCTGTAAATGTGACAAAATTTTAGGATTTTTTTTCTTCATTATAGATTTGTCTTTTTTTTTTCTTATAAAAGCCGTAACCCAGTCAGACAAATTCACCTTCACTTAGGCCCCTGTTCTGGTATACATTTACTGTGAGCTTTTGCCTGCCTCTGCTATTTTACTTGTAAAGCTAGAGCACCCAAGCTTCTGCCTTCTGGAATATAGAGAAATAGTTTCACCCTGCACTACCCTGTTGTGTAGTTATTCTGATGATAGCCAGTGAGGTTCTTAAAGTTTGCAGTATTCTCCCCTGATCGGAATGGTTGAGTGAGGATAAGGGAAAGAATATCTTATTTCTTTTATGATTGGTGCAAATTGGCTAAAGTGCATTTTTTAATTTCCTCTACTTAATTTGTTTTTTAGAGACAAGGAAAAATATTTTGCACAGATTTACTCCACTATGGAAAAGGGACGCTTTAGGTTGAACCATTATAGCCTCAGATTCGATCTTTTCCTAACTAAAAATATTAAAGCCTCATGTGTGAAATAAATTTTTAAAAAGATTTATCTGGATTTAGAGAATTTTAGATCAACAGATACCTCTCAGTGTGTTTGCTAATTAATAAAAATCAGTTTCTTACAAATAAAGTTTGTAAGAAAATGTTCATTTTAAGTGCTAGATAGTGGAGAAAATTTATCATCTAAAATATACCCATCAGTATAAGGCAAGCAAAAATCTTAACATGGCAGCCATTCTGCCTTTGCCGTGGCCCTGTCCTGTTTAGTTCTTAGTGGGTTAATTTTTGTACTTTTGCAGAAGAAACTTCAGCAAGCTAGAACTGGAAGGTACTTTAATTTTTCATATGTATTTGTTCTTTTTTTTTAATGAAGGCTCATTTACTTGAAATGGAAAAACTTTCACTGAATACAAATAGAAAAAGTGATGTGTTTTATATCATATTGCTTTTTGTCCATCTTTGTGGTTTAGTTTATTTACTCCATGTTTTTCACCTGTAAAATTGTCAAGCTAGCAAAAAAACTCTTGTTTTTTTAATTGGGAGAGAAGAGACCTGCCAGTTTATCAAACCTCTTCATGTTAAAAGACCATCTCCTGTAAAACTGACCTAGTGGACAAGCTGAATTTGAAATAGACTGTGAAGTAAGCTGTAACTTGTCATTTTAATTTTGTTTAACACGGTTACTGACTTAGATGATGTATTGAATACCAAGATAAAGAAAAATGCACCTAAAATCTAATTAGAATTCTCTGGGTCACCAAGTCAAGGTGGTATTGATCTGTGTTAATCTGAGTAACTTATTGCCTAGCCTATAAATAAATTCCAAAATATCCAATTCATTTCTTCTTGAAATGGTGCTTGTTTTCTTTTCTTTCCGTTACACAATTAGACTACTACAGTTTAAAACAAACTTTAAACCACTATCTTGCACTGCTAACTTTTTTCTACCTTTGTAAATAGAAACATTTCTGCATAAAAGTCATACATATGAAGCAAGGGCTGAATCATAATCACAAGGCTTAATTTTGATAAACGAATCGAGTGACCTAAGGATTTTCTGCAAATTTGACTGGGAGTTGTGATAGGTGGTATTTTTGTTTGTTTTCTTCCTCTTACTCCTTAGGATAAAGGTAAGTTGACTTCAACAACTTTCTTTTGCACTGGGAAAATGAGCAAATGTTTGAAATGCTTCAAAAAATTTTTTAATTAAAAAAACTCAAATATTAAATATCTATAACTTATAAACACCAACTTTCAATGTAATAAATGTATCGTAATCTTATATATGTTTAACTGGATTACATAGATTTTTATCTTTTGTTAAAATGTGTATACCCCGTGGACCAACATAATATTAAAGTATGTATATATTATATAAATATATATGTATATGTGCTCGCTTGTGTAGGATGAATGTCTTAGAGTCATTTGTGGTATTTTATGTTGTTGACTCTGGCTCCAGGGCCTGTGCTTGAAAAGGACAGATAAGTATTGCCCAGAGCTAAGTGGCACTACTTACAAAGTTTTAAATGTCTTCTACATACTGATTCATGTTTATTTGAGCTCTCTTTATAGAATTTTCTCGTAAAGTTTCAAACCTCTAAGCTGTAGCCTGTAATTATGAGAACGGTAAACTTTAAGTAATAATAAAGAATCCTATCCATATATCCAATTTGCAATGGAGTTTTGCATGGTTCTCTGATTATGTCCATGCTGTGTCCAAGGAGGAGTAGGTACATAAAATCAGCACAGATTAATATATGTAAAGGGTTTGGGACAGCACCTGGTATAGAATAAATAATAAATGTAAACTATTATTTTTGGTTATCATGTCATGCTTTTATGAAAGAAATGAAACGTATATGCATAAAGACAGTGCCTAAAACATATGTGGCTTTATATATATATATATATTGAATAAGAATTTGTAGGCAGGACGCAGTGGCTCGTGCCTGTAATCCCAGCACTTTGGGAGGCCGTGGTGGGCAGATCACCTGAGGTCAGGAGTTCGAGAACAACCTGGCGAACATGGTGAAACCCCGTCTCTACTAAAAATACGAAAAAATTAGCAGGCATAGTGGCTCGCTCCTGTAGTCCCAGCTACTTGGGAGGCTGAAACAGGAGAATTGCTTGAACCTGGGAGGCAGAGGTTGCAGTGAGCTGAGATCACACCACTGGACTCCAGCCTGGGTGACAGAGTGAGACTCTGTCTCAAAAAGGAAAAAGAATTTGTCACTGGGCACAGTGGCTCATGCCTGTAATCCCAGCACTTTGGGAGGCTGAGGTGGGAGGATCCCTTGAGCCCAGGAGTTTGAGACCAGCCTGGGGCAACATGGTGAGACCCCGTCTCTACAAAAAAAATACAAAAATTAGCCAGGTGTGGTGGTGCGTGTCTGTAGTCCCAGCTACTGGGGGCTGAAGTGGGAGGATCGATTGAGCCCAGTGAGACTGCAAGAAGCTGGGATTGCGCTGCTGTACTACAACCTAGGCAACAGAGCAAGACCCTGTCTCAAAAAAAAAAAAAAAATTGTGCTTGTAATCCCAGCACTTTGGGAGTTCAAGGTGGGTGGATCTCCTGAGATCAGGAGTTCAAGACCAGCCTGGCCAACATGGTGAAACCCCTGTCTAATAAAAAATACCAAAATTAGCCGGGCGTGGTGGCGGGTGCCTGTATTCCCAGCTACTTGGGAGGCTGAGGCAGGAGAATTGCTTGAGCTTGGGAGGCAGAGGTTGCAGTGAGCCGAGACTGTGCCACTGCACCCCAGCCTGGGCAACAGAGCAAGACTCTGTATATAAAAAAAAAAAATTGTGACATGGACTTTTGGAAGGCACTGTGTTCTAATAAACTCATACAGTACTGGGACTGAATCTCTTTCTGCCATTTTTGAGGATGTAAAGATGATTTTTAGAAAGTTATTTCACCTCCCTGAACCTCATTTTCCTCATCTAATGTACGTCATAGTACTTAACTCACAGGATTGTTCTAAAGGATTTAGCTTTAATAGCTTTTTATTATTTATTTTAAATAAGCAAATTCAACCACAGTATTACTAATAGTGGAAAGAGCTGTTGGTTGTTGAATGTACATTATATATGAAGCACTGTACTAGGCATTTTATGTGTGTTTTCTTGTTTCTTGTTTAATCTTCATAATACCTCTAAGTAGTAGATATTGTTGTTATCCCGTTTTAGAAATGGAGAAACTGAGGCTCAAAAACGTTAAAATAATGTGCTTCAAATCATCCAGCTGATGAGAAGATGAGCCAGGAACTGAACCCTGGTCTGTCTAATCCTAAGCATGATACTCTTTTCAGTTTACCATGTTTTGTTTTATTTTGTGTGAAAAAAAAATTTACTTACAGGAAATGGTAGGAACAGGACATCATTAATAATAATAAATAACATTTATTAAGCTCCAGGCATGATCCTAAATGCTTTACTATTATTTAATCCTCACAATAGTAACCATGAAAGGTATAGGTACTATTATCTTCTCCATTTTACAGAAGAGGAACCCAAACTAGGCCACAGTTATGCAGCTAGTAAGTGGTAGAGCTGGAATTTGAACCTAGGAGATGGGCTCCAGAGTTTTAACCACTACTCTGTATTCCTGTTAATGATGAGTAGTCAGAGGAGCAGTGTCACAAATGAAATAATCCATGTAATCGCTGTTCTTGAGGATTAATGGAATAAACCTACATTATACATGGCATCTTATAAAACATTTTCCCATTCATTCTTGTATTTAACTTGTATGAAGGTTTAGAACAGTTTCTGACTCATGAAAACACTTATGATTATTAGTGTTATCATAAGTGGTAAGTATATGGGGGGAGTAGCCAGCCTTGCTTTTAATTTTTCTTTTTTTGTAGAAATAGAGTCATATTCTGTTGCCCGGGCTAGAGTGCAGTGGCACAGTCATAGCTCACTGTAACTGTGAACTCCTGGGCTCAAGGGATCCTCCCGCCTCAGCCACCCAAGTAGCTAGGACTATAAGTGCATGCCACTGGACCTAGTTATTTATTTATTTAGTAGAAATAGAGGTCTCGCTGTGTTGCCCAGGCTGGTCTTGAACTCAAGTGATCCTCCCTCCTCAACCACCCAAAGTGCTGGGATTATAGGCTCAGCCCAACCTTGTTTTAAATACAAGATTTAAAACCAAAAGGCTAGAAAAAATGAAAAGTAATTTATCACTACTGACAAGGCTCTGGCAAGAGTACATAAAAAGGGAGGCAAAGTAAGTTTTGAAGAGTTTGAAGTAGCTCAGTGTGACTAGAGTGTAGGTTTGTGGGCAAAAGACTGAGGTGTTTGTGTTTATAAGAAAGATTTCATTGGTGGTGATTTGGGGAATTGCCTTAGAAGAAAATCAGGTAAGGCAGGGAGAGCAGGTGGAGGATTGTTGCAGTCATGCAGGTGAGATGGTAAGAACTAAAAATGTGGTTGTGGCTGGGGACTGAGAGAAGGGGACCAATTTGAGAAAGATTTAGGAGAATTAACAGGCCTTGAGGTCTGATTAAATGTAGGTGGTAAGGGGAAAGGAGTACACAAAATTTAGCAAGCAACAGGATCACCTGGAGGGCGTGTCAAACTACAGATTGCTGTACTCTAGCCCCAGAATTTCTGATTCAGTAGGTTGTAGAGTTGGACCCCCAAATTTACATTTCTAACAGGTTCCCAGGTGATGGTGATGGTGATGTTGACTCAGGGGCCTCACTTTGAGAACCACTAGAGTAGAGTAGGTAAGTCTCTTTTGTTTGCAAGTTTTATTAAATCCATTCATTTACTCTGCAGTGCTGTTGCAGAGTACCTTGTCATTCTATACTTGACCTGTGGATTCTGCTTCTTGGTAACATCTAATCTTTCTTATGGATAGACACTTTTTGAAAATAATAATTGCAGGCTGGGCATGGTGGCTCATGCCTGTAATCCCAGGACTTTGAGAGGCAGAGGTGGGCAGATCACTTGAGGTCAGGAGTTTGAGACCAGCCTGGCCAACATGGTGAAACCCCGGCTCTACTAAAAATACAAAAATCAGCTGGGCATGGTGGTGCATGCCTGTAGTCCCAGCTACACTCAGGAGGCTGAGGCAGGAGAATCACTTGAACCCTGGAGATGGAGGCTGCAGTGAGCCAAGACCACGCCACTGCACTCCAAACCTGGGTGACAGTGAGACACTCTCTCCAAAAATAAAAATAATAATTGCAAGTTGGCACTTATATAGCACTTAGTGCCCAGTACTATTTAAAGTACTTTATACTGATTAATTTAACCTCCATAACATGCTTTTAAGTTAGGTACTGTTATTCCCAGTTTACAGATGAGAAGGCTGAGAAGTACAAAGAGGTTAAATAATTTGTCCAAGATCACTGAGCTAAAAAGCACCAGAGCTAGGATTCAAACCCAGGCCCAGGCAGTCGGCTGAGCATGGTGGCTCATGCCTGTAATTCTAGCACTTTGGAATGCCAAGGCGGGTGGATCGCCTGAGGTCAGGAGTTCCAGACCAGCCTGGCCAACGTGGCGAAACTCTGTCTCTACTAAAAATACAAAAAAAAAAAAAATTAACTGGGCGTGGTGGCGAGTGCCTGTAATCCCAGCTCTTGGGAGGCTGAGGCAGGAGAATCGCTTGAACCAGGTGTAGGGGGTGGGTGGGGTGGAGGTTGCAGTGAGCCAAGATCACGCCACTTCACTCCAGCCTGGGCAAAAGCGAAACTCCATCTCAAAAACCCCAAAACACCCAGGCAGTCTGACTCGAAAATCCGTGTTCAATTACTCTGTTCTGCTGGAAAAAAAAAAAAAAAATACATTAAGATACTTTTTTTCTTCTATGCATGGATCTGTGATGTACCTTTTACTTCCAAAAAGGTCTCTATTGTCTTAGTTTTGAAAATGCACAGTGAGAAAGTCATTATTCTATTGACCTTTGCTAAGATCTGTTGTGTGCTGGGCCAGGGACAGAGAAGACTCATATGAGGGCCTTGCCATTAGTGGTATAGTAGGAAAGATAGGCCTCTACTTACATAATTTCACAGCATTGCGTACTGAGGATACTGTAGGAGTGCTGGGATGCCCAGAGCAGGGAGAGAATAGTTCTAGCTGAGAGGACTGGGGAAGTCTTCCCAGAGGAGGTGTCCCCAGAAGATAGTATTCTGTTCCTTACTAGCATTACTAAAAATATACATGGTGACTGTTGGAATTTTTTGTTAAAAGCACAGCTCTCACAAGTCTGCATCATTTGATGTTAGGGCTGTGTTCACTGGAAAAGGCCAGCAGTCTCCTAGGAGGCCTCATTTAAGTAGCATTCATTACTTGGGTGAATTAAGCCTGGTCCAAGGTCTGACCTTCAAGTTTAGAAACCTGATTTTCATCAATAAAACAGAGACAGATCTCTATTAAGAAATTTCACAGGGACTGATAGAAAGACCAGAATGTCACTTTCCAGTAAAAAAAAAAAGTTGTCACAGGGCTTGGAGTGCCCACAATTGGTTGAACATGACTCCTCCCTTGCTGGTGGTTGGATACCTCCTCCCTCTGAGGTGCTGCTTGATCTTTGCAGCCAGGGATGCCTGGGCCCCTCTCATGGACACATTTTTCAGATTAATATCTTTAATCAGGTTAAAGTCTGGTTTGGCTGGTCAGGTAACTATAATGCCTCTTTGGGGTGACTTTGCGTATCTTTGCTTTGATCCATTATATGCAAATTTTTCAGTATGTTAATAAGCATCATTTTAAAAATCATTAAATAGAATTCGTTATTGAATATGTACTGGGTCACAAGATAAAATGTTTGAAAGCCATTTATTTTTTAAAATCTCTCCAAAGGAATGTAAGTCCTAATGTTATGTATCCAGGTGAATGATATAAAAGATTATCTCATGGGAGGGGGGGAATCTACAGAAAGACCCCACCCATTTTTCCTTCGCCACTGCACTAAGTGTATAGAATGTGTGCAGCTGCCCGAGACCTAAGGGCTTAGTTACAGCCTCTCCTGTTTCCTCTGGAGTCAGAACTTGAAAGGATTGAGTTAGTTTGTGGGAAGGAAAAGAAATGGGAAAAAGCTGACATTTTCTGGGGACCTTCTCTGAGCCTGGCACTAAGGTTCTTAATATATGTATAATTTATTCCTCATGACACTTAAATAGAAAACATGAGATACAGAGAGATGGAAGCGATTTGGCCAAGAAACCCCACCCTAGGAAAGGTTCACAGCTGGACAAGCCAGTTTCCAGCCCAGGTGCCTCAGCTGTGAGACTTATTCTTCTACCACACTGGACTGCCTTTTGCTCTTTGTGGCTACTTAACGCTCTAAGGACTGCCCTTAAGAGCAGGTGTGCAAGACTCAGCAACCTAGGCCCTCATCGAGCACAGTGGAGACCCCACACCCCTCCAAGGCTCTATAAGACACACAGGAGAGACTGAACTGAACTACTTGCTCAGCCTATGGGCCTTTTAATGATGATTGGACTTGTCAGGACTGAGACAACCCTGATTTGTTCTCCTCCAGATTGTGGGCCTCTACATGAGTTAAAGATCCTTCTAGGCACTGTGACATATAGAGACCTGGTAGAGGCTGTACTTACTTGAATCAAAACCCTGGACCTAGAACGCGTAGAAGCAGGTTAGGAGCCCTCCACACTTGCTCCCTTGTAGCATGCTGCCTTAACCACACACAAGCAAAAGAAAACCCTGATGCATCTCAGCTTCCTGAGCAGGTTCCTGGCCTTGTAGAGGGAATCCAGACCTTGGAGTTTTATAAACATGGGCCTAAATTCTGGTCTTACCATTTCCTAGCTGTGTGTTTTTGGGTAAATCTGTTAACCTCTGTGGTCCTCAGAGATAACAGTTCCCTTACAGGGTTGTTGCCAGGATTAAAAATGATAGATACAGGTTGGGTGTGGTGGCTCATGCCTGTAATCCCAGAATTTTGGGAGGCCCAGGCAGGAGGATTGCTTGATTCCAGGAGTTCCAGACCAGTCTCGACAGCATATCAACACTCTGTCTCTACCAAAAAAAATAAAAAATAAAAAATTAGCCAGGCATGGTGGCATGCACCTGAAGTCCTAGCTACTCAGGAGACTGAGGTGGGAGGATCACTTGAAGCCAGGAGTTCGAGGCTGCAGTGAGCTGTGATCACACCACTGCACTCCAGACTGAGCAACAGAGTGAGACACTCTGAAAAAAAAGATGATGGATACAAAGTCATGGTTTCTGTTACATGGCAGATATTCACTAAAAGCTGCCATGCCCATGTTTAAAAAGAAGAGGTAACAATACATTTTCGGAAAATGTGAATCTGAATAAAGGGGATAAACTTCAGTTATCTTGAAAGTTCATTTATATAGAACACTTCATTGCCCTCTGATTCTGGATAAAACTATCACTATAGGAGGTGCAGGTAAAACACACTGTGTGTCCAGCACTGTTCTGTTTTGCTTGCATTAACTTAATCCTTACAACAACCCTTGTAATAGGTGCTGTTATCCTCATTTTACTGATAAGAAAACGACACAAAGAGGTTGAGTAACTTGCCTGGTTGTGCAGATACCTAGTGGTGGGGCCAAGATGCTAACCTAAGCAGTGTGGCTCCAGTGGAAGGGAGGATGGGAAGAATAAAACCTATTCTACCTTGGGTTTATTACATGATTCAAAATAAGCTTGAAAAAGTGGCTCGTAAATGCTTTGTGCATCTAATAGCTTGCGTGGCAGAAAAACTAGGGCTGGGGTTAAGATGCACATTCTCAAGTCGGGCTGTGTGTGTTGAGTCCTAGCTCTGCCACTTAACTAGTTTGAGCAAATTAATTCCTACCTGCCTCACTTTTTCAACTATAAAATTGGGATTGTAAAAGAGCATACATGTTAGGATTATTTTGAGGATTAAATGAGTTGGCACATGTGAAAAGTTTAAAATAGTGCCCAAGTAACATAATTCTAAACAGATGAGGAAGAATAAGAAGCCTTGAAGTTTAAGAACCCCGGGATTGAATCCCAGCTCCTGATTTGATCTTAGGAACATTTCTAAACTTCTGACCCAAATATTCTTAAAACAGTTGTCTAGATTAGAGGTAGATATGTAAAGGCTCTCCGTGTAGTGCCTGCCACTGGGTAGAAGCTTGATAGATATTAGCTCCTTCTTTATTTACTCACCATTGAGTACCTACTATGTATAGCAATAGTGCTGGGCTCTGTAGAAGACACATGAGATACTATCTGTACCTTCAGAGAGAAATCTGAAATACCATTGTAAATAACGTATACAAGGATTTTAAAATATGTAATGCTAAATGCTGTGAGAGAGACAGATTAAAATATATCCTCTGCAAATGGAGAGACCGCTCCGACGGGGAGATCCTGGATGGCTTCCTGGAGGAAGTGGTGCTGGCTGTGGGCTGACAGGCTCGGTGAGATTAATCCTCTTAGTAAACTGGGCTCTGGGCCCATAGAAGGTCAGGATTCTGAGGTCTTGTGGCTCTTCTTGCCTGTGAACCCAGGAGAAAGTTGGCTATCTAAGTGCCCAGTGCTGGCCAAGCTGGACAAGGCTCTGGACTAAGGGGTTTGGGTCCCTGGGCATACTGTAACTGGATTTTCCAGATTTAGAAGCTCTAGCTTTGTGATCAGATGAGCAGTATTCCCAGGCCCTTGTTGATCTGCAAAGACCATGATATGAGTGAAAGAGTGAAAGGTCATATATTCTCTGCTGCCTACCAGGGAAGAGTGAGAGAAATTGCCCAGATGGTCCTTAGAGCCTCTGCCCTCTGGGCAGCTTTGCCCAGGGCCTCCCACTCTGTGCTAAGCCCACCCATGGTCCATAGGCAGGGTGGGAGGAAAGCACCAGATTGGGCAGAGAAGCCTGTGTAAGACCTGACTTCACAACTTGGTTTCAGGAAAGGTCGTTCACCCCTCAGAACCTGTTTCATCAACTGTAAAATGGGGATGAGTACGTAACAAGATGTAGATAAATAAGAATTGGTGTAAACTGCCTGGCTCAGGGCTTGACACATGAGAGAACACCTGACATGTGAGAACCAGTCACCACTTACTGGACACAAAATTTGTATTGCACAAGTACCTAGGATACAGACCCAGCCCAAAAGGAAACAAAAATGGGCCTTAGCCACCCTGCCCCTGCCCTGTGTTCAACCCCCACCTTCTCTGATGAGCTAAGTCTCCAGGGGTCCCTGAATCCATTCTTCACACTGGAGCTGGAGCAGGCCTTCTCAAATGCGTCCTCGCGGTGCTCCCCTGCTCCTTGTCTTTAGTTGGGCCTCCCATAAAAGCCCCTGGACTGCACGCCAGGGGATCCCCTTGCTCCAGAGCTGATTCTGCTTGGTGGTGGTAATTTAAAATAAAAACAAAAATGTACGCGGCCTAAGATGAAATATGGGGCTTCAAAGAAAGTTTACACTGGAGATGGGGCTGTGGCTCATTCTCCTCTGTCCCCCGACCTGCCACGGGGGACTGGACTCAGAAGTCGGTGAAGTGGGTCACTCCAGGGCCTGGCCTGGCCTGACCTGCAGCCTCCACCCTCAGGCCCAGACAGCTGCTCTCCACTTCCCTGCCTATCAGACCCCTGCTGCTGGTGCTCTGTGCCCAGCATTTGACTCAGTTCCGAGCTTCTGACCCCATTCAGGCGAGGCCCTAGCAAAGCTGGCTCTGTATGTAGGGAGGAGGGAACAGGGTTGGTGGTGCTGCTATGTCCCGCAGGGACCCTGGTAAGGCCATAGTGTGGCCCGTCAGTTTGGAGGCTAGGCTCTGGACCGAGTGGGAGACCGGCCGCTGGCCCCCTTGTGACCTTGGACAAAGCCTGGAGCTCCGTTTCTCCCGGTGCCCAATGAGAGGTTTCGGAGTGTTCGGGGTCCTTTCTGGTCCTGGGTGGGAGTGGGCTTGCCCAGGGACCTCAGGCCCGCTCCAGGAACACCTAAGCCCTTCTACTTTCGGGCAGGGAGGCGCAGGTCCAGGGCGGGGAGGAGCCACGTGTCCCGCCCTCCCCGCCCCGTCCAGGTGCTGCCACTCTAGCCGCCACGGCCGCCGCCGCCGCCGCCGCGAGGGGCCGCCCGCGGCCCCTTCCGAGCCCGGCCCGCGCCCATGTCCTTTCTGACCACATGGAAGGAGGCGGCCTCGCGGAAAAGCAACTGCAGGTACCAGGCAGGGGTGGGGACTCGGCGGAAGGCGCGGACGGGACCAAGGGGCCCCCGGAGGACCCAGCCGACGTCGGGGAAACAGCTGAGGGGCACAGCTGGGGAAAGGGTGTGTGGCTGCTGGGCGTGGGGGTCGGCCGAAGGCCCGGGAGGGGCAGCGCCGCGCGCCCCCTGCTCTCTGTCCTCGCCCCCAGCAGGGCGGGAACTGGGGAGGGTAGACGCGGTCCCACCTGAGCGCCGCTCAGTGTCGCAAGACGCGGGCCACCTGCGAAGGCAGCTCGGTGAGCAGGAACTCAGGCGGGGCTGGCGGTCAGGTTTGGGCAGCGGCGTCTGCGCTCAACCCTCCATCCTCTCACCTGGTTCTCCTCAGGTCTGCATGAGCCAAGTATGGGCACGCTGTGTGCCAGGACAGATGACGCCAGGGCGCTGTGTCCCTGAGGGGTTGTCCACATCCGAGGAGCAGGTGGGGGAAGTCCTGGGTTCCAGTTCCAGGCCCAGTCCAGGGTGAATTATGTGCACCCCAGCTCCTCCAAGGCGAGCCCTCCAGGGTGTGTCAGCCACCTCCCTAGCTGACCCTACCTCCGGGATAAGTTAGTGCGCCCCAGTTGTGTTCCTGTGAGAGGGGACGACAGCCCTGACCTCTCTTCTGAGGTTCAGCCCTCCCCTTCATATTTACATCTTTAAAGTTCACCCTGCTGTGCCAGAGAGCGTGCAGTCCAACTGTCCCCCCAGCACCTCCATCTGACTGTCCTATGAACACCTCAAACTCGGCAAGCCCCAAACTTGTTCCTCCTCTGGTGTCCCCGGGTCAGTGAATGGTCATCCACCCAGTTGCCCAAGCCCGAAACCTGGAAGTCATCCCTGACACCTCCCTACCTTACTCCCACCCCCGTCTACAAGTCCTCTTGATTTTACCTCCCAATGTCTCTCAAAGCTGTTTATTCTCATTGGACTATTGCATCAGGCCCCCTTCCCCAGCTCCTCCTGTCTCTCCCTTTCCACACATCCTTTCTAAAGCACAAACCAGACCAAGCCATTTTCTACTTTAAAACCCTTCCATGGGCCAGGCGTGGTGGCTCATGCCTGTAATCCCAGCGGGAGGATCGCTTGAGCCCAGGAGTTTGAGAGCAGCCTGGGCCACACAGCAAGACCCTATCTCTATATAAATAAGGGAAAAAAACATTAAAGAAAATAAAACCCTTCCATGGCTCTCCACCACCCTTTGGTGACTCTCATTCAGCCTTTCAGCACACATTGTTGAGCACTTGTGTGCTGGGCCAGCACTGTACTAGGCACTGCAGGTATGGTGTTACTTCAGACATACAGGTCCTGCTCTTGGCGACCAGGTTCTAGTAAGAGAGACATAAACAAGTACACAAACAAGTAAACATCAGAAATAGATGCTGGGCAAGGTGTACAATAAGGCAATGTTATGCCCAGTAAAATTGGCAGTGCTGAAGCATTGCAGGCAGGATAGCTCACATCAAAGCCTGAGCTGTGTCTGAGAAGAAAGGAGGGAGAGTGATGGAAGATCACTGAGACCCAGGAAGCAGGCTGGCCAGAACAAACAGGACCAGGAATTTAGGTTTCAGTGTGTGGTGGGAAGCCACTGGAGGGCTTTAGCAGGGCATTTACTTATTTAAAGCTGACCATGCCGTCCTACGGAGAAAGGATTTTTGTGGACAGACCATTTCAATGCTGGATCACTGTCACCTCCTCTTTTTCTGTTTCTCCACTACTTATGGAAAGGGGACAGGGCTCATTTGTCCCCATGTTCCCAGAGCACAGCACATAATGGGGCTCAGAGTGCATTTCAGTTTTGATCAGGACATGGGATGATTTCTGCGGAGACGAGATCCTTTCGCCACATGGCTTTCTTGCCTTCCAGGACCTGCCCTGCCTGGGAGAATCCAGTTGTGCATCGTCCTGTGGGTACCAGGGAGCCTTCGGGGTCTCCCGTGTGTGTATGTTACGCACCTCTCAGTGTGCAGGGAGAGCAGAGGGGAGGCTGGCATGGTGGTCCAGGAGAGAGATGCTTGGGTATGGGTTAGGAGAATGGAGGGAATGGGAGATAGACGCTAAGAAGGAAGAAATGAGAAGCAGTGAATGGGCAGGCTGAGGAGAAGGTGTAGGGGTGGCCTCTGGTCAAGCAGAGGCCTCTGCATCCCCCAGTGGGCCTGTGTGAGGAAGTGCATTGTGAGCCTGCACACATGTGCCTTTGTACTTCAGCTGGAACTTGCTGGGCACAAATACCCAGAGAATTCTTTACTCTCAGTTGCCCACACAAGGTCTCACACCCGAGGCTCAAACCTGGGTCTCCATTCTCCCAGCTCAGGACCTGTGACCTCTCCACCCTCACCCCTCGCCCACCACACCACCCTGTGTCCCACAGCATAGCCAAGGGCAAAGAGCTTGGCATGGGGGATGGGGATGTGGAGGGGTGCTCAACCCCTGCTCTGCCACTTAGTTACTGGGTCTTTGACATTGATTCATTGTTTGATCTGTGTGAGCCTCAGTTTCCTCAGCTGTAAAATAACAGCTACTCTCTGAGCTGTGGGAAGATCTATTGAAGTCATTTGTAAAGGACCTAACAGTCACTGGGGCATATTCGGTGTTCACTTCCTTCTCGGTACTGGTATGAGGTAATCTTCCTTCCAGGGTATTTGCATTGAGCAGAGGGGATTCTGAAAGGCTTGAGAGTCAATGGCGGGATTCCAGGCACCAGGATTGGGTAGCTGGGAAAAGGAAAGGGGACTGTTCCTGACACCCATGCATCTTACAATGGGGACCGCCCCCTGCTCAGCCTACAAATCAGGCCCTTCTTAGCCATACCATAGTCCCCACTCGCGGTAGGGGACAGCACCAAAAATAAAAGGGGATGTGTAGACCGGCAGATTGCTTTGGAGAGAGTAATTGAGTGGCAGATCTGCTGTGGGAGGGAGGGGCCTCCTCAAGAATGGAGAGGCCCAGCCAAGGAGGCTGGAGGCCTGTTAGGACTGCTGTAGTCAGAATTCCTGCTCTTGGTTTGAGCCTGAGCTGGAGGAGCTCTCAGATGCTTCTAGGTTGGGAGTTTCTAATTTGGTGGCAGGAATCCTTGGGTGGCTTTGAGGTCTCTTCCTTGGGAATCAATTTGGACTTGAGGCCAGTGCTGAGTTTTGACCTCTGTGATTCTCAGATCCTGCAAGTTGAAGCATTTGTGATTCCCAGACTTGTGATTTAAAATTTCTTTCTTCTGTGTGTGTGTGTGTGTGTGTGTGTGTGTGTGTGTGTGTGTGTTGAAGCTGTTAATCCCAGGACTCTATTCTGCCCCCTGTTGCTGAAGGTGACTGTAAGGGGTAGGAGAGGGCTCTAGCATGAGAGGCACATTGTGGTCCCTCAGATCCTCAATCCCTGGTGACAAGAACTTGAAAGACATTCAAGCAACCTTTGTCCCCCTATCAGTTATGGAGGGGTTCAAACTTGGAACATTTAGGTCCCTTTGGGGGTCATTGAGAAATAGATTTGGGTTGCAACTTCAGTTCTGCGAGCACGCCACATTTCCTGTAACATCTTCAAATCTGTGACCTGAGGTTGAGTTGCTTTGTCTTTTCCTGAAAATTTCTGCCTCTCAACACAGTTTCTGTCTGTGGCCAGCTCCATTCTCTCCTAACGCTCACCTGCTTCTCCACTCAGTGCAAGACATGGCTGTCAGCAGCTTCCAAGCTCAAGTCCTGGGAGGGTAAATCAAAGCAGTGAGAAGTACTCTGGGGCCACATAAGCTGGTTTTGTTTTTTTGGTGTGTGTGTGGGCCGGGGGTGGGGGGGGCGGTTTATTTTTTGTGAGACAGAGTTTCACTCTTGTCGCCCAGGCTGGGATGCAGTGGTGCGATCTCGGCTCACTGCAACCTCCACCTTCCAGGTTCTCCTGCCTCAGCCTCCCGAGTAGCTGGGATTACAGTCATGTGCCACCACGCCCGGCTAATTTTGTATTTTTAGTAGAGACGGGGTTTCACCATGTTGGCCAGGCTGGTCTCAAACTCCTGACCTCAAGTGATCCACCCGCCTCTGCCTCCCAAAGTGTTGTAATTACAGGCATGAGCCACCGCACCCAGCCTTAGGCTGGTTTTGAAGCCTGACTCTGAGACTTTCTAGCAGTATGACTTTGGACAGGCTGTTTAGCTTCTCGTGCCTCAGTTTCCTCATCTGTAAAATGGGGGTAACATTAGGACTCACCTCCCAGGATTGTTGTGAGGATCGGATGAGTTAGTTTATGTAAAGCACTGCCTGGCACGCTGCTATACCAGCACGAGTGATGATTATAAGAGGAAGGGCTTCACCAGCTTTAGTCTGAAAAAGCTCAGGAGACTAATCTAACTGGCGCTTCCTTCAACCAATCACTGTTCCCTGAGAAGTGGGGTCAAGTAAGAAGAGGTTCCTCACAGCCAGGGGCGGTGGCCTGTAATCCCAGCACTTCGGGAGGCCGAGGCGGGCAGATCACGAGGTCAGGAAATCGAGACCATCCTGGCTAACACGGTGAAACCCCGTCTCTATTAAAAATACAAAAAATTAGCCGGGCGAGGTGGCGGGCGCCTGTAGTCCCAGCTACGCGGAGAGGCTGAGGCAGGAGAATGGCGTGAACCCCAGGGGGCGGAGCCTGCAGTGAGCCGAGATCGCGCCACTGCACTCCAGCCTGGGTGACAGAGCAAGACTCCTTCTCAAAAAAAAAAAAAAAAAAAAAAAAAAAAAAAAAAAAAAAGAAGAGGCTCCTCACTCAGCCAATGGGCTGGAGAGGAGGGGAGGAGAAAGGGGGCGTGATGCGGCAGGAGGGCAGCATTTAGCAAATGTGACCACTGAGCAGGCCTTAAAGCTGTAGTTTCATGACATACCCAAATTACGATATATTTGGAGCACCCTGCCCATTCCTCTGAGTCCCCCTGCTGTTTTTCATGCTCTGAGATCTGAAAACTGAAAGGTCCCTCATGGCCCCTCTGGGGGCCTGTGCCACCCACCACTCTCCTGTGTTGTGGCCTTGCTGAACACAGCCCTTCTCTCCCTGACTGCCACCACCACCCTGGCCTGGTGGGGGAATGGTCGCTGAGGCACTTTGCTAGATCACCTTTCTTAATTCATTCCCATTCAGGTTGCTATAATGAAATAGCATAAACTGGGTAGCTTATAAACAACAGAAATGTTTTCTCACAGTTCGGGAGGATGGGAAGTCCAAGATCAAGGCAGATTCAGTATCTGATGAGGGCCTGCTTTCTGGCTTACAGATGGTGACTTCTTGCTGTGTCTTCACATGGAGGAAGGGGCAAGGAGTCTCTCTTGAACTTCTTTTATAAGGGCACCAATCCCATTCTGCACCCATGGCCTAATCACCTCCCAAAGGGCCCACCTCCTAATACCATCACCTTAGACATAAGGATTTCCACATATGAATGTTGGGGGATGCAAACTGTCACTCTATAGCAATCACCCCATGCCACGGGTGGGAGAGACCCTTCCCTTAATTCCCCAGCAGCTCGACTGAGGCCAGGCTATAACTTATCTATTTATTTATTAATTTATTTTGGTAGAGATGGGGTTTCACCATGTTGCCCAGTCTGGTCTTGAACTCCTGGCCTGAAGTGATCCTCCCATCTCAGCATCCCAAAGTGCTGGGATTATAGGCATGAGCCACCATGCCTGGCCAGGCTATAACTTTTAAAAACACCTTAGGAAGAAGGGAGCGAGGAACAGATGATTTTATGATGTTATGGCCCTCTCCCCTCAGCCATCCTGGAAGGAGACTTCCTATAGAACATCCACTTCTGGGAGGGCCCAATGTGTCTTCCAACATCTTCTTTCCCAGGAGAAAAGAGGAATTTTTCTCTTAGCCCAAGATTCCCAAGGCTTCCTTTCTTATGCTAAGATCGGCTATAAAATAATAGATCAGTCTTTCCCAGGTGATCAGAAGTGCAGAAATCTACCACTTTCAAGTAAAATCCTTCCCCTGCCCTATAAATGGCTGGTCCTTTGCCCCATGACCCCCTGCCAAAAGGACAATTACATTAGGACTAGGTGGGACATCAGAGACCCCATCCACGTGGAACTGGGCTAAGACACTCCATTCCTTTTGGCTCCTTTTCTTCCCATGGGAGTGAAATTTGTTTTGCCTCCTGCAGCCTCAGGTGTTACTCCTTAGCTTCCCTCTTACAGGGTCTGCTCTGACCAGCCCCCAGACTCTGCAAGAAGAAGCACTGCAGCTGCTCAATTCATTTCAAACTAAGAAACATCCTTCCTCAGATACATACAGTAGCTAAATCTCAGGTTGAAAGAAACTGCTAAGTAAATGAGTATGTGGGCAATTGCTTTACATCTGGGTGATTGAAAGGTGTACCAAAGGGCTGACCCTGAGCACAGGACAGGCCACTTAAAGGAGGATAAATCAGGCCAGGTGCGGTGGCTCACACCTGTAATCCCAGCAGTTTGGGAGGCCAAGGTGGGTGGATCACTTGAGGTCAGGAGTTCAAGACCAGCCTGGACAACATGGCGAAACCTTGTCGCTACTAAAAATACAAAAATTAGCTGCGCTTGGTGGTGCGTGCCTGTAATCCCAGTTACTTGGGAGGCTGAGGCGGGAGAATCACTTGAAACTGGGAGGTGGAGGTTGCAGTGAGCCAAGATCGTACCATTACACTCAGCTTGGACAACAGAGTAAGACTCTGTTTCCAAAAAAAAAAAAAAAAAAGAAGATAAATCTCCACTCGACAGCGCTGCACTCGGGTGGTCACCCTTCTCCCCTTCTCTCCTCCTTTGCTTGCCACTGCTCCCTCCAAGCCCCAGCTCCTCTCCCCTGGACACCTTCTGAACTTGCCTGCTGCCTCTAGAATGTTCTCTTTCCCTTTCTCTGTGATCTGTAATGCAAGAGACCTGCCTTTGACTGTTCCCCAACAGCCAGCATGTGACATGCAGCATCATCTGTAATCCACACGACTCTGACCAGGGAAGCCTTGCTTTCTCCACTTTAATAGAGGAGGAAACTTAGGCGCAAGGAGGTGAAGAGTGTTGCCCTGGATTATAGTGAAGAAGCCAAAATTCAGAGTCAAATGTCCTATTCCCAGCACTATATTGTACTGCCTCCCCCAGAAATGGCTTCAGTACCTCTTCATGCTTCCTAAAATGCATAGATGTCAGGGTTTTCTTTTTAATATTAGGTGGATAATTTTGTGTTCTGCTTTTTTCATATTTTTCCATATTCAAGCAAATTGGTTTAGGCAGCAAGTCTTTTTATTGAGCCAGGCACTGTTTTAGGCAAATTAGAGAACAAAACAGTAACGCAAAAACAAATTCCTGAAGCTGGGCACAGCCACATGTCCCTAGAGTCTCAGCTACTCAGGAGGATCACTTGAGCCCAGGAGTTAAAGACCAGCCTGGGCGATATAGTGAGACCCCACTCAAAACAAACAAAAACCCTACCTGTGGAACTTAGTTTAATGGGGAGAGGGAGAATAAATGAATAAGCAAAATAAAAAGATGTCACATGACAACAAGCACTGTGGAAAAATAATGCAGGGCAGAAGAACTGGGAGGATGGGGGCAGGGGTTCAATTTTAAATAGAATGGGGCTGGGCACGGTGGCTCATGCCTGTAATTTCAGCACTTTGGGAGGCTGAGGCGGGCAGATCATCTGAGGTCAGGAGTTCAAGACCAGCCTGGCCAACATGGTGAAATCCAGTCTTTACTAAAAATACAAAAATTAGCCGGGTGTGGTGGCGGGCACCTGTAGTCTCAGCTACTTGGGAGGCTGAGGCAGGAGAATCACTTGAACCCGGGAGGCGGAAGTTGCAGTGAGCCGAGACTGTACCACTCATTCCAGCCTGGGCGACAGAGTGAGACTCCATCTCAAAAACAAACAAAAAATATTACACAGAATGGTCAGGGAAGGCCTCATGGAGAAGGTGATATTTGAGCTGAGACCTGAAGAAGGTGAAGTAGTGAATCGTGTGAGAAGAGGATTCCAGGCAGAGGGAATAGCAAGTCCGAAGGGCCTGAGGTGGGAATGTGCCTGGCATATTTGGAGGTGAGCAAGGAGGCCGGTGTGGCTGAAATAAGAGAGGGAATAAAGGGAAATGATGTCGGGAGATGATGGGAGCATGCAGGCTGTGCAGGGCCTCATGAGTCATAGACAGACTAGTTTTTGCACTGAGGAACATGGGGAGCCTTTGCAGGGCTTTGAACAGAGTTGTGATGTGACCTGGCCTAAGTCTCAGATGGGCCTGGTGCTGTGTGGATAATAGACAGTAGCAGACTACGGTTGTGTGCCACCATGCCCAACTCAGTTTTTATTTTTTGTAGAGACGGGGGTTTCACTATTTGCCGAGGCTGGTCTCCAACTTCTGGCCTCAAGCAATCCTCCTGCCTTGGCCTCTCAAAGTGCTGGGATTACAGGCAGATGGAGCCAATTTCTATTCCCACCAGCAGCGTGTCAGGTAGCTCATCTGCCCTGAAGATATGTAGCTCATTTAATCCTTGCGACAACCTAATGAGGTTGGTGCCATCATCATCCCCATTTCAGAAATGAAGGTGCTGGCCCAGGGTGTCAGGTGCAAGCCCTGGCTTTCAAACCTGCTCTCTGAACTATTCTCTAATCGGATGAATTGCTTAGGACTGCCCAGCTAGGACATAGTGGGGCCAGGAGTCCATCCAGATCTTCCTGGCTCTGCATCCCAAGTTCTGACCCCTGAAAGCGTGCCATCAATGCTGGAAGCCCCTCATTAGAGCTCTGACCCCTTTTTTCAGTTAGAGCTGTTCTTGGTCCCTTGTGCTAACCCAGGCTCCTTCCTTAGATCTACCCTCAGCAGCTCCTACAGACCAGACTTGGGTAGAAGAGCCCAGATCCTAGAATAGAGACCCTCAGAGCAGGGAGGGCCCTTGAGTTCTTGGCCCAAATTTCTCTCCCCTTTATATCTGTTGGGAAGAGGAAACTGCCCCACAGTGGGGCAGTGACTTGCCAAAGGTCACAGAGCTAGTGGGGGGCAGAGTCCATGCCTGCCCAAGGAGCAGGAATAGATCCTTCCTTAGGGGCCCTTGCCAGAGAATATTTAAGATCTGTCACTGTCACAGCCCTCCAAAGGCCCTTTGTTGATGGGCCGGTTCACTTGTGAATTATTAACGAGCCCAAGCCTGTAACCTGCTAGGGTGGGGCTCACTCGCTTTAAGAAGACCTGCTTTATAGTCACCAGTTCAGCGAGAGAGGAAGGGTTCTAGAGTCTGAAGAGGGGGATCTGGGCTGGCAGAGACTGCAGGTGTTGGGGAGGGGGCGCTTCATGCCAGGGAAAGGTCTGGGGGAAGGGGCTGGGAGGGGTGCTGAGAAGGGGGAAGGAGTCACCCAAATAATGCTCAGTAATCCGCACAGCATCCCTGAGAGTTTGGGATTATTATCCCAGGTTTACAGATGGGAAAACTGAGGTTCTTAAGCTCTTTCTACAACAATGGCATCATGTATCACTGCTTGCATCCCCCATTTCTATGACCTCTCCCACTTAAAACACCCCTCCTTTCTTCTCTTCTTCCCCCTTTCCCTAGAAAATAAGGAATCAAGACCTGGGTTCAAGCTACAGCTAGATGTTGGTCCAAGCCTCTATTTTCTCATCTGTAGGATGGGAGGTAATGCTATTACAAACTTTCTAGGGCATTCTGAGGGCTCACTTAATAGGTATTTATTAAGGGCCTTTTTTTTTTTTTTTTTTTTTTTTGAGACAAGAGTTTCTCTCTGTCGCCTAGGCTGGAGTGCAATGGTGTGATCTTGGCTCATTGCAAGCTCCACCTCCCAGGTTCAAGCGATTCTCCTGCCTCAGCCTCCTGAGTAGCTGGGATTACAGGTGTCCACCATCACCCCCAGCTATTTTTTTTTTTTTTTTGTATTTTTAGTAGAGGTGGGGTTTCACCATGTTGGCCAGGCTATTCTTGAACTCTTGACCTCAAGTGATCTGCCCGCCTCAGCCTCCCAAAGTGCTGGGATTACAGGCATGAGCCACAGCGCCCAGCCATATTAAGGGCCTTCTTAAATTGACAATGGCACAGGTGAAAGCAGTCTGTGAAGGTTCTCAGGGCCATTGAGAGGTGTGGTGATGCTGGTGATTTGTTCTTGCACGTTGGGGAGGAAACGAGGGAGGAAAGCAGGCCTGGCATCTCCGAGGTGTAACGCACCAGGAAACAGGTCTCCTGACAGGAGGAAGGCACCCAGGACACAGGATCCTCTCCCATCGCCAGGGCTCAGCTGTCACCTCAAGGTGGGGACACACAGGTGATCCAAGTAAGGTCACCTGAGTTGGGGAGGCAGAAATGATAATGGTGACTCACAGACTCCCCTGCACTGGAGCTGGGCCAGAGCTCCTGGGGGCCGGGAACGGCCTGGGTGGGGCCCTCCTGAGGGGTGGGCCACTCTGATGTGCTGACTCACCAGGTGACTGGCTCCAGCATCACTGTCACTGTGATGGTGTGGGGAGAGTTCCAGCTCTAAAGGCAGCTCTTCTGCTTCCCTTACTGAGCTCATTTTTCATCTGTGAAATGGGGAGGAAAGTAGTGTCTAGTGGTCCACCACAGCCATCACCAGGGCATTTATATAGCACTCTGCTATTTTCTTTCTTTTTTTTTTTGAGACAGGGTCTCGCTCTGTTACCCAGGCTGGAGTGCGGTGGCACCATCATGGCACACTGCAGCCTCAACCTCCTGGGCTCAATTGATCCTCCTGCCTCAGACTCTGGAGTAGCTGGGACTACGTACCCCATGCCAGGCTTTTTTTTTTTTTCGATGGAGTTTCGCTCTTGTTGCCCAGGCTGGAGTGCAATAGTGCGATCTTTGTTCACCACAACCTCCGCCTCCCGGGTTCAAGCGATTCTTCTGCCTTAGCCTCCCACGTAGCTGGGATTACAGGCATGCACCACCACGCCTGGCTAATTTTGTATTTTTAGTGGAGACAGGGTTTCTCTATGTTGGTCAGGCTGGTCTTGAACCCCTGACCTCAGGTGATCTGCCCACCTCAGCCTCCCAAAGTGCTGGGATTACAGGCATGAGCCACCACACCTGGCCTGGGCTTTTTTTGTTTTGTTTGTTGTTTTTGTTTTTTTTTTGTTTGTTTGTAGAGACAGGGTCTCCCCATGTTGCCCAGGCCGGTCTCAAACTCCTGGGCTCATGCAATCCGCCCGCTTTGGCCTCCTAAAGTGCTGGGATTACAGGTGTGAGCCACCATGCTCAGGTTATATATGAATTCTTAATACTCAGAGCAACCTTGGAAGTCGGCAATATTATTTCCATTTTACTGATGAGGAAACTGAGGCTCAGAGAGGTGGTAAAGTGAAAAATAAGATAATCCATGTTATACACTGAACATCATGTGTAGCATGTAAAAAGCCTGTGATGTGGGTTAGCCATTGTTATAATAATAACCTCAGAGGGAAATTGTAAAGTGCTAGGCCCCACATTAGTGTGACTAGTCAGGTACCTGATGTCAGGCCCTGAGACACAGAGATGAATTGGACCAGGCCCTAGCCTCCAGAAGCAGACAGTCACATACAAACCTCATTCTCTGCTCCCCACCACCCCAAACACACATACCACACACAGACAGTGACAGCCCAGGGTGATTAAGGTAGATCAGAGTGGGTTAGGGCAGTGGGTGCAAAGGGAGCCCCTGACCCATCTATGGAGGGAGGGCTTCCTGGAAGAGGTGACATCTGAACTGAAACCTGCAGGGTTAGGAGGAGTTTTGGCATATGGCAAAATGTCAACAAATGTTGGTCAAATACAGTAAAGGTTTACCCTGGAGCTAATACAGCTTATAGCGTCAGGATTCCTCATTTACCTGGCCCCTTCCAAGGCTCTGGGAGAACCCTGGCAATTTTATACAGGCTGACTATCCCTAACCCAAAATGCTCTGGACCAGAAATGTTTCAATTTTTGGATTTTTATGGATTTTGGAATATTTGCATATGCATAATGAATTATCTTGGGGATGGGATCCAAGCCTAAACATGAAATTCATTTGTGTTTCATATACACCTTACACACATAGCCTAATGGTCATTTTTTTTTTTTTTTTTTTGGCGGGGGTGACGGAGTTTTGCTCTTGTTAGCCCAGGCTGGAGTGCAATGATATGATCTCTGCTCACTGCAACCTTCACCTTCCAGGTTCAAGTGATTCTCCTGCCTCAGCCTCCCGAGTAGCTGAGATTACAGGCATGTGCCACCATGCCTGTCTAATTTTGTATTTTTAGTAGAGATGGGGTTTCTCCATGTTGGTCAGGCTGGTCTCGAACTCCTGACCTCAGGTGATCTGCCTGTCTCAGCCTCCCAAAGTGCTGGGATTACAGGCGTGAGCCACCATGCCCGGCCGCCTAAAGGTAATTTTATACAATATTGTAAATAATTTTGTGCATGAAACAAAGTTTGTGTGCACTGAACCATCAGAAAGCAGAAGTGTCACTCTCTCGGCCACCCATGTGGACAATCTGTGATTATTTGGCATTGCCATCATTTTTGACTCTGAATTTATGTGCTCCCAATAAGCATTTTTTTTACCCTTATTCACACATAAGTACTTAACAATAAAAATATAACATGCCATTAATGCAGTGAAAAAGTGTTCAGGGTAACTCAGCAGCACATGAGCATCAGTAGAATGCCTGTGTCTGCTGTAACAACAGCACAGCAAACATGGTAGGCCTGCAGTCTCCAACTACAGTGCTCAAAAAGCTTCAAGTTTCAGGCCGGGCGTGGTGGCTCACGCCTGTAATCCCACTGTGGGAGGCCAAGGTAGGCGGATCACTTGAGGTCCAGAGTTTGAGACCAGCCTGGCCAACATGGCAAAACCCTGTCTCTACTAAAAATACAAAAATCAGCTGGGCATGGTGGCACATCCCTGTAATCTCAGCTACTCAGGAGGCTGTGGGATGGGAATCACTTGAACCCGGAAGATGGAGATTGTGGTGAGCCAAGATCATGAGATCGTGCCACTGCACTCCAGCCTGGGTAACAGAGTGAGACTTTGTCTCAAAAAAAAAAAGAGAAAATTTAGAAAGCTTCAAATTTTGGAGCATTCTGGATTTCGGATTTTCAAATTAGGAATGCTCAACCTGTATTGGTAAATTTGTATTCTTTTTTTTGAACAGCGGCCTCCCCATTGTAAGCTTCTGGATCCACCCCTGGTTACGTGAATGACTAACAAGTGACAAGGGAGGAAGGTGTGTTCCACACAGAGGGAACAGCATGTTTAAATGCCTAGAGATTTGAAAGTGCATGGCATGTGATAGGGGCCCCAGCCTCATCATCCTCTTTACACATACTGCTTGTGGTCTCACCAGCCTCACCCTTTCCCACCTCCATGCCTTCATCCATGCTGCTCCCCAATCTGGTACACCCTCTCCACGACTTCAGTTTGTTTAAATAATATAAACTTCAAGGCTCAGTTCTGTCACCACCTCTTCTAGGAAGCTCCCCAGGCTCTCCCCTTGTCTGGATTCTTTATAGTTGCTGGTGGATGTCATCATAGCTTGCTTCTAGCGGTCAATTATCTTTTTCATGCCTGTATATGAGACTCCCAGAGATGGGATGATTCTTGCAAGTGAGCATCTGGCCCCTGCTCACAAATGGGCAGGATGGGACTTCACTGCCTTTCCAGGCAGCCTGCTTAGATTTTAAGCAGCTACCACCAAGCCCAAACTGCCTGGCTCCCCAGGGATCTGGTGCAAGTCCTGTTCCCACCGTGGTTGCTTCTGCAGGCTGTCTCCTTCTGTCTCCTCTTCTGACGTCCTGGAGGTCATAGTTGCTCCAGGGGAGCTACAGTCCTTCCTGACTTCTGTCCCTTCCTTTGTGAAGGGACAGCTCTAATGGCAGCCACATGCTCTGATGAGTCATGGTTAAGAGCAGCATCTGGGGCCAGGAGGTGGTGGCTGGTTAACTCTTCATGGGCCAGTGGCTCTCTCTGCCAGAAGATCAGGTCAGGTGGAGACACCCGCCTCAGGGCTCGGTGCACAGTGGACATTTGGGGAGTGTTGTGGGTGACCCCCACACAGGCACTGGGAATGCAGGGGAGAGGGGGCCAACGGGGAAAGGGGCCAGAGTGTTGGCTTTGGATTCAGGAGGGATGGATTCCAGTCCTAGCTTGCCACTTATTAGGTGAGTGACCATGCGTGAATCAAATGAACCCCATCCCTCAGTTTCCCCATCTGTAAAATAGCAATTATGGGGATCATTTGAGAAGGCAGTGTAAACTGCCAGCTAGCAGCGAGTGCTAAACCGCGTTTTTCCCGCCTTCTGGTCTCGTGCAGTCACTCAGTGGGCGAGATGGTGGGATTAAAATCCAGGCCTGAGTCTGGGGGCTGTCTTTGTCTGCACGAATGCCCCCATTAATGCGGGAGGATGGTGACGGCTCAGGTGGGGGCCGCTGCGGGGCGGAAGCTGTGGGGAGGAGAAGTGACAGTAAAGTGGACCTCAGGTCCCGGAGAAGAACTTCTAACGCCAGATAGGTGGGGACGTATGAGGAGGGCGCGAGCTCCCAGCCCGGGCGGTGCCTGAGCAGAGGGCGTCGGGCTCTCACCTGTCGGAGCGGGGGTGGGGGCCGCCCAGATCCCCCGGCGGTGCGGGAGCGCGGGTCGCCGCGGGCGGCCATGGCCTTACCGTGCGGGTGGGGAGACCGAGGCTCGGCCCGGCCCCGCCGCCTTCCCCGCCCCCGGCGCGCCCCTCCCCGGCCGCAGCGTCCGCGACCGCACAGCGCCCGGCTCCGGGTTCCGGCGGCAGCACCTGGGCCGCGATTGGCGTCCGGCTGGGGCAGCGCCGCCCGCGCCCCTCGGCGATGACCTCGGCCGGCGGCGCCCCAGGAGCCCTGCCCGCGGGGTAAGTGCGCGGCTGGGAGGCCCGGGGGCGCGGGCGGCGCGGGTTGGGGCCTGGGCAGGTGGTGGGCGCCGCGCCAGGCCTCCCCCGCGCACCGGCCTGGGGCCGCACTGCGGCTTCCAGCCCCCACCCCGCCCGATCCCTGGGAGCCGCCGCCGCCGTCAGGAGTGGGGGCGGGGGGCTGCGAGGAGATGGAGGCGCGGGGACCCCGGGTCGGTCACTCACCTTCTGGGTCCCAACTTTCTCACGGAGCTGTAGTCACAGACACGTTCAGAGCAGCCTTCCCCACCTGCCTCGTGGCGTTCACTCCTGTGGGGTGGGCCCTGTTACTCTCATCCCCGTTACAGATGAGGAAACTGAGGCACAGCACTTAAGTGACTTGTCATCGGTCACCCAGGAGGTAAGAGTTGGGGGTGGGATTTGAACTCAGTTCTGTCTGTTGTCAGATCCCCCCACCCCATCATCTTTAGGGACATTAGGGGAACTTAAACGGCTAAGGTTTGGGCCAGCCGGGCCCACTGGGTGCAGCAGGAACCTGGGTAGTAAAAAGTGGGTGTTGTCACCTTCAACGTGGCTCTCCTGCCCAACCCTACCCACATCCCACTGAGAAACCCCTATGGGACCCCTACCTAGATCACCCCCCATAGCAGTGACAGCTGCTACTGCCAGGAGACCTTCAGCAACTCTCTGCTTTTCCTGGGCCCCAGTGGGCAGGGCACGGGGCAGCTGCTAGGAGCCCTGACTGCTGGGAAGTTGCTGGGCAGAGAGCCGGCCCAGGTGAGCTGGGAGGAGGGCTCACCCTGCCTGGAGCCTCACCACCACTGACAATATTTGCTAAGGGCCCGAGGCTTGACACATGAACAGGGAGGTGACGGGGCTGGTGCCAGCTGGCAGCTGGAAGCCTCCACTGGGCTTGCGTGTGTGTGGCTCTATCAGGGCTTGGAAGCTGGGTTGCTGGGGGACACCCTGGCCTGGGAGAGGGTTGCCTGGTGAGTTTAAGCTTGATCATTTTTGTTGTGTGACTTTGGCCAAGTCCTTTACCCTTCCTAGACTTCTGGTCCCTCCTGTGGAAAACACGGAGAAATGGGGCTGGCTGCTCCTTTCCTGTTCTGGGCCCAAGTCTTTGTAAAGCTGGAGGTTGGGTAGGTTCCTTCTGCGCAGCCCTGACTGAGTACCACCACCCTGCTGGGTCCAGAAAAGTGGTTTCCAGGAGAGAAGGCGGGCATGGAGCAAGGTATCTATCAAAGAAGTCTAGACTCCCTGGCTGAAAACCACATTCATCCCACTTCCTTATATGCTTACATCCCTGCCTAAGTGCCCTCTACAACCCCGGGCTCCTCTGGCCCTGCTGCAGGCCTCAGGACAGCAAGCTTGCTCTTCTCACGCTGGTGGGTCTTCCTCATGAGAAACTGTACCTGCCTCTCTGCATGCCTGCCCACTCTTCTTTGAAGCCACCTGTCCATCTGTCCCCACCCCTGGTTAGGGTCATCCTGGTGGGGTCTGAGCAGAGGAGGGCCACACGCAGCGGGACCAATCTCACCTTCACTACAGAGACACTCACTCAACAGACACTCAGCGAGGCCTGCTCTGGGCCCAGATGGTCATTGGTGAACAAATCAAGCCTTAAATCTACCTCTTTAAAAATTATGAAATATTGGCCGGGCGCGGTGGCTCACGCTTGTAATCCCAGCACTTTGGGAGGCCGAGGCGGGCGGATCACGAGGTCAGGAGATCGAGACCACGGTGAAACCCCATGTCTACTAAAAATAGAAAAAAAAATTAGCCGGGCGTGGTGGCGGGCGCCTGTAGTCCCAGCTACTCGGAGAGGCTGGGGCAGGAGAATGGCGGGAACCCAGGAGGCGGAGCTTGCAGTGAGCCGAGATTGCGCCACTGTACTCCAGCCTGGGCGACAGAGCGAGACTCTGTCTCAAAAAAAAAAAAAAAAAAATTATGAAATATTTTAAGCCTTCAGAAAAATATAGCAAATAGTAAAATGAACTCACAAACCCTTGCCACCCAACTTTGTCAGATATTTACATTGTGCCCCATTTATTCTATATTCTTTTTAAGAAATAAACCATAGTAGAGACCCTTGAAAGTCTTGTGGAAACCTCTTCCCTCCTTCCCTCTCCAAATTAATTGCCATCCTGAATTTAGGTTTTATCGTTTCCCTGTTTTTATTCTTTTGTTCAGTGTGTGTAAGTCTTAAAAATATGTAGTTTGTTCTTACTTCAAAGTTTTCTGTGAATGGAGTCTTATAGCATGTGTTATGCTGCAGCTTGCATTTTCACACTCAACTTCAGGTCTCAGATTTAGCCTTGATCCTGCAGCTCTTGTCCTGCTTGCCCTGATGTGTGATATACCACCCTATGTAGACACCTCCATTTGTTTATTTATCCTTCTTGATGGATGTCGAAGTGTTCCCAGTGTCTTGTTATTCAGACAGTGAATATTCTTGTACGATGGTCCTTTGCACATGTGTTTCACGAGGGTGCCCCCTAATAGTGGAATTGCTGGGTTGTGGGATATGTGCACTCGATCTAAAATAAAAATAAAATAAAATAAAAAATAGAGACAGGATCTCACTTTGTTGCCCAGGCTGGTCTCAAACTACTGGGTTCAAGCAGTCCTGCCTTGGCCTCCCGAAGTGCTGGGATTACAGGCGTGAGCCACCGCGTCTGGGCCACTCAATCTTTTAAAGTTATTTAGTTTCATTATAAAGTCAGTGCTACTTGATCAAGAAATGATGATACGGCTGCATGCAGTGGCTCATGCCTATAATCCCAGCACTTTGGGAGGCCCACGCAGGCTGATGACTTGAGATCAGGAGTTTGAGATCAGCCTGGCCAACATGGTGAAACCCTATCTCTACTAAAAATACAAAAATTAGCTGGGCATGGTGGCACACACCTGTAATCCCAGCTACCCGGGAGGCTGAGGCAGGAGAATCTCTTGAACCCGGGAGGCAGGGGTTGCAGTGAACCCAGATAGTGCCATTGCACTCCAGCGTGGGCGACAGAGCGAGCTTCTCTCAAAAAAAAAAAAAAAAAAAATCGCAATACATAATTTTAGAAAAAATAATAATTACTCACATTTTCTGAGTACTCTTGTGCTTTCCATAGTCTTAGTCGTTCTTCACAAAAACCGTGGGAGGTAAGTACTGTCATTCCCATCTCCTTCATGAGGAAACGGAGGCTCATAGAGGGTATGGAACATTCCCAAGGTTATCCAGCAAGGAATAGCTGCAGCTTGAGTCTAGGGTTGTCTGCTTTCAGAACTCTTGCAGGCCACACTGCATTAGGTCATGCTACATCACTCCGTGATACATTTATGTGCAGCTAAGGGGGACTCTTTGGAAGGACAGTCACAGTCATTTTTGCAATTTAGAAAGATCACTTCAGAAGCAACAGATCCCCACGGACAGATTATTTTACTCGTTGAGCCAAAGTTCCCCTCAGTGGTGGAGCAGGGATTAAAATCCAGCTCTGACTGCAGTTGGCTTCCTGAGCGACCGCTCTGCTGCCTCATCCACCCCACACCCACCTCATTCTGACTGGGATGGAGGTAGGAGGATTTTCTGTTCTCAGTGGGAACTGAGGGTCTCCCAGCTCTACCCAGATCTGCCCATGAGGCACAGAAGTAGCAGTCCAAGCCAACTATAGTAGAGAAGTGAGAGGGCAGGGGAGAGTGGGGGTAGCTCTGGGCTACCTGACACCCCCTCCCACCCTCTAGCTCCCTTCTCATTTGGGCCTCAAGTGTGGGTGGGCTCTGAATAAGACAGCCGCCACCACTGTGCCAGAGCTCCTGGCATTGGCCACCAGCTCTGCTCCATCCAGCCCAGCACCTCTTCTCCACGTCCCTTTCCTCGGTCCCCAACACACAGTGGAGAGACCACCATCACCACAGGAATAGATGTCACCTGGGCCAGGCAAGGTGTCCCGGGAAAAGAAAGGTCTCGGAGACACAAGGGCAGCCTGTGGAGAAATGGAGTCCTCAGTCTCAGCCAGGTGAGGGGAAAGGTTTGGCGCTGTTGCTTCCACAGAATGCATTTTTGTCTTCTCCCAGGCTCCTGAATGGAGCCTGACTGCGTTCCTGTCTTCACTGCCTGTCCCTGCTTATCTATCAAAGACAGACAAGGGTGCCTGCTGGCAGGACTGAGTAAAATAATGCAGTCATCAATTTAGATAACTTGAAGTGGTAATCTTTGTGGTGATGGGTGGTTGTTAATGCTATTATTAAGTCAAATGGGGCGGAGGTCTCCAGCCTTCCTGAGCTCTCTAGCCACCGCAGCCTCACCCCTCCATTTAGCTGGCCTTCCAGAGCCTCTGTCTTCCAAGCCCTTCCAGAACGCTTGTACCTCCTAACTGTGGTGTCATGCCTCCAGCCCTGTGTGTGTGCTGTTTCCCCTTCTTAGACTTCTTTCTCCATCTTGTTCTCAGTTTGATGGCATTTTCCTTGATGCCATCCTACTTCCATGATGCCATCCTCCTTCCACTCAGCCTCCTCAGTGCCCCAGCCTGAGTTAGAGGTGTCTTCTGGACCCCTTTGGCCCCCAGTGATTCCCATGATCACAGCCCTGAGCACTGTAGCGGTCGCTGCCCTGTCTGCATCTGTCTTCCGTAGGCGGTGAGCTCCTGAAGAGGCAGGCCTAGGTCTGTGTCCCCAGAGCCCAGTCCCAGGCATAGCCTACAGCACGAGATTTGTGGGTGCTTGTGGGAGGGAAGGAGGGAGGAAATCAGCCCTGGGTTCAGCTCACTCCCAGTCTCGGGGAGGTCACCGCAGACAGCCTCATCCCCATTAAGAGGTACCGGGGCTGCCAAGGGAAGGACTGTGCCCCTTTGCATTGACTGTCCATCCGGCCTGGATCTTTCTCTCCAGGTAGACCAAGTAGACAGGACCTCTTCCTTGGTGGGGGATGGAGATGGTGACGGGTGGGTGTGTGTGCAGAAATGGGAGGCAGGCTCTTGGCTCAGAAATTGTTTAGAGGTTGGCATAAACCACAACAATGGGCTTGACTCCCTGGGGCTGAGCTGATGGGCACTGGCTCAGGCAGAAACTTGGGTTAGAATGCATGCTTGGATGTGTGACCTTAGCCAAGTTACCCGTCCTCTGTGCCTCAGTTTCCCCATCTCCAATAGGTGTGGAGGGGTAATAATCCCATTTCACAGGGCATTTTGAGAGCAGTTAGAATGCCAGTTAAACACCCAGGCAGTAGATGCTCACTGCCGCTTCACTGATTGATCCAACAGAGATGAATGGCTTGAACACCAGTCACTAGGCTATGCCCTGGGCACAGAGACAGACACCATCCCAGCCTCTGAAGAGAGGGGCAGGGGCTGCATCAGGTGGGGTCTTTTAGGCCATGGAAAGGAACTTGGCCTTTACCCTAAGAGCAATGGGAAGCCAGGGAAAGATTTTAAGTCCAGAAGTGACATTTGTGGTTTTTTTTGTTTGAGATGGAATTTTGCTCTTGTTGCCCAGGCTGGAGTGCAATGGTGCAATCTCTGCTCACCACAACCTCCGCCTCCCACGTTCAAGGGATTCTCCTGCCTCAGCCTCCGTGGTAGCTGGGATTACAGGCATGTGCCACCACGCCCGGCTAATATTGTATTTTTAGTAGAGATGGGGTTTCTCCATGTTGGTCAGGCTGGTCTCGAACTCCCGAACTCAGGTGATCCGCCCGCTTCGGCCTCCAAAAGTGCTGGGATTACAGGCATGAGCCACCACGCCCAGCCAGATGTGGGTTTTCAAGATGTATCTTTGGCAATTATGGGAGAGACAGGTTAGAGGAAATAATGCTTCCAACATTCTGTCTCAAAGAAACTACCTAGAGGCGGGGATGAGTTACAACAAACATCCTTTAAAGTACATTCCTGGCCAGGGGCAGTGGCTCACGCCTGTGATCCCAGCACTTTGGGAGGCTGAGGCGGGTGGATCACCTGAGGTCAAACACCTGAGGAGTTTGATACCAGCCTAGCCAACATGGTGAAACCTCATCTCTACTGAAAATACAAAAAATTAGTCGGGCATGGTGGCGGGAGCCTGTCATCCCAGCTGCTTGGGAGGCTGAGGCAGGAGAATAGCTTGAACCTGGGAGGAGGAGGTTGCTGTGAGCTGAGATCGCACTACTGCTCTCCAGCCCGGGCAACAGAGCAACACCCTGTCCTAAATAAATAAATAAATAAATAAATAAAAATAATAATTAAGTACATTCCTGAGCTCCCACAGAAGTAACAGAAACCCCCTCCAGCCAAGAGTGAAGAGAGAACTGAAGTCAGGCTGGCAAACAAGATGAAGCCACAGCAACCTTAGGCTATTTACACATTTCAGAAATCTATAGCCAGGAGTTTCAACGGCCACTCAACAGATGGGAAAGAAGGTCTTAGGCCTACACAGTTACAGTTTGAGGAGCTGGAACTTAGCATCCCCCGACTCAACACTTAAATCTGGGACCCTCCAAGGGCTACAGCCTCAGTGAATAGGAAGATTGGCTAGAAAAAAGGTCCGCCCCCACCAGCAAAGCGAGACAGCATTTCTGGTGGGAAAAAAAGACTCCCTAAAAAATTATAAATACTGGTCTGCCATCACACAAACTTTGGGTTTGATGGCACACCACTACCTTTGTGGTCCTGGAAACCATAAACTTAAAAAAGTAACTTAAATGGTCTCAGGGTGGTAGTTCCCCCGGGAACCCGGCCAAAGTAAATGAAAAATCCTTCCTGGAGCAATGTATCCTGTCCCACAGTCCCTTTGGATCTGTCAAACATGAATTTCTAATATAATTGCAAAACACACAAGGAAATAAGCCACTGTGAGCAGCAGGCACCAGAAACAAGAAAGAGCAGAATTAGTTTCCTTGAAAGTCTAAAATGCTAGAATTATGAGATATAGAATAGAAATAATTAGGTTTAAAATGTATAAAGGAATTGAAGATGGACTTGAGGCAGGGAACGTAATACTACCCCAAATAACTAAGATTTGAAAAAGAACCAAGTGGAATTTCACAAAATGAAAAATATAGTCATTGAAATGAAAAATTCAGTAGATAGGATAAGTAGCAGGTCAGACACACCTAATGAGAGAGCTGGTGAAATGAAAGAAATTACTCAGGGTCTAACAGAGAGCCCAAGAGATGGTATAGAAGTTAGTTAAGAGACATGAAATATGGAATAAAAAGGTCTAACAGAGAAGAGAGAAGAAGGTGGAAAGAGTGGAATGGAGAGTGTTCCAACAGACCTGGGTAAAGATGGTGCTGGCCTGGACCAGAAGGTATTGGGCATAGAAGGGGTTGATTGAGAGATGTTAGGAAGTAGGCTGTGGCTTACACGTATAATCCCAGCACTTTGGAAGGATGAGGTGGGAGGATCACTTGAGCTCAGGAGTTCGAGACCAGCCTGGGCAACATATGAGACCCTATCTCTGTAAAAATTCTTAAAAAAAAAAAAGGAAGTAGAATTGATGGGGTTTAGTGTTTAGTGGAGTTTAGTGATGGAGGGGATGACAGAGGCCAGAGAAGGGATATGGCAAAGATGATTATCAGATTTTTGACTTGAGGAATCGGGTAGAGGAGTGTTGCTCTTTAAAAAATGGAGGACAGGCATAGTGTCTCACGCCTGTAATCCCAATACTTTGAGAGGCTGAGGCAAGAGGATCACTTGAGCCCAGGAGTTCATTGAGACCAGCCTGGGCAACATGGCAAGACCCCATATGTACCAAAAAAAAGAAAGGCAAAGACTGGGGGAGAACAGATTGGGAGAATGAACAAGAGTTCAGTTTTGAAAAAGACGTTTCAATTTGCCTGGGAAGATCTGCTGATGCATCTCAGAGCAGGAGACTTTACAGCTGGGCCTTAAGGTATATGTAGGAGTTTACCTGGTGGAGAGGGAATTTCTTTTAACTAACTTTTGGGAAATAGGATTTCCCTTCAGGGAGAGCATCAAGCCCCTTTCTGGAACATTCTTTCACTCAAAGGAGGCCCCTTGAGAAGAGGCATTATGAAAACATCAAATGGACAGGGCTTCTGGGATCTCTTAGTTTCATCTCTCATTTTTATATGGGAAAGCTGAGACCCAGAAAAGTCAGGAGTTTGCTTTCCTAGCCTTAGACTCTTCATTCATTCATTCATTCATTTACCTAACAGATATTGATTAAAAGCCTACTTTGTACCGGATACTAGTTGCTAGGGATACAGCAGTTAAAGATTCTTGCTTCTTGGAGCTTATAGTTTAGTGGAGCAATGTATCCTGTCCCACAGTCCCTTTGGATCTGTCAAACATGAATTTCTAATATAATTGCAAAACACACAAGGAAATAAGACAATAAACACAAAAATAAGTAAAATATGTCAGAGGGTGGTAAAAGCTATAGAGAAACATAGGGACTGGAAAGGGCTCAGGTATTCTGGAGGAGCCATTGGCAGAGTGAATTTGAAAGGCCCTGGGCCTCTTGCATGGGGCCGCTGACCCTCGAAGCCCATTGTGACAACGTCTGGGATTCTAGAGTCCAGGCCTGGGGGAGGGGGAGGCCTTGGAGAAGGAGGAGGGAAAAAGAGGCTGTGGGATTTATTGGGTGGGCTGCACCCCCCCGGGGGGCAGCAGAGCCCAATGGGTCAGAAGGGCCACAAAGACTCCCTTTACCCGTGTGGAGGGTAAGATAATTAATTCCTGAGGCCCGTTTGCACCTTGCCCTTGGCCCCTCCCCCCGCCTCCATCAGATCTCAGATGACATACCCTTCTGCTCCCCCTCCCACCCTTGGGAACACAAAGAGGTGGGTCCAAATTGTCCCTGCGTCTCAGTACAGAGTGGCAGCCTGGAAGAGCTCGTGACAGGCACCCAAGGCTGGCCAGGGAGGCTGAGTAGACCCAGGGAGGCTGTGAGGCTCTGTTCCAGCCAGGAGAGGCTGGAGGGCTGGAGGGCCCCTGTGTCATGCCCCACATCTCTTCCCCCAGGACTCCTGAGAGCAGCCTCCACGAGGCCCTGGACCAGTGCATGACCGCCCTGGACCTCTTCCTCACCAACCAGTTCTCAGAAGCACTCAGCTACCTCAAGCCCAGGTGAGGCTGAAGCCCCGGTTGGGTAGGGGGTGTGCGTGACGGTCAGGGAGAACCAGAGGTCTTGTATGAGAGGAACCCTGTGTAACTAAATGCCTTCGGTTTTTGGGTCACCAGGACCTCTGAGAAGTCCCATAAAAATGGCTCAGGCTCCATTTCATGGCCTGCGTGCAGCCAGGCCCTCTCCAAGGTCACTGTGACTTACTTCTCCTTAGGCTCTTGAGGGTTCTTCACATTTCGTTACTTGTTCCTGCAGAATCCACTTGGAGTTTCTTCCTCACCAGCTCTCACACGACTCCTTTGTTTATTTTTCCCCAAAGCACTAAAGACTTAGGTTGCCTGCTTTCCTGGGTGTTTTAGGGCAATCAAGAGGGCTGCTTGCTTGACCATTTCCTTGAGTGCTCACTGCCATGTTTCTGTAAATACAAATCAATAATGTGCATATACTCCTTTTTCTTTACTTAACACTTTTTCTCAGTTTTAAAAATTGAGATATAATTCAGATACCATAAAACTCACCCTTTCTTATGACTTTAAAACATTTATTGGGCTGGGTGTGGTGGCTCACACCTGTAATCCCAGCACTTTGGGAGGCCAAGGCGGGCAGATCACTTGAGGTCAGGAGTTCAAGACCAGCCTGGCCAACATGGTGAAACCCCATCTCTACCAAAAATATAAAAAATTAGCTGGGTGTGGTGGTGTGTGCCTGTAATCCCAGCACTTTGGGAGGCCAAGGTGGGCAGATCACTTGAGGTCAGGAGTTCAAGACCAGCCTGGCCAACGTGGTGAAACCCCATCTCTACCAAAAATATAAAAAGTTAGCTGGGTGTGGTGGTTTGTGCCTGTAATCCCAGCTACTCAGGAGGCTAAGGAAGGGGAATCACTTGAACCCTGGAGGTGGAGGTTGGAGGTTGCAGTGAGCCGAGATCGTGCCACTGCACTCCAGCTTGGGTGACACAGCAAGACTCCGTCTCAAAAAAAAAAAAAAAAACGGAAAACATCTATTGATAGACGAGAATTTAGCTTTCTTACACCCCTGCCCCACCTTCCTTCCCTCATCTTTCTCTTGTCATTATATCACAATATTGGGATAAATCAATAATCAGTGTTTAACTAGGCATGGTGGCTCATGACTATAATCCCAGCACTTTGGGAGGTCGAGGCAGGTAGATCGCTTGAGCCCAGGAGTTTGAGACCAGCCTGGACATGGTGAAACCCCATATCTACAAAAAAAATACAAAAAATTAGCTGGGTATGGTGGTGTGTGCCTATAGTCTCAGCTATAGTGTATAGTAGCTATAGTCTCAGCTACTCGGGAGGCTCAAGTGGGAGGATTATATGAGCCCAGGAGGTTAAGATGCAGTGAGCTGTGACCTTGTGCACCACTGCACTCCAGCCTGGGCAACAGAGCAAAACCCTGTCTCAAAAAAAAAAAAAAAAAAAAAAAAAGGCTGGGCGCGGTGGCTCTCGCTTGTAATCCCAGCACTTTGGGAGGCCGAGGCGGGCGGATCACGAGGTCAGGAGATCGAGACCATCCTGGCGAACATGGTGAAACCCCGTCTCTACTAAAAATACACAAAATTAGCCGGGCGTGGTGGCGGGCGCCTGTAGTCCCAGCTACTCGGAGAGGCTGAAGCAAGAGAACAGCGTGAACCCGGGAGGCGGAGCTTGCAGTGAGCCGAGATCACACCACTGCACTCCAGCCTGGGCGACAGAGCAAGACTCCGTCTCAAAAAAAAAAAAAAAAAAAAAAAAGAAAAGAAAAGAAAGAAATAATCACTGTTTACCTTACTATACCTTTGTGATTAATGCTTATTGCAAAGACAATCATGTGTGAGACTGTTTCCTTCTAGAGTTAACAATTTTCTTGCTTTTCCCATTGGCCTAATTTGCTAAACATTTATCTGTAAGTCTTTATAACCACTCCATCAGATCATCCTATCGTGAGTTTTTCCCAAAATGCTGAAACCTATCAAGTAAGCACTCAGTACCCCCCTCATTTTCCTGGAAACCTATCCTTGGGAGGATAGGCATGTCTTCTGGCTCCTCCCGGCTGTTTCCTGGAGCTCCTTTGCTTTTCTCCTGTTTCTTTGATTCCAGGTCTTGTCTCTTGTGTCCCCCTCGTTTGCCAGGGAATGTCCTACAGAAATTCCCTAAGAAAGGCCGGGCACAGTGGCTCATGCCTGTAATCTCAGCACTTTGGGAGGCTGAGGTGGGTGGATCATTTGAGGTCAGGAGTTCAAGACCAGCCTGGCCAACATGGTGAAACCTCGTCGCTACTAAAAATACAAAAATTAGCCGGGCATGGTGGCGAGTGCCTGTAATGCCAGCTACTCGGGAGGCTGAGGTGGGAGGATCGCTTGAACCCAGGAGGTGGAGGTTGCAGTGAGCAGAGATTGCTCCATTGCACTCCAGCCTAGGTGACAGAGTGAGACTCTGTCTGGAAAAAAAAGAAAAAAAAGAAATTTTCTAAGAAAGACTTGCATAAATATATTTTTTTCCCTAAGAATTTTGAATACCTTGCTTCAGTGTTCTAGCATTTACTGTAGCTGTGAGAATCGAAATTCTTCTTACTTACTCCTTCTCCAGAAAGGTTTAGGATTGGCTCTTGTATTTCTGAAAATCTGGAATTTTACCATGATGTGTGGCAATGAAGTCTTTTTTATTCTGGATTGTTATGCGGGCTCTCAGTTCTGGGAAATGCTCTTGTACGATGGTTCCATCTTGTTTCCCTTTCCTGGGCTTTCTTTAACTCACCGTTTGGACCTCCTAGGTCAGTCCTCTTCTGAGCCTTTTCCCTCTCCCTCTCCTTTTTCCCATTGCTTTATCTTTTTATCTCGTCTGAGTTTTGGAAGATTTCCTCACCCTTCTCATTAATTCCTTCTGTTGACTTCTTTATCTCTGTAATCATATGATTAATTTCCTGGTATTCTTTATTCTCTGAATGTTCTTTTTTCCCTGTAACATCTTCTTCTTGGTTTATGGTGCACTAACTTCTTTATATCTATATTTGGAATATGAGGCCCTTAGGACAGTGCCTGGCATATATTAAGTATCTAATAAAGTATTTATTGTTATTATTGTCACAGAATATTATTTCTCTTTAAAATGGTTCGTTCTTTTCCTGCATAACTAGGCTTTCTCCGTGTTCCTGGAGTCTGTTTAATGGGGGAATCCTCTTCTCATGGGGTGCTTTCTTCAAAAACCCAACCATCCCCGGCTATCTGTCTAGTCTTGTTTAAGAATGAGTTCATGCAAAGGCCAGCTGGGAGGTCTGTGCCAAGCTGCCTTGTAGTTAGTGGGGTTGGCTTTGGATGACCTGGCAGAGAGCTGGCCCCCAGATGTCAGCACCTGGGATGGCTTGGCTTCTCCAGAGAGGAATCCTCCATTTCTCAGCCTGGACAAAGAGCCCTGGCGGCCTGAATTGGGAGACTAGGGGCTGGGGTCTAATCATCTCTGCCACCTATTACCCCTAGTCCCCCTCTTTTCAGCTCCAGCTTGTCCCCTGCACCCAAGCCCCAAGGAAAAGTGAATGCTGAGGCCGGGGGACTGGTTTCCACAAGTCCCCAGGCCTGACCTGTTCAATTTCTGTAGACATGATGGACCCATCTTTCTCCCATCTAGGGTCAGTGGCCCAGCTTCTGGGGTGGGGTGGGTGTTCCAGGGCATGTGACAGTCTCCATCCCTCACTCCCACCCTCTGAGGGGCCCTGGCTTGAGGGGGTCAGGCTGGGTGGGTCAGGGCCTGCAGCAAGAGCGTGGCCATGGCCTGAGGCAGGCCCAGCCGCAGCCTGCTCTGTCTTGGAATGTCCGGGTTTCCCTCTCAGTTTTCTTGGAAGGCTCCCCAGCTCCTGCTTCTCCCCTAGTCATTTCCTGTCGCTCACTCGAGCCTAGACCCCAGACCATAGCCACCCTCCTGCACTGGAAACCAGCTGCCCAGGACACAGCTGCTCAGCCTGTCCCACACCCCAAGCACAGACGCCTCAGGCGCCTTTCTCCTCACCCACCGAAGCCCCAACAAGGCCGTGCCTCAGCCTGCTCTAAACTGCCTGCAGACTTGGGGCCAACAGAAGGGAGTCGAAACACAGGAGAAAATACTAAAACCAAAGGCCGTGGCTGCGCCTGGGTCCTCAAGCTGTCCCTGCCACAGGGTCCCTGAAAGGGCTTTTCCCTCTGTGGCCCCCTCACCTCAGGAGGGCATTCTAACAGGAGTCCTGTAGCACTCAGGATCCCCAAAGGAAACCCTTGTCCTAACAGAGACACCCCAGGAAACCAGTCTTCCCATGGAGCCACCTGTCACCTCACGTGGGAAGCAGCGCAGCTTCTGTTTCTTAGCCCCTGCCTTATTCCAGAAAAGGATCCTTTCTTTCTTTCTTTTTTTTTTTTTTTGTTTGTCTGTTTGTTTTTGAGACGGAGTGTCACTCTGTTGCTCAGGCTGGAGTGCAGTGGTGCGATCTCGGCTCACTGCAACCTCCACCTCCTGGGTTCAAGCAATTCTTCTGCCTTAGCCTCCCAAATAGCTGGGATTGCAGGTGCGTGCCACCACGCCCAGCTAATTTTTTATATTTTTAGTAGAGATGGCGTTTCATGATTTTGGCCAGGCTGGCCTCGAACTCCTGACCTCTGGTGATCCGCCCACCTTGGCTTCCCACAGTGTTGGCATTACAGGCGTGAGGTACCACACCAGGCCCTTTCTTTCTTTTTGAGTTTAACAGTTTTCCTCCAAATAGTAATGTCAGTAGCACACTCCCCCCATACCACCTGTGACAACCCAAAATGTCTCCAGAAATTGCCACATGTCCTCACTTTGGGAGTGGGAATACCCTGGCACTTCCATTGAGAGCCATGGGTCTAGAGAAAATAATTCTTGCTAGAAAACAGCCTCCCTTCCTCACTGATGGCCACCGAAGCTTCAGAAGATGTTGGGCCCAGTGTCATTCGCTGTTCTTCACTGAACACACATTGTCTCATTTAATTGTCCTGGTCCCATGCAGTGGGGGATGGTGCTTCTCTTTCTCTCCGCGTGGGGCATCTGGGCTTTCCTAGCTCCCTTCCCCGCCTCGCCTCTTTTTTCCATAAGTCACGCCTTTGAGTAGCGTTGTCTGTGCTTCTAGCGTATTTCACTTAGCACTGAGTCTGACCTGATGCACTGTCTCTGCGACATGGAGGCTACTGCTTTGGGCTTTCTTGAATTATATGATCGTGGTTAATAAACGGCAGACTGGGATTCGGATCCAGGTCCTCCAGCTGCACAAACCACACACCGACTGCTGTGTGTGTGGTTTGCCGTCCCCCTTGGGTTGGCGGCATTTACCTTGGGCGGGGCCTCACATCTGCCTCCCCCAAACCGCGAGGAGTGAAGGAGGTGGAAAGGGTGCACCGGGGGCACGTGTGGCGGTGCAGCAAGTTCAGGGTGTGCCCTTGAGTGTTCTGTAGTTTCTCTGAGGGAAGAGGCAAGGTCACCTGCCAAGAGCAAGGGGCCAGGTGGTGTTGCAGGGATAACCAGGAGAGGGGAAGAGGTGTTTCTGGGCAGGATGCTGGGCCTGGCCGAGGCTGAGGCCCCAGCCCAGCCTGTGTCTGTCTGTGTAGGGGCAGCTTTCTCCAGCATTGCTCAGTGGCCGTGTGGAGAAGGTGGGTGGTTGCATGGCTCCTGAGCTGGGCTCGTAGCTGGGTTTAGCAAAAGGTTGGCAGGCTTGGCATTGAGTATGTTGACGAGAGAGAGAGACTGGTATGAGGACACTAGGCTAAGCAGTCAGGAAGAGGGGACAGGCTGGAGGAGGGAGGATGGGCAGCGGGAGTGATGAGCCAGTACAGGCAGGTCAGGAGGCTTATAGCTGGGAAGGTGGCGGTATCCTTTAAGACTCCAGAAGCAGAGCCATTCTGTGTGATGAAGACAAGGTGACTCAAAGGATGGAGGTGGTTGGGCACCTGTCACTGGTTCATTCAGCAACAGCCTTTGAGCACCCTTCTGGGCCCGGCAGTGTGCTAGGTGCTGGGGCTCCATTACTGAGCAAGATGTGGGCTATTCTCAGGGTCCAGTAGGGAAATGGTGAAACAAGCAATAAGGGGTGCCGAGAACTACCCAGGGACCCCACTTCCTATGGGAAAGGGACTAGTCAGGAGGGCTGCCTCATTCCCTGGGGCTCATTGCCAAATAGAAATTCAGGGTCATTTGTTCAAATATTATTAAAATTTAAAGACAGTGACAGCAGAGAATTAAACCAAACACGGGCCCTTTTTAGGTACAGGCCCTGTACAACGGCATAGACCACACACCCATGAAGCTGCCCTGGAAGGCTTACGGGAAAAAGTGACATTTACACTGAGATGAACTGGATGAGAAGTAGTCAGCCAGATGGAGGGGGCGTTTCTAGGCAGAGGGAACAGCCTGTGCAAAGGCTGGGCAGTGAATGAGGGTCTGGAGTATCTGAGAGATGGAGACACTCACCCTGGCTGGAGTGGGAGGAGCTGAGGCCGGTCCCAGAAGGAAGAGGGCAGGGTGATGGACGGCGGACTGGGGATGGGGAGTCCATAGAAGCAACTTGGGCTGGAGAGGAAGACAATGAAGTGGGGTCTGAAAGGACCAGAAAGTGGAGTAGTGGGAGCTTCAGTGAGCACGAAGGGGCAGAGACTTGGAGAGGCCGAGGGGCTGCCTCTGCCTTCCAGTGCCCTCCCTATCCTGACAGCTGGTCTGGGCCCAAGAAGGTGGGACCCCAGTAGACATGTCCCAGAGTGAGGGGACAGCTCAGGAATGAGGGGACTGGTGACCTGGATGATATATATGCAAATAAGAACTTGGGTACAAGCTAAACTTGGAGTGCCTGAGGTTTGAGGGTTGTTATACCTCTGTACCCCATTTCCCAGTTCAGACTAGAGTTGGGGGCTTCCAGGAGGTAGGCTGGGGAGGGGCTAGTATTCTTAGCCACAGGTGCCTGTTGGGGCCTTGGACCTCAGACTAGAAATTCCACTTTGTCTGCCAGCTGCCCGGGTGGGGCTGTCCTTTCTGGGCCCAGCACCAGACAAGGTTCCACAGGTGGGGCTGAGCAGGTGGTGCTGAGTCCCAGGCCGCAGACCTGCAGTGGGAGAGGAAGAGAGAGACAAGGGCTTGAGAGATGGAGAGGCCTGGGGGCTGGGGGTGTTATCTGGGGGATAGGTCTTTGTGCTGCCAGGGAAGCCCCCTCCTCAAGGAGGAGGTTTTTATGCAGGGAAGTGACGCCGGACACAGAGGGACTCATATTTACCGAGCTTTGGTGCAGTGGCCCCTGGCCTGGGTATTCTATTTAAGCCATGCAAAAACCCGTGGGGGAGAAGAGTTAAAGTTTTCCTTCTGCAGGGAAAAACTTAAGGCTCAGAGAGGCTATGAGACATGAGACATGCCAGGTCACACAGCTGGTAGCTGGCAAAGCTGAGACTCCAACCTGTGTCTGAGGGACTCTGAAACCTGGTTCTGACCCCCCACTCTGGGCAGCCTGCTCCTCTCTACAAGCCACTGCCTGCAGATTAAGCAGTCCTGGCAAAGGCCTGGGAGCATCCAGAGAGTGCCCCCGGCTGGCGAGTGGTGGAGCAGCCTTGGTTTCCTTCCTTTGACCCTCAAGGATCACAGGAGTGTCACCCAGAAGTAACTTAATTTACGAGTGTTTTATGAACAGGAAAAGCAGGAAAAGGGGTAAAGTCACATGATTTCACAACCAAACAGCCTGTAAACCTTAGTCATCTCTCTTTCCTCTGAAGTTCCCAGCATAAACCTGGCACTGAGGAGCTTCATAAATAATTCACAAGGAGACCTGGGGAAGGGGGTAAAGGCACTCCCAGTCAGTCCCACAGGCTCGCAGGGACCCGGGCAGGCGGCATTATCGTCCCCCTTTTGCAGAAGCAGAAATCTAGGCCCGGACGTGTTAAGTGACTCCCTCCACATACAGAGAGGACCTGGCGTTGTTCCCGTCCCTCCTTGCCTGTTGCCCTCTCCATGTGATGGACTAAATGCCACCCCCTGCCCCCAACACAACCTTCAGCTGAGGAGCCTGGGGCAATGAAGGAGCAGGGAGCCTGGAGGCTCCTGAGGCCACCTTGGCTCAGCCCTGACATCGGTGCTGAGGACAGAGATGAGTCACACACAAGCTCTGTCCTCGAGGTGCCCACAGTCTGGGGAGAGCTGAGCCTATGCTGATGTCAGTTCAGCGTGGCCCGTGCCTCAGTTACAGATGGAGTCCCTCAGGAGGAGGCCTGGATTCCCAGTGGCCTGGGAGGCATTTGAGGGCCTTGACAGATATGTCAGGAGATGTAGAGGAAGGGCATTTCTTTCTTTTTTAAAAAAATTATTATTACTTTTTAGAGACAGGGTCTCACTATGTTTTTCAGGCTGGTCTCAAACTCCTGGGCTCAAACAATCCTCCCGCCTTGCCCTCCCAGAGTGCTGGGATTACAGGCATGTGCCACCACACCTGGCCGAGGAAGGGCATTGCCATCTGAGGGAGCAGCCTGGGCAAAGGCCCGGAGGAGGGAAATGTGGGATTTTCTCATGGAAGGTCTGTGTGGTTCATTGTGGCTGGGGGTGCAATCTTGAATGTGACCAGATGGGGGTGGGTGAGGAGCAGAAGCATCAAGCGGGCTGGAGAAGTGGGTAGGGCTGGCGTCTCATGGAGCTTTAGCCCCGGCAGGATCTCCTAGGATATGGGAGCCATGGGAAGGTGTAACCATTGGGCACCATGATCAGATGAGGGGAGGGAGTGGGAAGAGGCAGCAGGTGACTAGTGAGGAGGTCCAGGGAAGTGGGGTTGAGGGCGGCCCAGGAGTGGGGTTTGGGCTAAACAGGATCTCACAGACAGGACTTGGGCTCAGCCTGCAGGAGGTGGGGGCAGAAGGCAAGAGGGTGGCACTGGGTGCAGGGAAGGGCAGCCTCTGGCTGACATACACCAATCCCTTTCTCAGTGCTCATGGCAGCTATGCTGCTGCCACCCTTACCGAGCTGATGAGGAACTGAGGCTCAAATCTGGTAGATCACTTAGGGCCACCCAGCAGGAAGAAGGCAAGCTGGAAACAGAATCCGAGGTCTTTTGAGTGCAGTGAGCAGATTAGACCTGACCAAGGCCCTCCCCGTGCCTGGACCTCCAGTCCCCTCGCCTCACTGCAGAATGGAGGAGGGTGGAGATGAGCTGCCCAGGGCCAGCTGCCTCTGGGGCTCTATACAGTGGTGCTCTCAATGTCCCTTCTCTTTTGCAGAACCAAGGAAAGCATGTACCACTCACTGACTTATGCCACCATCCTGGAGATGCAGGCCATGATGACCTTCGACCCTCAGGACATCCTGCTCGCCGGCAACATGATGAAGGAGGCACAGATGCTGTGTCAGAGGTTGGGGGCATTGGGAGCAGGGATCAGAGGTTGGGAGGCCCATCCTTCTGTCACCCTGGCCCATTCCAGGGCCTAACATGCCACTATTTGCACTGCTGCTTTTGGCTAAGAGGTTGTCTCTGCATGTGCTAAGAGCCTTCCCTGTTGGCCCTGCCTCAGGAGCTACGTTGTCTGAGCCAGTCACTGGGCAGCTTTTAGGGACCAGGGTGACAGAGTAGAGGAGAAGGCACCAAGACCTGGGTGGGCAGAAGGGTAGGCCAGGCTGGGCACGAAGAGACATTAAGGAGAGGAACCGAAATGTGGGACAGGTTGGGAGCTGCCAGGAGCAGCATCACCTGGCCAGGAAGCGGGTTGGCCAGGAGCTGCTGTATAGCCCCAGCCCCAGGACTGATCAGGTGATAACTGTCCCCATTTTACCAGTGAAGACACTGAGCCTCAGAGAAGTTAAGTGACTTTTTTGCCAGAATATCAAACCTCTTCTGCCTGACCCCTAAGCCTGTGTTCTTTCTGTTAGCTCTGTCTCTCTAGGAATGTTCTACAGTGTAGCAGAGAGGGGCAGAGACAAGTGTGGCCTCTCTCTAATCCTCACCTGAGGCCCCTCTTTTTCCTCTTCAGGCACCGGAGGAAGTCTTCTGTAACAGATTCCTTCAGCAGCCTGGTGAACCGCCCCACGCTGGGCCAATTCACGGAAGGTGTGGCATCCAGGACATCTTCTCAACCATGCTAAGCCCAGGCGGCCAGCTCCAGGCCCAGGAAGGGGCAGTTTTCCTCCCTGTCATCACCTAGGGGGCCAGGCCCTGGTGTCCATGCCAGGACACACATGGGTCGGACCTGGGGCCTTTTGAGGCATGGCTCTCTAGTGAGGGTGTGGGGGGCAGGTGAGACCCACTTATGTGATAGCACTACTGGCTGAGAACCTGCAAGTCAAGAAAAGGGAAAGCTGTCACAAGGCCAGGGCTCTGCTCCTCAGGCCAACGGGTGTTTAGAGTTGTATGTGCAGTTAAGTTTACTGATTTAATTATCCTAGTGATCGCATGGGCCCCAGAGGGGAATGCAGTTTCAGCAGCTGAGTCACTGAGACAACATGAGAAAAGGTGGTCTGGGCTGTCATGGTCCATCCAGGTCTTTCTGCCATGACCACATGCAGCTGTCCTGGAGGCAGCAGTGGCTGACCACAAGCAGTGAGGGGCTCTGCAGCGTAGGGGAAAGTGGCCTTACCCTCCTCAAGAGCCCTGGAAGGTTCTAGCGCCCCACAATGCATCTGATGTTGCTGAGTACACAGCACCTACAGTGGTGCTTGGAGAACAAGACTAGGCAACTTTCTAGGGGAGGGTGTGAGCTAGCTTCTAAGGACAGTGATGAATGCCCTGAAGCACTGGGTGACGAGGTAGGGGACAGGAGAGGTGCTGACATAGGTTCCCTTTGCTTTTGGGGAAGTGGGGGTGTGGGGATTTGTCCCAGGCCTCCTGACTAGAGTCCCAGGAGGCCACGGGGCTTTGGTTTTCTCCCCACAGAGGAAATCCACGCTGAGGTCTGCTATGCAGAGTGCCTGCTGCAGCGAGCAGCCCTGACCTTCCTGCAGGTAGGGACCCCCACTTGTACAAGGAGGCTGGGATTTCAGAAGATCAATTTCCACATCCAACCACGAGCCATCCCCTAGAGCAGCCATGATCCATCCCCCATAGCAACCACGACCCATCCCCTGTAGCAATCGTGACCCATCCTTCACACTCCTGCCCCTGGCAGGGCTCAAAGGGAAGTGATGGGCATCATCTCCTCACATCCCGAGCACACGCGCTCCCACCATTACCGGGATGCTGTTTCCACTGTGTGACTGCTGCATTTCCTGTTAAGGGTCATGTGGGGGTGATAGGCATTGTCTCAAAGCCTGCTTTCCATTTGATTCGTTCAACAAGCATTGTAGCACCTATGATGTACCAGACTTTTTGCACACGGTACAGGTATGTAGTTTTTACATACCTTACACACATTACAGTTTGTTTTGCTAACATTTATAGTTGTTATTTAATCTTCACCACAGAGGCCTGTGAAGGGGAGACTTAGAGGAGAGGGGTCACTTTCCCAAGGTCACATGATTAGCAAATGATGAGCACGGATTTGAACCTAGGTCTGATGAAGTTGGAGCCCAGGTCTCCTCACCACACAGTGGGAATGATGAGAACGATCACTGCATGCTTTTGCCTGAAAGCCTGGGTTATAATGAGAACATATCATCATCCTTATATATGTGTATTTAGCAGGAGAGGGCATTTTTGTGTTGGGGTGCTGGTTAATTTCATAGCTTTTTTTCTATCTTTTTGACTTGGGGAGATTAGAATTGGATTAATCCTAATCCTTGCTTTAGGATTCACTGTAATGATTGCACCATAAATGACATTTTGTTTTGTTTATTACATTTTTACAAATATAGAACACCCACCAACACCACACCCAACTGGAGAACAGCACACTGGCAATAACTCTCCTCACCCTGGGGCTCCTCCTCACCCTGTCCATGCACCCAACAGGGGAATCACTACCTAGAGTATTATGTTTATTGTCCTCTACCCTTTTTTTTGTTGTTGAGACGGAGTCTCGCTCTGTTGCCCAGGCTGGAGTGCAGTGGTGTGATCTTGGCTCACTGCAACCTCCGCCTCCTGGGTTCAAGCAATTCTCCTGCCTCAGCCTCCAGCTAATTTTTGTATTTTTGTATTTTTAGTAGAGATGGGGTTTCACCACGTTGGCCAGGCTGGTCTCGAGCTCCTGACCTCAAGTTATGCGCCCACCTTGGCCCTACCCTATTTTTTTTTAAATAGCTTCCTCAGCTTTGTACTCATGTCTGAACAGCATATTGTGATGTTTCCATTGGTTTTGAGCTTCCTAAGTGGTATGGGTCTTGCTTTCTTCACCCAGCCTTATGTGACTATGTCGCTTGCTTTCTTCACCCGGACTTATGTGTTATTCCCTTGCATGAACACACCACAGTTTGTTTATCTGTCCTTCTGCTGGTGGCTATTTGGGCTGTTTCTGTTTCTTGGCTATCATGAACTTCCACAACCCTTGTCCATCCGTTTCCGTTGTGTGTACACAGTGAATAGAGTTGCTGGCGGGCTGTAGGCAACAAGAGCTTTACATTTATAAATGTGATAAATACCTGCTTGTTGTAAAAACCACAAACAATCCAAAAACAAGCATCCCCCCTCCTTTCTTGCAGTCCCTCCACCTAGAGGGAGATACTGTTAACCATTGGGCGTGGCCCCTCCAGGCCTCTCTCCAAGCACAGAGTATGTGTACCTGGGAGGCTGGTCCAACCCTGGGCATTTTAGAGGTTTTGTTGGGCCAAAGTGCAGGGGGGCCTGGTTTGGCTGACCTCCGACCTCATCCCCCCAGGGTTCCTCACGGGGAGGGGAGCAGTCAGGCCCAGAGCCTTGCATGATCCCTCTCATGCCTACAGCTGCCCACCTGGGCCAGGCCATCAGCATCTTTTCCTCCTGCAGGACGAGAACATGGTGAGCTTCATCAAAGGTGGCATCAAAGTTCGAAACAGCTACCAGACCTACAAGTGAGTGGGGCTGGCCATGTGCTTGTGGGGAGACCCTGGGCCACAGCATCTGCTATGCTGTCCCCCTCAGGCGGCTTTGTGGGAGGAAAAGAGTACTAACCGAGGCCAGAACCTAGTAGACTGCTGTTGCAGGCTGATTTCCATGCGCTCAGGACCTCGGTCTGCTGGAATCATATTCCCCTGGCTTTCTGGCTGTGTCTCTTCCCTTTGGTCCCTTGAGTGCCTACTCCGTGCCTGACCCCTGCTGGGGAAAATAAGACACAGATTATGCACAGGGTGTTCTGTTGGGGGCAGGGAGACAGCCACAGTGTTCACAGCCATTTTGGGAACAGCAGCAGAACTCCTACACATCTGTTAAGGCCCAGTCCAAATGCCACTTTCCCCATGAAGCCTTCTTTAACCCCTCTAGTATACAGGAAAGGTATACATACACACACATGCACACACACACACACACACACACACACACACATACACACACGTGCATGCACACGCTCTCTGCAGGCCAAAATCATTTCCTCATTTCCATGCTATCTCTGGATCCTTGACATTCAAACTGGCCCAGGCACAGGCCATGTTTATGAATGAAGATTCAGTTTGGAGCATTTTTACCCAACATGGATCCGTAATCCCTTATCTATGGTTCCCACAGCAACAAAAGCTCTGAAAATCCAGTCCCCCACTCACCAAGTTTTGCATTAAAACTTGTTTCCGTTAAAAGTTGATTTGAGGCCAGGCACAGTGGCTCAAGCCTGTAATCTCAGTACTTTGGGAGGCCAAGGCAGGCGGATCACCTGAGGTCAGGAGTTCGAGACCATCCTGACCAACCTGGTGAAACCCTGTTTCTATTAAAAATACAAAAATTAGCAGGGTGTGGTGGCAGGCGCCTGTAATCCCAGCTACTTGGGAGTCTGAGGCAGGAGAATCACTTGAACCTGGGAGGCGGAGGTTGCAGTGAGCTGAAATCGTGCCACTGCACTCCAGCCTGGGTGACAGAGCGAGATGTCGTCTCAAAAAAAAAAAGTGGGGGCAGCAAGAGGTTTATAGAGAGTAGATAAGGTTTGAAATATGAAGAAGGTTATGGAGAAATCACTATGGAAACAGCACAAGAGTGACTGGCAGTACGGAGAAGCCCAGCTGAAGCTGGTGATGATAAATTTATGGTGACATCTTACTACACCTGCTCAGTAGTCCACATGCACCACAGAGAAGGCACATAATTTACTTCATGCTTTTTCCATCAGGCAGGAGAGAGAGAGGAATATCATGGCAAAGGGGGCTAAGGATAGACATGAAGCTGTAGACCAAAAGATAGGGGAGTAAAGTTTTACTTTTACAGGAGGAAAAGGATTAATGGCGATGGCCGGGCATGGTGGCTCACACCTGTAATCCCAGCACTTTGGGAGGCTGAGGTGGGCGGATCACAAGGTCAGGAGATGGAGACCATCCTGGCGAACATGGTGAAACCCCGTCTCTAGGCCGGGCGCGGTGGCTTACACTTGTAATCCCAGCACTTTGGGAGGCCGAGGCAGGCGGATCATGAGGTCAGGAGATCGAGACCACGGTGAAACCCCGTCTCTACTAAAAATACAAAAAAAAAAAATTAGCCGGGCGTGGTGGCGGGCGCCTGTAGTCCCAGCTACTCGGAGAGGCTGAGGCAGGAGAATGGCGTGAACCCGGGAGGCGGAGCTTGCAGTGAGCCGAGACTGCGCCACTGCACTCCAGCCTGGGTGACAGAGTGAGACTCCGTCTCAAAAAAAAAAAAAAAAAAAAAAGAAACCCCGTCTTTACTAAAAATTAGAAAAAAAATTAGCCGGGCGTGGTGGCGGGCGCCTGTTGTCCCAGCTACTTGGGAGGCTGAGGCAGGAGAATGGCGTGAACCCGGGAGGCGGAGCTTGCAGTGAGCCGAGATCGCGCCGCTGCACTCCAGCCTGGGCGACAGAGTGAGACTCCGTCTCAAAAGAAAAAAAAAAGAATTCATGGTGATGGATATTGGGGATAGTTGCATAATAATGTAAATGTAGTTAATAACACTGAATTGTACACTTAACATTGGTTAAGATGTTAAATTTCATGATATGTATATTTATCACAGTAAAAAAAAAATGAAAAGAGGAAAAATAAAAATGTCTTTTTTTTTTTTGAGACGGAGTTTTGCTCTGTTGTCCAGGCTGGAGTGCAGTGGCATAGTCTTGGCTCATTGCAACCTCCGCCTCCCGGGTTCAAGCAATTCTTCTGCCTCAGCCTCCTGAGTGGCTGGGACTACAGACGTGCGCCACCCCGCCTGGCTAATTTTTTGTATTTTTAGTAGAGATGGGGTTTCACCACACTGGCCAGGCTGGTCTCGAACTCCTGACCTCAGGTTATCCTCCTGCCTCAGCCTCCCAAAGTGCTGGGATTACAGGTGTGAGCCACCACGCCTGGCCTATTTATCATCTTTATCTCCCCATTTAATGTGGCTGCTTCCCTGCAGGGATTTTGTGAGCTTGTTACAAGGTATTGCTAGGGTATAATGTACCATATAGCATGTGAACATCACGTTACCTTGGGGGCCTATGCTAGAATTTTTCTAGAAAAACCAGACAAGTGCTCTGGCCCCTTCAGCCTCCCTACCAGCTGCCAGAATGATGTCACCAAAGCACACACCTTGTCAGGCCACCCCTTGCCAACTCCCAAGGCTCCTCTTGCTCTTAAAAGAAGTCCTGCATTATTGTCAAGTCCTTCCTGGGAGCTCACCCCTGCCCTTCCTGCCACATCTCCTGCTGCACTCTGCCTTAGGTCCTTGGGCCTTCCCCCAGTTCTTCAAATATGCCAAGGTGGATCCTACCTCAAGGCCTTTGGACGTGCTGTTCTCTCTGTCGGAAACACTTTCTGCACCGGGCTTTCTGTACCAGATTTCAGCTCAAATGTCACCTCCTCAGGGAAGCCTTTCCTATCCCCAGACTAGGTCAGGCCCAAGGATTCTTCTCCTTGGAGCCTGTCATCACTCTCATAGTGACTTAATTGGGAGGAGGGGGCGGGGGAGTCTGTCCCTTAAAGTGAGAATGCTGTGGGGGCAATGGCTTGGTGGTTTTGGTCCCTGCTGTCTTCCAGTGCCTGGCACAGAGAAGCCTCAAGCTTGCTAATTGAAAGCCTTCAAAATGCCGTTAGCCCAGGAAGGAGGCAGACACATCATTAAAGCCTCTGTCCTGCCCCAGGTGGCTGGGCTAGGGGCTCTGTGCAGTTGGTAACCAGGAGAAATAGAGTTGAATTCCAACCAAGAGACTCCAGGAAGACTTCCTGAAGGAGGTGGTGTTTGGGTTAGCCCAGTGGTTTTCAGCTAGGGTGACTTCCCCCTATGAGACATTTGGGGGTATCTGGAGACATTCTGGTTGTCCAGCTGGGGAGAGGATGCTACTGGCACCTGGTGCTCAGGGGCCATGGGTGCTGCTAAACATCCTACGATGCACAGAACAGCTCCCCTGCCGCTGCCGCCAACAAAGAATTATCCAGCCCAAAATGTCAGTAGTGTGGAGGCTGAGAAAACCTCTTTTAGACAGGATGTGGAGTGCAAACAAATCTCCAGAAGCTGCCCATGACAGAGTGTGCCAGGGCCCATATGGCTGAAATTCAGGGGGTGAGGAGTGTGTTATCATGGTGGGAGATGGGGTTCGAAATTCCTCAAATATCAGCTCTCAGGATTACCAGAACTGTATGCATCCACCACCAGGGAGTTTACCTGAGGCCCAGCTGGAAGGGGTCCCAGCCCCTACCCCCCACCCCCAGCAGTGGCTGAAACAGCACTTGGCATCTCTCTGCAGGGAGCTGGACAGCCTTGTCCAGTCCTCACGATACTGCAAGGGCGAGAACCACCCGCACTTTGAAGGAGGAGTGAAGCTCGGTGTGGGGGCCTTCAACCTGGTGAGTGCTCCTTCCCCATTTCCACAGCGCCTGGCTCGCGCTCAGTCTCCCCTTCTGTCCTTGACTCATGTGTGGTCACTGCCAAGTGCCCCTGCACCTGGCTGTGTGCTGGGCACCGGGATCCAAAGGTGACCAGACGTGTGGCCAGCCTTCAGGGGCTCACAGCTGGGGTGGGGGTGGAGTGGGTGCTGGAGCCAGCTCCAGAGTCCATCGGTGCATTTCTTCCCAAGTCAGGCCAGTAGCTTGAAATCCACTATGGTGGAGCCTTCACAGCACCCGACCTTGGCACACATAATACATCAGGGCTTTCTCTGCCCTGGAGAGCTGCTGGTTAAACATTTACCAGTGGCAGGAAAGGAGACAGTCCTGAAACCAGCTGATGACTTAGAGGGGACAGAGAACTAAGTCTTCCTCCTGCATGGAGTGGGGGAAGATTTCCTACGGGAGGGGGTGAGCGTCTTTGCTGGCTCCTGAAGGATCCCTAGGAGTTTCCCAGCTGGGGAGGGGCTTCCAGGCAGAGGGAGCAGGAAGGCTGGGAAAACTGTGCCTGATCAAGGGAGGAGGAGCTTCCCAGGGAAGATTCAGCCTCGGGAATCTAGGTGGCCAGGGGTTTCCTGGCTAGGTTTCCTGGCGCCTGCCCATGGACCCCTGAAATCTTAGCTGCCATCTGCTGCCTGAGCTTTGGAAAACATTGGCTAGAGGCTTTCCAAAGTTAGAGGGGTGGCCCTCTCCCCTCCAGGTAAAGCCTGTTAAAGAGCAAGACTTGGGACAGTGGGGGTGGCCCCTGCCCACTCTGGGTACCTTCACATGCTTGATTGCCTCCTTTCTTGCAGACACTGTCCATGCTTCCTACTAGGATCCTGAGGCTGCTGGAGTTTGTGGGGTTTTCAGGAAACAAGGTAACCACCTGCCTCCTAGCACCCCTGACCTGCTCAGCCCCAGAACTGAGGCTGGGCTGGACAGGGTGGGGCTGACAGGCCGCAGGGCCTAGGTGCCCGTCCTGGCTCAGCCCCTCTCATTGTATGGCCCTGGACAATGCCCAGACCTCCCTGGGCCTCAGTCTTCTCTCCGGGCAAATGGGGCTAGTGATCCCTGCCTGGCCCTCCCAGGGTGCAGAGGCTCTGGGTGGGGGTGGGTGTGAAGATTCTGCCTCACTTTAAGACTTTGAGCAAGTCCTTCCCCCAAGGACCATTTTCTGGTGCTACCACTTCATCCAGCAGATGCCCGAGGGAAGCCCTACTGGGCATCAGACCTTGAGGAGGAACCAGAGAACTCAAGCACCCAGAGACTTTACTGAGGGCAAGAACCTGAGTACCAACCCCAGGTTGAAGGCAGCAGATCAGGGAGGGCTTCCTGGTGGAGGAGGCCTGGTGTGGGAGAAGGAGCACTGGCCTGGAAGTTAGGAGCTCTGGGTCAGTCCAGCCTCATCCCCTTTTCTCTGTGACTCTGAGCAAGTCCCTCCCTTCTCTGAGCCTCTTTTTAGTAAAATAAGGGCTTTGTTATGGACCAGGTAAGTGTTTCTCAAACGTGCACTGGCCCTTACTGATATTTGCCACACCCACAGACCTCTCTATTATAATTTATATATTACTTTTCTCAAAAGTGACTCATGACTTTTACTGAAATTGATTTAAAGGAAACATCTCTACACAAACCTCCATATTATTTGGCATGACAAGAACATAATCATAAAAATAAATACCACGAGGGCCCAGCCATCTTTTGGAAAGCCCAGCTAGACTGTGTAGTGGGCCCGGGCTCAGCCAGGCTGCCTCTTTCTGAGAAAGGGGGCGTAGGGTGAGAGAGTTCGAACCCCACGAGCAAAGGACTGGGGATTTCTCCTGGGCACCACCAAAGGATAGAAAGATAACTGAGAAGGGAAAACCCTTACCGTGACTCAGTGTTTCCTGGCGTCTGCCCATGGACCCCTGAAATCTTAGCTGCCATCTGCTGCCTGAGCTTTGGAAAACATTGACTAGAGGCTGTGAAGGTCTCTTTCAGTTTTGTTTCCTTAAGAAAGCACATGGGTCATGAGTAGGATTTCAGGATGAAGAAGGGAGGGCCCAGAGGTGAGGCAGTGTGGCCTGGCCAGGCGGGTTGCGGGACCTACTGTGCCAGCCTGGGCTTCCTCTTTATCTCGAAGGCAGGGGAGCCACGGAGGGTTTGAGGCAGGAGTGAGGCAGGTCAGATTTGTGTTTTAGAAAGAACAAGAATGCTCTGGAGGACAGACAGAGGAGCAGAGACTGCAGGCAGGGAAACAAGGTGGGGGATCTGCCCCCAGCCCCTCCCCAGTCAGGCTCTGGAGGCTTCTCCCCCAGGAAGCCTTCCCAGGCCCCACCTGTGCCCTGAGCCCACGGCTGGGATCATCCAGCTCCGTGTCTCTCCTGCTCCCAACCAGACCTCGGTTGCTCAGGCCCTCAATACCCATCGCAGGGCAGCCAAGCCGGTGACTACACGGAGGGTGGGGAAGGGGCTGTGGAGAAGGTGGGGGACACCTGAGACCCGCCAAGGCTTTGTCCTGGCCTTGGCAGCTGTGTCCCCTTCCCCTAGGAATGTGCTGGGGCACTAAGGGCAGCCCCTTGCTCAGGGCCACACAGCTGACCCAGCCTCCAGGGTTCCAGTGCTCTTCCGCCCCTGTGCCGGCAGCACTGCCCACACAGCTGTCCAGCCGCCTCCCCAGCCCCTGCCCTCTCTGGGAGCCTCACCCACCCTCCCGTCCCCTCAGGACTACGGGCTGCTGCAGCTGGAGGAGGGCGCGTCAGGGCACAGCTTCCGCGCTGTGCTGTGTGTCATGCTTCTGCTGTGCTACCACACCTTCCTCACCTTCGTGCTCGGTAGGTGCCCCTGTACAGGGGGACCTGGGGCCCTGGGGCCCTGGGGTTTGGTCGTCTCCAGTGGGGAAGGAGAATGAGGGGCTACAGACCCTGCTCATGCCCCTGTGGCTAGAGATAGGGGTACTGAAACCAGAAACAGAGCCACATCCACTGTCCCGGGGACTGGCCTACTGATGCCCACTGCCTCACAGTGTGACTGGGTTCCAGCCTCAGTTTTCTCATCTGTGAAATGGGGGTGGTAGTGCCCACCCTGTGCAGGGTGTGAAGACACTGTGTACAGCACCTTATGGTTCTGGGCACGGCCTTGGTGGACGCAGGCTCCTGGTTATCGAGCCCTGTGAAGTGCTGGAGCGATATCTGCACTGCCTTATTTAATCCTCATGTCACCCTAGGGACACGGAGAATTATCCCCATTTCACAGAGGGGGAGGGGGAGGCCCCGGGAAGTCCCTGCTGGGTTGCTGGCAGGATCACAGGAGCCAGGAGTGGTGACATGTTCTGTGTCTCCCCCACCACCTCCTCCAGGTACTGGGAATGTTAACATCGAGGAGGCCGAGAAGCTCTTGAAGCCCTACCTGAACCGGTACCCTAAGGTGAGCCCCATGCGCTGCCCGGTACCCCCAGCCCACAAACACCCACAGATACCCACGGACCCACACAGACTTACATGTGTGTCATTGCAGGGCGCCATCTTCCTGTTCTTTGCAGGGCGGATTGAAGTCATTAAAGGCAACATTGACGCAGTGAGTGATGGGGGTCCGGGCCGGGGCTGGGGATCCGTCGGGGTCTCCCAGGCCAGCAGGAAGTCAGGCACATGTGACACACTCAGGGACAGGACAGACTGGGAGGGGGCCCCCAAGAGAGAACCAACCAGAGAGCAGGAGCGGGAGAGGCCCTTCTGACAGAGCAGCCTGGGAAGACGAGGGAGGAGGAGGCATTTGTGGTGCCTGGGATTTTTACTGGGAGATACAGGACTGCAGCACTGCAGTGGAGGGAGGTTGAGGGAGGTGCTTGAGGGAGGCAGAGGCTAGGAAAGCCCATCTATTTAGGGCATGGCGATTAAGCTGGAGTCTGGTACCTCCCTTCCATTATAGCTCTGACCTGCTCTTTCATTTTGTTACTAAAAACCAGAGTCCCAGGCGGGGGCTGTATTTGGGCCCAAGGTCATGTAAGACTTAGGAGGTAAAACCAGGACTGGAGGCCAGATATCCTGGCTCCTGGGGCCCCACCTGAGCCTAGCACAGGGCTGGACCACCATGCCCTGGAGGAGGCCCCGTCTGCTGTGGTGTTGGGAGGTTTGGAGGATGCAGAGGGGTTGAGGCTAGGTGGGCACCCGTCAGGCTGACCAGAAGATGCCTGCAGGCCATCCGGCGTTTCGAGGAGTGCTGTGAGGCCCAGCAGCACTGGAAGCAGTTCCACCACATGTGCTACTGGGAGCTGATGTGGTGCTTCACCTACAAGGGCCAGTGGAAGATGTCCTACTTCTACGCCGACCTGCTCAGCAAAGAGAACTGCTGGTCCAAGGTGGGCTGATGCCACGTGTTAGGGGCATTGGGTGACCAGGGCTAACTGTGTGCCTCCAGACCACGGGCCAAATCCCTAACTGAACACAGATGCCTCAGCTGGAATCTAAACATAACCATAAATTCTAATAGGACTCAGGCTTGGAAGGAACTAAAGACCACAAGAGAAACTTCTGAACCACAATGTGTCACAAAGAGATTTCTAGTCAAAAGGACAGAAACAGGGCTCCCTCTGTCCAATAGAACTGTCTCTACGGTAGAAATGTTCTACTTATGCACTGCCCAAATATGGTAGTCACCAGCCAGCCACATGTACACAATGAGCACATGAAATGTGCCTAGTGCAACTGGGAAACTGATTGTTTTCAGTTTTATTTAATTTTAATTAACTAAATGTTAAATTTAAATAGCCAGTGGCTAGTGGCCACTGTATTAGACTATGCAGGTCCAAAACACAAAAGGCTCATATAACTGAACATTCTTGGCACATCCAACTTCAGGTAGGGCTAGATCCAGGAATTCAAATGATGTCATCTGGCTTGGCCTTTCCATCTGTGGCTGTGCTCTCTCCTATGACATCTTTGTTTCTGCTACATCTTTGTAGGAAGGATCTCTCCATGTGACAGGCAAGGTGGCCATGGGCTGCTTCTACTCACATCCTCCCCTTGGTTTCAACCAGAGTCCCACAGTTGAGCCTTACTGGTCTGACTTGTCACATGCCAGTGCCTGGAACAGAGGGGTGGGAAGATTCTTCATGGGCTGAGAGTAGGAGAGGGGTGGTTCCACAGAAGAAAATGATGCACCCAGAAATAGTGGAGGGATTAACAAGATGCCATATAGGCAAAACAAAGCCAAACAAATGCCCACCTACCAAAGATGAAATTTATCACAGTAAGTATTGAAATAAGTGTTAGCTTATACCATCATAGTAATGATAGTGCATAAATTGGAACCAAGAGTCTCAGAACCACCTAGCTCAGCAAACATCTAATCTGTTATTTGTAAATACACAGGACATGTGTCTTCATGGCTTCATCCCCTGCCCATAGCAGACATTGCTAATCAATCCTCTGCCATGAGCCTGGCTGTGACCTTAGATGCCTTCCCTGCAAAGCTCCAGGCAGCCGTTAGAACTGACCCGCATTGGCACCTGTTAGGAGACCTGTCATCTGCATCTGGTCCCTCCCCCTCCTCTGCATGGAGGTCTCTTTTCAGTAGCCCTGCCTGGGGACCAAGCTGAAGGGGAATTCTCTGGGTCTGGGGCAGGTGGGGCTGGGGAAGGGAGCAGGCTTCTACTGAGCTCTCAACGTGTGTCTGGTACCTGTCATGTCCTCCGCACCACACCCAGTGAGGAGAAGTTGCTATCTCCATTGGGCACATGAGGGCCACTGACGCTAAGCGAGGACTGTGACTTTCCCACCCACATGGCTGTTGGTGACAGACACCGGATTTGAGGACAGTCCTGCGTGACTCAGGGGCCTCTGCTTCTCTCTTGCTCCTGGAGTCCTAGTGAGGAGTCGGAGCTTGCCCTGAGCCCACCCTGCTGTTGAAGGTGCTTCCTCAGGCCTAGCTCCCACGGCCCCCACATCCCCTCCTCATTACCTCCTACTTCCAACAAGGACAAGGCCTCAAGGAACCTTTTTTCTTTTTTTAGAGACAGGGTCTTGCTATGTTGGTCAGGCTGGTCTTGAACTCCTGGGCCCAAGCAGTCTTCCCACCTCTGCCTCCTGAAGTGCTGGGATTCCGGGCCTTAGGGAACCTTTTTGAACTGAAAATGACTCTCGAAGCCTTCCTGTAGAGTGAGGTGGGCGGCTGGGGCTAACCACATGGGGAAGGAGAGACCTGGCAGGGGCACACAGCTGCTATATAGAGGAACAGAAGGTGGGCCAGGCCTCCCAGCTGTCAGGAAGTCTGGCTCAGTCCCCAGCCCGCTGTGTGGCTTTGAAGTGGCCAGTCCCTCTCTCTCTGCAACACTCTCCTCATGAGGACTTCCTGTGAAAAATGGGGGTTGTAACACTCTGAGTTCTGGGGCCCCACCCATTTCTAATCTCCAGAACTTGGCCACCACAGACTTCACCAACTTCTAGTCCTGAAGCCTGGGCCTCTGGCCATTGCCATAGGCACTACCCGCTCTGTGCAGGCAGCGCCCCTCTCTGCCAGGATCCTCTGAGGTCAGCTGCTGGGTCTGACCCACAGACCCTGGCTGAGCGACAGATGAACGGAGTACGCAGACACAGGCTTGCCTGTCAGCAGATAGGGGACCCCTGCCAGAGTCAGCAGTAGCCCCCATAAGCCTGCCACGCTTGCGTTTATTTAGTACAGATGTAATGACAAAGGCCTAAAGCAAACTCCATTTGTGGGTAATTGACATTGTCGCCCCCGCCCCCCACCCCGCCGCCGGAGAGAGCAGTCCTCCACACGATGATGAAAGGCCAGGTTCTGAGGCCTAAGTAAACTAATCTAGATCAATTCCCTTCTTGTTATCTACTCCGAGAGAATTCAGCTGCCTTCAGCCAAATCCTTTCCTGAAGCTTTTGCAAAACCTCCCAGCCTTCCAAGAAGGTTTGCTTCTTTCTATAATTTTTCCCACCACCCTGACCTATCTCCTGCCGTCAGCCCTGTAGATGCCTTTGTGTTTCCCCCAGTGCTGGCAGCCTGGAGGCTGAGATGGCCAGAAACAAGGTGGTGACAGTGGCGTGCTCAGGGCTTGGGAAACCCAAGGAGCTAAAGGCATCCCCAGGCAACCCAAGAGGACAGAAGGCTTCTGAGGAGAGACCTCTGAGGTGGGTCTTAGAGAGGAAGGACTTAGGGAGGCAGAGTGGAGGAAGTGAGAGGACACCCCAAGCCAAGAGGACAGCAGGACCAAAGGCTCAGAAGCCAGGGCGCTGCATAGGGGCTCTGTGCTGCAGAGTGAAGAGTTGGTGCAGCAGAAGGGCAGGGGGCCTGGATCAGGGGAGACAGCTGCTCTTTTGTCCCAGTATAGCCCCCGTACATCCCTGGAGAGCTGGGGCATCCACAACCCTGTCACAGCCTCCATCCTAACCCTGGTGGTGCGGTGAGGGTGAGCTGTCTGTGGGCAGGAGGGAAGACTCTTGGAGATGAGCCTGGTGGAGAAGGGATAATGGCATCCCAGGCCGAGGAGCAGCACAGGCAGAGGCCTGGGGAGAGTTGAAGGAGTGTAGGGGAGGAAATGGCAGAAGATGAGCCAGAAAAAGAAAGGTTAGGGCAGGTCATGGAGGACGTGAGTGGCTGTTTGGGCTTTATCCAGCAGTGGGGGAGCCTTGGCAGGCTTGTGGCTTAGGTGCTTTAGAAAGCCCACCAGCAGTTGCTGGGCCACCCCCACTGGCCAGGTCCTATTCTAGGCCAGGAAATACAAGAATGAGCAGGAAAAGACCCCCTCTCAAGGCTCACGTCCTAGTGGGGAGACGAGAAACACAGATGGGCAATATAACATGATGTCTGGTTCCAGTAAGTGCAATGAAGAACAAGCGAGGCCGGGTGCAGGGAGTGATGGGAGAGGCTCCTTTGTAAGGGGAGGTCGGGGGAGGCCTGTCTCAGGGGACACCAGAATGGAGCGCAGGAGCAGCGCGTGGCAGTCACAAGGCAGGCCGTTTGGGCAGAGGGAGCTGTGCAGGGCAGGGCAGGAGTGTGTTTGATGTGTCCTGGGAACAGCCCTGAGGCCGTCGTGTGGCTGGAGTGCTGCAGGTGTCAAGGAAACTGTAGGAGATGTCTCCTGAGTGTGATGAGATATAACCAGATTTCCAGAAGGAACTGACATGATCTGACTTAAAAAGGTCAGTGTGCGAAATGGCTTGCAGGGGACAGGAGTGGGAGCAGGGAGATAGGAGACAATATGTACCAGGACGGCAGAAAGACATCCCGGGTTGCCTGGAACAGGGAGACGTTGTGGAGATGGTGGCAGTCCGATAATGAGAGCCGTAGGGCAAGGCCAGCAGGATCCTAGAGTGAGACGGGCGGTAAAGTCACTGGGACTTGGTGCCTCCACGTCAGGGGAGGGGAAAGGGAGAGGACAAGGGCGACCCGGGAGGTTAAAGATGGGACCGGGGCCAGGCGCAGTGGCTCATGCCTGTAATCCTAGCACTTTGGGAGGCTGAGGCGGGCGGATAGCTTGAGGTCAGGAGTTTGAAACCAGCCTGGCCAACATGGTGAAACCCCGTCTCTACTAAAAGATACAAAAATTAGCCCGGCGTGGTGGTGCATGCCTGCAATCCCAGCTACTCAGGAGGCTGAGGCAACAAGAATCGCTTGAATCCGGGAGGCGGAGATCGCGCCATAGCACTCCAGCCTCAGCCTGGGCGACAGAGCGAGACCATATCAAAAAATAAAAAAAAAAAAGATGGGACCGGGAACAGGTTTCAGGGAGGGATATTCTTCCCGCCGTGGCCCACAAAGACCAGCTTTTCCTCATGTTGTAAAGGGCGGGCTGAGGCCCCGGCATGGGTGGGGCAGCCAGGTGGAGGCCGCTTTCCGCCTGCTCTAGGAAAAACTCCCGGATGTCCGGCGCCCTTTCCTTTCCACCCTTTCTTAGCCAGGAGGCAGGAGCTGTGGTTCGGGGCTTGGCCACTTGAGGGCAGCACAGAGCCAGGCTCCTGTCTCAGGACTTCTGAGGAAGGGGCGTGGCGTGCAGGGAGGACTGGGTGGGGTAGGGGGTCTCCCGCAGGGCCACGGTTTCCCTGTCAGGGCTGGCTGTGCATCTAGTGGGCAAGGTCCTGGGGTCGACTCCCGGCTCTGCCCCAGTAGCTCTGGGGTCCCAGGAAGCAGAGGTGGGGTACGGACTCCTTTCTGGCATTGGCTTTGGGATCAAGCGAGGTGCTGGATGTGATGTGCCTGGCACACACAGCAAGGCAGTTAGTTCTACCAGGGTGGCCCGAGCTGAGCCGACCCAGGCCCTGCTCACGTTTCTGGCTCAAGCCTCTTCTTTTTACAGCCCGTGCTTCATCCTCCTATTGGTAATCCACACACATCCTGCCACCTCCTGGCTTTGCTCAGCCTCTTCCCCTTGGCTGGAAGGCCCTGTCTGGGGCCTCAGGGAATTTCCCCATTGCCCTTCAGGGGCCCACTGTGAAGCTGTTGCTTCCCGGAAGCCCTGAGTGCGCCCCTGTCCTTGTGTCTCTGCTGCAGCCTCAGCCTGTCCTGCCCATTACTAGTTGCATGGGTTCTTCTTGCCACTGCTTCAAGTGGAGAAGAAGGTGGCTGCTTTGACATGGGTTGTCCTGGATTCGGGTCTTCAAGTTGCTTCAGCTTCTTACCTTCATTTCTCCCGTGGGGCTTGGAGACAACGCGAGCTCCTGTGCTGGGCCACGTGAGGTCCGTCTGCAGATTTCAGCCCGGCTGGGGCTGGAGGAGGGCTGCTCACACCTGGCTGTTGTTGCTCTGTCTCGCACAGGCCACCTACATTTACATGAAGGCCGCCTACCTCAGCATGTTTGGGAAGGAGGACTACAAGCCGTTCGGGGACAACGAAGTGGAATTATTTAGGTGGGTCCCACCATCGTGCTCCCACTGTGTAGGCCGCTCCCACCGTGTAGGCTGCTATGGACAGACCAGCCAGGCCGCCCTGAGCTGTGGGCACTGGGGAGGGAGGAACAGGGTGGCTCCCTGCCCCCACCCCAGGACTGCACCACCTGTGTGTCCTCCCCTTCCATCGCCACCCCATGCTGCTGCTGGTAGTTGGAGCCCTTTGAATTTCTTTAGAGGCTTTCTTTCACAGAAATGGTTTTGTCAATATCGTCTCCCTCCGAGTCTCTTTCATGTGGGCAGTAGGACAGATGTGGCCCCAAGGTCCAGGGAGGGAAGGTCTTTCACTCTGCCGAGTTAACCTGAGACACTCAGAGAAGCACAGTAGAGCTGAGAGTCGGAATCGAACAAACAGGAGTAAACCAGCCTCTGCTTGTTCTTAGCTGTGTCACCTTGGACAACTTCAGCATCTGTATAATGTGAATAAGAACCTCCACCTTGCAGCACTGTTTTGCAAATCAACTAGATAATAAATGTAAAGAGCCTGGCATAGAACTAGGAGCCTAGAAGCTGCCCACTAAGTGATGGCTGTTTTCATTCTGTACCACCGTGTTTGCTTCCTGTGAAAGTCTTTAGAGCAGAGCTCAGCCTTGGCAGATGGAGAATGGAGCTTAGAGCCTTCCTCCAGTCTTGGTAAGGTTGACCCCAATTTGCAGACCTGGAAGTGGGTATAACATGAGCCTCCTAGGCTACTGTTGTCACAATAATAGGGCATTTGTCACTTCCAGGGTGTCTGCCACTACAGCAGACTCCATGTCCCCCTCTCAGATGACTCTTCCAGAAAGCCTAGGAGGGCAGGTGTCATTATCTCCATTTTAGAGATGAGGAAATTAAGGCCAAGAGAGGTTCTACAGTGAATAAGCAAAGGAAGAGTTTGGGGGGACCTCACACCCACATCCAGCTGTTTCCTGAGCTGAAATGGCTCAGGCCGGAGGTCACAGCCACACCCAGTGACTGTGGCAGAAATAGGAGGAGGGTGGGATGGAGCTGGGTGGGTGAGGCCCCAGATGTGGAGGCGTGCCTGGCGGCATACCGCATTTTGCTCTGCCCTTGGAAACAGCTGAGAAGGCCAGAACTCGCGAGGCAAGAGTTAATTAAGGGTTTGAGCTGTTTGGTCTTGGGTAGGTCCCACCCTTTCTCTGAGTGTTGGTCTCTCCTATGAAATTGGGGTTAAACTTCTCTTGGGTCCTCCCCGGAAATGGGGCCTGGGAGTGGAGGTGATAACTAGGAGGCAGGGCCGGCCCAGGGGTGTTTGGCACACTCTCACCTCTGCCAGCTGGCGGGGAGGAACCCCTTGCCCAGCCATAGGAAGTGGCCAGGTCTTGGGGCACGGTCTCTAAAATCATAGCTGCAGGCTATTTCAGACCTAGAAGGCTCTTTAGAGTCCAACACTGTCATTGTACAGATGGGGAAACTGAGGCCCAGAGAGGGGCCAAGCATAGCTGGGTAGGCTGGGGACCCTCTGCCCTCTCCTGCTCTTTCTCATCCTCTCCCACCCTCCCCATCTCTTTTGCAGAGCTGTGCCAGGCCTGAAGCTCAAGATTGCTGGGAAATCTCTACCCACAGAGAAGTTTGCCATCCGGAAGTCCCGGCGCTACCTCTCCTCCAACCCTATCTCGTTGCCAGTGCCTGCTCTGGTGGGTAGGAGGTCTGGACTGGTGCTGCCCTCCGGGTATAGAATTGTAGGGATTCACTGAGAGCCACAGCCAGGGTAAAGTGGATGAGGAGAAAGAACTTCATGCCTCAGGGGCCTGGGGAGGGTTTCACAATTCACCTGGGAGTCTGCCCCTTAGAGATGGTCCACTGGGGCTGGGAGTGGAGAGACAGGCAGGCTGCAGATAAGAGACAGAGAGGGACACCCTCCTGGACAGATAGCCCCATGTCCCTGTGCCCAGGCAGAGGCATCACCCGGCTGCCTGTGATCCCAGCCTGTCTGCTCCAGTCTTGTCACAATGATTATAATTGTTTTCACAGTCCCCCTCACTCGGCCAACCTTTTCACGTTATATTCAACTCTGAACTCACATAATAGCCAACATTGTTATCGAGCACTTGCTATATTCAAGGCTGCCCATACCCATTGCCTACTGCCTCATTGGAGCCTCACATCAACCCTCTGAGTAGGTGCTGCTGGTGTCTCCATTTTACAGATGGGGGTAATAAGGCGTAATAGATCAGTAGAAGGATCAAATAACCTGCCCAGGTCACACAGCTGGTGAGTTGGAGTCAGAATTTGAACTCAGCAGTCTGGGCCCACAGCCCATATTCTGAGCCATGGTTTGTGATGCTAATTCTATGCACGATTTGAGTAGGTGTCAGATAAAGTTCCAGCTTGCTAAGTGTCCTTGTTATTCAAGTAGTGAGGGAGCCGGAAAAGTAGAAGGAAGCCTGCTTGAGAGACCTTTTTCTGGTCCTGGCTGTACTGTTCATTAACTGAGTAGCTTTAGGTCAGTTCCCTCTTCCCCTTATGTAAAATGGGTATAATAACAGATTCCTTTCCCATTTCACAGAGCAGTTATGAGCATCAACGAGGAAAATGTGTTAAACACTTTATAAATTGAAAAGGTCAATATTTATGTAGTTTGATTTAGCACTTACAACCTGAATATTTCTAAAGTTTTAAAATATTTTATGGTTTAAAATATACAATAGGCTGGGCATGGTGGCTCACATCCGTAATCCCAGCACTTTGGGAGGCGAGGCAGGCAGATCACCTGAGGTCAGGAGTTCGAGACTGGCCTGACCAACATGGAGAACCCCTGCCTCTACTAAAAATACAAAATTAGCCAGACGTAGTGGCGCATGCCTGTAATCCCAGCTACGCGGGAGGCTGAGGCAGGAGAATCTCTTGAACCCGAGAGGTGGAGGTTGCAGTAAGCCGAGATTGCGCCATTGCACTCCAGCCTGGGCAACAAGAGTGAAACTCCGTCTCAAAAAAAAAAAAAAAAAAAAATACAGTAAAGCTATTACTATCAAGCGGAGCAGAAGGATATTGCAGGAAGGGCAAGGGAAGCAACTACACCAAAAACGTAGGGGAGAATTTCCCAAACTGTAATCGCAAAATACTATTTATGCATTAAATGATTTCTGTGATTAAATACATTTGGGAAAGACTGGCCTAAACACAGTTTATATACTATAGACTTTCTTGGAGTCTTTATATATTAATCTAAGAAGAAGCTTAAAGATATGTTTTTTTGCTAACTTATTTGGCCACAGAATCATTTTTAACTTTAATTTTTATTTATCTGAGGGGAAGGGGAGAATCCTTTTTTTAAAAATGAAACGTTTGCTGGCCAGGTGTGGTGGTTCATGCCTGTAATCCTAGAACTTTGGGAGGCCAGGGTAGGTGGATCATTTGAGACCGGGAGTTCAAGACCAGCTTGGCCAACATGGTGAAACCCCATCTTTACAAAAAATTCAAAAATTAGTGGGGCGTGGTGTCATGCATCTGTAGTCCCAGTTTCTCGGGAGGCTGAGGTGGGAGGATCGCTTGAGCCCAGGAGGTCAAGGCTACAGTGAGCTGTGATAGTGCCACTACACTCCAGCCTGGGTGACAGAGTGAGACCCTGTCTCTAAAATAAAATAAAATGAAACATTTGCTAACTCGGCACCACAAAACAATTTGAGAAATACTGGTCCAAACTGAAATTCCCTTCCTAGAACATAAGAACCACAACAATAATGTCTTTCTAGAACTTTATGGCTACAAAGTGTTTTCACATCCATTACCTGGTTTGATAGTTTAGGAAATGCTTATTTAAGCAAACACAGTTACTATGAATGAAAGTTTAGTAGTAGTATTTTATTTATTTTTATTTTTTATTTTTAAATATTTATTTTAGAGGTGGGGTCTCACTCTGTCATGCAGGCTGGAGTGTAGTGGTGATATCAGCTCACTGCAGCCTCAAACACCTGGGCTCAAAGGATCCTCTCACTTCAGCCTCCTGACTACAGACGTGCACTGCCATGCTCAGCTACTATTTTTATTTTTTTGTAGAGATGATATCTCACTGTGTTGCCCAAGCTGGTGTTGAACTCCAGGGCTCAAGAGATCCTCTCACCTCAGCCTCCCAAAGTGCTGGAATTACAGGCATGAGCCACTGCATTCAGCCTAATTTAGTATTCTGAGCTTCCTGGCAGTCGAGGCAAAAACAAACAAAAGGAACCAATAGCCTGACAAAGACAAGGTGAAAAGAAAAAACAATTTTTTTTTTTGAGACAGAGTTTCACTCTGTCACCCAGGCTGGAATGCAGTGGGGTGATCATACCTCACTGCAGCCTAGATTTCTTGGGCTCCAGCGATCCTCCCACCTAAGCCTCCCAAGTAGCTGGGACCCCAGGCTTGCCCCACCATGCCTGGCTAATTTTTTTTTTTTTTTTTTTTTGGTGGAGATGGGGTTTCGCCATGTTGCCCAGGCTGGTCTTGAACTCCTGAGCTCGAGTGATTATGATCCACCTGCCTAAGCCTCCCAAAGTGCTGGGATTACAGGTGTGAGCCACCATACCTGGCCCCAAGATTCTTTTCTTTTTTGAGACGGAGTCTCTGTCACCCAGGCTGGAATGCAGTGGTGCCATCTCGGCTCACTGCAACTTCCGCCTCCTGGATTCTAGCAATTCTCCTGTCTCAGCCTCCCGAGTAGCTGGAATTACAGGTGTCTGCCATCACACCCAGCTGATTTTTGTATTTTTAGTAGAGATGGGGTTTCACCACGTTGGCCAGGCTGGTCTCGAACTCCTGACCTCAGGTGATCTGCTCACCTTGGCCTCCCAGAGTGCTGGGATTAGAGGCATGAGCCACTGCACCTGGCGCCCCACTCCCAGATTTTTTTTTAATTTTAAAAAAAAAAAGAATCTAAGAAAAAGAAAAAAAGGAATTAGATGTGTTTTAAGAGTCTCAATGATGGTAACTTCATTCTAAAGGAAATGGAATATGTGTCATTATTTAGCCTATTGCTTTGGGAGACTAGGAGTAGGAGAGAAGGTGACATAGCCTTAAATTCTGTTGTCTTGAAATGTGTGTATGGAGCATGGCCTGGTCCTCAAAGGACAGAAAGTGTTTGGCCCCAGAGAGGTTGGGAGAAAGGACATAATAGCACTCAGGGAGGGCATGAGCAGAAAAATAGCTGGAAAACTTGGGCAGCTATGAGCAGCACATTACGGACATTGGTCCATCTTACATCTTCACTGGGATAAGGTGAGATCTCAGTAAGAAATCAATGATAAGGCTCCTATAACCCCCTCAGGCCCACAGCTTCACAGGCTGACTGAGACCCGTCATGGATGATTAGAGCTAGAAGGGCCTTTAGTGAACCTCTGATCTGAACTGCCCATTTTGTAGATGGGAAAACTGAGGCCCCATTAAGGAAGAAACCTAGGACTGACTTGCCCCCTGCCTTCAGGAAATGATGTACATCTGGAACGGCTACGCTGTGATTGGGAAGCAGCCGAAACTCACGGATGGGATACTTGAGATTATCACTAAGGCTGAAGAGATGCTGGAGAAAGGCCCAGGTGACTTCCCTCAGGCTCTTGAGCCTGCCAGGCTAGGTCAGGTCTTTACAGCTGAAGCTTCCCTCTGCCAAAGATGTCTTTCCTCCTTTCCCTACCCTGGCAACTCTCCTTTATCTCTCTAGACTGAGCTCCTCCAAGCGGCTGTTCCTTGTCCCCCTGGTAGGGTCAAAGCCTCTGGGCTCCCACAGCTGTGGGGCTTCCTTCAGTGCTGACCTCACTGTATTGTCATTGTCTCAGTATTTGCCTTTCCTTCTTAGATGTGACCCCCGCTGAGGACAGGGACCATGTCTGATTTACCTGTGTCCCTTTGACCTAGCACAGAGTAGGGGGCTCCATAAGTAACTGCTGCAGAAATGAACAAGTCTGTCTTTTTCCCTCACATCCCTATTTTCAGAGAACGAGTACTCAGTGGATGACGAGTGCTTGGTGAAATTGTTGAAAGGCCTGTGTCTGAAATACCTGGGCCGTGTCCAGGAGGCCGAGGAGAATTTTAGGAGCATCTCTGCCAAGTAAGTGCCTCTGCAGCTGCTCCTTCTGGGTCTGAGTCTCCTGGGTAGAATATTCAGGGCTTCTCCATCCTCATGCCCACTGCAGTGGCTGACCCTAGCCAACCCCACTCACCACACAGGTACTAAACCAGCGTCCACTCTGTGCCAGGACTTGTGCCAGACCTGTACAGATAATTCAGACCTAGCCTCCCAGTGCCACCAAACTGCCTGACTACAAGAGTCCGTCCACATTGTTTTGAGTGAACAGTGTCTCCTGGAGTTTGTAATTCAGTGACTCTATCCTTGCCCTCGGTGAGGGCAATGTGACAGATGGCAAGCTGTAGGCAACCCAACCAAGGCTTGTCAGGGCCATGCTAAAGGAAAGCAGAGAGGACAGCAGGTGCCCCAAGGAGGGACCTAAACTCAATGGAAAGGCTTTCCAAGGCTGATGTTGAAAGTGGGAAGTTCATCAGGTAGAGAAAGCAAGGGAGGACAGGTTTGAAGTGGAGTAGGTACAGCATGCACCAGTGCATGGACACAGGAAAGACACCTGAGGCTGGGGTGACAGTGGTGGGGTCTTTACCTGCCTGAGTGAAGTCAGAGAGAGAAAAGATTGAAGATGAAATAAGGAGGGATAGAATGAGAAGGGCCTGGATGTTTTGTTCACAAGGCTAAATTGTATCCCAAAGACGACAGCCAGAAAGGGTACTGGGCAAGGAAGACGGGGTTTAAAAGGATATCTCCAGGGCAGCATGAAGGTCGGGTCAGAGAGGGTAGATCAGAGACAGAAGACTTTACAGTTTAATAAACCATTCAACCTGGAGAAAGGGAGGTCGGGACTTAGGTGGCGGTGGACAAAGGACATGACAGGAGCCATGGGTTGCCAGGGAGCTGGAGCCCAAGGTACAGGATGGGAAGGCTTTGCTATGGATTCCAGCCTTTCTAGGGCTGGGTAGTGGGAACCTCCCGAAACTGGAGTTCGGGTTAGGAAATCCTCACGTGCAGTTTGGGAAAGGCTCAGTAGGAGGAACCTGAGCCATGTCCTCTGTTCTGCAGTGAGAAGAAGATTAAATATGACCACTACTTGATCCCAAATGCCCTGCTGGAGCTGGCCCTGCTGCTTATGGAGCAAGGCAGAAACGAAGAGGCCATCAAACTCTTGGAATCTGCCAAGTAAGGCTTGGGTAACCGCAGTCTGTCCTTTGCTCCCTCTGAACTCAGCTCAGGAGCTGGCTGGGGACAGAGTTGCCCAGACAGCAGTGAGTGGAGTTGCTAGCAAGGCCAGTCTGGCAGTCTAGAGGGTGGACCTGTGTCCCTCGGAATCCAGCTCTCACCTGTCATAGGAAGACTTCTTTCTTCATGTATAAATGGGCAGTTAGACTCCCAGAGGCAGGAAGTAAGTTCCCAAGGTCACATCAGAAGCCAGCTGCACGGCTGTGTGAGGACCCATGCCTCCTGCCTTCCAGGGTAGGGGTCTATTCCCTAAAACCACCCCTTCAAGCTTAGGAACCCAGGAGGACCAGGAGTGGTTCCAGTGGGCATGATACCAGGGATGAGGGGCCACAAACCCTTCTGGTTAACTCTCCCATTGGGCAGGGCTCAACTCTCTCTGGACACATTAATTTCTCTACAATCCTTCCTTGGCTCGCGGGGCTCACACAGCTCAAACAGGAGGAAAAGCATCTTTGGGAGCAAGCAGCCTCATGTGTCTGATTCTCTGCTCAATTCCAGGCAAAACTACAAGAACTACTCCATGGAGTCAAGGACACACTTTCGAATCCAGGCAGCCACACTCCAAGCCAAGTCTTCCCTAGAGAACAGCAGCAGATCCATGGTCTCATCAGTGTCCTTGTAGCTTTGTGGAGCAGTTCCAGGCTGGAAGACAAACAGAGACAGCTGGACAGGGCTCCTGAAAACATTTCAAAATATCCCCTCCTCCTGCCCTGCGTTCGGGGTCCACCGGCGCTCCAGTTGGATGGCACAACATGGTGTATCCGTGTAGAAGCCGAGCTGGCATTTTCACCAGTGTGGCCAAGGGCCTTTGCCAAGGGCAGAGCAGGTGGAGCTCTCTGCCTGCCCTATCACACATACGGGTACTTGCTTTTCACTGTGATGTTTAAGAGAATGTATGAACAGTTTACATTTTCCTTAGAAATACATTGATGGGATCACAGTTGGCTTTAAAAACCAACAACAATGAACCACCTGTAAGTCTTTGTCTTCACCTATTATCATCTGGAGGTAAATCTCTTTATATGATGATGCCAAAGGGCAAATTGCTTTTCAAATTCAGCAAGTTCTCAGCTTGTGTGACAGAAGGCCCTTCAGAGGACCTGAGGAATGCCTGGGAGAGGCTAAGCCTCAGGCTTCAATGCTTCTGGGGTTGGGCACCAGGATGCACACAGACACCCACTACCTTACTACTCACACTTCATTTCACTCCTTTTGTAAATTTCCAATTTAAAAGTCAAGCACGTCTTTTTAGTGAGATAAAATCTGAGCTCTTCTGTAGAAAAATCAATCTCTACCAGTAGGAAATGCCAGGGCTTGATGGAAGAGCTGTGTGGCCCTTTCTAAGCCAAAGCCAGGAAGTTTGGGGGCAGGAGGAGGTTCTCAGAATCCAGTCTGTATCTTTGCTGTATGCCAAACTGAAACCACTGGGAATAATTTATGAAACATAAAAATCTTCTGTACTTCACTCCAAGGTACATTTGCTTACTGACAGCATTTTTCTTAGAACTGTTATTCTTGACCTGTTGTGTATGTGTTAGATTCTTCAGTTAAGAGAAAAGAGATATTTAAGTGATAAAATTTATGCCCTTAAGGGATCGTGCATCATGTATTTCAATAAAATATGTGTTGCATGAATCCTTAGGCCGGGCAGAAAGTCTTGATCAGAAGCCACACGGCCTATGTATGTTTTATTTAGACCACACAATGTTTTAAACTTTTTGAATAAGTTACCAGCATTCACAAATTGAGAGATTTTACAGGTGAATCTGGTTCCTGGCCTGTAATTAAAAAAAAAAACAAAAAAACTGGCAACATTGAGCCTCATTCCCATGAGGCAACAATCAGCTGGAGCTAAGTCGAGGCTACTTTAAACACTTCTATTACCTTTCTGGCCCCTAAAAGCATCTGAATTTGCAACCTCTAGGATTGTTAAAGTGAGAACTCAGGTTCAATGACCAACACCAGGTTTTACCCTTCACTTTCTGATGTCAGCACACTTCAACCTAACCATTTCTCCGTAGGGAAAATCATGCACACGGTAAAAATATTCATCTGTGAAAACCTTACTCCCCAAATGCATGAATGCAATTTCTACAAAAGAAGAACCAGTTAAACTTTCCAGTCTTCTAGGATTGCTGTATTTAACAAACATGAGTATCTGCCAGGGGTCTGGGTTAATATATAAAGATCCAGTTGGTCGGGCGCGATGGCTCCTGCCTGTAATCCCAGCACTTTGGGAGGTCAAGGCGGGTGGATCACAAGGTCAGGAGATCGAGACTATCCTGGCCGATATGGTGAAACCTCGTCTCTACTGAAAATTTAAAAAATTAGCTGGGCGTGGTGGCGCATGCCTGTAGTCCCAGCTACTCGGGAGGCTGAGGCAGGAGAATCGCTTGAACCCGGTAGGCGGAGGTTGCAGTGAGCCGAGATCGCGTCACTGTACTCCAGCCTGGCGACAGAGGGAGACTCCGTCTCAAAAAAAAAAAAAAAAAAAAAAGATCCAGTTGACCAGCCTCCCATGGGTGATATCGAATGAAGTAATGGGTTTTAGGCAAAATATATTATTAGCAAAAACAAAAAAACCCTCATCCAAGATTATCTTTTCCAATGGGTATTGTCAGAGTAGGAATGCTATGAAAAAAAAATCTCTCATATTGTTGTTGGAATGAAACAGCAGAATGTCCTCCATAGAGAGTAATCCCTTTGCAAGCTCTCTCTTCTCCAAAGCCTGGATGCTGGGAGACCAACCTGTTTCTAGGCTCCTGGACAGGACAGGGTGAGGGGGTAGAGACAGGCCGCAGGAGGACAGGCCTCCATGGCTTCCCCACATGTTGGAATGTTGCCTGCTGCTGGATCAAAGCAGCACTACTCACAGGACACCAAACACATACTTTGGAAAATTGCAGTTTACAAAAACAACTTTATCTCAACATTCATTTTGGGTGCTTTTTTTTTTTTTTTTTTTTTGAGACAGAGTCTCGCTATGTCACCAGGCTGGAGTGCAGTGGTGCGATCTCAGCTCACTGCCACCTCTGCCTCCCGGGTTCAAGCAATTCTCCTGCCTCAGCCTCCTGAGTAGCTGGGATTATAGGCATGCACCACCATGCCCAGCTAATTTTTGTATTTTTAGTAGAAATGGGGTTTCACCATGTTGGCCAGGATGGTCTCAATCTCCTGACCTCGTGATCCACCTGCCTCAGCCTTCCAAAGTGCTGGGATTACAGGCATGAGCCACCACGCCCGGCCACGGGTGCTTTCATTTTAAAATTTTGTCAAGATGATTTCCTCGTCAACATTTGCTGTTGATTTCCTCCTGGGCTTTGTTAATTAATCCTATGTCACTTTTAACTCTGCTGGCCTGGTAAGATAAATCAGTGGGTTTTGCCTCCTGTATCCCACTTGCAAATTCTGAGATAATCTATCATATATATATATACATATGTGAAGGACAATGAAAACACTGGGTTTCTAACATCACCATATCCTTCTTATGTAAGGGCGTTTTCACGAAAGTGAAAATTCTGTCATAGGCTCTCAATGTCTTATTTGAGTCATCTGTGGTCACTGCTTCTCTAATAGTGCAGCCCTTCCCAGCGCATCTGCCATGGAGAGGCCGCAGATCAGGTGGAAAGTTTGAGCCTGGAAATAAGGAGACCTGAATTCCAGTCCTGACTTTGCTACTGATTTTCAAAGTAACCTTGGGGAAGTCACAGATCCTCTAAAAATGAGCAATTTGGACAAGATTAAGGCTCTTTCCTGCCTTCTACATTTTATGGGTTTTCATCTGCAAAATGAGGCAACAGATACACTTCCCTACCTTTCTGCCAAAGCCTTGTGTCCCTAAGCAATTCAACCAGAAATAATAGACTTCCTTAGGGGCTCTACAGTAGCCAGAACACCCAGAGCGTAAGTAATCCTCATTTAGAGAAAGTCTAAATCCTGTGCCCCAAGATGCATTCAGTTGTTAGGGAAGTAGCAACCGTGGAACATGATCTGAACAGGTCCTTGGCAACAGAAAGTCTACCTCAGCCTCTCACTGATCACAGGCCCTCGGAATGGCAGAGTGGCTTCTAGCAGTGTGCTGGGCCCTCAGCTCTCCCATGGGTTGGCAGGTTGCCCTATTCCTTATCTCTTGAGCCAGAATGGGAGTGTTTCCAAGACAGTTATCATCATCATTCACAGCAGAAAGCCACAACCTGACATCAAAGCCAGGATCCTAAAAGGCCAACACCAACTTAAGATTTGGCTGAGGTCCAGGTGGGAGATTCCCAAGTGAAGAATGGCACCAAGAGGCTTTAAGAAAGCCCCAGTGCGCTGAGTACTAGAACCATTCAAGGGAATCAAATCCAGACCCTTTCCTCTGGAGTTACTCCCAAGTTCGTTTCTTCTAAGATGATGGGAGTCAGAACAGTCTTTTCCTCGTTTACTTCAAATTTAAAGTCTAACAGTGCCTTCTCAACATCCTTAGCATCCTCACACTAATTCAGTAATAAACGAGAGGTGTCTGGATTCTGCAATCCAAGCAGCAAATGGGAACTTCTCATGCCCACCCTCATATGCAGCCTTCCAAGGCTGGAAAGTGCCTTCTGCTCGGGTTAGCATGGCTCCTTTGAATTCCAGTGCAAAGTTCATTACTGATTAATAGGCTAGGTCCACAAACAAGAAACCTCATCTGGGGACTCGAAAACTCCATCTTTAAATGAGTAATCTATGACTGCTTCCACTGTATAAAGTCAACTGTTAAGTGACAAAATAATAGAGCCCTTTGGGAAGACATAGAATTAACTATTGAAGGTCTCTATGGACTGTTAAAAGTTGATGTTTGGCTGGGCGCAGTGGTTCACGCCTGTGATCCCAGCACTTTGGGAGGCCGAGGCTGGTGGATCACAAGGTCGGGAGATTGAGACCATCCTGGCCAACATGGTGAAATTCGGTCTCTACTAAAAATACAAAAATTAGCCAGGCGTGGTGGCGGGCACCTGTAGTCCCTGCTACTCACGAGGCTGAGGCAGGAGAATTGCTTGAACCCGGGAGGTGGAGCTTGCAGTGGGCTGAGATCACGCCTCTGCACTCCAGTCTGGGTGACAGAGCGAGCGAGACTCCCGTCTAAAAAAAAAAAAAAAAAAGTGGACGTTTAAGTTTAATCAGAGACATCACAGCTGATGTCTCACAAATGACTAGATAAGGTTTGTTTTTCTTCCTCCACATTAACAAACACTTCAGAACATCAGACACCATATGCTCTGGGGAAAAGAATAAAAGCTAGTATTTATTAAATACTCATTATGTGCCAGTTGCTATTCTAAGTACTTTACATCTATGTAATCCTCATAACATTTATATAATCCTATGAAGTGGGGCCATTGTCATTTTGCAGATGGCAAAACTGAGGCACAGGTAAATAAGTTGCCTAAGATCACACAACGATTATGCAGCAGAAAGATTTGAAGACAGGCTGCTGAATTCTAAAGCCCGTACTTTGCTACACTGTTGGTCAAGCTGTAAAATCCTGTGTAAAGTTAGACCCAGCTTATACTGACTCTTGGGCCACTGTGAAAATGGAAGAAGTACTAATAGCTCCACCGCTGGAGATGCTCGGCTGCAAACACATGGAGCACGTCTGTGTGGCATGGTTCCCTTTGGCACTTGGCATCGTGAAGTAGGGAGAGGGCCTAACTTGGAAAAAGCCAAAAGAAAAGCAATCCTTAAACAACAGTATTTGCTCAGAAAATCATCGAGGGATGGTGGAGGAAAAGGCATGATCCAGTCCCCACTCGGATAGGTAGAGTTCCACTCAACTACTCCAGAGATGGGAAGTGAAGCCTGCACTGAGGCTTGATGCATAGCAAGTCATGTGCTAGACGGGGCTTGGTATAAGACAATAAGAAAGAGGATCACTGGCAAACTGGGAAGCATATGATGCCAAAGGCACTAAAACCTGTTTTATAGTTTAAGCACTTATGAGTGCTTGGCTAAGCACATCACATTTGTGGGTCAAAGTGACCCACGGGCCACAGCTTTGTCCTCCTGGTACTGAGATGACTTCCTACAGTTCTCTGGAAAAGAGGTTGTGAGCAAATTCACAGTATGAGAAAGCCTGGTTTACTAAAAATATCCAGACTTTTTTTTTTTTTTTTTTTTGAGACTGAGTTTCACTCTTGTTGCCCAGGCTGGAGTGCAATGGTGTGATCTCAGCTCACCGCAACCTCTGCCTCCAGGGTTCAGGTGATTTTCCTGCCTCAGCCTCCCGAGTAGCTGGGATTATAGGCATGTGCCACCACCCCCGGCTACTTTTGTATTTTTAGCAGAGACAGGGTTTCTCCATGTTAGTCAGGCTGATCTCGAACTCCCGACCTCAGGCGATCTTCCCACCTTGGCCTCCCAAAGTGCTGGGATTACAGGCCTGAGCCACCACGCCTGGCCTAACCAACTTTTAAGTTCGATTAATTACATGGGGTAGTGGATAAAAGCACAATATATTCAACTTAATCAAACTACTTCACCCTATTTAGAGAATCAGTTTAGTCTAAGGCAAAATGGGGTTTAATGCCAACTGCTTCACAAGGGTTGTTGAGGACAAAGGGCAAGCATGTAAATAAATAGCCTGGCATGGCCCCGAGTATACAATATTCAGGTATATTTATTGGCTTACTTCTACTGTGCGAAGGCAATGGTAGATTTGACCTGATGGATGACTGAATCGGGGGCGCTAGTGCCACAGTTAAGCTTTCTTTATCTCTTGGCTTTTGCCCCTGTGTTAGATTCTTTTGATCTGGCTTCTCTGCATGGCAGGAGTACATGGCACTTTAGGTCTCATGTCCTTATGGCATATGGCCAGTGAAGCCAAGGGCTGCTTTTCCTAATTCCAGTATGAACAATACCAGATAAGGACAATTAGTCTGGCTTGGCTCAAATGTCCATCCCTTATGCAAGTGCTTCTCAAAGTGTGGTTCCCGATCAGCATTAGCATCCCCTGGGAACTTGTTAGACATACAAATTCTATCCACCTTGACCGATAAACTGTAGGTCTGAGGCCCTGAAATCTGAGGTGTTTTTTGTTTTTTTTTTTTTGAGACACAGTCTCCCTCTGTCATCCAGGCTGGAGTGCAGTGGTATGATCTCGGCTCACTGCAACCTCCGCCTCCCGGGTTCAAGCAATTCTCCTGTCTCAGCCTCCTGAGTATCTGAGATTACAGGCATGTGTCACCACGCCTGGCTAATTTAGTAGAGATGGGGTTCCACCACGTTGGTCAGGCTGGTCTTGATCTCCTGACCTCAGGTGATCCTGAGGTGACATGAGCCACCATGCCTGGCCACAGTCTGAGTTTTAAAAGACCTGTAGATGGCCGGGTGCAGTGGCTCATGCCTGCAATCCCAGCACTTTGGGTGGCCGAGGCGGCCGGATCATTTGAGGTCAGGAGTTCGAGACTAGCCTAGCCAACATGGTGAAACCTGTTTCTACTAAAAATACAAAAATTAGCCGAATGTGGTGGTGCATCCCTGTAATCCCAGCTACTTGGGAGGCTGAGGCATGAGAATTGCTTGAGCCTGAGAGGGTGTAGGTTGCAGTGAGCCAAGATCGCGCCACTGCACTCCAGCCTGGACAACAGAGGGAGACTGTGTCTCAAAAAAAAAAAAAAAGACCTGCCGATGAATCTGATGCACACTGAAGTTCGAGACCCACTGCCCTAGAATGGCAGTGAGGTACCACAATTGGCCTACCTTCAGACATATGCTCAGTGGGGGAATTACTAAAAGGGAAGACACTGTATTGGACAAACAAAAACACCATAAATCCACTATTATGTCCTTTCTTTCAAAAGTCGATATACAGGAAGAATGACTTACCCCATTCCCAAGAACAGGGGAGGATGACAACAGTGGGTGTACTGGTTAGAGACAAGGCTTATCAGAAAGCTGCATGTTCAGGCCAGGTGCAGTGGCTTTCACCTGTAATCCCAGCATTTTGGGAAGCTGAGACTGGGTGGATAGCTTGAGCCCAGTTTGAGACCAGCCTGGGCAACACGGCAAAACTCCATCTCTACCAAAACACACACACACACACACACACACACACACACACACACACACACACACACAATCAGCCAGGTGTGGTAGCATGCGCCTGTGGTTCCAGCTACTTGGCAGGCTGAGGTACGACTGCATGAGCCTAGGAAGTGGAGATTGCAGTGAGCCAAGATTGCACCACTGCACTCCAACCTGGGTGACACAGTGAGTCTTTGTCTCAAAAATGAGAGAGAGTTAAAGAAAGAGAAAGAAGAAAATAAAGAAGAGAAAGAAAAAGGAAGAAGGAAGAAGAAAGAAAAAGAAAGAAAGAAAGAAAGAAAGAAAGAAAGAAAGAAAGAAAGAAAGAAAGAAAGAAAAGGAAAAGAAAAGAAAAGAAAAGAAAAGAAAAGGAAGGAAAGAAAGAAGCAAGCTGCACCTTCAAGGAGAGCTTTGCCTTTGTTGCCCTTCTCCTGGCCACCCTCCAAACTCTTCTTTATAAGATCCCTATTTTGCAACAGGAAACTCCTTGAGATGTTAGTTAGCTCAGATTTCTAAGGACCTCTTTTTCCCCATTTTCTCCTTCCCTTCATTTAATACATATCTGTTGAACACCTACCGTCCTGCTCTCATGGAGCTTGTTCTGAAAGTGAAGTCATAGAAGTTAACAAAGAATTAGAGCCATGGAGTAAATACAGTCATCTGCCACATAACGATGTTTCAGTCAATCACAGACCATATATATGACGGTGGGTTCATAAGATTTTGATGGAGTTGAAAAATTCCTGCCAGGTGCGGTGGCTCACGTGAGGTTGGGAGTTCGAGACCAGCCTGACCAACATGGAGAAACCCCGTCTCTACTAAAAATACATTAGCTGGATGTGGTGGCACATGCCTGTAATCCCAGCTACTTGGGAGGCTGAGGCAGGAGAATCGCTTGAACCCGGAGGCAGAGGTCGCAGTGAGCGGAGATCGCACCATTACACTCCAGCCTGGACAAGAGCGAAAGTCCATCTCAAAAAAAAAAAAATAAGTAAGAAAAATTCCTATGCCCTAGTGATATAGCCATGCTAAGTTTGTAGGGCAACACATTACTCACATTTGTGGTGATGTTGGTGTAAACACACCTACTGCATTGCCAATCATCAAATTTTTTTTTTTTTTTGAGATGGACTTCCACTCTTGTCGTCCAGGCTGGAGGGCAGTGGCATGATCTCAGCACTCCAGATCATTGCAACTTCCACCTCCTGGGTTCAAGTGATTCTCCCGCCTCTGCTTCCTGAATAGCTATTACAGGCATGCGCCACCATGCCCAGCTAATTTTTGTATTTTTAGTAGAGATGGGGTTTCACCATGTTGGCCATGCTGGTCTTGAACTCCCAACCTCAGGTGATCTGCCTGCCTCGGCCTCCCAAAGTGCTGGGATTACAGGCGTGAGCCACCATGCCCGGCCCAGTTGTATACAGTTATAGCACATACAATTACATGTGGTACGTATTACAAAAGTTTAAAAGTTAAAAAAATTAGAAAGTTTATAAAAGTACAGTAAGCTGTTAATTATTGAAAAAAGAATATTTTAAATAATACACAATGTAGCCCAAGTGTGGTGTTTATAAAGTCTACAGTAGTGTACAGTAATCTCTTAAGGGCTTCACATTCATGCACCACTCACTCACTGATTCACCCAGAGCAACCTCCAGTCCTGCAAGCTCCCTTCATGGTAACTACAGGTATACTGTTTTTATCTTTTACACTTTTCTATGTTTAGATGCACAAATACAAGCACTGTGTTACAATTGCCCAGGATATTCAACACAGTAACACGCTGCCCAGGTCTGTAGCCTAGGAGCAACAATACCATCTAGGTTTGTGCAAGTACATTCTATGATGTTCCATGAGGACAAAATTCCTAATTCATGCTTGTAAGTGGGATGTATCTGGTCTAGAGGATAAGAAGTCAGCTATCTGAACAACGTGGAGAAGAGAGCTGCAGGGCAGAAATAATAGCACAAAAAGACTCGAGACAGGAAAGAACTTGCCATTTTAGAAGGCACACAGATGGCCCATGAGGCTAAACGGTTGATTCAAATGAAAAGGCAAAAAACCAACTCATCCCTGTTAGGGAGTTTGAGTTTTATGCTCTGCGTTACAGGAAGCTATTAAAGTTTTAAGTTGAGAAATGACATCAATTTATTTATTCACCTTAACTGCTGCGTGAAGAATGGATTATATAGGGTTAAACATGGAAGTTAGTCTCCAGCACCAATTGCTTCTGGTTTGTCTAAACCATAAAAATGCTGCATCTTGGCCGGGCGCAGTGGCTCACGCCTGTAATCCTAGCACTTTGGGAGGCTGAGGCGGGTGGATTGCCTGAGCTCAGGAGTTCGAAATCAGCCTGGGCAGCACAGTGAAACTCCATTTCTACTAAAAATACAAATTTAAACTGAGCATGGTGATGTGCCCTGTAGTCCCAGCTACTCAGGAGGCTAAGGCATGAGAATCACTTGAACCCGGGAGGCAGAGGTTACAGTGAGCCAAGACTGCACCACTGCACTCCAGCCTGGGCAACAGAGCAAGACTATGTCCAAAAGAAAAAGCTGTCAATGCTGTCAATATGCTAAGTTATAATTAGGTGCTAAGACTCAATATGAGTAGGTATTTCATGTTCTTTGCTCTTCACAAAAAATCAGAAATCCAGTTTATTAAAATCCATGCCCAGGACCAGGATTTCTTACTTCAAGTATATCTTCAAAGCCATTAACCCAAAGTTTAAGAAAGAGCCTTGAGAACAGGACTTGCAAAAACAGCCCATCTGAAAATGCCTTACTAGAATAGCACCTGTCTCACAACCAGAAATAAGAATGCCGGCTGGGTGCGGTGGCTCACGCCTGTAATCCCAGCACTTTGGGAGGCTGAGGTGGGCGGATCACCTGGAGGTCGGGAGTTCGAGACCAGCCTCAACATGGAGAAACCCCGTCTCTACTAAAAATACAAAATTAGCTGGGCGTGGTGGTGCATGCCTGTAATCCCAGCTACTCGGGAGGCTGAGGCAGGAGAATTGCTTGAACCTGGGAGGCAGAGGTTGCGTTGAGCCATCATGCCATTGCACTCCAGCCTGGGCAACAAGAGCTAAACTCCGTCTCAAAAAAGAAAAAAAAAAGAAGGCCTATGAATTATTCTTCCTCGTGTCAAGATAACACTACAGATAGTGACGAGTATAAGCAAGCGGCACGAAGACCAAACCTCTTCCCTTCCCCACACCTTGCACACTGTAAAGTTGTAGCTGTTAACTTTTGATGTGTTTACCCAGTTCAGCTAAGCTTTTGCATAGAGGATCATCACTCTGCACTGTTTCAAAGCTGAAGGCCTGGCTCCAATTCTGGGGTTGGCAGAATGTAACCTATTCCTGCACCTCATTTGGATAATGCTGGAAGCCAATCTCAGGTCTTTCTGATAGCACAGTCCAGGCTTCTCAATTCACACACAATGCTTAAAACTTGCTTTGGGGCCCTAACTGACCAGATTAGCTACTGTGGTGGCCTCCAGTGAGAAGCTGAACTTTTTTTGCACAGCCAACCAAATCTTCTCACAGGCATTCAAAGTACACACTGCCATGACAAGACTCTTAGGGAGGCCCCTTAGTTATCTTCCTCAACTTCTTTTTCTCAGTGCTAAGAGATGTGCAGCCCATAAGCACCAATATTAGAGAAGGGGTTCAAAGCAAATAGGCACTGCTCCTTTCATCACAATCAGTTTTAGATGCCTAAAACATGTGCCTTTGCTAACACTCCTTCATTCAAAGAGAAAAACTTTCTATGCACCCAAAGATGACTAAATGTACCAGTGAACAGTAATTTTTCTTAAGAAACAGAAATGTAATGAAAAGGTAATCTCGACCATACTTTATTAAAAAACTGTATGTGAAGAAACAATAAATGGCTTTAGTCAGTTAATAACATTAATCAGATGCATCCAGCTATTGTCCTAAGGCAGTGCCAGGCTGGGAGCAGTGACTCAGGCCTATACTCCTAGCACTTTGGGAGGCTGAGGCAGGAGAATCTCTTGAGGCCAGGAGTTTCAGGCCAGCCTGGGCAACATAGAGACTCAGTCTCTACAAAAAAAAAACATTAGCTGGATGTGGTTGAGTGCACCTGCAGTCAATCCCAGCTACTCGAGAGGCTGAGGTGGGAAAAATCACTTGAGCGCAGGAGTCTGAACTTACGGTGAGCCATGATCAAACCACTGCATTACAGCCTGGGGGACACAGTGACACCCTGTCTCCAAAACAAAAGCTTGTGCCTAACTGCTCAGTGTGATAAAGCAAACAAAAACAATGTGGGCAATTAAAATGTGCAAATAAATCTCAAACCCTTTTTATAATTCACTGGTGCCTCTGATGGAAGAAGGTTGTAAAATCAGGAAATAGGTTGTAAAGGGACTTATCTGGATGCTCTGTATCTATGCTAAAGAGCAAGGAAATAGGAAAAGGACAAATGAAGAGCAGAAAGTCTAGATAATCGTGCCTGGACAATCCATCTCTGAATAACCAACAAGTGCCCAGTACTGCTTCTAATTTCTCAGGAAACAAAAAATGAACCAAACCTGTATTTCACAAGTTTGGGAAGGGATCATCTACCAATGGTTCCAATACCTGCTAGTGCATCAGAATCACTTAGAGAACCTGTTACAAATGATAGATGGCCAGGTATAGTGACCCACGCCTGTAACCCCAGTACTTTGGGAGGCTGAGGTGGAAGGATCATTTGAGCCCAGGAGTTCGAGACCAGCCTGGGCAACATGCCAAAACCCCATCTCTACAAAAAAATTACAAGAATTAGCCAGGTGTGGTGGCATGTGCCTGTAGTCTCAGCTCCTTGGGAGGATCACTTGAGCCTGGGAGGTGGAGGTTGCAGTTGTGCCACCCCGCCCTCCAGCCTGGGAGATAAGAGTGAGACCCTGTCTCAAAAAGTTCTGTTTCTCCTCTGCCACTCTGATATGATAGGGGTCTCCATTACTAATAAACATCCAGAGCCCTAGGTAATTACCTAGGTTGTCCTGCTCTGGTTGTCCTGGCCTCTGAGAACAACTAATCTACCAACACTCCCATGGTGGGGAAAATGTGGCTTAGAGAGACAAAATGAGTGAGCCAAGTGAGCCGTGATCACACCACTGCACTACAGCCTGGGAGACAGAGAAAGATCGTCTCAAAAAAAAAAAAAAAAAAAGTACAGAAGGACGGGTCAAATTGTCTTCTCTCTCTTCCTGCCCAGTAAAAGAGCAGTTGATATTTAAAAGAAAAAATATTTTAAAAATAAAAGTATAATAAAAACTAAAAAACATAGAAGAGTGTTTACTTAAATTCAGATAGGTAAATTTAACATTACTTGAAGAGATATTAACCTAAAATCCAACTTTTCTTGTGTCCACAAATTTTAAAATTAAGGCTTAAAAAATTAGGTGAGGTTATTACACTAAGATGCATTTAATGCAACTTTCATCAGTTGACTCCATGACTGCTACCCACTGCTTTTGTAAGCAGAGATAGCCACCAACTATTTTTGTGACTTATGCTGAAGAAACATACTTTCTCTCATTTACCACTTCCAGTCTCAAGACCTTAGGCAGCTCTCCTTTTGACTACAGTATCACCAACTCTATCCATGGGGTATACTCTCCAAGAACCCCACTGCATATCTCAAACTGTGGATAGTACAACATACATACCTACACATACATACCTATGACAAAGTTTAATTTACAAATCAGGCACAGTAAGAGATTAAGAACAACACTGGTAAAACAGTAAGTTTTTGTCTTTTTCTTTTGAGACAGAGTCTCACTCTGTTGTCCAGGCTGGAGTGCGGTGGTGCGATCTCAGCTCACTGCAACCTCCGCCTTCCGGGTTCAAGTGATTCTCCTGCCTCAGGCTTCCAAGTAGTTGGGATTACAAGTGTGCACCACCATGCCTGGCTAATCTTTGTCTTTTTAGTAGAGACGGGGTTCACCATGTTGGCCAGGCTGGTCTCAAACTCCTGACCTCAAGTGATCCAACTGCCTTGGCCTCCCGAAGTGGTGGGATTACAGGTGTGAGCCACCATGCCCGGCCAAGATTAAGTGTTTTTTAAAAACTGTATTTACAAAAGTTATAACAATAGGTTGTAATAAAAGTTACGCAAGGCTGGGTGCAGTGGCCCACGCCTGTAATCCCAGCACTTTGGGAGGCTGAGACGGGCGGATCACCTGAGGTCAGGAGTTCAAGACCAGCCTGACCAACATGGAGAAACCCCATCTCTACTAAAAATACAAAATTAGCCGGGCATGGTGGCACACGCCTGTAATCCCAGCTACTCAGGAGGCTGAGGTGGGATAATTGCTTGAACCCAGGAGACAGAGGTTGCAGTGAGCCGAGATTGTGCCATTGCACTCCAGCCTGGGCAACAAGAGCGAAACTCCGTCTCAAAAAAAAAAAAAAAAAAAAAATTATGTGAGTGGTATCTCACTCTCAAAATACCTTTTTGCACCGTAGTGTGTGGGTATGTGAAATGGCAGAAACCGTGGATAAGGGGGATTACTGTACTTTATTAAGTGTTGCTCCTTTTTAAAAATGAATGCTTATGAAGAAGATTTGTAAGCATGTGATCTGTTACCTCAATGCTTACTATTGCGTGAAATCATACTGTTTTATATCACATGATAAACACCAATAGTAGGGGGCGAGTCTTCTAGTACCGACTGAGGAGATTCCCTATCAAGAAACTCACAGAATTTTTTAAAAGTTTGTGTTAGCTAAACTACAAATATCTCAAAGTATTTCAACTTGTTAGGTTTTGCATTCAAAAGGGTAAGATTCTTTTGTTTCTTCCTGGTTAGGCTTTTCAGAAATTTTAAATCCCACAGCCAAGCTTGAACATATCTTGCCCATATCTAAATCAAGAGATTACAGCTATTGTTTGGTTTTAGAAACTTTGGTGCTATCAAGCCCAAGTATATGATTAAATGATATTAAATGCCAAACAATAAAAAATACTTCCCACAGGTATATATATATATATAGAGAGAGAGAGAGAGAGAGATATTTTAAAATAATCATACACAACTTTTTAAAAGATTATATGGGGAATACTTACGTAATCAACTCTAACTTTAGCCCTTCACAGCTGTATTATAACTTTAACAACTTACTAAAAGTCAAAATTGATGGTTCTTAACATCGTACGTTGAGAATACAAAGTGCCTAAAAAAAGACACATTCTGCCCAATGCTAGTTCTTTCAATATTACCACCAAACTTCTGTGAAAGACCTGTAATGAAAAGAAAGACTAACTGCAACATGGAAGATGCTTTTAAAAAAAGTTCATTTGCCAATTTTAACAATCTAGAAAAAAAGAAAGTCTGACTATAATACTTGATGACATAGACATTATGTTTAAGTAGAAAACACAAGAATAAAAAAACCAATTATCAGAAAATATTGCACAACTTCAGTTGTTTCCTCCAAATTTGCTTTATGTAATTGGGTGGATATAAATTAATAAACAGAAATTTAAGCAAGATACACGTAACAATTTAACAGAACCTGATAATCTAATTTCTTTCAATTTTTGTCAAATTCATCTTTAAGTCTTTCCATCATGGGGCTCATAAGGAAATTTAAGCAACATATGGATACTACAGTTGAATGTCAAATCTTTACGAAGTACTTATGACATACTACATTCCTCTATAATGCAATTATGAATAACCTTCATGACACTGTGTTTTGTATGTAGAAAAGTGTTAGAGTTCAATATTCAACTCAATATAAAATAATAATAAGAAACACTTCTGATATTAGGTTGAGACCACTTTTCCTTTTGCTAACGAATGATTTTTTTTAGCTGTAATATCACTGAGGTGAACCAATAAGTCACCTTTGAGTACATATGAAAAAATAAACACATGCTAAATGGATAAAACATTACTACTACATCTTTACTAGACCATCTCTACCTCTACCACTTCAGAAGCTTAGAGATTTAAAGTATTCTTACATTAACTGCAAGAAACAAAGGAGAAATTCCTTCTTTTTTGAGATCACAACTATGAAGTCATATGGTTATACAAATTCTAAGTTTGTGTGCAAAACATAAAATACAATTATCTTTATTCTCCCTGCTTAGTTTTGTCAGTCAGCTAGCAGGATGTAATAGATACCTTTCCAAGAAACAGAGACTGAGATGTGTTTTATATAACTTCAATAACCTCAGCACTACAGTAATGAGAGATGCAGTATCCTTTTGCTATGGTTCAAGACAAGACGGAAGGAGGTCAGAAGAAAGAGAATAAATCAAAATTTTTACAACTGAGTAACTATTTCTCATTAGGTCTCACCACGGTGCCATCTTCATTTTTACATAAATGTGGTGGCATAATTCAATCTCAATAAATCAGAATTCTTAATATTTAAAATTTAAGTTGACTTTCCATTATCACCATATTAACAACCAAAATAATTAGATAAAACACATAGGAAAGGGTAATATTGAACCCCACTTTAATAGAGTTGCTTTCTTGACACATTAACTTATTTTTTATAGAAAAGGGATAGTGCATCTCAGTTTGCTTACAAGCTAGGAGATCACTTTGAATTCTGCATTTCCTAACTGCAAACAGAATATAGCACTTATAACAGGTTATAAATAAACTGGTTTTCAAGCATAGAGCCAGCCCCAACGATAATAATACACTATTTAAAAAGACCTAAGGCAATGAATTCCATTTCCAATGGAAAAAAAGAACTGTGCAAACAAGCTTAAAACTACTTTTTTGTGTGTGCCAGTGTTATAAAATGTAGCTTTTAATAAAACCTTGACCCAAATGCCAGCAACTTCAGAAAAGAATTTGGGTGGGGAAGGGGAAGAGACGAAAGTTATTTCATTTAGGAAAAATAACTACTATCTTTTTCCTAATCTTCAATACACACAATTTAAACAAATACAGCTGCTGTAACACTTTACACAATTCCTATGTACTGGAGCAATAACAAGACCTAAATACAATTATATTTTTAAACATTGGGTCAAGGCTTTACATAAAAATACCATCCTACTTTTCCCACTAAGTTTCTAAAATATCACGTACTTTTCCCCCCAACATCTGCAGCCATCCAGGAATTTTAAGGAAACTTTTGTGCATGATCTTAATTCCTAATCCCTGGCTCTTTGGGCTCAGTGACAAAAGATCAAAACCACCAAAATGGTGGTTCACTTGAAGTCAGATGAGAGACCCTGGCTCAATTAGTCTCATAGGATGAAAGCAGTGCTGCATCAACTGGCTCCATGCAGGAGGGGCACGTGAAGGATCTCATCAACCAGTCATCTATACAGTCCAGGTGATAGATGTGCATGCACGGCAGAAATCGAATTGGGTCCCCATAAACAAAGTCCATCATACAGATCACACACCTGTTGGGAGCAATGGAGAGAAATCAGAAGGCATTTTCAGAAGTGTCCTATTCAGAAAACTCTTTAAATCCCATTAAAGACAGTGTTAATCTGAGCAACACATCAGAATGCTTTGCTTGTTGTCATCTTATCACCAAAGCATGCAAATTGAATTTTTTCCTAATGTTGATCTGTCCACAGGCTCTTATTTCAATCCCCTGAGAATTTGCAGGACTTAGGAGCAATCAACAGAGAAATGGATTACATATGGATCAAGTCTACTGCTGTGCTTGTAAACAGCTACATATTATAGCAGACACCTGAAAGAGAATGGGATTATTTTAGGTAGGAAAGCATCAGTTAGATCAACTTTGTTTTCTCACACTATTTAGCGTAATCCTGGACTGAGACAATTTTCATTTTAATAACTGTAAAATAGAAACACTAACTTCAGCCAACTTTGTTTCCTTGTGCTATTTAGAGTAATCCTAGAGTAAGATAATTTTCATTTTAATAACTGTAAAAACAGAAACACTAATTTCAGCCTACTTACTGGGTTGCTGTAGTTAAAGCTCTCTTCATTAACATTAACTTTCTATTTGATTATTTTATTTTATTTTATTTTATTTTATTTTATTTTATTTTTTATTTTATTTTATTTTATTTTATTTTATTTTATTTTATTTTATTTTATTTTATTTTTTGAGACAGAGTTTCAAGTGATTCTCCCACCTCAGCCTCCCAAATAGCTGGGATTATAGGCGCGTGCCACCATGCCTGGCTAATTTTCGTATTTTTAGTAGAGATGAGGTTTCACCATGTTGGCCAGGTTGGTCTTGAACTCCTGGCCTCAAGTGATCCCCCCACCTCAGCCTCCCAAAGTGCTGGGATTACAGGCATAAGCCACTGTGCCCGGCCTGTGAACATTCTTAATTACTACATAACATTCTCTTGCTAATAGCCAGTAATAGAGCTATGAAAAAAAATTAAACATTCTCTTGCATTAAGCGAAGTGTTTCAATATATTAAATGTCTGACTTTCTAAAGTGCAGGAGAAAAGGCAAATTTTTCAAAAGCAATCTGAAAATAAAACTTTGAAATGTACAAATTAATTAAAACTTACTCCCGGATCTTTTTTTCTGATCCATCTCTTCCAGGGTCATAAACTCCTTTAGGCAGATGTTGTATAAGGCCTATTCTTTGAGCTATCCTAATTTGTTCCTCTTCAGTCAGCTGAGTTGCTAGCCGAGTCTGGCTAGGTGTTGGGTGGTAGACTGGAACTGGAACTTGTTCCTAAAATATTAAAATATAGAGGAAAAAGATTATTTTTTAAAAACCTTTCGAGGGCTTATTTTTTGGTCAGAGATAGAAGGGAAAGGGAGCCCTGGGAGGGGTAGGAAGCTGGGCTAGTGTTTGGCTGTATGATTGTGTTTCATCCTGCCTTAACTTCAGCTACTAGAATAAAACATACACACACCAAAACATTCTCATTCTGCCTAAAGGATATAAACACAGACTTGACTGAAGAACTGGCATGGAATGTTAAATCAACTATTTCCACATGATAAGAGACCAGCCTGGACAACATAGCAAGACCCCATCTCTAAAAATAATTTAAAAAACTTTTTAAATGGACTGGACTATGGCAAAAATAAATCTGAAAGTTATCTAAGACTAACTTTCCCATTTCATAGGACCAAGCTTGCCTACAGTCACTAACTGACAATACTGAAATTAGAATTCTGCTGCTCCTAATCCAACTGATTTTTTACACGACAAAACAATTCATTCAAAGGAATCGTGTGTATAACCCCCACCTTTTTTTGAGATAGGGTCTCCCTCTGTTGCCCAGGCTTAAGTGCAGTGGCACAAACACAACTTACTGTAAACTCAACCCCTGGGCTCAAGCAATCCTCCAACCTCAGCCTCCTGAGTAGTGGGGCCACAGGGGTGAGCCATGGTGCCTGGCCTATAATATTTAAAACTGAGCAACTCTGATGGAATGAAGCTGGGATGGAGTGTGGCCTAGAAGGGATGAGGCTCCCCATTCCCAAGCCCTCACCTTGGTTACCTCTGCAGAATCCTCAGAATCAACAGAACAGTCTGAAAAACACTACTATCTCAGAAGATGAGATTTTCAGTCTGAAGAATTAAATTACAAGATTTCAGTTTCAGCTCGGCTACTTACTGTGATTGCTCGGACCAAGTCTCTTAATGTCTTTGAATAAAGCAGATAACAGCACCCACTTTAGAGAGTTGATATAATCATGAGATAACTAACAGCTTTGTAAATGCCAATATTTGTAAATTATTCTAACATCTCCCCATCGTCATAATTCTCCCCATCATGATTCTCTGCTTTGCAGACTTTAAGCTAAGTGCTACTGTCCTTGGCTTTGGTCCTGGCTTTCTGGCTTCTCTTTGAAGCCAGCTCTGAGTTCTTCAACCCTTGAATTACCATTTCCAGTCTGGACTACCTTCCTGAATCTTAGCCTCAGTCCTAGTTGACCAGTTTAGATGAGCTGTCATCCACGAACAAACTGGTTTAAGACTAAGATAATATAAAGGGTCTCTTAAATCCTTGAACCTAACAAACAAAAATAACTAAATTGTTTTAGAGAAAATAAACTCCAACTATGGGTTTTTCAGAGACTAGATTTCTTCAGTCTTGTGGTTCACATATGTGTAGAGAACACAGAAAGGAGAACAGAAAAGAAAAGTTCAACTTTATGGGGAAACATTAATAAACATTAAAGAAGAAAATAAAAACTATATTTTAATTCATGTTATGAGTGTATTTTCTCCTTTGGCATTTTTTTGTTAAAACAAAGGAACCCTCTATACATCTTTTAGATATTTAAAATGATTCAACAATCTAATTTCAGTTTACATGGTTCAGAAAACCATAGAGGAAAGGAAATGACTAAGACCTCCTGATATTTTAAAGATGAATGTGGCCTTACCCTTCTTACCACACATGCCTAATTTTAAATTTTAATTCTCATGATACTTGTTTTAAAATGGCTTGATATCTGAGTTATCAATTTTTTTGTAACTAGAGAGCCACTGATTTTCTAGGCAGCAAAATGGAATCTTGATTCAATTGTTGTCTAACAGACACTGAGTGAGTAGAAGATTAGACAGGGGTATAAAAACAACAATTTTAAAAGATGTGATGGCTGGGCGTGGTGGCTCATGCTTGTAATCCCAGAACTTTGGAAGGCCGAGGCAGGCGGATCACCTGAGGTCAGGAGTTCGAGACCAGCCTGGCCAACATGGTGAAACACCATCTCTACTAAAAATACTAAAATTAGCTGGGCGTGGTGGTGCACGCCTGTAATCCCAGCTACTCAGTAAGCTGAGGCAAGAGAATTGCTTTAACCCGGGAGGCAGAGGTTGCAGTGAGCCAAGATCTTGCTACCGTACTCTAGCCTGGGCGACAGAGCGAGAGACTCCATCTTAACAACAAAAAAAGATGTGGATTTGGGGGTGGTTCCCACCATTCCCTATCTGCAGACACTATATGGTTTATGTTCAACACCTGCTTTCCCTCTGAGAACCTGGAATTTTGTCATATGTTAGGCAGTGGGTGCCTAATCAGTACCTGGGGCACTGAGTCTCCAAATGAGCTTCTCTGGCAGAAAACCTTTCACATATGTTGAAGGAATTAACCATGTCCTGTGTGACTCCACTAGGAGATAACTCTTGGAAGCTTGTGCTTAGTTCCCTTTGGACCAAAGCACCTTTCCCCTTAGCTGATTTTGCTTTGATTCTTTGCTGTAACAAATCATAGATGTGAGTAAGATTATATACTAAGTCCTATGAGTCCTCCTATTGAATCAACAAACCTGGGGACTGTTTTGAGGACCTCCAATGCCAGTGCTAGGTTGTGCTCCCACTTTATATTTGCAAAGCTACTGTGTTTCGTCCCCAGCTGAAAACAAAACAAAACAAAAAAACAAAAAACTAAGTATTTTGAATAGCCTATTTCAGGGCCTAAATATGGACCTAATGATAAAAGGTATACAAACGCATCTCACTGCAACCTCCAACTTCTAGGCTCAAGTAATCCTCCCACTGCAGCCTCGCCAGTAGCTGGGATTACAGGTACGCATCACCATGCCCAGCAATTTTTTTGTTTTGGTAGAAACAGTGTCTCACTGACTAGGCTGACCAAACTCCTGGCCTCAAGCAATCCTCTAGCCTTGGCCTCCCAAAGTGCTGAGAATACAGGTGAGAGCCACTGTGCCCAGGCTCTCTGGGTAGTTTGATAAGGGCAGGGGCTATGTCTGTTTTGCTTACCAATGTTTATTACCTACTCAGCACGGTATCTGGCACATAGTTGGGACTCAACATAATTATATAACTGAATAACCTAAATCAAAGCACTTATGTTCTTGCAATATACATTATATACATATTAGACCTTTGTAGATATGCTATGAAAAATTGCTAATGGGCCTGGCACAGTGGCTCACGCCTGTAATCCTTGCAGTTTGGAAGGCCAAGACAAACGGATAGCTTGAGCTCAGGAGTTTGAGACCAGCCTGGGCAACATGGTGAAACCCCATCTCTATAAAAGATATAAAAATTAGCCAGAAGTGGTGACGTACACCTGTAGTCCCAGCTACCTGGGGGACTGAGGCAGCAGGATCGCTTGAGCCCAGGAGGTTGAGCTACAGTGAGACGAGATCACACCACTACACTCCAGGCTGGGTGACAAAGTGAAAGAAAAAGAAAACCTGCTAATGATTTGGATTAAATAACAATAACAAAAAGAAAAACTGCCCTCAAAAAGAAAAAAAAAGAAAAACTGCTAATGATTTGGATTAAGTAACAATAAAACCAAAAAGGAGAACTTGATATAAATTACACCCAACATTCTCCCAAGTGAAAATACCTGGGTTGTTGTCTCTTTCAAAGCTCCACCTACCCATCCCACAGGAACTTCAATAGGTCCAAAACCAAACCAAATATACTTCCTTCCACATGCTTCTCCAACTCAGAATTTCTATGCCCCCTACCTAGGTGAATGAACAAAAACGCATAATGGAAAGAGTACAGGCATTCCCTGGAATTTCTGCTCTGGTATTTAATTATGTATGTGGCCTTACGCAAGCTTCTTAATATCTCTGAGCATTAAGGTTCCTCATCAGCATAACAGACAAAATACCTATCTTAAGAAAGCGTTGGAGGCCAGGTGCAGTCATTCACCTCTAATCCCAGCTACTCTGGAGGCTGCCACATGAGAATTGCTTGAACCTGGGAGGCGGAGGTTGCAGTGAGCTGAGATCATGCCACTGCACTCCAGCCTGGCCCACAGAGCTAGACTCCGTTAAAAAAAAAAAAAAAGTATTGTAAGGAATAAGCGGATAAGTAAAGCACTTACCAAGATAAGGGCTTAATATATGGGCTCTTCTCTAATGACACCACTAGTCACTGGAGATAGACATCTCATCCTTCCTGATTCCTCTGACTTCTTCTCTTCCCTTTTCCACTATCATCTACTTAAATGTCATACAGTCTTACCTAATTTCCTCACTGTTGATTAGGAGACATATGGGCTTGCCCTGTGAGTTTAAATTTTAAGATGGAATTCACAGAGAAGCAAATTTCAAATAAATTTAAACAATCTTTTCCTTAATACTTTCTTTAGTTCTCCATATGTCTGCATGCAAAAGAGAGAAAGAGCGAGAATCCAAAGGAAATCATCTGCCTTTAAGAAAAGGAGAAAAGGAATAATTTAAAATTAAAATATGCATTGTGGAAAAATGCAGCAGCATGGAAGGGGGTAGAACAGAAATGGAAGACAGGGTTATAAAATATGCTGAAGCAGGACAGAAGAGTCTTTTTTTTTTTGGAGACAGGATCTCACTCTGTCACCCAGGCTGGAATGCAGTGGCGTGATCTTGGCTCACTACAACCTCCACCTCCCAGGTTCAAGCAATTCTCCCACCTTAACCTCGAGTAGCTGTGAGTACAGGCACGCCCCACCACGCCCAGCTAATTTTTTATTTTTAGTAGAGACAGGGTTTCACCATGTTGGCCAGGCTGATCTCGAATCCTGGCCTCAAGTGATCCACCTGCCTCGGCCTCCCAAAGTGTTGGGATTACAGGCGTGATACAGGTGTGAGCCACCGCGCCTGGCCAGAAGATAGGGTCAAACACCAAAAACAGCAAGGTCTGATCTGATGAGAAAAATCTCTGAAGCATTCTGGTTGTCTGTTAATATATAAATGAAGCACCTCTAAAATGATGGATGTTGTCAAGAATGTATCGGGCCCTAATCTTAGGTGGTTTAAGCCAAGAAAGACACAAAACAAGTGAATGTAAAACGTGTCTGTCTGAAGGGCACTACATTAAAAGTTGGATTCAATTTAGGGAATGTGATACAATTTCAGAAACGAAAACAATGCAGTGGGGAAGTGCCTAAATAATGTGCTGAGGCTGGAAATAGTACAAGTCTGGTTTGTGGTGAAGGAAAAATAAAGTCACTGCTAAAGCATGCAGCTTGTCACCAAAAGCTGTATCTTTTCCTCCAGTAGGAAATAAGAGCCAGCTCTTCTGATCTTTCTCTTTATATCCTTACAAGCTGCTGCTGGCACCATCTTCTTCCCAGCTGCAGTCTCCTACTGGGAAATGTTTTCTCTGAATGTTGCCACACTGACATTTTAGACCATAAAATGGAGGATTTAGAATAGTTGGTCTCAATGTATATTCTAGTTCTGATGTTCCATGAAATCTTGACCAAAACAAAAACCCCCAGATTAGCACTGATGCAGTTCCTGAACAATTACACACAGAGATTTAAAAGCTAGCATCACATCTATCTTCCTAATATATATATGTGTGTGTATATATATATATATATTTTTTTTTTTTTTTTTGAGATAGGGTCTCATTCTGTTACCTAGAGTGCAGTGGCACAATCTTGGCTCACTGCAGCCTTGACGACCCTCCGGGCTCAAGTGATCCTCCCACTTCAGCCTCCTGAGTAGCTGGGACTACAGGCCCATGCTACTATGCCCTGCTAATTAAAAAAATAAATTTTGTAGAGACAGGTTTTCACTATGTTGCCCAGGCTGGTCGAGAATTCCTGGGCTCAAGCAATCCTCCTGCCTTGGCCTCCCAAAGTGCTGGGATCCCAGGAGTGAGCAGCCAAGCCCAGTCTTAAAAAGCACATCTCAGCCATTGAGGAAATACAGTATCACGATAAGGTAAAAGGCTTCCATTAACTGTAACACCTTAGAGATATAATTCACATTCTATTTCCCTATTTAAAATACACACTTCAATGGTTTCCAGTGTGTTCAGAGCTATGCAACCATCACTTATCAATTTTAGAACATTTTCATTACCCCCAAAAGTAAGTGTACTCATTAACAGTCACTCCCATAAACTCCCCGGCACTAGGCTACCACTAACGAATTTGCTTTTTGTCTCTATAGATTTGCCTATTCTGGGCATTTCATAGATAAGCATTACTCAGATGTGTGGGTTTCGTTCCAGACCACCCTAATAAAACTGATCAGAGATCACCGTAAAAGATATAATGAAAGAGTTTGAAAGCATGAGAATTACCAAATGTAGCAGAGAAATGAAGTGAGCTGCTGGGACAATGGTGCCAAAAGAACTGTTTCATGCAGAGCTGCCACAAACCTTCAAGTTGTGTAAACACACACACAACCCTGTGAAGTGCAATAAAACTGTGTATGGAATCATACTAATGTGGTCTTCATGGCTCGCCTTTCACTTAGCATGTTTTCAAAGTTCACCCATGATGCAGCATTTATCAGAATTGCATTCCTTTTTATCGCTGAATAGTCCACCACCATTTTGTTTAGTCACTGATGGACATGGGTTGTTTCTACTTGCTAGCTACTGTGAATAATACTGTTATGAAAATTCATGTATAAGTTTTTGTAAATGTTTTCATTTTATTGGGTATATATACCAATGAATGGAACTCTGCAAAACCTTTTGTAGAACTGCCAAACTTTTCCAAAGCACCTGCACCATCTTACAATCCCATTGAGAGCTGTATTGGTAAGGGATGGTTGTGTAACTCTCAACACACTGGAAAGCAACGAAGTGTGCATTTTAAAAAGGGAAATAGAATGTTCCAGTTTCTCTACAGCATTGCTTAAACTTATCTTTTTTATTGTAACCATTCAAATGGGTAAGATGTGGTATCTCATTGTGATTTTGATTTGCCCTCTCTGATAGCAAATTATCTTTTTGTTATCTCCTGGACACAAGTCCCTCATCAGACCAATGATTTACAAGTATTTTCTTCGAGAGGCTGAGGCAGGCAGATCACCTGAGGTCAGGAGTTCAAGACCAGCCTGGCCAACATGGTGAAACCTTGTCTCTACTAAAAATACAAAAAAAAAAAAAAACTAGCAGGGGGTGTTAGTGCACACCTGTCATCCCAACTACTTGGGAGGCTGAGGCACAAGAATTGCTTGAACCTGGGAGGTGGCGTTGCAATAAGCCAAGATTGTGCTGCTGCACTCCAGTCTAGATGACAGAGGGAGACTCTGTCTCAAACAAACAAGCAAACAAAAAAAAACCCAAATATTTTCTTACATCCTATGGGTTATCTTTTCACTTTCTTGATGTTCTTTGAATAACAAATTTTAAATTTAAATTTTAATGAAATTCAACTTTGGTTACTTTTACTTTCAGTATCCTAAGAAGTTTGTCAAACCCAAGGTCATGAGCACTTGCTCCTATATTTTCTAAGAGGTTTATAAAGTTTTAGCTCTTACATTTAGGTGTATGAACCACTCTGAGTTAATTTTTGCATATAGTAAGAAAGGGGGGCCGGGCGCGGTGGCTCACACCTGTAATCCCAGCACTTTGGGAGGCCAAGGCAGGCGGATTACGAGGTCAGGAGATTGAGACCATCCTGTCCCTATTAAAAATACAAAAAAATTAGCCGGGCGTGGTGGCAGGCGCCTGTAGTCCCAGCTACTCAGGAGGCTGAGGCAGGAGAATGGCGTAAACCCGGGACGCGGAGCTTGCAGTGAGCTTGCAGTGAGATTGCGCCACTGCACTCCAGGCTGGGTGACAGAGCGAGACTCTGTCTCAAAAAAAAAAAAAAAAAAAAGAGGCCCAACCTCACATAACTATGTGGTTATATGTAGGTGTCCCAGCATCATCCATTAAAAATTGTTTTGGGTCCAAGTGCAGTGGCTCACACCTGTAATCTCAGCCTGGGTAACATGACAAAACCCCATCCCTACAAAAATTAGCCAGGAGTGGTGGTACATGCCTGTAGCCTCAGCTACTTGGGAGGCCAAGGCGGGTGGATCACCTGAGGCCAGGAGTTCGAGACCAGCCTGGCCAACATAGTGAAACTCCATCTCTACTAAAAATAGAAAAAATTAGCTGGGGGTGGTGGTATGTGCCTGTAATCCCAGCTACTCGGGAGTCTGAGGCAGGAGAATCGCTTGAACTGGAGAGACGGAGGTTGCAGTGAGCCGAGACTGCTGGGATTACAGGCATGAGCCACAGTGACAAGCCGTGAAATTTTTATTTAAAAATCTTATCACAGGCTGAGCGTGGTGGCGGGCGCCTGTAGTCCCAGCTACTCGGGAGGCTGAAGCAGGAGAAGGGTGTGAACCTGAGAGGTGGAGCCTGCAGTAAGTTGAGATCACGCCACTGCACTCCAGCCTGGGCAATAGAGCAAGACTCCATACATATATGGGCCCATTTCGTGCTGCAAATCTTAATTATGTCTGACAATTTACCTAAATATTGCAATAGCAAGATTCAACTGAATTACAATACCACGTACCTATCAGAACTCTGTGACTCAGAGTTCAGAACTCTCAAGAGGCTTTGTGGTTTCTGGCAGCAATGACAGGAGCTGACTCTGGGATTGCCTCTCACGGATTCTTAAAACTTTTTTTTTTTTTTGCCATGGAAACCTTATGCAGTCCAATGAAAGCTATTTCAGATGACATTTTTGAATAAAACACATAAGATTACTAAGGAAATCGATCACACTGAAAGCAGTCCTGTCCCTGACCTTAAAGGGTCTGTGGATCTCAATTTTAGTACTCCTCAATCTAAAGATTACTTTGAGATTAAGAACTTAGATCTTACAAAGAGTTCATTATAACATGTTTTAAGGGAGAAACATTTTTGAGAAACAAAATCTAGGGATGAGAAAAAAGTTCAGGTAATTAAACACAGAGGAGGTGGTGCACAGTATATGTGAAAAAGGAACGATAAGCTTACATCAACATTAAAGGTTCTTTCTTTCAATTCTCATGTGCATGTGAATTTCCCGCTAAAACTGACTTTATTAAGCAAATTTGTTCCGAACTTTAAAAAATTTTTTAACTTAAAAAAATATAAAGTACCTATGTATCTAAACCCCAGAATAGTTTATTCACAAGTGAAAATGCAACTTTCCTCAACTGCCACTGTCTCTGGGATCTCTCTATTGGGAGCTGCTAGAAAATACTATGATGAGCTTGAGTATCTGGTTTTCCAACATGCCAAATTATTAGAAGTAGGAAGAGATACTTTAAGGGCAGACACACTAACAGCAGATGAAGAACTGACAATGAGGAAAAAAAAATCAATAAAAAGTAGGTGCAAGAATCCAAAAGCCTAAGAGCTTTCACCCACTACACAACTGTCCTACATAATTCAAGACTCTGGATGCACTATTCTGTTACCTCCAGGGTATAATAAACGTATCTAATAATAATTTTGAATCAGTAAGATAAAACGACAATGTGCTCAGAAGTCATTTCAGTGATTTCTGGGGAAGGGAGTGAAGATGAAAAGGGAGAAGGTGTGAAAGTTTAAAAGAGGGCCAGGTTGAGAATCAGCCTCAGAATGAAAACACCCAAAATTGAATATTAACGCTTTACAAAAACACACCCTAAAAATTTTAATTAAAGAGAGACAAACAGACATGAGCCTATTTAGAAAATCCCAAGGACTCTAACCAAAACCTCCTAAAATGAATTCAGCAAGGTTGCAGGTTAAAAGAACACACATAAATCAATTGTATTTGTAAATACCAGCAATGAACCGGAAGCCAAAATAAAAAGTTTGAACACCATTTAAGACACCAAAAACATTGAAATGTTTAAAGGTATAAATTTATCTTGTGCAGGATCCGTATGTTAAAAACTAATTCACAAAAAAATTAACACATCAACAATGGGCCTCAGCCAATTAACTAAACTTACAAACTCCTGATTCATAGGACCTAACACCACCTTGCAAACAGGGGTATATCATAAAAATCTAAACAATCCACAAATCTTTCATGTATGGTTTACTGGTTCTTGACAGTAATATCATTTCTGCTTTTAGGGGCTTTTAAGACTACAACTATTGATAGCCTTGAATTGCTACATAAAATCAAAAGCACAAAGAGAATGGGATAAGCTTAGTGTTTCTGAAATCTAACGTCTTCTCCTACATATGCTATTTGATCAGGAACTTATTAACTGTTTGACAACAGAAAATATTCAATCACTGATTGACTTAAACTTTGACCTACACTCCTCACCAATCTTTAATTCACTGAAGTGCTTTAGAAAAGAACAGGAAAAGGTATCTCTTACTTAAAAAGATTTTGTTCCAGTGGTGATATGATAATCATTGCTTTCATGACCAAAAATCAAAACATATTTAAGAGGTAGTCTAGGAAATTTTAGAGGCTTAAATACAGGAATTTCTATGACATGTAAGAGATTTACAGTGATAATGGATCAAAACATTTAACATGAGAATTTTTGCAGGAAAATCAGGATGGATGAGAAGCTGCATTATACAACATTTTTTTAAAACCCTAATTTATTCTTTCAGCAGAGTGCCACTGCGTGTCAGACACTGTGCTACATATTTCCGTGCCTTAAATTCATTTATCTTTGCAACCATTTGAAAAAGTACAATAACCTCCACTTTTCAGTTGAAGAAACAAACTTAATTAAGGACCTAACTGAGGTTAGAGAGGAAAAGGGGTTTGCTTAGTGAAGGGTTTCTCAACCTGGGCAATACTGACATTTTAGTAAGACAATTCTTTGTTGTAGGGGCTGTCGTGTACATCACAGGGTGTTTGGCAGTTCTCTCCATCCACTAGATGCCAGTAGCACCCTCTTCCCTGCCACGTTGTGACAACCAAAAATGTCTCTAGACTTTGCCAAATGTTTCCTGGAGAGCAAATTCATCCTGGTTGAGAACCACTGGCTTAGGATCTTACAGTAAACAGGACAAAACAAGGCTGAATAGTTTCTGGTGTTATAAGAAAGCCATAAAGGATGGGATACATGTCCTTTTTCTGGTAGTTTTTTGAACAAGGCCTCCAGTTGTCACATGAAAATGGGGTGGGGAGTGGTGCAAACGCTAAATATACAAAGGCCTAGTGGACATAATACTAAATAAAACACATCAATAAAACACATCCACATTACACTGAAATGAGCCTTAACTGATAGAATTGTGCCTTAGTAATAACTACACTATAAATTCAAGAGAGAAAGGTTAGACAGAGAGCACAGATTGCCTATCAGGGAGAATGGCAAAAGAAAGGAAATCACCAACTGAGAATAGAAAAGAAGACATGGGGACACTAAAAACATTTTGTTAACTTGAGAAATTTGCTGAGACAGGGCTGTTTACTTCCAAATGAAAAAAGAGATGTTATACATATGGGTATTTCTGATAATTTATGTGCCATATGTTGTGCCTACCTTTAGGATTTATGAAACATTTTTAGAAGACTCATTTCAAAGAAGTCTCATTACTTCAAGTATCACTGTATAACCTACTTAATTCCAATATCCCATTCCTCTCCTGGACTCTACTGGAAATGAACTCCTAGAGGCTCCTGTGACTGCCTTTGAGCCAAATCCAGTGTATTATATAACATTTTCTGCCTCACTGTGCAGTTATCCCTATTGTTTAAATGCATATCTCCTAGTTGCTCTGCTCTACTGCCCAATCTATTTCTTTATCTTTAAAATGAAGAGGATCTCCAGTAGTCTCCACTTATTGCAAGGTTTCAGTTAACTGTGATCAACCATGGTCTGAAAACACTATATGGAAAATTCCAGAAATAAACAACTAATGTTGTAAATTGCGTGCCATTCCGATTATCACTGATCATTAGAGAAATGCAAATTGGCTGGGTGCAGTGGCTCACACCCATAATCCTAGCACTTTGGGAGGCCGAGGCAGGTGGATCACCTGAGGTCAGGAGTTTGAGACCAGCCTGGCCAACATGGTGAAACTCCATCTCTACTAAAAATGCAAAAATTAGTCGGGCATGGTGGCGGGTGCCTGTAATCCCAGCTATTCGGGAGGCTGAGGCAGGAGAATTGCTTGACCCCGGGAGGCGGAGGTTGCAGTGAGCCAAGATTACACCACTATACTCCAGCCTGAGCGACAGAGACAGACTTTGTCTCAAAAAACAAAAAAAAAAAAAAACAAAAAAAAAAGAAAGGAAATGCAAATCAAAACCACAATGAGATACCACCTCATCAGTCAGAATGGCTATTATTAAGAAGTCAAGGCTGGGCACAGTAGCTCATGCCTGTAATCCCAGCACTTTGGGAGGCTGAGGCAGGTGGATCACTTGAGGCTGGGATCTTGAGACCAGCCTGGGCAATGTGGCGAAACCCCATCTCTACAAAAAATACAAAAATTAGTCGGGCATGGTGGTGTAAACCTGTAATCCCAGCTGCTCGAGAGAGGCTGAGGCACAAGAATGGCTTGAATTGGAGGAGGCAGAGGTTGCAGTGAGCTGAGATTGTGCCACTGTATTCCATCCTGGGCCGCAGAGCAAGACTATCTCCAAAACAAAAAACCAAACAAAAAATGTAAATAAAAAATAAAGAAAATCAAAACAAAAACTCCAAGTGGACCCAATCATATGGGGCCCCCACATTTTCGTGAATTTTAACTCCAAAACCTCTACCAGGTCCTCACATGAGTGCTTCCAGGAGGCGGAGAGGAAAATAAACCATTTTAAATATGCCAGAGCATTCTGCTCCTAATGTCTTATCCTCATGCGAAACTTTTAATTTAATATAAAGTTCTGGGAGAAACTTTTACCAGAGCTTAACCTACCTGGGGAAAGGGAACTACCCAACTCCAGCCCCTCCAGCCATCCTGTCCCAGACAAGGTGGATGGGAGGTACTGAGAAGCACTGAGAACTGCAAATTAAAACAAAAAATACCACATACACCTATCAGAATGGTGAAAATCCAAAACACTGACATTAAGTCCTGGCAAGGATGTGTGGTAACAGAAACTCTCATTTACTGCTGGTGGGAATGCAAAATGGTATGCTTTGCGACCAGGCATGGTGGCTCACGCCAGTAATCCCAGCACTTTGGAAAGCCAAGGGGGGAGGATCACCTGAGGTCAGGAGTTTGATTGAAACCAGCCTGGCCAACATGGTGAAACCCCGTTTCTACTAAAAATGCAAAAATTAGCTGGGCATGGTGGTGCATGCCTGTAATCCAAGCTACTCGGGAGGCTAAGGCACGAGAATCGCTTGAGCCAGGGAGGTGGAGGTTGTGGTGAGCTGAGATCATGCCACACTGTACTCCAGCCTGGGTGACAGCGAGACTCCATCTCAAAAACCAGTAACAACAACAACAAAAATGGTATGCTTTGGGTGACGGTTTGATAATTCTCATACAACTGAACATATTATTACCATTCGATCCAGCAATTGCACCCTTTGGTATTTACCCAAAGGAGTTGAAAAACACATCCAACCAAAACCCAGAAACAAATGTTTACAGGAGCTTTATTCATGACTATCAAAATGTGGAAGTAACTATGGTGTCCTCCGGTAGGTAAACAGATAAACTACAGTATATCAATGCAAATGGAATGTTATTCAGCACTAAAAAATAAATGAGCTATCAAGCCATGAAAAACATGGAGGAACTTTAAATACATATTACTAGATGAAAGAAGCCAATCTGAAAAGGCTACATACTGTATGATTCCAAATATGCAACATTCTGCAAATGGCAAAACTATGGAGACAATAGAACCATCAGTGGTTGTCAAGAGTTGGGGGGAGGGATGAACAGATGGAACACAGAGAATTTTTAGAGCAGTAAAACTATATGTACAATACTATAATGGTGGATGCATGTCATTATACACGGCAAATCCATGTACAACACCAAGAATGAACTCTAAGGTAAACAGTGGTTTGGGGTGATAATGTTTGGGCAATCGTTGAATATTTCAATGTAGATTCATTAAAAAAAATTAAATGTAGCTCTATCAAAATTCTAGCTGGCTCATTTGCAGAAATTGATAGTTGATCCTAAAATTCACATGGACATACAAGGGACTAAGAATAGCCATAACAATCCTGAAAAGGGAGAACAACAACGAAAAAAAGACTCACACTTTCTGATTTCAAACCTTACTTACAAAGCCTAAGGACAGACATATAGACCAATGGAACAGAAGAGTCCAGAAATGTACTCTCACATTTATAGACAACTGATCTTTGGCAAGAATACCAAGATAATTCAATGAGAAAACTATTTTCAACAAATGGTGCTGGAACATCAGGCTAGTCACATGCAAAAGAACGAAGTTTGACCCCCTCCTTGAAAATACCAAAAGCTCCCCAAAGAAAAAAATAGACAAACTGGCTTTTATCAGATTAATCATTTTTGTGCTTCAAAGAACACCAGCAAGAAAGTGAAACACAGCTGGGTGCAGTCGCCCATGCCTGTAATCCCAACACTTTAGGAAGCCAAGGTAGAATTGCTTAAGCCCAGGGATTCAAAGCCAGCCTGGGAAAAAGAGCGAGACCTTGTCTCTGCCAAAAAGACAAAAATTAGCCAGGTGTGGTGGCATGCACCTCTAGTCCCAGCTACTCAGGAGGCTGAGGCAGGTGGATCGCTTGAGCCCAGGGTTTGAGGCTGCAATGAGCTATGATTGTGCCACTGCACTCAAGCATGGGCAACAGTGTGAGACCCTGTCGCTAAAAAGAAAAATAAAAAATTAAATGTAACAAATTTATCCAGAGTACAAACTGCTTAGTCTCTATGTCAGCTATAATGTACATATTACATATGATATGTAAGTAGAAACATATATATACATATTATATAGCATATAAATAGTATTAAAAATAATATAGTTCCTCTTTACAGATACTATGTGATAATTAAATAAAATAATGTATATTATGCATTAAACAGTATGTTGGGGGCAATGTAAACACTCCCCTCACCAATGTATAAGCTATTGTTATTCTATGCAAGTATTCTATTCAAGAAAGAGCCTATAATGAAAAGAAAATTGGAGCTATGTTTTTTTTCTCCCAGAGTAAAGTTAGTAAGAGCCAACATATACTTTGCTATTCATTTGAAAAAGGAACTAGGCTGGGTGCTCATGCCTATAATCCCAGCACTTTGAGGGGCCAGGGCAACCTGAAGTCCAGACCAGCCTAGCCAACGTGGTGAAACCCTGCCTTTACAAAAATACAAAAAAATGGCCGGGTGCAGTGGCTCATACCTGTAATCCCAGCACTTTGGGAGGACGAGATGGGCGGATCACTTGAGTCTGGGAGCTCGAGACCTGCCTGGCCAACATAGTGAAATCCCCTCTCTACTAAAAGTACAAAAATTAGCCGGGAGTGGTGGCACGCGCCTGTAATCCTAGCTACTTGGCAGGCGGCTGAGACAGGAGAATTGCTTGAACCCAGGGGATGGAGCTTGCAGTGAGCCGAGATCCTGCCACTGCACTCCAACCTGGGTGACAGAGCGAGACTCCATCTCAAAAAAAAATTAAAAATACAAAAAATTTAGCCAAGCATGGTGGCATGCACCTGTAGTGCATGCACCAGCTACTCGGGAGGCTTAGGCACAATTGCTTGAACCCGGGAAGCAGAGGTTGCAGTAAGCGGAGATCGTGCCAATGTACTACAGGCCTGGGCAACAGAGCAAGACTCCATCTCAAAAACAGAAAAAGAAAAAGGAATTCATTCAAGGAGCTAGCAAGTGATATCTAACTCTAATCAAGGAGACCATGTTTTATTCTTTGATTAAAAAAAAAACTATAACCTAGTCAACAGAATTATCTCATGAATGTGCCAACACAAAGGGGGTTAAAGTTTTAGGGGGAACCCCCCAATATTCATCAATGCCACATTTTGGTCACCAAAGAGGTATGCTTTGTTGTGGAACATATTCTTCCACGGTTTCGATAAATTATTTCGGATGATCCGATTGTTTGATTGTGTAGGGCTTTAAAATCCTCACATCCTTTGATTTAGCAATTCCTTCCAATTCCTTCCCTTTTTTTTTTTTAGAGATGGGACCTCACTATGTTGTCCAGGCTAGTCTCCAATTCCTAGGCTCAAGCAATCCTCCCGCCTCCACATCCCAAAGTGCTAGGATTACAGGCATGAGTCATTGTGCCTGGCCAGATCCAGCAATTCCTAAAAAAATTTATACTAATAAAATAATCTAAAACAAGATGCGTTTTATCGATTAAACATTCATAGTATTATTTAAACTATCAAGAAAGCAAAAATAATGAAGTGTTGAGCAAATTATAGCACCCTAAACATTCTTCATAAAATTTATGGCAGTGTATTTTATATCCATTTACCTACATCCCTCTCTAGAATGAGGGTACAGAGAACATGGAGATCATTTTCTTTATCTTTACATTCTAGGATCTAACACAATCTCTACTTTGCTTCTATTCTTTATTTCCTTTTCCCTTTTTTTTTTTTTTTAAGAGACAGGATCTTGCTGTTGCCCAGGCTGGAGTGTAGTGGTGTGATCATATCTCACTGTTACCTCGAGCTCCTGGGCTCAAGTGATCCTCCTGCCTCAACCTTCCAAGTAGCTGGGACTACAGGTGCATGCCACCACACCTAACTTTTTTATATTATTTGTAGAGATGGGGTCTCAGTATGCTGCCCAGGCTGGTCTCAACCTCCTTCCCTTAAGGGATCCTCTCACCTTGGCATCCCAAAGCACTGAAATTACAGGCTTGAATCACTTGTGCCGGGCCTTATTTTCTAAATATTATGCAGAGAACAATTACCATTCTTTTTTATTAGTAAAATATACTTTAAACTCCTACAAATCAAGTTTTTAACAGACAGACAACCCAATTAAAAACTGGACAAGGTCGGGTGCGGTGGCTCGCATCTGTAAACCCAGCACATTGGGAGGCAGAGGCGGGTGGACCAAGAGGTCAGGAGTTTGAGACGAGCCTGGCCAACATGGTGAAACCCCATCTCTACTAAAACTACAAAAAAATTAGCTGGGCGTGGTGGTGGGCGCCTGTAATCCCAGCTACTTGGGAGGCTGAGGCAGGACAATCACTTGAACCTGGGAGGTGGAGGTTGCAGTGAGCCGAGATGGCGCCACTGCACTCCAGCCTGGGCAACAGAGCAAGACTCTCTGTCTCAAAAAACACACACACACACACACACACACACACACACACACACACACACACACATAAAAACTGGACAAAAGACTTCACAAAAAACAATACCCGAAAGGCCAACAAGCATTTGAAAAGGTTAACTCTAGTACTCACTGGGAAAATGCAAATTAAAACCACAATGAAATACAGTTGACCGTTGAACATGGGGATTAGGGGTCTCGACCCCCAGTGCAGTCGCAAACCTTCATATAATTTTTCTTTTTTTTTTGAGACAGGGTTTCACTCCCATTACCGAGGGTGGAGTGCAATGACGCAATCTTGGCATACTGCAACCTCCGCCTCACAGGCTCAAGCAATTTTCCTGCTTCAGCCTCTCAAGTAGCTGGGACCATAGGCACCCGCCACCACGTCCGGCTAACTTTTGTATTTTTTGTAGAAACAGGGTTTTGCTGTGTTGCCCAGGCTGGTCTCGAATTCCTGAGCTCAAATGATCTGCTGTCTTGGCTTCCCAAGACATATACCTAGGATTACAGGTATATGCCCCATGCCTGGCCTAAATTTTGACTTCCCAAAAACTACTAATAAGCTACTGTTGACCAAAGAAGCCTTATGGATAACACAAACTTGATTAACTCATATTTTGTATGTTACATGTAAAACATATTGCATTCTTATGAAATAAGCCAGAGAAAAGAATATTAGGAAAATCTTAAGGAAGAGAAAATACATTTACAGTGCTATCCTGTATTTTCTTTTTCTGTTTCTTTCTTTTTTTTTTTTGCTTTGAGATGGAGTCTTGCTCTGTCACCCTGGCTGGAGTGCAGTGGCATGATCTTGGCTCACTGCAACCTCTGTCTCCCGGATTCAAGCAATTCTCTTGCCTCAGCCTCCTGAGTAGCTGAGATTACAGGTACGCACTACCATACCCAGCTAATTTTTATATTTTTAGTAGAGACAGGGTTTCACCATGTTGGCCAGGCTCGTCTCGAACTCCTGACCTCAAGTGATGCCCCCCACCTTGGCCTCCCAAAGTGCTGAGATTACAGGCATGAGCCACCTCGCCTGGCTCCAGCTAATTCTTTTGATTTTTTGTAAAGATGAGGTCTTGCTATCCTGCCCAGGCTGTCTCAAACTCCTGAGTTCAAGTGATCCTCCTACCTCAGCCTCCCAAAGGTGTGGGATGACAGGTATTAGCCACCATGCCCAGCCCAAATTTTAATTTTTTATAATAGATGTGAATGCTTTATGGTAGTAAATGATAAAATGGACTAGTATCTACATATTTTATGCATCCATCATATCTTAATTTTTTGATATTTCAAAAAATGAGAATCACCTAAGTTTATTCAAATTGTCACAAATCTCAAACAAAAATTCCAACATACTTGTGTAAACAAATTAGCACTGTAAATGGACCCATGCTATTCAACTCTATGTTGTTCAAGGGTCAACTGCATTTCTATACTTCTACACACCTATTAAAATGTCTAAAATAAAACAGACCTACAATTCCGGAGATCTGTTGTATAACATAGTGACTACAGCTTAGCATAATGTATTGTGTATACTTGAAAACTGCTATGAAAATACATCTTAAATATTCTCACAATAACAAATCATAACTGTGAGGTGAAGGATCTGTAAATTAGCTTGTCTGTGGTAATCATTTCATGATGTATACATATATTAAAACACCATGGTGTACATCATAAGTATATATAATTATATCGATTATACTTCAAAGCTGAAAAAAGTTTCAAAAATAAAGATTGACAATACCAGGTTCTGGTGAAGATGTGGCACAAATGAAACTCTCATGTTGTCAGTACAAGCAGAAAATTAGTGCAACCACTTGGAAAACTATTTGGCAACTTATTTTTGAAACACATCAACAGGATAGATTGACAGGAGAATGATGAATAGGTATGTGTGAAAGCAAATACAGCAAAATGTTTACTGCAGAATCTAGGTGGTAGGAATGAATATGGGTATTCAAACAATTCTGTCAACTCTTCTTTATTTTTGAAAATTTCTGTAATAAAATGCTGCAGGAAAAACTAAATATACACGTGGCTCCATTATCCAGTAACTCTATCCCTGGATATAAACTCAAAATAGGTGCTCAGGTATAATGTTCACAGCATCTTTATTTATACAGCCAAAAATTGATACTACCCAAATACACATAATGGAATGAATAAATAAAATGTGGTATATTTACACAATTTTGAATACTGCATAGCAATGAAAAAGAATGTGAACTACTGCCATTATGTAAGAACACAAATTTCACACACGATGCTAGAATGTTATTCCGTTTGAAATTCATGACCACACAAAACAAATATGGGTGATAGGAGGTCATAATGACCAACAGTTACCTTTGGAAAAAAGGTACTAACTGTTGGAGGGGGCAGGAGGGAGCCTTTTGGAAATAGACTATATTATAGTTGTGGCTATATTTTGCAAGTGCACCAGCCTATGTAATTAAGAAACCTGCTGGGTGCAGTGGCTCACACCTGTAATCCCAGAGCTTTGGGAGGCTGAGGCAGGAAGATCACTTGAGCCCAATGCTATCGTGGGCAACACAGCAAGAGCCCTATCTCAATCGACCAATCAATCAGTCAATCAAAAGAAACTCAAGATACTGTGTTAAAGATACACTAGTTTCTGTATAATTCATTTTAATTAAAATTTACACACACATACTTTTACTGTACAAAATTACACAACTCAATGACCTCTAAATTCATATCTACCATCTAATAATTAGTCCCACCCGACTGACTCCAAAATCCTTGAACACCAAAATCCTCAGATGCCCAAGTCCCTTATATAAAATGGCATATTTGCACATAACCTGTACACCCTCCCATATACTTTAAATCATCGCTAGATTACTTATAATACCTAATACAATGTTATGTAATAGTTACACTATATATTTTTTTAATTTGTATTATCTCTTGTATTGTTTTTTATTGTTTTCTTTCCCAAATATTTTCTGTGATTGGATGGATCAGAGGATGTGGAACCTGTTAATACAGAAGGCTATCTTTTGACTCCAAGCTCCACCACTCAATTTAATCAGGGCAGCTCTGTTGTTTTTATTCATTTTTTATACTCAAGTTCCAAGTAAGATTATCTGAAGGATTCAGAAGCTAAAAAGTACATTTGTGATTCACTGCCCTATCACAAACTGATCACACAACTTCAAAACTATATACGAAACAATTTAATACTTGATTATGTACTATTTCATGCTGACCTCATAATTGCTTCATGTCTTGTCCCTTAACTGTAGGCTCCTAGGGGTAAGAGACTCATCATTTCTCCTTTCCCCGTGGAGCTTAAAACATACTTGCTAACTGATAGAACAAACTAGAGGCCGGGCGCAGTGGCTCACGCCAGTAATCCCAGCACTTTGGGAGGCTGAGGCGAGCGGATCACCTGAGGCCGGGAGTTTGAAACCAGCCTGACATGGAGAAACCCTGTCTCTACTAAAAATACAAAATTAGCCAGGCGTGGTGGCGCCGCCTGTAATCCCAGCTACCCGGGAGGCTAAGGCAGGAGAATCGCTTGAACCCAGGAGGCGGAGGTTGCAATGAGCCAAGATCGTGCCACTGCACTCCAGCCAGGGTGACAGAGCAAGACTCCATCTCAAAGCCAAAAAAAGAAAAAGAAAATACAGTATAGCACTGTAAATGTACTTTCTCGTGACACTGCACTCCAACCTGAGCAACAAGAGTGAAACTCCATCTCAAAAAAAAAAAAAAAAGAAGAAAATAGGTATCAAGCATGCTATTTCTTACCCTTAAGGCCTTGCTACTCAGTTATGGTAAACTGCTTCTTTTTCTTCCACAAAAATAAGGTTTAAACTGTTACACAAAATTACATGTAACTTTAACTAACTAGGTCAATTATAAAGTCTCACTCTTCTTAAAACCATTCAACTTTATGAGTGGTCAGAAAATTTTAAGAATTTTAGAAGCAAATATATTTGGAGGGTTGCTTTCTTCATTCCCACACTTTCAGATCCTTTAGTTACCTTACAGTATGCTTTCTAGATTAAGTAACAAGATAATTACTCGTTTGGCCCCTGGGAGTACACTCTAGGCTGGCAACTTAATTAAAAGATAGGGACACACGCATTCATGTCAAAATAAGGAACTCATCTAAGAGTTCAAAAGGCCAATTTGAATATAAAAATCAATAGGTCAAGCAAATTCCCCAAGAGGATAAAATATATTTACTTCTCCCTTATCACTTTACTTTTCAGCTTTGGCCAGGCCTAGTGGTTCATGCCTGTTATTCCAGCACCTTAGGAGGCTGAGGTGGGAGGATTGCTTGGGGCCAGGAGTTCAAGACCAGCCTGGCCAACATAATGAGACACTGTCTCTACAAAACAAACAAACAAAAAACACATACTTCCATTTAACCTGAGGAACCTAATTGAAAACCAAAAAACCCAGACACTTTGACTGGATGTGGTGGCATGAGCCTGTGGTCCCAGCTACTTGAGAGGCTGAACCAGGAGGTTGGCTTGAGCTCAAGAGTTTGAGGCTGTAGTGTGCTATGATCACACCTGTGAATAGCCACTGCACTCCATCCTAGGCAACAAGGTGAAACCCCATTTCTAAAAAAAAATAACTACACACTGTGGCTATCTAAGCCAGCTCTTCTTCAATCTTTCACTCACATTTCCACCGACTTCTCTCACCACCTCACTTTCACTTTCATTTAGATCACAGCTGAAAAAAGCCTGAACTCTGAGCATGTTAAAAATACCATAAATATATTAATTCAATATTAAAAGTTACTGGTAAGGAATCAACTGTTTACAGCCTATTATTTTTTCCTTTTTTTAAGAGATAAGGTCTCACTCTGCTGGCTAGGCTGGAATGCAGTGGCTCAATTATAACTCATTGCAGCCTCGAACTCCTGGGCTCAGGTAACCCTCCTGCCTCAGCTTCCTCATTAACTGGGACCACAGGCACAAGACTGGCTCCAATTTTTTAGTGTATAGTTCAGTGGTATTACATATATTCATAAAGTTATGTAGCCATTACCACTATCCATCTCCCGAACTTTTCATCTTATAAAACAGAAAACTCGACCCACTAAACAATAACTCTCCACTTACAGCCTACATTTTTTCTTGTAGAAATGGGAGTCTCACTGTGTTGCCTAGGCTGGTCTCAAATTCCTGGACGCAAGCAATCCTCCCGCCTCAGCCTCCTAAAGCGCTGAGATTACAGGTGTGAGCCACCACACCTGGCCTTCCCCATGCCCCCATTCACTCTGTTGCCCAGGTTGGAGTGCAATGGTGCCATCACAGCTCATTATACCTTCCAACTCCTGAGCTCAAGCATTCCTTCTGCCTCAGCCTGTAACTGGGACTACAGGCATGTGCCAACACACCTGACTAATTTTTTATTTTTTTGTAGAGACGAGATCTCGCTATTTGGCCCAGGCTGGTTTCGAACTCCTGGGCTCAAGTAATCCTCCCCACTTGGCCTTCCAAAGTGCTGGTGTACAGGTATGAGCCACTGTACACAGCCTGTCATGTTCTTCTTCTTTTTCTTTTTTTTTTTTTGTTGAGATGGAGTTTCACTCTTGTTGCCCAGGCTGGAGTGCAACAGCACAACCTAGCCTCAATGCAACCTCCACCTCCTGGGTTCAAGAGATTCTCCTGCCTCAGCCTCCCAAGTAGCTGGGATTACAGGCATGTGCCACCATGCCCGGCTATTTTTGTATTTTTAGTAGAGACGGGGTTTCTCTATGTTGGTCAGGCTGGTCTCAAACTCCTAACCTCAGGTGACCTGCCCACCTCAGCCTCCCAAAATACTGAGATTACAGGCGTGAGCCACTGTGCCTGGCCGCCTGTCTTCTTTCTTGACTGTGTCTCAGCCAAGGTAAATTCTGCACATGAAGAGGGAAGTGATAAGAGGTTGACTGTAGATACAATCAGAATCAGAGATGTGTTACATTTCTTTTCTTGCCTCAAGTCATTTGCAAATATGTCTTTTATGTATTACCTTACTTCAGGTACAGAGTTAGGGATATATTTCTGTCCTGTATTCATATGGGTTATTAAAAATAGGCTGTTGGTGGCCGGCCCAGTAGCTCACGCCTGTAATCGCAGCACTTTGGGAGGCCTAGGTGGGTGGATCACTAGGTCAGGAGTTCAAGACCAGTCTGGCCAACATGGTGAAACCCCGTCTCTACTAAAAATACAAAAATTAGCCAGGCACGATAGCAGGTGCCTGTAATCCCAGCTACTCAGGAGGCTGAGGCAGGAGAATCACTTGAACCCGGGTGGCAGAAGTTGCAGTGGGCTGAGACTGCACCATTGCACTCCAGCCTGGGTGACAGAGTAAGACTCCATCTCCAAAAAAAAAAAGGCTGTTGGCTGGGCATGGTGGCTCACACTTGTAATCCCAGCACTTTGGGAGGCCGAGGTGTGTGGATTGCTTGAGCTCAGGAGTTTGAGACCAGCCTGGGCAATACAGTGAGACCCCATCTCTACTAAAAATACAAAAAACAGCTGGGTGTGGTGGTACACACCTGTGGTCCCAGCTACTCAGGAGACTGAGGTGGGAGGACTGCTTGACCCCTGTCTCTACAAAAAATAAAAATTAGCCAGGCAAGGTGGTGCACACCTGTAGTCCCAGCTACTCAGGAGGCTGAGGTGGGAGGATGGCTTGAGCCTGTGAGGCTGAGGCTGCAGTGAGCCGTGATCATGCCACTACATTCAGCCTAGGCAACAGAGTAAGATTATGTCTCAAAGAAAGAAAAAGAATCCCAGTTTACCTAAGTATTTATATTAAAACTTTTAAAGATCAAAATTCTGCAACAAAGGTTTCCACTAAGTATTACCTAAAAAATATTTTAAGAAAATCAAGTGCTCAGATCTTATGTACCACGTAACTCACCATCCCATCTTCTCAAGTTACCCTACAATTAGCTCTAGAATTAAACTCTGAACAGACTGTCTTACTCTCAATGATGCATACAATCTTAATGCCAAAAAATCAGCCTTTATTAAAGCACATTCAGAATGAAAGATCAGGCAGAAACAAAGAAAAAACCTGCAACAATGGGGTCACACAAATAACAAATAACTGGTTACTTATTTATAAAAGTCACCTAGGCAAGCTGAACTTCATGGAACACAAAACCAAATTCAAAAAATATATAATGAAATTAACTTTCCCAAAGCTCAACGCACTTTATAAATTAGAAGTGATAGGCCAAACACTAAAGCACAGGATTCTGGGAATGTTTAATAGACACTAACAACCATACAATCGCACACTCTTACAGCAAAATGCCGATCATGACATTCACTAAAGTATAAGCGCCTGCTTTGTGAAAACTGTAGTTCTAGCAATACGAAAATGAACCAGACTTGAATTCTAAAAGAGTAGATGTGACACTGTCACAAATAATTAAAATTAAAAGGGTAAAGTGTCTTAAGAATGGTGCATGAAGTAATAAAGGAGTTCAGATTAAGAAAAGTATACGTAGGAGAAATCAGAATTTGTGGATTCTTGGCATTTGAACTGGGCCCTGGATATTAGAAATGAGACTGGGAAGGATTAAGGAAGAACATTCTGGGCAATGGATATAGAATGGGAAAGACAAGAAAGCAGAAGACATACATGGAATACAGCAAACTGCTCAGTATGACTGGAGTATACAGGTTGTATAAAAGAAAGCACAAGGCTATGAAGAGCTGAAAAAGTATACATAGAGCCAAATCATGACTTTGAACGCTAAGTCAGATATCTTCAGTAGTTAGTCCTAATAAAGAATCATTAAGGGCCGGGCATGGTGGCTCACGCCTGTAATCCCAGCACTTTGGGAGGCCAAGGCGGGTGGATTACCTGAGGTTAGAAGTTGCACACCAGCCTGAGCAATATGGTGAAACCCCATCTCTATTAAAAATACAAAAATTAGCTGGGCGTGGTGGTGCATGCCTGTAATCCCAGCTACTCGGGAGGCTGAGGCAGGGAAAGTGCTCGGACCTGGGAGGCGGAGGCTGCAGTGAGCTGAGGTGGCACCACTGCACTCCAGCCTGGGCAACAGAGTGAAGACTCTGTTTCAAAAAATAATAATAATAATAATAATCATTAAGGATTATGAGGCAAGTGATCTGATCAGGGATGAAATTTATCTGGCAACATGGTATGAAATGAATGAGGAGGAGACATCAATTATGTTGCTGTAAGAACTGATGAGGACCTCAATTATGATGGTAACCTTACAAGGTGAAGAAGTCACAGTTCAAAGTTAGTCTATCATCAAATATTCACTGGGTGTCTACAATATGGAAGGTAACATTCTACCCCACTAAGACATCTTACAAGTTTAATGTATCATTCTCATTCTTGAGGAAATTGTGATATGGAAAAATAACTGTCAAAGCAACAAAAGCTAATAAGGCAATATATGATTTCCAGATAAATGTTATAAACACAAAAAAAATACACATGACAAATCAGCAGTGAAAGGAAAAAAATGGTCAGTGAAGGCTTTATTAAGAAAGGTGGAGTTAGTTGATCTGCCCCTCAATAAGAAGGCTGAACTTCTTGAACATGAAGAAGGGGAGGGATAAAACTTCAAAAAGGTAAATTGTTAAAAGCTGAATAATTGTATAATAAGGCCAAATATGTGAAATAAATTTGGGGATATTTTCCACCAAAATGGTAAACAAAATGCTAATAAGAAAAAAAACACAACCCTTTAATTATCTAAATTTAACTTCGTAAGTTATCAGGAAAATGAGGCATTAATATACCATTACAGGCAGGGCACAGTGACTCACATCTGTAATCCCAACACTGGGAGGCATGGTGGGAGGATCACTTGAGCCCAGGAGTTCGAAACTAGCCTGGGCAAAGTGAGACCCCATCTCTAAAAAAAAAGCCCATCCCCCACAAAACATTATAGCATTGCATGCTTAAAAATAAGCAGTACATTCTAGATGTTTTATAAGGAAGGGGGTTATTTTTAGTGCATTCTACAGGATAAACCAATCCTTTTAACGAAAAAAGAGGGTTTTTGTTTTTGTTTGTTTTTTGTTTTTGTTTGGTATTTTAATAGAGATGGGGTCTCATTTTGTTGCCCAGGCTGGTCTCAAATTCCTGGGGTCAAGTGATCCTCCTGCCTCTGCCACCTAAGTGCTGGGATGACAGGCGTGAGCCACTGTGCCCAGCCAAAAAAAAAAAAAGTATCTTGAAGAAAGCTTTATGCAGGCGCAATTTGAAATATCCAAAATGTTACATTTTCTTATTTGTCAAAAAAGCTCCCCAAAACAATCTGATAAATTCTTTCCTTTTTCGTATTTTACATGTAAGCGGCAAAGCCAGAATTTGAACACAAGACCATCTGACTCTAAAACCAGAGCTATACTTGCATTCAATGCTACACAAAGTTATTTTCTTAGGATTTTAAAATTTCAAATGTATTAATCAAAAAGTATAGGTCGGGGAAGAAGACTGGCGAATCTCAAACTATATAACTACTGCAAAATTGAGAGATACCTATCCTAATTTTTATATATTCAGATTAGAAAATGTAACATGGTTTGTTGTTCAATGAATATTACACTCTTTTAACAGAGTGCCTCCCTCAATTTAACACATAACAAAGCTCTTGACAGTGACAGAGGGGTACCTCAAGCTGTTATACATATGCCTTTCAGGGCTGGGCTGCCTACCTGGCCTCCCCCTCTCATGGACCTCCCTTCTTCAGCCTTTCCTGGCTTATCCTCCCACTCACCGTCCTTCCAAGATTGCCTTGGCTGGGCAGATTTCCTCTGTACTATTTTTAAACATTTAGGAATAAGGGAGTTGGGTAGACGGTGTGACAAATTTGTTTCTACTTTCTAATTCAACAAACACCCTAAATCTCTTCCCATCCAATACTTCAAGGATAGGGATTCAAGTACTTCCTTTTTCTCCCCAAGTACTTTCCCATTACCTAAATATCTTGTGGTGATATATATACACGGTAAAAACCCCTAAATCACTTAACACATTAGTTTAAACCAATTACTGTATTTAATATTACTGGAATTTGACTTTTTAGGATTCCTTAAAACTGATCTACAACAGCCAGACACAGTGGTGTACCCCCGTAGTCCCAGCTACTCAGGAGGCTGAAGCCACAAGATCCTTTGAGACCAGGAGGTGGAGGCTGCAATGCACTATAATTGCACCTGTGAATAGCTACTGCACTCCAGCCTGGGCAACACAGCAAGATCTCATCTCTAAAGGAAATAAACTTTTTTTAAAACCTGAGCCAGGCAGAGAGGAAGTGCACCTGTAACCCTAGCTACTCAAGAGGCTGAGGCAGGAGTATCCCTTGAGCCCAGGAGTTTGAGACTAGCAACATAATGAGACCCTGTCTCTATTTTTTAAATTTAAAAAATATAAAGGGCAGGCTCAGGGGCTCACGCCTGTAATCCCAGCACTTTGGGAGGCCAAGGCAGGCAGATCACTTGAAGTCAGGAGTTTGAGACCAGCCTGGTCAACATGGCAAAACTCCATCTCTAACAAAAGTACAAAAATTAGTTGGCCTTGGTGGCGCATGCCTGTAGTCCCAACTACTCCAGAGGCTGAGGCAGGAGAATCGCTTGAACCCAGGAGGCGGAGCCAAGATCACATCACCGCACTCTAGCTGGGCAACAAGGAGAGACTTGCTCTCAAAAAAGAGAAAACAAAAAAACCCAAACATATATATACAGAGAGAGACCAGCCTGGGTAACACAGGGAGGCCCAGTCACAAAACAAAAAACAAAAACAAAAAAACTGATCTACAATATAGAAGCAAAAATGGCACTAGGAATATGCAGAGTTCTTGTTAGCAGTTCAGCTATACCTGCCTCAAATACATTAGTTCATTTAAAAGAAATCTATTCATTCATTCAACCAAATTACTGAATGCCTAATATGTGCCAGGCACTGTTGTAAGTACTTAGGAAACACCAATTAAAAAAAATAATCCCCTTTCCACCTTTCTACCTAGTGGGAGAAGACAGGTAATAGACAACGTAACTTTCTAACGTGTGTTAGAATGTAATAAATGGTACTGGGGGGGAAAAACAGAACAGGGTGAGAGGGACTTCCAGGGTATTAGGGCAGGTTGCACTTTCAAACAGGGTGGTCAGAGAAGGTTTAAGGTGGCAGTGAGAAAAGACTTGAAGGAGGTAAGGGGATCAGTCAGCCATGAAATCTGGGGAAGAGTATTCCAGAATAAGGAGGACAAAGGTCCTAGAATAGCAATGAGGCCAGGGAAGCCGGAGGGAAGCCAACAAAGCGGTTAGCTGTAGATGTCAAGGGACATGTGTGGAAACAAGGGGTACAGATTATGTAGGGTTTATGGGACACTATAAGGAATTTGATTTTTACTTTGAATGAAACAAGGATCCACACAGAGGGTTGGGCAGCCTGTCATGCTCAGTTTTACCAAAATAACTGTGGCTGCTGTGTTGAGGACAGGCCTTAGCGAGGACAAGGGTGAAAGCAGGGAGAACTGTTAGGAGGCTACAAAAAAAACCATGGAAACAAATATGTACTTCCTACAAACTTGGATCATAATGGTGCAGGGGTTTACTTTTAGGCAAAAATAAATAAAAACAAATTTGTCAGATGTTAATAGGAAATAACTGGAACTGGCTCTTGTCATTATAGGTACACTGTACATATAAAGCAGCAAACAATGACATCTTTTAACTACTCACCTCAAGAGAACATGTTCCTTTACAATCAGCTATTCACTGTTAATTACATACAATTTGTTGAAAAAGTTAATTTTATCAACTGAGAATACTATAAATCTGCTGTGTGAGGTAGCTCACGCCTGTAATCCCAGTCTTTGGGAGGCTGAGGGAGGAGGATCACCTGAAGCCAGGAGTTTGAGGCTGCCAAGTGAGCAATCCACTCTAACCTGGATGACAGAGGGAGATTTTCAACTCAAATAAATGAATAAATAACCTTGGATTGCTGTTTCTCAGATCATCTAAAATAACCATTCCTAAAACAGATCTTATTTCTTTGGGGGTGGGGGACAATACTTTTTCTCCAAAAGTTTCTTTTTATGCTCCCATCTTTTAAAGCAATTTTCTTCCAATTGATACTGAATTTGTATATTAGCCTGCGTCATTCACTTCAGGAAACTGCAACCATAAAAAACTCCCACTGTCAAAAATATAACATTTCCAAAAAAAAGTTCCTTCATGACACCAAAAACCCCTCATCCCTCATCATCATCTAGTTCTTCTGGAAAAGGCAAACACAGTTTCCATAAATTCTAGTACCTTTAATAGTACAATTATCACAAGGATAGGAGAAAGAGAACAAGTCAAAGATATTCAATTAAGAAAGGGGATAGGAGGCAGGAGAATTGCTTGAGGCCAGGAGTTCAAGACCAGCCTAGGCAACATAGGAGTCCCTGTCTCTGTTTTTTTAAAAATAGAAAGGGTTGAGGGTAGGGAGCATAAGAGATTTTAAAATAAAAACTTCAGGCCAGATGCGGTGGCTCACGCCCGTAATCCCAGCACTTTGGGAGACTGAGGTGGGTGGACTGCTTGAGGAAAGGAGTTCAAGACCAGCCTGACCAACATGGTGAAACCCCGTCTTTACTAAAAATACAAAAATTAGCTAGGTGTGGTGGCATGCGCCTGTAATTCCAGCTACTCAGGAGGCTGAGGCAGGAGAATCGCTAGAACCCGGGAGGTGGAGGTTACAGTGAACAGTGAGGTCCTGCCACTGCACTCCAGCCGGGGCGACAGAGCGAGACTCCGTCTCATAAAAAAAAAAAAAAAAAGTTAAATAAGCACTTTTGTTGTATAGTAAATACAGGAGTGAAAGAGTGAAGGATAAACATAGCTTGCTTGCTTCACTCAAAGGTACTTGTAAAGACACGCAGATTCAGCTTTGATTTTTAAGAGACTACCCTTGTGACAACTTACTTTGGAAAAAATATTTGTGTAAATACAGAAAATACTAAATTCAACTTAATTAATTAGTTCAGCATTTAGGTGCTTATGTGCCAGAAACTGAGCGAGGGAAGAGTCCCTGTTCTCAAGGGCTTTTACTCGTAATTTATCTCCCAGTTACTGAGTACCTACTGAGGCAGATGCGAGGGATACAACAGCAAACAACACAGATTCTCTACCTTCACGCAGCTTGCACTGAAGGAGGCGAATGCAAGGATGAGACACACATCTAACAAAGATACAACACTAAAGTGTTATAGATATTGCTTATGGAAGTGTAGAGGTTTCAGTGGGGACACAAGGGATTCGGGCTGGGAGGGAAGGGAATGCTGGGACTTCAGACATGAAAGCTGAGTTCTCAAAGAGGATTAGATGTCCACCTGGCTGACCTGGGTGAGGAAGGGCTCCAAGCAGAGAGGAACTGGAGCAAAAAAAAAGGTGTGAACAGCTTGGTGTATTTGGTAGGCCTGGAATATGGAATGTTAAGAGAGAGAAGTCATGGAGGCTTCTGTATACCACAATCAAGACTGGACTTTACTGGTATATATGAAATGCCCCGGAAGAATTTTATTCAGAAAACGAACATATATGATCAGGTTTTTCTGGTATGATGAGACATTGGTTTACACAGAAATGAGAAAAGAAAACACTAGATAAGGATGTCATCACATGAAACAACAAAGGAGCCTACCCAGTCAGAAAACTAAACTCTTCAGGAAAAAATTAAGCACTACTACCATTGAAGCCCTCTGGAAAAGGTTGTATTCAATATCATCTAAAATGAAAAAAGCACAGGAAAGGTTTTCACACATATATTGTGGATTATAATATCCACATACCTATTTTGAGTTTAAGAGGTCTTCACTCGAATTCTGCAACACATCTGGGACTACTGATTGTTGTACAAAAAGCAGTAAAACATATTTAGGAGAGTCTCTGATACAAAGGGAGAACACGAGTAACCGAAGGAATTTCCCAAGCCAGGTTTAAAGGTTTCCAAAGTTCAAGCTAATCAAGTTTTCTTAAGTCAGCACGTTTAAAAGGTGTGTCATATGGGTGGAGCAAGAGGAGGAGGGATTAAAATTTATATATATATATATAAACAAGTAACTCGATGTCGCTAGGGTTAAAATCACCACTTGGAGATCCGTCTCCCAAGCAGAGGGAAAACCTGCCAGATCTAATTAACAAAAAGACGAGGGAGGGGGGTAAGAGGATGACCACACATGAAAACATAAATGGGGCGGGGGGGGGTGGTGCTTGGCAACCACCTATCCAGAACCCATAATCCAGTTGGCGGTGCGATGAGGAAATCATACGATTCAGACATAAAGGCAGGAAAATGTCACTCCCAAACTCCACAAGCGAACCACCAGACACTGGCCAAGGGGATGTGATCACACACTCTGATCCCAGAACTCAAGGGCAGAGGGTATCATCCCCACTCGGTGCCCGAGGGGAGGCGAAGAATCAACCTTACTCTGAGATCAGAGAGCAAATGCCCTCAGATCCAGCCCTAAGGGGTCAATGCCGCCCAGGCGAGGCCTTGCCGAAGCCGGGGGCAGAGACGGCCCCGAAGCCCCCTCAATCTCCGCCAGAGCTGCCTCTCCTCGCTCCCCCCAACACACACCCTCCCCTACCTGATATGGCGGCGGCGGCTCCTGATCCGGCTCCGTCCCCTCGCCAAAGCTAGCCCGGTCGGACTGAGACTCGTGAAGCAGGGAGATGTCATCCGAGGTGGGGGATTTGAGGCAGTTCCCCATCTTCCGGAGCTAGGGTGCGTGATCTAGGGGAGGAGAAAGCAGCGGTGGGGTCGTTCGCACGCTCCGCGGTCCGCCTCCGTTGGCGAGGTGGGGTCGGGCGGCAGGCCGGGGATCAGGCGGAGGCGACTCCACCGCCCCACGGTGCCGCCGAGGGGTCGCTCATGCCAGCCCCCGGGGGTGGGGGCTCAAGGCTGGGCCGCGGGCTCCGCTGGGGTCGCGGCGTTTGCCTCCTGCGAGGCAGCGATGGGGGGCGGGGGCGGGGAGACCAAGCACTTCCCCACCCCGCCCCCCCGCGGGGCGGCGGCGGCCACGGAGCTGCTGGGCCTAATCCAGGTCAGCAAGGGGGGGCGCGGCCGTCGCGGCTGCCTCAGCTGCTGCTGCCCCCGCCGACGCCGGAGCCACGGCCGCGGGCCTCATCCTACTCCGCCTCAGCGAGACGGCGGCAGCCAGAACGAGGTCGGCTCGGGCCCTGCGTCATCGCGCCGTGCGTGCTCTGGTCCCGCCCCCGGCGCCAGGGGGCGAGGGCGGCTCCGGCGGCGCCCATCCCCCTCTCCACTAGCAGCTGTTCCCGGTGCTGCGTCAATTTTTGCTTCTCTCTGCTTGGCTCGGTACTTGACTCCGAAACCAATCTCCAGTCTTCCGCGCCTCCCCACATTCATTGCTCCCGCCCCGTCTAGGGCTCAGTTCTTACCTGTGTACTGCCTGACAGTCTTCTCACCACCCTCGGCCAAGCGGTCTGTTTATATAAACCCATATCGGAATGGATCAGTCCCATGATTAAAATGTTAAAAGGCTTCCCCTTTATTCCTTCAGAATAAAGTCCTAGCTCGTTAGTGAACCCTCCCTACCTATCCAATCATGTCCTTATCCTCCCACATCATAGCCAGAGAGATTATTCTTCCAGCTGTATATCAGATTGTTCATTTCTTTCCAGTCCCAGCACCAAAGTCCAAGCCACCATCATCTCTCACCTTGGCTTCTGCAATAGACTCTCAGCTGTTCCTGAGTTCATCATTGCCCACATCCAATTCACCGTTGGCACAGTTGACAGAGTTATCTTTTTAAAATTTAAATTGGATCATGTCATTCTCCTGTTAAAACCTTCAATGTCTCCTCAAGGCTGTCCTTAAGACAATCCTTAAATGGTTTACAAATCTGACTCCCTTTCAATCTCATTAGCAGCACTGTCACCTCCCTCACAAATTCTAAACTAGATTCTCTAAAATGCTTTTCGTGGGCCGGGCGCGGTGGCTCACGCCTGTAATCCCAGCACTTTGGGAGGCCGAGGCGGGTGGATCACGAGGTCAGGAGATCGAGACCATCCTGGCTAACACGGTGAAACCCCGTCTCTGCTAAAAATACAAAAAATTAGCCGGGCATGGTGGCGGGTGCCTGTAGTCCCAGCTACTCGGGAGGCTGAGGCAGGAGAATGGCGTGAACCCCCGGGGGGCTGAGCCTGCAGTGAGCCGAGATCGCGCCACTGCACTCCAACCTGGGCAACAGCGACGAGACTCCATCTCAAAAAAAAAAAATAAAATAAAATAAAATAAAATGCTTTTCGTTATCTGGAATACTATTGCCTCTGACTGGGGCCTTTGTCCATATTGTTTCTCTCACAGAAACCCACTTCTCTCCACTCCCAAACTTTCTGCATCTTATCAGGCTAATCATTATTCTCAGGAATCCTTCTGGATGCAACTTCATTTCCCCTGGGGAGACTCTCCTGACCCTCCAGTCTGGGTTAGTCGCTTCCTCTGTGCTCTCAGACCCTGAGCTTTTCTCTGTCACAGCCTGATCAAGCTGAATCATCTGTCCCTCTGTGCAAGGCTGGCACACTGCCCAAGGTAGAGTATGCTCTCTCCTTGGTTGAATGAGCAGCTCAAACAACATATGCAAAAGAAGGAACCAAGAAGGATGACAGTGCTCCTGATAGACGTTCATTCAACAGGTGGATCTTGACTGCCTTTCCTTTCATTCACCATTTACTGAAGTTCTGTGTGCGTGTGTATACCAGACCCCACGCTAAGGACTAGGGAAAAGGATGATCATACCTGGCTTGTTCCTGATAGAGCCCAGAGACCACCTGGGAATACAAGTAATCAGATGAGTCCTAAGCCCACACCCTGCCACAGACCCCAAGGTTTTTAGAGGAACCGGAAGACAGCAATTAGTTCATTTGAGTGAGGAACAGAAAGGATTCTTAGAGGTAGGGCTATATTAAACTCGAATGGGTCTGAACATTCTTACTCTGCAGTCCCTATTCTACGAAGTCACTATCTTATTTAAATGCACTCAAATTCCACATTAAATATCACCTTTTTGATATAAAATTTTTGAAAAGACTCATAATTTTGGGCCGGGCGTGGTGGCTTACGTCTGTAATCCCAGCACTTTGGGAGGTCGAGGCGGGTGGATCACTTGAGGTCAGGGATTCGAGAGCAGCCTGGCCAACATGGTGAAACCCCATCTTTACTAAAAATACAAAAACTAGCCAGGTGTGCTGGTGCACGCCTGTAGTCCCAGCTACTTGGGAGGCTGAGGCAGGAAAACCGCTTGAACCTGGGAGATGAAGGTTGCAGTGCAGTGAGCCCAGATTGTGCCACTGCACTCTAGCCTGGGCGAGGGAGTAAGACTCAGTCTCAAAAAAAAAAAAAAGGAAGGAGAGAGAGAGAAGGGAGGAAGGAAGGAAAGAAGGAAGGGAGAGAAAGAGAAAAGGGAAAGGAAGAAAGAAAGAAAGAGAGAAAGAAAGAAGGAAAGGAAAGAAAGAACTAACTGACTCATCATTTTGGTTTTGGAATTGTTGAGCTTCCAGGAACTTATTTAATTTATGATTGGCTAAATTTACCAGAAATCAGAGGTACCCTGGAATTTTTACAAAATGAGAAAATTTACCCCACAAATTACTGTCACACCTAAAGAAATTTTTATTAATAATAATTTATAAAATTATTTGACATAATATTTACACAGTGCTAGAATTTGTAGACATTGTTTGTTTTGGAGACAGGGTCTCACTCTGTCACCCAGGCTGGCTTGATCGAGGCTCACTGCAGCTTCAACCTCCTGGGCTCAGGTGATCCTCCTGCTTAAGGCCTCTCCAGTAACTAGAACTACAGGTGCACGCCACCATGCCTTGCATTTGTTTTTGTTTTTGTTTTTGGTAGAGACGAGGTCTTGCCGTGTTGCCCAGGCTGGTCTCGAACTCCTGGGCTCAAGCGATCCTCCTGCCTCAGCCTCCCAAAGTGCTGGAATTACAGGTGTGAGCCACTGTATGCCTGGCCAGACATAGATTCATTTAGTTTTAATTTTTTTAATTTTTATTATTTATTTATTTATTTATTTTTTGAGACGGAGTCTCGCTCTGTAGCCCAGGCTGGAGTGCAGTGGCGCAATCTCGGCTCACTGCAAGCTCCGCCTCCCAGGTTCACGCCATTCTCCTGCCTCAGCCTCTGGAGTAGCTGGGACTACAGTTGCCCGCCACCATGCCCGGCTAATTTTTTTGTATTTTTAGTAGAGACGGGGTTTCTGACACGGATGGTCTCGATCTCCTGGCCTCATGATCCGCTCGCCTCAGCCTCCCAAAGTGCTGGGATTACAGGCGTGAGCCACCGCGCCCAGCCAATTTTTATTTTTTGAGACAGAGTTTCACTTGTGTTGCCCAGGCTACAGTGCAATGGTGCGATCTTGGCTCACCACAACCTCTACCTCCCTGGTTCAAGCAATTCTCCTGCCTGAGCCTCCCGAATAGCTGGGATTACAGGCGCGCACCACGACGCCCAACTAATTTTTTGTATTTTTAGTAAAGACGGGGTTTCACTATGTTGGCCAGGCTGGTCTCGAACTCCTGACCTCAGGTGATCCACCCACCTTGGCCTCACAAAGTGCTGGGATTACAGGCGTGAGCCACCTCGCCAGGCCAGATTTATTTTTTTAAGTTTTGTTTTTCATACTTTTTTTCCACAGGTGGATAACACTGACACAAGCCCTTGAAAAGTTCTACAGTGCCTTGTGAAAATAAGTGATATTGCTAAGTCTGAAACTAGCTTGGGCTGGGCGCGGTGGCTCACGCCTGTAATCTCAGCACTTTGGGAGACCGAGGCAGGCGGATCACGAGGTCAGGAGTTCGAAACCAGCCTGGCCAATATGGCGAAACCCCATCTCTACTAAAAATACAAAAATTAGCTGGGCATGGTGGCATGCGCCTGTAATCCCAGCTCCTTGGGAGGCTGAGGCAGGAGAATCAATAAATAAACAAACAAACAAGGTTGGTTGTTCGCCAGAAGATGGGAGGAGCATTTGAATCCCATTAATGGCTTGGACATGGTCCCTGCCTTCAAATAGCTCAAACTCAAGTAGATGAGACAAGTAGGTGAACAGTTAGCAGGGCTACATTCAGACCTTTATCTTTGTTCTACTTTTATTTTTAACTTTTGCTTCCATGAGCATATATATATCACTACTTCACAAAGGTACAGCTTTAGACCTCTGTGTCTGGTGAGAGAGTAACTGTTGCATATTCCCCTGAGCTCAGGGGAAATGATATTTTAGAAAAGGTGAATGGTTATTGATCATTATTTTCTTGTGGATGAGTAAAATATCAGCTACAATTTTCACATAGTTTAAAAAAAAGATGGAAGTTTTTTTTGTTGTTTTGTTTTTGTTTTTTTTTTTTTTTTGAAATGGAGTCTCACTCTATCACACAGGCTGGAGTGCAGTGGCACAATCTTGGCTCACTGCAACCTCCGCCTCCTGGGTTCAAGTGATTCTCATGCCTCAGCCTCCTGAGTAGCTGGAATTATAGCCGGGGGCCACCATGCCCAGTTAATTTTTTGTATTTTTAATCAAGACGGTGTTTCACCATGTTGGTCAGGCTGGTCTCAAACTCCTGACCTCAAATGATCCACCTGCCTTGGCCTCCCAAAGTTCAGGGATTTCAGGCATGAGCCACCATGCCCAGCCATGTGGTCTTGATAATAATGAATAAAACTACCAGAATAAAATTGTGTCTATCACTTATGTAGTGCTTCCTATGTGTCAGGCACTGTGCCAAATGCTTTACTTCTGTTCATTTAATGCTAATTAAATGATCTGCAGAGTGACTAGGGCCTAACACAGTCATGGCTCTTTGGATACTCACAAGCTAATCAGATGTGAAAATAACATTTTCTTTGGCCCAAGTTGAATAATAGCCATCATAGCAAATACTTATAAAACACTCTCTGTTTGACAGCATGTGTTTTATTTGCCCTCTCTGGTAATTCATTCAACCCTCAAAACTCTATGAAATGGACACTGCTGATATCCCCATATTACAAATGATGTAAGATATAAACAGATGTGCTAGAGTTGGTTCATACTAGCTCATATGAGCCAATTGTTAGAATTTCGGGAATTGTGTGACCTTGTTGTTAAACATAGTCATTACTAAAAATTAAATTATGTAAACTTACAGTTAAATAGGCATATTAAAAACAAACATAATAAATACCCAAAACTAATGGCTTTCTAACTACTTTCCTGTATTTCACTATTATCTGTGTTATTGAGGTTATTTCCTTCTAGTGTATCTCTGTAGTAGAAACACTTTATAATGGCCGGGCGCGGTGGCTCACGCCTGTAATCCCAGGACTTCGGGAGGCCGAGGCGGGTGAATCACAAGGTCAGGAGATCGAGACCATCCTGGCTAACACAGTGAAACCCCGTCTCTACTAAAAAAAATACAAAAAATTAGCTGGGCGTGGTGGTGGGCGCCTGTAGTCCCAGCTGTTCGGGAGGCTGAGGCAGGAGAATGGCATGAACCCGGGAGGCGGAGGTTGCAGTGAGCCAAGATCACGCCACTGCACTCCAGCCTGGGCGACAGAGCAAGACTCTGTCTCAAAAAAAAAAAAAAAAAAAAAAAAAAAACTTTATAATGACAAGCCGCTGAACATCTCTCCCTAATTCTGTGTTTAATGATGCCAGATTGGTAGCTTGAAATTGCCCATGGTGAGAGTATTTATACCTTGGAAATCAACAAATGTTGCAGGACTTGATTAATTGTTTCGTTGACTGTCTACACTTAACCAAGTGACTCCAATTCCAACCTGGCATCCTACATTCCAGCCACATCACAGTGCTTTCCACAGCCTTGACTTTCAGTATGTCTTTCCACCTCTATCCTCTAACTTTTGCCATGCTGTTCCCTTCTGTTGAAATCAAGCATCTTTTAAGATTCTCAGATTCTTTTGTAATTCATAAGCATGATGACTGGGTATTCACGTGCATGTGTGAGATGTGCCACCCTGGAACCTTGTTACAACGTCAACACATTATGGGTCTGACATGAAAAAACAATTATCCTGAAATACCACTTTCTTCATGAGGCTGTCTCTGATCTCATTCAGTTGGAATATATGCAATGATAAAAAAAAAGCATCTATTATTATATTATATTATGTATGCCTACTGCTAATCGTATATGAATATTTTAACACTTTCTTTCTTATTTATTTATTTATTTATTGAATTTTAGAGACAGGGTCTCCCTCTATCACCCAAGCTGGAGTGCAGTGGAAAGATCATAGCTCACTGCAACATCGAACTCCTGGGCTCAAGCTATCCTCCCGCATCTCCCTCCCAGGTGGCTGGGACCACAGGCATGCACCACCACACCTGGCTAATTTTTAAAATTTGTGTAGAGCCAGGCGTGGTGGCTCACACCTGCAATCCCAGCCTCCCAAAGTGCTGGGATTATAGGCGTGAGCTACCTCACCCAGCCACAGTTGTTAGTGTGTATAATCATAACTGCCGTTTATTAGATAGAACTGGACAAATAAAGAGACCTGGAAGGTATAGTGATAGTCATCTTTTACAGAAATACAAATATGGCCGGGTGCAGTGGCTCATGCCTGTAATCCCAGAACTTTGGGAGGCCGAGGCAGGGGGATCACGAGGTCAGGAGATCGAGACTATCCTGGTTAACATGGTGAAACCCCGTCTCTACTAAAAATACAAAAAATTAGCCGGGCGTGGTGGCGGGCGCCTGTAGTCCCAGCTACTCAGGAAGCTGAGGCAGGAGAATGGCGTGAACCCAGGAGGCGGAGCTTGCAGTGAGCTGAGATAGTGCCACTGCACTCCCACCCGGGCGACAGAGCGAGACTCCGTCTCAAAAAAAATAAGAAATACAAATATGGCTTCAAAGAGATTAAGTAATTTGCATGATGTCACATGGCTATTCACAGATAAAGGGAATGGGAGAAGGCTTATCTTGAATGCCTTCGGCATAAACGTGTATTCACATGTAAGGAAGTAGCTATTCAGTGATCTTCTTCCTAACCTGGTTTTGGAAAGGAGCCCTTGGGAAGTGTCCTTAGACCAAAGAGTGGGACTTAATTATAAAATATAATTTATTATTATTATTATTTTTGTAGTTGCAAGATTTAACAGAGCGAAAACAGAGCTCCCATATAATGGGAGGGGACTCAAAGGGGGTTGCCACTCCCTGCTCAAATGCCTGGGTTTATATCCCGATCATTGTCCCTCCCTCTGTGCTCTCAGGCAATATATGATTTGACTATTTCTTTACCTCCTGCTTTAGCCTAATTTTTATTTTAGTGAGCCCTCTTTACTACCTGATTAGTTGGGTGTAAGCTGAGTTACTAGCCGTGTGTTTAAAGGTAGGTGCAGTCACCTTTCCCAGCTAGGCTTAGGAATTCTTAGTTGGCCTAGGAAATCCAGCTAGTCCTGTCTTTCAGTTCCCCCTCTCAACAGGAAAACCCAAGTGCTGTTGGGGAGGTTGGCCGACTGCTTCCTGCTGAATTGGGGCGAAGTAAGGGTTGTGCAGTTGAGATTTCCTCAGGAGGGGTGCCTTCAATGTCATCAACATCGGAGCATGGGCTAGCAGGCCAGTCCAGGGGACCGCAGTAGATCTTAGTAATGGACTGCATCTGGGGCTCCATTTGAAGAACCATTTGTAGTTTACAGCTTCGATTCTGGAAGAGACAAACCTAACAAGGAGGTTAAAGATACAGGGATTGAAATGTATGGCCTGAAATGCAGGGGATTATTTCTTTGGCACACTTCACAGGCCCTGACTATCTGCTTGATAGTTTGGAAAAGACCTGGTCCAGTAAATAATAATTTGGCCATCTGATGAGCGCTATCAATGCCAGAGTGAAAGGTTTGGTGAAGGATTTTAAGTAATTTCATTGGTTAGCTGCAGGCAAAAGTATTTTTCCTTCTTTGGTGGCTAGCCATCCTGAGGGGAGGGAACTATGTCCTCGTGAGGGTCCCCATTCTATTTCTTCTGCTGAGTACTGGGGCTTGGTTTCCTGGAGGGGGTTACCCCACACTAGGGGTCCTTCTATAAGCATTTCTAATGGAGGGTCCTGCTCTTTTGGCTTCAATATCCGTTTGGCGGTTCCCTTCTATTTCCCTTTCCTTTCACATGATCCCAGCAGTGTAAGACTGCCACCTCTTTAGGTTTCTGTACAGCCAATAATAATCTCCTAATGGCTTCCTGGTATTTGATAGATGTTCGCTTGGAAGTTAGGAATTCCTTTTCTCTCCATATTGCTGTGTGGGCATGGAGGACTAGGTAAGCATACTTAGAGTCTCTCTATATATTTACCCTTTTTCCTTCTCCTAATTCTAGTGTATAATAGCCTCTGCTTTTGCTAGGATGTCTCTCCCTATCAAAGGAGTGGGGCTTTCAGGCATAATTAGAAAGGCATATGAAAAGAGTAAAGTTCCCCAGTCACAACTTAGTGGCTGGGAGAAGTATCTAGTGACTGGCTGTCCTAGGACCCCTTGGATAGTGACAGATCTGGAGGACAGTTGTCTGGGACAGAAGAGTAAGACTGAGAAGGCCGCCTGTGTCCAGAAGACAGTTAACCTCCTGGCCCTCAATGGTCAAGCATACCCAGGGCTCTGTGAGGGTGATGGCATGGGCTGGCGCTTGCCCCGGGCACCCTTAGTCCTGCTGCTGGATCATCTGGTTAGTGGCTTCTGACTCAGAGGACCTTTGTCCCCTGGGGCAGTGGGCCTTCCAATGATTCCCTTGACATAAGGGGCATGGACGAGGGGGCGGCTTATTTCTACTTGGACAATCTTTTTTAAAGTGTCCTTGTAGACCACACTGGAAGCAAGCCCTATTAGGCATTCGATTTGTCCAGCCTTTCCCTGTTCCAGAGCCTCCAGTCTGCTTGCCTGAGGGCCATGACTAAAGCGGTGGCCTTTTTTTAATCCCGTTTGTCCCGTTCCACCTGCTCCTCCTGATCTCTATTATAAAAAACGGAGGTTGCCAAGTTCAATAGGGTTTCTAAGTTTTGCTCCAGGCCTAGGGCAGACTTTTGATGTTTTTTTTTCTAATGTCTGCAGCTGACTGAGTGATAAACTTATCCTTTAAGATTAGTTGGCCTTCAGTAGAGTCAGGTGACAGAGAGGTATGCTTCCTCAACGCCTCCCTTAGTCTCTCCAGAAAGGCAGTAGGATTTTCTTCCTTTCCCTGTGTTATAGTGGACATCATTGAATAATTTATAGGCTTCTTCCTAGTTTTCCTTAGTCCTTTTAGCATGCAAGTTAGCAAATGTCTGCGGCACCAGTCTCTGTGTTCTGATTCTGTGTCTCAGTGAGGGTCTACACTGGGAACTGCCTGCTGGGCTGTGGGGAATTGTTCTTTTTCCTCTGTTGTCATCCTATCATTGACCTGACTGGGACATCAGAGATCGCCAAACTCTCGGGCTGCAGTTGTGGTGGCACTTCTCTCATTTGGGGTTAGTGTCTGATCTAGCAGTAACATTATGTCTCTCCATGTCAGATCAAAGGATTGTCCTAACTTAATTCTCAGGGTTATCTGAGAATTTACCTAGGTCTATTTTAATTTGCTTTAAGTCTGAGAGAGAAAAAGGTACACGCACTCTGACTGGGCCGAACTCTCCAGAATACGTCTTAGGGGCGTTTTTGCCTTGGGGGGAATGTTTCCCATCTGAGAAAAGAACATAGGCATGCCAGCACCCCTAGTCATTTTCTGATGAGCATTAGTCCTAGAGCGTCCTCTATGGTCCTAATGCTTATTCCTTTCCAGGGTGCCTAATAACCCATGGACCTCTGCTTATCAGATTAGTTATGCTTACCGATGTAGCAGTCTTGCACCTGTTTTCCTGCCTTTCTTGATCACAAAGAAAGGTCCAGGTTGCTGGATTCTGGTGATCCTTTACCAGCGTGCCCCACATTGCCTTTGTGCTCGGGGTGAGTCCTAGAGCTGGGCTGGGTTCCTGGGTTCATAACAACCCAGCTGCCCCATCAAGATGCATTCCCATAAACAACAATTCTTATGCAAATTCATTTCAGAGATGTTGCAGGTAACCTTTTGAGTCAGGATTGAGATAGAGATTTTTGATTCTGTAAGTACTTTAAGGCTTGGCTGAGTGCAAACAGCTTGGGCACGTTTGAGCAGACCGATTATTAGGCAATTTTTCTAACTGCTTCTATGAGAGTTTCCCTATCAATTACTGAATACCCATTGTGTTTTTTTCTCCTCAATCACCAGGGAGGAGCCATCTATCCGTCCTGTCCTGAAGGGAGTTACTCTTAGGTCTGGTCGGACCTTTGTATGGTAATTAAGATTTAAATCCCCTGTTAGGAAATCTGCTGGGTTAAGGGAATTTTCAGTGGTTAGTGTTAAATCACCTTTTTCTAACAGAATAGCCCTATACTTTAAGATTTTTGAGTTAGTAAGCTCCTTTTTCACTTTTTGACTTAGTTGCTTTTTCCTCTGTGGTCATCCTGTCATTGACCTGACTGAGATACCAGAGGTCGCCAAACTCTCAGGCTGCAGTTATGGTGGCACTTCTCTCATTTGGGGTTAGTGTCTGATCTAGCAGTAACATTATATCTTTCCACGTCAGATCAACTTCCCTTGGATTCCTTGTATTTTTAGTAGAAACGGGGTTTCATCATGTTGGCCAAGCTGGTCTCGAACTCCTGACCTCAAGTGATCTGCCCACCTCAGCCTCCCAAAGTGCTGGGATTACAGGTGTGAGCTACCACACCCGGCCTATTATTACATATTTTTTGCTGGCCTATTTCTCTGAGAAAATGAGCCAGATATTAGAGTGATATTGCAGAAATGTAGAACTTTTTTTGTTTTGGAAAATATAGTTATTTTTCATAAACATGTTATTTATCTTAACATTTATTGGGCTTAATTTATTACTTTTAAACAAATTAAATAAATATTTTTTATATTTCTCAATTTTGATTTCTAATTAGATTTTATTTATTTGTTTTACAGGCAGGGGCTTGAGCTGGCCCTGTCACCTAGGCTGGAGTACAGTGGCATGATCACAGCTCACTGCAGCCTTGGCCTCCTAGCTCAAGCTATCCTCCTGCCTCAGCCTCCTGAGTAGCTGAGACTACAGGCACATGCCACCATGCCCAGCTATTTTTTTTGTAGAGACAGTGTCTCACTACATTGCCCAGGCTGGTCTTGAACTCCTAGGCTCAAGTGATCCTCCTGCCTCAGCCTTCCAAAGTGCTGGGATTACAGGCATGAGCTACCAAGCCTGGCCTCTTAATATTTTTCTTTTTTGTCTCTCTCTCAAAACATTTTCTTATTCTTTTCTTCTTTTGCATATGGGAAAAGAAGGAACTCAACACTTTTTAATCCAAAAATGGAAAGTTTGAGAGTTGCTGTTCTAAGGCCTTCTTACTCAAAGGATGCTCTGTTGATCAGCACTAATTTGAATATCCTGTGAGCTTTTTAGAAATGCAACCTCTCAGGCCCCACCTGAGACTGACTAAATGAGAATATACAGTTTACCATGATCCTCAGGTGATTTGTATGCACATTAAGCTTTCAGAGCCTAAGCATGGTGGTTCACGCCTATAATCTCAACACATTGGGAGTTGAGCTTAAGTCCAGGAGGTTGAGGCTGCAGTGAACTATGATGGGGCCACTGCACTCCAGCCTGACAGAATGAGATCCTGTCTTAAAAAAAAAAAAAAAAAAAAGAGTGGCTCATGCCTGTAATCCCAGCACTTTAGGAGGCTGAGGCAGGAGGATCAGTTGAGGCCAGGAGTTTGAGACCAGCCTGGCAAACATGGTGAAATATTGTCTCTACCAAAAATACAAAAATTAGCTGGGCATGGTGGGGCTTGGCTGTGGTCTCAGCTACTTGGGAGGCTGAGGCATGAGAATCATTTGAACCTGGGAGATGGAGGTTGCAGTGAGCCGAAATCATGCCACTGCACTCCAGCCTGGGCTACAGAGCGAGATTCTGTCTCAAAAAAAAAAAAAAAAAAAAAAAAGTGCCAAGCGCTGTGGCTCACACCTGTAATCCCAGCTACTCGGGAGGCTGAGGCAGGAGAATCGCTTGAACCCGGGAGGCAGAGGTTGCAGTGAGCCAAGATCACACCACTGCACTCCAGCCTGGGCAAGACCCTGTCTCAAAAAAAAAAAAAAAAAAAGGTTTGAGAAACATTGGTCTACAGGAGTTAAAAAGTCTTCTTGGAGGAGATGACACTCAAGTTTTGTATGAGAAGGAGGAGGAAGAGCAGCTGGGTATGGTGGGACTGACTGTAGACGAAGGACTCAAGGAGACAGAAGAGCTTGGGTGAAGGTATAGTAGAGAGAAATGTCATGATACACTGGAAAACTACACATAGAACATATCTAAAGTCTTGGTAACATTTAGACATCTAAAATATTAATTATGGTGATTACAGTATTCTGCAATAAAAATCAGGAGCTAAAACTGCCTGTAGTCCTTTCCCTGGGGGAAAATTTTAATTATTTTTCATCTTCAGCTTCCTACATGGGATAAAATTTTAAAATTTTAAAATAAAAATAAAATAAGGAAAAATATGTATAATTGTATATATAGATGTTCACTGAAGACAATCTCAAAAATAACAATCTATTCAATCATAGAGAAGTGATTAAGTACAGTAATCATATAATCACTCCATGAGGTTATTTTCTGAAATGGTCATACTTCACAATGTCAGTCTCTATTTTCTTACCTTGCTTTGTTTTTCTTGATAACACCTGACATTTTACTATTATGAATTGTTCATTGCATGTCTCTTCCACTGGAATTAAGCTTACAGGGCAAGGGCCTTCTCTTACTCACTGCTAGCAATCCTCAGCATCTTAAATAGTCTAAGCTGGGCACAGCAGCTCACACCTGTAATCCCAGCTACTCAGGAGACTGAAGTAGGAGAATCGCCTGAGCCCAGGAGTTCAAGGCTGCAGTGAGCTATGATCTTGCACTCTAGCCTGGGCAACAGAGTGAAATCCTATTTCAAAAAAAAACCAAAAAACAAACAAACAAACAAACAAAAGGCCGGGCACAGTGACTCATGCTTATAATCCCAGCACTTTAGGAGGCCAAGCCTGAGGATAGCTTGAGTCCAGGAATTGGAGACCAGCCTGGGCAATACAGGGAGACCCTGTCTCTACAAATAATAATAATAAAAAAAACTGGCGGAGCGTGGTGGCACGTGCTTGTGGTCCCAGCCATGCTGGAGGCTGAAACAGGTGGATTGTTTGAGTCCTAGAGTTTGAACCTGAGAGATTGAGGCTACAGTGAGCCGTGATCATGCCACTGCACTCCAGCCTGGGCAACAGAGAGAGACCCTGTCCCTTTATTTTATTTTTTCTGTTAATGATGAGCTTCTATAGACCCTGGAAAAAAAAAAAAAAAGTTTAGCACATTGTAGGAACTGTATAGTTGTTGGCTATATGCATGAATGAAACATAAAACTTTATTGGGATATAATATTTAGTTAAAAACACAGAAAATACAATGAAATGTGTTCTCTCATTAAAATGATGAAAAAATGTCATGTTGACAGAGACTAGAATTTTGGAACTTGGAGACAATGGTCACCAAGGTAATACAGAAAAATCAAAATGGTTCAATAGGAGAGGATTGTCAGCAATATTCTCTCTTTCTCGTTAATATTATTGTTTCAAAACCGTTTGTGCAGTGAAAAAAATTAGAAAAATGAGGGCAAAGTTATGGATAGAATATTGTGTTTGTCAAGCTTATTTTTGACAAATGGGGCCCCGTATTCCAAGATGGGAAGGAACAGTCCTTGGAGCTTTCAGAGAAAGAAAAATACAGAGAAGCAGAATGATTTGCTTAGTGTTTGAACAATAGGTAACAGAACACTGGGCAACTTCTGTATTTTTTGTAGAGACAGGGTTTCGCCATGTTAGCCAGGCTGGTCTCAAACTCCTGAGCTCAAGTGATCTGGCTGCCTCGGCCTCCCAAAGTGCTGGGATTACAGGTATTAGCCACCACACCCAGTGTTCTTCATCTTTTAAAACTTAACACTATACTCATTTCTCTGGGAAGCCCACCTTGATCCTCCCTTTTCCCCACTATAGATATTTCCTAGTCCTGTGTTCTGCCAGCATTTGGTACACCTCTCTATTAGCATCTAGCATTATCTTTCAAGATATCTACTCACCTTATTAGACTGTGGGCTACCCCAGCTAGTTATCTTTTCCCCTTGAATCTGAGCAGACTCTGTAACTGCTTTGATGAATAAAATATGGTAGAAATGATGCTGTTTCAGTTTCCAAGCCCAGACCTTAAAAGACTAAAAGCTTCCACGTCCTATTTCCTGGAACACTGTTTCTTGGGGTCCTTAGGTGTCATGTAAGATATCTGACATTTCTTCTGGAGAGACCTCATGGATAGGCATTGAGACTAGAAGGATCTGGCTGAGCCTAGCCTTCATGAGAGGGTGAAGGGCCCTGCTGAGTCAGCCTTTCAATTGTCCTTGCCAGTATGTCAATCATGGAAGCGGAGCAGTCTTGGAAGCTCCGGACTGTCCCAACTGCTAGCTGAATACCATCAACTGACCCTGGTTAATTCCCGGTGGGGCAGAAGAATCGGCAATCCAAGCCTCACCCCTAATATTGGCCCACAGAATTGAGAGAAATAATACATTTTTTTAAATAAAGCAACTAAGTTTGGGGATAGTTTGTTATACAACAACTGATACCTGGAACAGAATCTGATACCTGGAAATGGGGTGCTTCTGTAACTGTAACCACCCAATGGGTTCCCCTTGCCCGCTGCCTAGACAGAGCCAATTTATCAAGACAGGGGAATTGCAATAGAGAAAGAATAATTCACACGGAGTGGGCTGTGCGGAAGACTGGAGTTTTATTATTACTCAAATCAGTCTCCCCAGGCATTCAGGGATCGGTCTTTAAGAACAACTTGGTGGGTGGGGGGAAGCCAGTGAGCCGGGAGTGCTGATTGGTCTGGTCAGAGATGAAATCATAGGGAGTGAAGCTGTCTTCTTGAGCTGAGTCAGTTCCTGGTTGGGGGCCACAAGATCATATGAGCCATTTTATCCATCTGGGCGGTGTCAACTGATCCATCAAGTGCAGGGTCTGCAAAATATCTCAAGCACTGATTTTAGGAACAGTTTAGGGAGGGTCAGAATCTTGTAGCCTCCAGCTGCAGGACTCCTAAACCATAATTTGTAATCTTGTGGTTAATCTGTTAGTCCTACAAAGGCAGTCTAGTCCCCAGACAAGAAGGAAGTTTGTTTTGGGAAAGGGCTGTTATCATCTTTGTTTTAAACTATAAACTATGGCCAGGTGCAGTGGCTTATGCCTGTAATCCCAGCACTTTGGGAGGCTGAGGTGGGTGGATCACTTGAGGTCAGGAGTTCGAGACCAGCCTGGCCAACATGGTGAAACCCCGCCTCTACTAAAAATACAAAAATTAGCTGGGCGTGGTGGCGGGCAGCTTGAATCTGAGTAATCCCAGCTACTTGGGAGGCTGAGGCAGGGAGAATTGCTTGAATCTTGGAGGCAGGGGTTGCAGTGAGGTGAGATTGCGCCACTGCACTCCAGCCTGGGTGACAGAGCGAGACTGTCTCAAACAAAACAAAACAAAACTATAAACTAAGTTCCTCCCAAAATTAGTTCAGCCTATGCCCAGGAATGAATAACTTGGAGATCTGACCTAACCAACTCCATTTGCTTGAAGGTTAGAAGCAAGATGGAGTTGGTTAGGTCAGATCTTTTTCACTGTCTCAGTTACAATTTTGCAATGGTGGTTTCATAACAACCCAAAATGTATGACATTGGCTTTGGGACTGAGCAATGGGTGGAGATTTGAAGGGTCTTGAGGAGTCTATTACTGCATACTGGAAAGGCCTAGAGGAGATTGTTGGTGAGTACTTGTTATTGGAAGCTGGAGGAAAGTTTGGCAATGCTGTCCCTTGAGGTAACATGGAAAATAGAAAGATACCTAATGAACTTATGGATCTGGCTGGGAAGATTCCAGGCAGAAAGCACAGTGTCATCTGTCTTTTCCTAGTTGGCTATGATGAGATATGAGAAGGGCCCAGGGTAATATTTCTAGTTCGAATAAGAATCTCAAAGGAGCCAGGCGCGGTGGCTCGCACCTGTAATCCTAGCACTTTGGGAGGCCGAGGCGGGTGGATCACCTGAGGCCAGGAATTTAAGACCAACCTGGGCAACCTGGTGAAACCACGTCTCTACTAAAATACAAAAAATTAGCCGAGTGTGGTGGCATGCGCCTGTAGTCCCAGCTACCTGGGAGGCTGAGGCATGAGAATTGCTTGAACCCTGGTGTCAGAGGTTGCAGTGAGCTGAGATTGCACTACTGCACTCCAGCCTGGGTGACAGATTGAGACACTCTGGCTTCAAAAAAAGAAAAAAAAAAGGAAGAAATGGCCTTAGGGTAACAATTAAGACCATGGTATTGCCAGTAAAATGATATCACAGGGCAAAGACAAGTCAAGCACCCAATGTAAAACCTTTTGTTAAGAGATCAGAAAGATTTAAGGCAGTGTCTCATAGATACTTTCAAAATCATTTCTAAGGAAAAAATTATAAGGAACTTAATTTTGTGCCTTATAGACCTTCTGTGCTAAACAATTGAGTTTCTTAGAGTCTTACTGCTGTGGTGCCGCAGCAGCTTTACAGGAGGTCCAAGGTAGAGAAAGGCTGTTTGAGAGACATTTGTGGGTGTGGTGCTTTGCTAATGGAGTGAAGTGTAACTTGCCATATGGGAAACTCCCCAAATTTTAGAAAGATTACATTAGCTTGGCCTGAAACCTACTGAGATAGTACAAAATGAAGAAGTCTTTAGATCCCCCCTTTCTTCCCCTCCAGCCAGTAGGGCCGAAAGCAGACTAAGAAAACTGCTCAGCCACAAAAATGGGCTATTTCTTATGGAAAAGGAAGGATGACTCAGAGGCAGAATCAAAATTCACAGAGAATCATCTGTAGGGAGCAGAACTGGCAAAATATGCCTAGCTAGATTTCAGAATTTTTATGCACCAGTGACTGCTATGTGCTTTTGTTCCCCACCACCACCTCTTTTGTTTATTGTTTTTGTTTTTTGAGACAGGGTCTTGCTCTGTCACCTAGGCTGGGGCACAGTGGCACAGTCACGACCCACTACAGCCTTCACTTCCTGGACTTAAGCGATCCTCCTGATGTACGCCCCACCTCTGCCCCAAGTAGCTGGGACCGCAGATACGTGCCACTATGCCCAGCTAATTTTTTTCGTTTTTTTTTTTGAGATGGAGTTTTGCTCTGTCACCCAGGCTGGAGTGCAGTGCGCAATCTCGGCTCACTGCAACCTCCACCCCCTGGGTTCAAGCGATTCTCCTGCCTTAGTCTCCTGAGTTGCTGGGACTACAGGCGCGTGCCACCACGCCCAGCTAATTTTTTGTATTTTTAGTAGAGATGGGGTTTCACTGTGTTAGCCAGGATGGTCTCCATCTCCTGACCTCGTGATCCGCCTGCCTCGGCCTTCCAAAGTGCTAGGATTACAGGCGTGAACCACCGCGCCCGGCCTAATTTTTTTTTCTTTTTTTTTTTTTGTAGAGATGTAGTCTCCCTATATTACCCAGGCTGGTCTCGAACTCCTAGGCTCAAGGGATCCTCCCTCCTCAGCCTCCAAAGCATTGGGATTACAGGCCAGGTGCAGTGGCTCACACCTGTAATCCCAGCACTTTGGGAGGCTGAGGTGGGTAGATCACCTGAGGTCAGGAGTTCCAGACCAGCCTGGCCAACATGGCAAAACCCCATCTCTACCAAAAATACAAAAAATTAGCAGGGCATGGTGACAGGTGCCTATAATCCCAGCTACTTGGGAGGCTGAGGCAGGAGAATCGCTTGAACCCAGGAGGTGAAGGTTGCAGTGAGCCAAGATCTCACCACTGTACTCCAACCTGGGTGACAGGGCAAGACTCCATCTCAAAAAAAAAAAAAAAAAAAGTCTTGGGATTACAGGCATGAGCCACCACGCCAGGCTACCACCTCTTTTGAACAGAAGTGTCTATTGCAGTTCTTACGCCTCTATCACCATTATAGCTGGTTATATAAGGAGCAGATAGCAGATAACTTATCTCTTTAGTTCACAAGTCTTCAGGTTGAAAAGAAGCTACACCCTAGGAACTACATCTGAGGAGCCCACCTCCACATCTGGAACTTATTCAGATGATGAGATCATGGACCTTGATCCTAAGTCTGATGCTGTAATGTGCTGAATTTTGCTGGGTAGGTCCTTTGAAGATGTGAATATATTTTGCATGTGTGAGGAATGTAAATAATTTGTGGCCCGAGGGCCGACTGTTACAGATTAAAGATGGTTGTAAATTCTTTGATACTCTTACCATTGACAGGTGGGTAAGAGTATCAAGGAGTGCCTCCTCTTGAGTCTGGGTGGCCTCTGCGATTGCTTTGACCAATAGAATACTGCAGAAGTGACACTGTGCTACTTTCCAAGCCCAGGAAATTCAGACTAGTAACTACTATTTCCTGCCTCTTGGGAACACTGTCCCTTGGAGCCCACCACGTACTTGGCTGGAGAGATCATATTAAAACTACATGGAGAGATAGAGGGGCCTAAATGAAGCCAGCTTTCCAGCCATTCCTGCCAAGGCTTAAGGAATATGAGTGAAGGCTCAAGGCATGTGAGTGAATACCATGGAGTGACCCCAGTTGACTTCATGTGGAACAGCAGAAGTGACCTGCCTAGCCCTGACTGAATACCTGACCCACACAATTATGAGAAATAATAAAATGGTTGTTGGGTTAAGCCACTAAGCTTTGGGGTAGTTTGTTACATAGCAGTGGATGACTGAAATACTCCATGACTTTGGGTCAGTGTCTCCTCTCTAGAACTATTTCCCCAACTTCAGCAGTGTTAGGCTAGGTTAGGTGAACTCTAAGGGCCTTTATAGCTCTGATTTTTAGTTCCAATGAAAACTAGTTGAAGTAGGTTGGGCTACTTCTGATGGCATGTAGACATTTGTTGGATTCCCAGAGGAACATAGAATTTATATAATTAGGTACGCAGGCTGGGCGTGGTGGCGCATTCCTGTAATCCCAGCACTTTGTGAGGCTCAAGCAGGTGGACCAGGAGTTTGAGACCAGCCTGGGCAAGATGGCAAAACCCCATCTCTACAAAATATACAAAAGCTAGCTGGGCATGGTAGTGCGTATCTGTAGCCCCAGCTGCTTAGAAGGCTAAGGTGGGAGGATTGCTTGAGACTGGGAGGCAGGGGTTGCAGTGAGCCGAGATCAAGCCACTGCACTCCAGCCTGAGCAACAGAATGAGACCCTGTTCTGAAAAAAAAAAAAAGAAAAAAAAAAGAAATAAATATTTTATTTTATTTAATATAAATAAATATTATAATAATGTAAATAATATAAATATAAATAAATAAATGGTGAAACCCCATCTCTACTAAAAAAATTCAAAAAAATTAGCCGGGCATAGTGGTGGGTGCCTGTAGTCCCAGCTACTCAGGAGGCTGAGGCAGGAGAATGGCGTGAACCTGGGAGGTGGAGCTTGCAGTGAGCCAAGATCGCGCCACTGCACTCCAGCCTGGGCGACAGAGCGAGACTCCGTCTCAAAAAAAAAAAAAAAACTTGGCCAGAGGCCGGGCTCACCCTGTAATCCCAGCACTTCGGGAGGCCAAGGTGGGTGGATCACTTGAGGTCAAGAGTTTGTGACCAGCCTGGCCAACATGGTGAAACCCTGTCTCTACTAATAATACAAAAATTAGCCGGGCATGGCGGCAGGCACCTGTAATCCCAGCTACTCAGGAGGCTGAGGCAGAAGAATTGCTTCAACCTGGGAGTCAGAGGTTGCAGTGAGCTGAGATTGTGCCTCTGCACTCCAGCCTGGGGGATGACAGAGCGAGACTCCCTCTCAAAAAAAATAATAAAAAAACTTGGCCAGGCATGGTGGCTCATGCTTATAACCCCAACACTTTGGGAGGCCAAGATGGGAGGATCACTTGGGGCCAGAAGATTGAGACCAGCCTGGTCAACATAGTGAGACCCTGTCTCTAGGAAAAAAAAAAAAAAATCCAGTGTGGTGCATACACCTGCCTAGCAGCTTGGGAGGCTGGGGTAGGAGGATTGCTAGAGCCCAGGAGCTTGAGGCTACTGTGAGCTATGATCATGTCACTGCATTCCAGCCTGGCTGACACAGTGAGACCTTATCTCTAAAGAAAGAAAGAAAAAAAAACAACTTTGAATAGTAAATATGACCTCATTTTAAACAAATAATTTTTTAACACATTCTATCTTCCAGAAATTGTATGAAGAGATGTGAAAGTAAATGTTATAAGCAGTATAAACTATGAATGTATTGTGATAGAAGTGATTACATTTCTTTGGATAAATAAGAAAATCTTCTCAGGAAATAGGACATTTATGTATTGTTTCTTTATTCATTATTAATTTATCATTATTTTAAATCAGAGCTGACATTCATTGAGCTCTAATCAGATGCCCGGCATTGTTCTAAATGTTTTACATGTATTATTTGGTTTATGACCTACAACTCTAAGAAGTAGTTACTATTATTTCCCACATTATATAAATGAGGAAGCTAAAGAAAAGAGAGTTTAGGTAACTTGCTCAAGGTCACCCATTAAGTAATCCTGGATTGGACCCAGGTAGACCAGACATCATGATTTTAACCATTAGGTGGAACATTTAAGCTGAATCTTTTTCTTTTTCTTTTTTTCTCACTCTGAAACTGCAGTAAAATAAACTGAGTCTTTTTTTTTTTTTTTTTTTTTTGAGACAGGTCTCACTCTGTCGCCCAGACCGAAGTGCAGTGGCGCGATCTCCGCTCACTGCAACCTCCACCTCCCAGGTTCAAGCTATCCCACCACCTGGCTCATGCCTGTAATCCCAGCACTTTGAGAGGCTGAGGCTGGCGGATCACGTGAGGGCAAGAGTTCAAGACCAGCCTGGCCAACATGGCGAAACCCTGACTCTGCTAAAAAACAAAAAAACAAAAAACAAAAAAATTAGCCAGGTATGGTGGCGTATACCTGTACTCTCAGCTACCTGGGAGGCTGAGGTGGGAGAATTGCTTGAATTTGGGAAGCAGAGGTTCCAGGGAGCCGAGACGGCACCACTGCACTCCATCCTGGGTGAGAGAGTGAGACCTGTCTCAAAAGAAAAAAAAAAAAAAAGAGAGAGAGAGAGAGACAGAGAAGACTGGCAGGCCAAAGGGCATTTTAGAGAGAAAAACACATACAAATATTTGATGACATGAAAGTTCACTGTGTTCTAAGAATAACATTCAGGGAAGCTGAAATTTAGAGAAAGAACGTGTGTGTGTATAGTATGTGTGTGTGTGTTTGTGTGTGTGTTGGGAGGTAATTTGGGGCCAGTTAATGGAAGACCTTGAATACTAGACAAAGGAGTTTGTACTTGATCCAGTAGGCTGTGAGAGCCACTGAAATTGTTTTTCTGTTTTTCTTAATCAGGAGAGTGATATGATTAGCTCTGTGCTTTAGAAACAGCAATCTGGTGGCAAGGGGAAATGGACTAATGGAAGAGACTGGAGGCAGAGAAAACGTAGTTAGGACTCAGCTGTGGTGGTCTAATATTGGGGCCTGAACTAGGACGGTGGCAGTGGGAACCAAGGAATGCATGGCCTAGTGCTTATTTTTATAGCGAATGTATATTTTCTACAGGACATTCTATTTTGAAAGATTATTCAATGATGGCTGTTTTTTTTTTTTTTTTTTTTGCTTGGAGAGGCTTGGATTAAAAAGCTCGTTTTTATAATTTGGACGGTCAGGAACTCTGCCTACAACTCGGTGTTCCTTCTCACAGAGTAAATCAGATACACTGAGGCTTTACGGGTCAAGGGAAACCTCCCCTCTGCCCTCCCAAGGTTCACTGAAGAATCAGCTCACAAAAGGCAGATTAATCGGAGAAAAGGCATACACATTTATTTAATGTGCATACATGGGGAGAATTATGGGGTGTTTGCCCACCCCACAATGTGATTCAGAAGCTTGTATGCTATTCTGGCAAAGCAGGTTGTGAGAGGGGGAAGAGGAATTCCATTGAGGGCATTACTAGGGAGAATAAATGGATCAGGGAACAGAGATTAACTTGTACATTATCTTGTGAAGGGGTTGCTTCAGGTGTGGTTACAGTCTTGGTCTTATAGGGAAGGGAAGAAAAAATAATTGTTCCTTTTGGAGAGTCTGGATGTTAGGCAGATAGGGACTTTGAGTGAGACAGTATACGTGCATGTTGGGGGAAGGTCAGAAAGACCTTGAGGCTTCTTCAGTTCCCCATGTCAAAACGCCATATTTTGTGGTATTGGTTTCCTGGCCCCAACATTACCCTGTCTGAAACTTCCCTAGAAGTTTCACACACTAAAAGCTGCTCATATCAGAAGATGAGATCGCAAATGGGCTTTCAAACAGAAGAAAAACAAAGGTTAATGTTTGGTACAATCTATAAACCAGTTTCCTTAGAGTCTGGAGGCAGTCAGGTGAGTTGTATGGATGTAAGACTTGAAGCATCTTCAGTTAAAGTGGAAGTAGATGCTGGCAATCTGACAGGTTTTTCTTGCCTGCAGTTTGTATGTCACAACATATGAGCTTCAGCCTGCAGGGCCTCAGGAAAAAGACGGTAGCAATTGTATTGCATCCAAGTCAGAAAAGTAGAAGAAAAATTTGGAAACATTAGTATAGGGACTTGTAGCCAGGAAAGAATTTATGATTTCGTTCACATTGTAGGCAAATAACAAAAACTCACAAACGATGAACAGGGCTAGAATCAAATAGTGGGTGGACTATAATTTTCTTCTAAAACATAATTTTTCTTCTAAAACATAATTTTTCTCTCTCTAGTTTCCCATTTTCAGCAAGGATAAATCATAGCAGGACCAATTAATTTGCAAAATAAGTTTTAGTCTTAATATACTTGGCCTGATTATTTGTATAAAGTGCAGCAAGAATAGTGAGTGGCCATATAGGTTCATTTAAATTGGCTTTGCTAGAACTTTTTTTTTTTTTTTTTTTTTTTTTGAGATAGTCTTGCCTGTCACCAGGCTGGAATGCAATGGAATGATCTTGGCTCACTGCAACCTCTGCCTACTGGGTTCAAGCGATTCTCCTGCCTCAGCCTCCCAAGTAGCTGGGATTACAGGCATGCACAACCATGCTCCTAAGTTTTGTATTTTTAGAGACAGGGTTTCACCATGTTGGCCAGGCTGATATCAAACTCCTGGGCTCACCCACCCTGGCCTCCCGAAGTGCTGGGATTACAGGCGCTAGCCACTGTGCTTAGCCAGAAAGTGACATTCTTTTCTTGCTGCAAGAACAGAAAACTTGTAAAGGAGCTGCACAGACAAGGTACCACGCCAGTCTTTCCAGACGTTTTATTGGCTCCATAAAGTCAACTTCTACTCCTTTAATATATTTTTAAAATTATTTAAAAAGTTATTTTTCTTTTCTTTTCTTTTGGAGATGGAGTCTTGCTCTGTCACCCAGGCTGGAGAGCAGTGGTACAATTTCGGCTCACTGCAGCCTCCACCTCCAGGGTTCAAGTGATTCTCCTGCCTCAGCCTCCGAGTAGCTGGGATTACAGGCGCCTGCCATCACACCTGGCTAATTTTTGTATTTTTAATAGAGACAAGGTTTCACCATGTTGCCCATACTGGTCTCACACTGCTGACCTCAAGTGATCTGCCTGCCTTGGCCTCCCAAAGTGCTGGGATTACAGGTGTGAGCCACTGCGCCCAGACTTATTTTTCTTTTTGAGACAGGGTCTCACTCTGTCACCCAGGCTGGAGTGCAGTAGCATGATCTTGGTTCATTGCAGCCTCAAGCTCCCAGGCTCAAGCGATCCTCCCACCTCCGCCTCCTGAGTAGCTGGGACCATAGGTATACACCACCATGCTCGGCTATTTTAAAAATTTTTTTGTAGAGATGAGATCTCACTTTGTTGCCCAGGCTGGTCTCAAACTCCTGGGCTCCAGTGATAATCCTGCTTGGCCTCCCAAAGTGCTGGGATTACAAGTATGAGCCACCATGCCCATCCTAAATTATTTTTTGAGTAGACATGGGGTCTTGCTATGTTGCTCAGGCTGGTCTTGAACTCCCGATCTCAAGTGATTGTCCTGCCTCAGGCTCCCAAAGGGATTACAGGCATGGGCCCATGCCTGGCCTTAACCTCTATTCCTTAAAGCAGCCTGGGCATATCTAAAAATATGATATTCCTGTCAAAGCGTTGGTAAATCCAGTGTCTCCAATTGTGTCCTATTACAAAAATAAAAAAACCAGATTCTATTGAGTTTATGCAAATAACCATATTGCAATAAATTAAGAATACTCATGGCTGGGTGTGGTGGCTCACGCCTATGATCCCAGTACTTTGGGAGGCTGAGGCAGGCAGATCACCTGAGGTTAGGAGTTTGAGACCAGCCTGGCCAACATGGCAAAACCCCGTCTCTACTAAAAATACAAAAATTAGCCAGGTGTGCTGGCGCATGCCTGTAATCCCAGCTACTCAGGAGGCTGAAGCAGAAGAATCACTTTGAACCCGGGAGGTGGAGGTTGCAGTGAGCTGAGATTGTGCCACTGCACTCCAGCTTGGGCAACAGAGTGAGACTCCGTCTCAAAAAAAAAAATAAGAAATTTGGTTATTTCTGTGTCATATAACAATTTAACATAATAATCACAATTATTACTGATTTAAGACATACCAGAATTTTAGGAATGTCATGGAATTTTGGAACACATATTAATAACACATTTATACAAATATAAGTTGCAGAAAGTTTTTTTTTTGGGGGGGAGGTGGTGGTCTCACCCTCCCCGCCAGGCTGGAGTGCAATGGCATGATCTCAGCTCACTGCAATTTCCGCCTCCCAGGTTCAAATGATTCTCCTGCCTCAGCCTCCCGAGTAGCTGGGATTACAGGCGCCCGCCACCATGCCCAGCTAATTTTTGTATTTTTAGTAGAGATGGGGTTTTACCATGTTGGCCAGGCTGGTCTCGAACTCCTGACCTCAGGTGATCCACTCACCTTGGCCTCCCAAAGTGCTGGGTCAAAGATTTTCAAAAGTGAAAATCTTTACTCTTGGCCATTAGAGGACACACATATCAAAATAATTGGAATACTTTAGTGTTTTCCTGGCCTTCACATTTGTGACACTGCACCATCTACAGTTGTTTGCATTATTTCCACTTCAAAGCCAGGACCCCAGCTGCATTTTAAGAACAGACACATCTCGGAGATTTTTAAATGCCCACGTGTGGCATTATGATATATATGGGTTTTTGTCCATGGTCCTGGCTCATAATTCCCATAGCCCTTGTTATAGTCTTTTCTATAATATAATGTTGGGGGTTTCAGGACACAGAATCTTTCTCCTGCCCTCCTTTCACCTGTCCCTAGACAGGACTCTAATATTCCCCTACCTTTCTGATTGTGGGTCTTAAGACCCTCATTTCAGAGAGGGTCATGTCCCATACTCTGGAGGAAGGAATACTGAACAGAGAGGCCAAGAAGAATCTGAACAGATAGGCCTTGCTGGGTTTAGATCACATCCTTTTTGTCCAATCACATTTTGACATGCTTCAGTCATGGACAACCAATGAAGTCTCCATAAAAGGCCCAGAGGACAAGGTTCAGGGAGCTTCCAGAGAGCTGAACATGTGGAGGCTGACAGGAAGATGCAGAAGAATTTGTCCATGTGCCGGGAGGGTGATCAACACCAACTCCATGGGGACAAAAGCTCCCATGCTCAGGACCCTTCCAGACCTTGCTCTGTGTATGTCTTCATCTGGCTGTTTATTTGTATCCTTTAAAATATCCTTCCTAATAAACTGGTAAATGTGTTTCTGTGAACCACTCTAGCAAATTTCTTTTTTTTTTTTTTTGAGACAGAGTCTCATTCTGTCACCCAGGCTGGAGTGCAGTGGTGTGATCTTGGCTCACTGCAAGCTCCGCCTCCCGGGTTTGCGCCATTCTCCTGCCTCAGCCTCCCGAGTAGCTGGGACTACAGGCGCCCGCCACCACGCCCGGCTAATTTTTTTTATTTTTAGTAGAGACGGGGTTTCACCGTGTTAGCCAGGATGGTCTCGATCTCCTGACCTCGTAATCCGCCCGCCTCGGCCTCCCAAAGTGCTGGGATTACAAGCGTGAGCCACCGCGCCTGGCCCACTCTAGCAAATTAATCAAACCCAAAGTGGGGGTTGTGGGAACCCCAACTTGAAGCTGGTCAGTCAGAAGTTTCAGAGATCTGGAGATACAACTAGGGGGAAGGAGAGGACAGTTTTGTGGGACTGAGCCCTCAATCTGTGAGATCTGACACTGTATCTGGGTAGACAGTATCGCAGGATACCCAGCTGGCATCTGCTGCTTGGTGTGTGGGGAAACCCCCCACACCTTTTTGGTCACAGAAATCTTCTATGTTGATAATTATTGTGGTGGTGTGAGAGCAAAGGAAAAACGTAGTTTGAGATCATTTTTCCTACATAGCACAGAAGGCCACAAAACTTGGCTCAACTCAAATAAAACTGAACAAAGGATGAGATAAATCCCACATAAATCCTGCCTTTTGGCCTTCACAAACTTGGCAAAGGAAACTTGCTGACCCCTCCAAGCCTTTTCACATCAAGTCCATTTGCCTAGGAAGCTCTCCCTAAGAGCTTAGAGAGCTAAGCTAAGCTTGTCCTCCTCTAGATGTAGCTCAGATCCACCTATCCCAAGGTAAAGCCAGGTAGGTCTTCCTTTCTGCTCCTATAAGTGCCCTACATATTTCTCTATTACAGCGCTTGTCATCTGTTTAATAATTATTTGATTACTTACTCTCTCCCACCTGTACTGTGAATTATTTAAGGGTAAAGATTTACTTTTGCTCATTTAATTATCTCCCATGCTGGGCAAAACAACTAATAGATACATAAATGTTTGTTAAGTAATTTACAGTCAGTATGTAAACACATGGTAAAAATCTTCAGTTAAGCAAATTCAAATGAAAATGATATAACATTAGAAGTTATTTTTAAAGTTTAAAAATTGCTGGACACAGTGGCTCATGCCTATTATCCTAGCACTTTGGGAGGCCGAGGCGGGTGGATCACCTGAGGTCAGGAGTTCAAGACCAGCCTGGCCAACCTGGTGAAACCCCATCTCTACTAAAAATACAAAAATTAGCTGGGCATGGTGGTGGTCGCTTGTAATCCCAGCTACTCAGGAGGCTGAGGCAGGAGAATTGCTTGAACCCAGGAGGCAGAGCTTGCAGTGAGTGGAGATTGCGCCACTGCACTCCAGCCTGGGTGACAGAGTGAGACTCCATATCAAAAAAAAATAAAAAATAAAAAAAGAATAAAGTTTAAAGTTTAAATATCGGCCGGGCGCGGTGGCTCACGCCTGTAATCCCAGCACTCTGGGAGGCCGAGGTGGGCGGATCATGAGGTCAGGAGATCGAGACCATCCTGGCTAACACAGTGAAACCCCGTCTCTACTAAAAATACAAAAAAATTAGCCGGGCGACGTGGCGAGCGCCTGTAGTCCCAGCTACTCCGGAGGCTGAGGCAGGAGAATGGCGGGAACCCCCGGGGGGCGGAGCCTGCAGTGAGCCGAGACCGCGCCACTGCACTCCAGCCTGGGAGACAGCGAGACTCTGTCTCAAAAAAAAAAAAAAAAAAAAAAAAAAAAGTTTAAATATCAATCAAAGTAACATACTCACATGGTTTAAAAAGTCAGATAATACCATAAGGCTTATGATTAAAAAATATGATTCCCTATCCTTGCTCATCTTTAACCTCAAACCCCCTCCTCAAACTTTTGTAGCCATCTGGCATTTACTTCCATTAAATAGGCAATTTGCTTGTTGTATACGTACTTTTTTCGACCTATCAATTTTAGACATTATCTTTTGAATTTCTGTGATGAAAGATGAGGATTTAGCCCTCTTTCATCACTCTAGATCTCTATTTTTCCCCCAATCTAGTTAAAAATTATTTTTTCACTAAATCAAAATTTACTGAATTATTATGAATGTTGTTTACTGCTAAGCTAAATGATATACCATAATTACATTTCCTCGTATACATTTTTCTTGCTGGAGATATTAATTTTTTATTTGCTAAATTTTTCATTAAGATAAACAACCAGCTGGGCAAAGTGGCTCACGCCTGTAATCCCAGCACTTTGGGAGGCCAAGGCAGGTGGATCACGAGGTCAGGAGTTCGAGACCAGCCTGGCCAACATGGTGAAACCCCATCTCTACTAGAAATACAAAAATTAGCTGGGCGTGGTGGTGGGCGCCTGTAATCCCTGCTGCTTGGGAGGCTGAGGCAGGAGAATAATTTGAACCCAGGAGGCGGAGGTTGCAGTAAGCCTCCATCTCAAAAAAAAAAATTTTTTTGTGCCTCTAATTTTGCAGTGAGCCAAGATTGCATCATTGCACTCCAGCCTGGGTGACAGGGTGAGACTAGTCTCACCTAAATAAATACATACATATATACGAACAATCGTTTTTGTTTATAATAATTTCATAGAGGCTGGGCACAGTGGCTTACACCTGTTACCCAGGCTGGAGTGCAGTGGCGCGATCTCGGCTCACTGCAAGCTCCGCCTCCCGGATTCACGCCATTCTCCTGCCTCAGCCTCCCGAGTAGCTGGGACTACAGGCTCCCACCACCATGCCCGGCTAATTTTTTTGCATTTTTAGTAGAGACAGGGTTTCACCGTGTTAGCCAGGATGGTCTCGTTCTCCTGACCTCGTGATCCACCTGCCTCGGCCTCGAAAAGTGCTGGGATTACAGGCGTGAGCCACCGTGCCCGGCCAAGAGGCACAAAAATTTACACCAACCCCAGAATGTTCAAATTCAGTAGATTCTAGCATATCCAGTTGATAATATTATATAGTAATTATTTTAAAATATGAGGCCAGGCACAGTGCCTCATGCCTGTAATCCTAGCACTGTGGGAGGCCAAGGAGGATGGCTTGAGCCCAGGAGTTTTAGACCAGCCAGGGCAACATAGTAAGACCTTATCTTTATAAAAAGTATACAAAAAATATGAATTACATTTAAATCAAACATAACAATAAGTGCAATGAAAAGGGCACAAACATGTTCCTGTGGATAAGCAATGTAAACTTTATATATCTATTAAGGGAACATGCAAAAATAAAACCAGTTATTTTAACAAGGTAGAATTAGGGAGGTTTTATTTTTCTTTGTTTTTTTTTTTTTTTTTTTTTTTTTTTTAGAAACAGAAACAGGGTCTTGCTCTGTCGCCCAGGCTAGAATGCAGTGGTACGATCATAGCTCACTATAACTTCAAACTCCTAGGCTCAAGGGATTCTTTTGCCTCAGCCTCCTGAGTAGCTGAGACTACAGGTGTGTGCCACCATGCCCAGCCAATTTTTTTATTTTTAGTAAAGACAGGGCCTCTCTGTTTATCCAGGCTGGGCTTGAACTCCTGTCCTCAAGCGATCCTCCCACCCTAACCCCCACCTCCACTGTTTTTCTTTTTTTAAAAAAATCCTTTTATGTTGTTATAGAAATGTTTCCATAATTAAAAGATAAAAAAAAACCCTCAAGCCCAAAGCTGACAAAAATCATAGTGATTGTGCCTACCAGGCCCCTAAGATGAAGATGAAAACTAAACCATTCAGCCAAACATCTGAAAGTTTCAGAACAGCCAGGTCTTTGATGTTGGGTAGACTAAACAACCAGATGTTTGACTGAAGTTTTCATTTTCATCTGAAAGGCTGACATCATGCAACTATAGCCTGAGTTCATAACTGATGTCAGTTACCATAAGGTTCAATGAATTGCTAACATGGCCCCAGGCAGCTCTCCTGGCCTTCCTCATTTGGTACTCAAAAATATCGTCTTTGACTTGCTCTTAGCTTTAGGTGTTACCATAACTCTTTCATCAGTCTTCATTATCTAAAGAATAAAGGCTAAACTGCTTAACCCTTCATAATGTGGCTCCAACTGACTTCACCAGCCCCGTCTCTAATCATTTCCTTCCCTGACAAAGTCTGTATTCTCTAGATGCTAGAGATACAGTCCCTGACCCTCAAAATACTCATAGTTTTATTGTTGTTGGCTAGTGGATACCACTGTTATCATTCATGTAGCTATTATGTGCTAGAGTGCTAGGGCTTTGTATACACTACTGAGTTTAATCTTCACTGTAACCTCTGGTGGCATTATTATTTTCATTTTACCAATGAAGAAAGAGAGGCTCAGAGAAGTAAAATATCTTGCTCAAAGTCACAACCAGTAAGTAACAGAGCCAAGACTAAGCCTATTGGATTCCAAAGCCTGTGCTCTTAATTACAACACCACAGAGACATGTATACTAATACATTTACTAAGGTATTTGGGTGGCTACAGTGGACTTATGGAGAGAATGAGAACTATGAAATTACAGGAAACAGGTGGAAATAGGCAAAGGTTTAGTCCAAGAACCATTTATAGAGTGCTTGATATGTGCTGGGCCCCATGGCTAGTCCTAGGGACACAGAGAAGTCAAATATCATTTCTGCCCTGAAGGAGAAACCAGACACCTAAAATTAGGTAGAAAACATAGGTGTTCTAGAAATGGAGCCAGCAGGAGTAATGGTGACATACATGTCCAGGGCATAGCTGGGATACGCAGTCTCAGTCCAAAAGTATGGGAAAAGGGGAGAGATTCAGTGAGATCCCAGGTATCAAGTGACTTAGAGAGAGTGCCCCAGGAAGACCTCTGTCTCTCCACAGGAATATTTGGGAGGTGAGGAAAGAGTAGAGATTGTTATCCCATGAGAATCAAGAAAGCACTGAAGGACAAAACAGGCACAACTCCTGAAAACAACAATAACAATTCATTTATTCTACTAGTTCCTATCCTGTGCCAGCTCTCAGGTGGGCGCTAGGGATTCAGAGAAGAGTCAGACACAGTCCCTCCCTGTAGTGGTCACTGAGGCTGACGCAGTCTTTCTATAAATACATATGGAGAACTTACTGTGTGTGACGCATTGTTCTAGGCACTGAGGATACATCAGTGAACAGAACCAACATGCCTTCATGGAGCTTAGCTTCTGTTAGGAAGAAACAGGCAGATAATGCATAAAGAAAGAGCATATATATTATATTAGATGGTGAGAAGAGCCAGAAAAAAAAAATAAAGCAAGAAAGGAGGATGGGAAGTATCAATGAGATAGAGAAGTCCAGGAAGGCCCCTCTGAAAGTTTATATTTAAGCAAAGACCTTGTATTTTCACAAAGAGGAAAGCATTCCAGGTATAGGGAAGAAAGAGTGTAAAGACCCTGCGGCTGGAGTATGCTTGGTGTAATTTGGAAACAGCAAGGAGGCTAGATTAACTGGAGCAGAGTAAATATTATAATAATTTTGAGGCTGGGCATGGTGGCTCACGCCTATAATCCCAGCACTTTGGGAGGCCAAGGTGGGTGGATCACTAGAGGTCCAGAGTTCGAGATTAGCCTGGCCAACATGGTGAAACCCCATCCCTACTAAAAATGCAAAAATTACCTGGGCGTGGTAGTTTGAACCTGTAATCCTAGCTACTCCGGAGGCTGAGGCAGGAGAATTGCCTGAGCCTGGGAAGCAGAGGTTGCAGTGAGCTGAGATTGCGCCATTGCACTCCAGCCTGGGTGACAGTGAGACTCCATCTCAAAAAAAAAAAAATGGAATTTTGACTTTTTTTCTGAAAGAGATGGGTAGCCACTGGAAGGTTATGAACCAAGAAGTCTTATACTTTATGATATCACATTTTCATTGTGTTTTTTGTGTTGATGATAGACTGAAGGAGGAAAAAAGTAGAAGGAAGTAGGGAGATCAGTTAGGAAGCTATTGCAACGGTCCAGAACAGAGATGATGGTGGCTAGGTTCAGGGTGATATCAGTAAAGGTAGTAAGTGGTCTGATTACAGATACAAGCATACCTTGTTTTTTGTTTTTTTGTTTTTGTGTTTTTGAGACGGAGTCTCACTCTGTTGCCCAGGCCGCAGTGCAGTGGTGCGATCTCGGCTCACCACAACCTCCGCCTCCCGGGTTCAAGCAATTCTCCTGCCTCAACCTCCCAAGTAGCTGGGATGACAGGTGTGCACCACCATGCCTGGCTAATTTTTGTGTTTTTAGTAGAGACGGGGTTTCACCATGTTGGCCAGGCTTGTCTTGAACTCTGGACCTCGTAATCCACCTGCCTTGGCCTCCCAAAGTGCTGGGATTACAGGCCTGAGCCACCACGCCCAGCCACATACCTTGTTTTTATTGTGCTTCACAGATATTGTGTGTTTTTTTTTCCAAAAATTTAAGGTTTGTGGTAACCCTTCATCCAGCAAGTCTATTGGTGCCATTTTTCCAGTAGCATGTGCTCACTTCATGTCTTTGTGTCACATTTTAGTAATTCTCACAATATTTAAAACTTTGTCTTAGCTGGTTGTGGTGGCATGCACCTGTAGTCCCAGTTGCTCAGAGGCTGAAGCTGGAGGATTGCTTGAGTCCAGGAGTTTAAGGCTGCAGTAAAGCTATGATTATGCCACTGCCACTGCACCCCTGCCTGGGTGACACAATGAGACTCTGTCTCGAAAGAAAACCAAACATAGCTGAGTGCGGTGGCTCATGCCTGTAGTCCCAGCACTTTGGTAGGCCAGGCGGGTGGATTACTTGAGTTCAGGAGTTTGAAACCAGCCTGTGCAACATAGTACGACCTCCATATCAATTTATTAAAAAAAAGAAAAGAAAACCAAACATACAAAAAACTAATACAACTTTGTCCTTATCTGTTACAGTGATCTGTGATCAGTGATCTTTGATGCTACTATTGAAATTGTTTTGGGAGGGCTACAAGCTGTGCCCATATAAAATGGTGAACATAATCAGTAAATGTTGTAGGTGTTCTGACTGCACCACCAACCAGCATTCCCCTGTGTCTCTCTCTCCTCAGGCCTATCTATTCCCTGAGACATGACAATATTGAAATTAGGCCAATTAATAACCCTAAAATGGTGTCTAAGTGTTCAAGTGGAAGGAAGAGTCGCATATTTCTCACTTTGTTTTTATTACTTATTTTTAAATTTTTGATATTTTATTCATTTATTTATTTATTTTTGAGACAGAGTCTTGCTCTGTCACCCAGGCTGAAGTGCAATGGTACAGTCTCGGCTCACTACAACCTCCACCTCCTGGGTTCAAGCAATTCTCTTGCCTCAGCCTCCCAAGTAGCTGGGATTACAGGCACCTGCCATCGCACCTGGCTAGTTTTTTGTATCTTTAGTAGAGACGGGGTTTCACCACGTTGGCCGGGCTGGTCTTGGAACTCCTGATCTCAGGTGATCCACCCACCTCAGCCTCCCAAAGTGCTGGGATTACGGGCATGAGCCACTGCTCCTGGCCATATTTATTTATTTTTTTTGGAGATGAGGTCTCACTGTGTTGCCCAGGCTGGTCTTGAACTCCTGAGCTCAACCAATCCTCCTGCTTTGGCCTCCGAAAGTGCTGGGACTACAAGCATGAGCCACTGTGCCTAGCCTATTTAATGTTTTGTAGAGATGGGGGTCTTGCTATTTTGCCCAAGCTGGTCTTGAACTTCTTGCCTCAAGTGATCCTCTTGCCTTGTCTCCCAAAGCACTGGGATTACAGGAGTGAGCCTCTGTGCCTGGCCATTTCTCACTATAAATCGAAAGCTGGAAATTATTGTTTAGTGAGGAAGACATGTCAAAAGCAGGGATAGGCTGAAAACTAGGCCTCTTGTGCCAGTTTTTGCAAAGTTGTGAATGCAAAGGAAAAGTTATTGAAGGAAATTAAAAGTGTTGGCCAGGTGCGTTGGCTCACGCCTGAAATCCCAGCACTGTGGGAGGGCGAGGCAGGCAGATCACCTGAGGTTAGGAGTTTGAGACCAGCCTGGCCAACATAGTGAAACCCCATCTCTACTAAAAATATAAAAAATTAGCTGGGTGTGGTGGCAGGTGCCTGTAATCCCAGCTACTAGGGAGGCTGAGGCAGGAGAATCGCTTGAACCTAGGAGGCGGAGGTTGCAGTGAGCCGAGATCGTGCCATTGCACTCCAGCCTAGGCAATAAGAATGAAACTCTGTCTCAAAAAAAAAAAAAAAAAAAAAAAAAGATGTTGATGGGCATGATGCACATGTGTAATTCCAGCTACTTGGGAGACAGGCAGAGGGTCGCTTGAGCCTAGGATTTTGAGACCAGCCTGGGCAACATTTATTGTTATTTATTTGAGACTGTCTCAAATAAATAAATAAAATGCTACTCCAGTGAACATATAAATAATAAGAAAGCAAAACTGCTTTATTGCTGATATGGAGAAAGTAAGAGTGATCTGGATAGAAGATCAAACCAGCTACAATATGCCTTTAAGCTGAAGCCTAATCCAGAGCAATTCTATGAAGGCTAAGGGAGATGAGGAAGCTTCAGGAGACAAGTTTTAAGCTAGAAGAGGTTGGTCCATGAGGTTTAAGAAAAGAAACCATATCCATGACATAAAAGTACAAGGTGAAGCAGCAAGTGCTGATGTATATATAAATATATATATATATATATATATATATATATATATATATATATTTTTTTTTTTTTTTTTTTTTTTGAGACAGAGCTTTGCTCTGTTGCCCAGGCTGGGGTACAGTGGTACAATCTTGGCTCCTGGGTTCAGGCAATTCTCCTGTCTCAGCCTCCTGAGTAGCTGGGATTACAAGCGTGTGCCACCATGCCTGGTTAATTTTTGCATTTTTAGTAGAGATGGGGTTTCGCCATGTTGGCCAGGCTGGTCTTGAACTCCTGATCTCAAGTGATCCCCCTGCCTCGGCCTCCCAAAGTACTGGGATTACAGGCGTGAGCCACCATGCCCGGCCTGTATATATTTTTTGAGACGGTCTTGCTCTGTGATTCAGGCTGGAATATAGTTGCACAATCACAGCTCACTGCAGCCTTGATCTCTTGGGCCAAGTGATCCTTCCACCTTAGTCTCCCAAGTAGCTGGGACCACAGGTCTGTGCCACCACACCCAGCTAATTATTTTATTTTTTCTACTTCCTAATAGTTTTATATTTTAGCTATGAAGGTCAGTTACCAGAGCCAAACTTGTTCTTAACAAGCAGAATTTTTATGTCCATTCGAAGGGTCTCTTACACCTTTCTGGGCCTTTTCACTTGCAGAGAGGAGTAGAAACTGTAGCCAGGTTCTTCGTATTATGCATTCACACATGATGCCCAATCTTCATATGCTGTCCAATTTCTTTAAGATAAAAGGAGTGACTTGCAGTAGGGCCACGTAGCTGAGGAAGTTCCGTATGGAGGAGATCACATCTTTGCATGTCTTCTGTTTCATCTCCTCCAGGTCCAGCTTCAGTGGTGAGGCCCTCAATCCAGAACATCATGGCTCTGACTCACCAGCCTTCAGCTGCTGCACTCTGCTCTCCTCAGTGGCTGCCTTGCACCTGGAACTCAATTATTTTATTTTATTTTTATTTATTTTATTTTTTTATTTTTATTTTTATTTATTTTTATTTTTTTTTTGAGACGGAGTCTCGCTCTGTCGCCCAGGCTGGAGTGCAGTGGCGCAATCTCGGCTCACTGCAAGCTCCGCCTTCCGGGTTCACGCCATTCTCCTGCCTCAGCATCTCCGAGTAGCTGGGACTACAGGCGCCCGCCACCACGCCCAGCTAATTTTTTGTATTTTTAGTAGAAACGGGATTTCACCGTGGTCTCGATCTCCTGACCTCGTGATCTGCCCGCCTCGGCCTCCCAAAGTGCTGGGATTACAAGCGTGAGCCACCGTGCCCAGCCTATTTTTATTTTTTATTTTTGAGACGGAGTCTTGCTCTGTAACCCAGGCTGGAGTGCAATGGTGCAATCTCGGCTCACTGCAGCTTCCACCTCCCAGGTTCAAGCACTTCTCCTGCCCCAGCCTCCTGAGCAGGGATTACAGTTGTCCACCACCATGCTCAGCTAATTTTTGTATTTTTTTTTTTTTTTTTTTTTTTTTAGTAGAGACAGGATTTCACCATGCTGGCCAGACTGGTCTTGAACTCCTGACCTCAGGTGATCTGCCTGCCTTGGTCTCCCAAAGTGCTGGGATTACAGGCATGAGCCACCACACCCAGCCAATTTTTTAATTTTTTAAATTTTTTGTAGAGACAGGGTCTTGCTATGTTGCCCAGGCTGATCCTCAAACTCCTGGCCTCAAGAGATACTCCTGACTCCACCTTCTAAATGCTGGGATTAGAGGTGTGAGCCGTTGATCCTGGCCCTTATTGAATTTTTTAGTCCACTGTTGAGACCTATGGATCAGAAAAAGGGTTCCTTTCAAAAGGTTATTGCCAAAAGAAAAAAAGAAGAAGAAAAAGAAAGAAAAAAGATTACAAAGATTACTGCTCATACTCATTCACAATGCATTTAGTCAACCAAGAGCTCTAATGGAGATGTACAAGGAGATGAATGTTGTTTTCATGCCCGCTAATATAACATCCTTTCTGCAGCCCATGGATGAAGGAGTAATTTAAACCTACAAGTCTTATTATTTAAAATTACATTTCATAAGGCTATAGCTGCCATAGATAGTGATTCTGCTGATGGATTTGGGCAAAGTACATTGAAAACCTTCTGGAAAGGATTCACCATTCTAGATGCTATTAAGAATATTTGTGGTTCATGGGAGGAAGCCAAAAACCAACATTTACAGGAGTTTGGAAGAAATTGACTCTATAACTCATGGATGACTTTCAGAGGGGTTCAAGACTTCACTAGAGGAGGTAACTGCAGATGTGATGGAAGTAGCAAGGGAACTAGAATTAGAAATGGAACCTGAAGATGTGACTGAATTGCTGCAATCTCATGATAAAACTTAAATGGATGCAGAGTTGCTTCTTATGGATGAGCAAATAAGTGATTTCTTCTTCTTTTCTTTTTTTTCTCTTTTTTTTGAGGTGGAGTCTCGCTCTGTCACCCAGGCTTGAGTGCAGTGATGTGATCTCTGCTCACTGCAACCTTAACCTCCCATGCTCAAGCGATTCTCCTGCCCCAGCCTCCCAAGTAGCTGGGATTACAGGTGTCCACCACCATGACTGGCTAATTTTTGTATTTTTAGTGGAGACAGGGTTTCACCATGCTGACCAGGCTGGTCTCGGACTCCTGACCTCAAGTGATCCTCCTGCCTTGACCTCCCAAAGTGCTGGGATTACAGGTGTGAGCCACCATGCCCAGCCTCTTTTTTTTTTTTTTTTTTTTTTTTATATAGAGACAGAGTCTCGCTGTGTTGCCCAGGCTGGCAATCATGGCTCACTGCAACCTTGACCTCCTAGGCTCAAGCCATCCTCCTGGTTCAACCTTCCAAGTAACTAGTACTAGATGTGTGCACCACCCTGCTCAGCTAATTAAAAAGAATTTTTATGAGGAGATGGGGGTCTCACTATGTTGCCCAGGCTGGTTTAGAATGCCCAAGCTCAAGTGATTCTCTCACTCTGGCCTCCCAAAGTTCTGGGATTACAGGTGTGTGCCATCGTGCCTAGCCAGAAAGTGGTTTCTTGAGATGGAATCTACTCCGGATGAAGATACTGTGAAATGTAGAATGGTAGAAATGACAACAAAGGATTTAGAATACAACATAAACTTAGTTGATAAAGCAGCAGCAGGGTTTGAGAGGACTGAGTCCAATTTTGGAAGATATTCTACTGTGGGTAAAATGCTATCAAATAGCACTGCATACTACAGATAAATCTTTCAAGAAAGGAAGTGTCAATTCATGTGGCAAATGCTACGTTGTCTTTTTAAAGAAATTGTCACTGCTGGCATGGTGGCACGTGCCTGTAATCCCAGCTACTTGGGAGGCTGAGGCAGGAGAATCGCTTGAACCCAGGAGGCAGAGGTTGCAGCGAGCCAAGATCGTACCACTGCACTCCAACCTGGGTGACAGAGCAAGACTCTGTCACCAAAAAAAAAAAAAAAAAAGAAGCCTGGGCACAGTGGCTCACGCCTGTAATCCTAGCACTTTGGGAGGCCAAGGCAGGTGGATTACTTGAGGTCAGGAGTTCAAGACCAGCCTGGCCAACATGTTGAAACCCCATCTCTACTAAAAATACAAAAATTAGCTGGGCATGGTGGGGCAGGCCTGTATTCTCAGCTACTCGGGAGGCTGAGGCAGGAGAATTGCTTGAACCCAGGAGGTGGAGATTGCAGTGAGATGAGATCGTGTCACTGCACTCCAGCCTGGGCAACAAGAGGGAGACTCGGTCTCAGAAAAAAAAAAAAAGAAAGAAAAGAAATTGTCACAGCCACCCCGCCCTTTAGCAAATACCACCCTGATCAGTCAGCAGCCATCAACATGGAGCCTCCACCAGCATGAAGATTATGACTTGCTGAAGGCTCAGATGATTGTTAGCATTTTTTTTTAGGAATAAAGTATTTTGGGGCCAGATGCAGTGGCTCACACCTGTAAGCACTTTGAGAGGCTGAGGTGGGCAGATCGCATGAGCTCAGGAGTTTGAGACCAGCCTGGGCAACATGGCAAAACCCCATCTCAGGCTGGGAGCGGTGGCTCACGCCTGTAATCCCAGCACTTTGGGAGGCTGAGGCGGGCGGATCACTTGAGGTCAGGAGTTTAAGACCAGCCTGGCCAACATGGCAAAACACCATCTCTACTAAAAATGCAAGCATTAGCCAGATGTGGTGGCATGTGCCTGTAATTCCAGCTACTCAGGAGGCTGAAGCAGGAGAATCACTTGAACCTGGGAGGTGGAGGTTGCAGTGAGCTAAGATCACGCTGCTGCACTTCAGCCTGGGCAACAGAGTGAGACTCTGTCTCAAAAAAAAAAACAAAAAATACTCTACAAAAAATAAAAAAATTAGCCTGGTGTGGTGGTGCACACCTGTTATCCCAGCTACTTGGGAGGCTGAGTTGGGAGGATCACTTGAGTCCAGAAGGTGGAGGCTGCAGTGAGCCAAGATCACACCACTGCACTCCAGTCTGGGTTACAGAGCTAGACCCTGTCTCAACAACAACAACAACAAAAAGAAAGTATTTTAAAATTAAGATAAGTACATTTTTTTTCTTTTCTTTCTTTTGTTTTGAGATGGAGTTTTGCTTTTGTTGCCCAGGCTGGAGTGCAGTGGCATGATCTCAGCTCACTGCAACCACTGCCTCCCGGGTTCAAGCGATTCCCATGCCTCAGCCTCCCAAGTAGTGGGGATTACAGGCGCCTGCCACCGCACCTGGCTCATTTTTATATTTTTAGTATAGACGAGGTTTCACCATGTTGGCCAGGCTGGTCTCGAACTCCTGACCTCAAGTGATCCACCTGCCTCAGCCTCCCAAAGTGCTGGGATTACAGGTGTGAGCCACTGTGCCTGGCTAATAAGTACATTTTTAAAGACAAAATGCTATGGTGCACTTAATAGACTATAGTATAGTGTAAACATAAGTTTTCTATGTACTGGGAAACCAAAAAATTTGTGCAACTCTCTTTATTGCTATATTCACTTTATTGTGATGGTCTGGAACTGAACCCACAATATCTTTGAGGTATGCCTCTATACCATATTTTAAAGGTAGAGCTTTCTAAGATTTTGCTGACAGGTCAAATTCAGGTGTGCAAGAGTAGAGTCAAAGGTTATACCAAGGTTTAAGCATAAGGAAATGAAAGACTGGAATTGTTTACTTTGAAGAATGAGACTGAGGAAGAAGTAGGATTTAAGGGAAAGATCTGAAGCTCAGTTTGGACATGCTAAGCTTTATATGCATTTTAAATATTCAGGTGGAGCTGCTAAGTAGGCAGTTTGACACATGAGTTGTAGTTCAAGGGACAGACCCAGGCTAGAGATAAAAATGTGGGATTTATCAGTATGTAGATGATATTTGAAGTCACAGGACTGAATGAGGCCACCCAGGGAGCAAGTACATACAAAAGAAAGGTGCAAGGAATGAGCTTCAGGAACTCCAACATTTAGAGGTCAGTATATGGGCAACCAGAAAGAGAGACTGAAGGGGAATTATTCAAATTAGATTACGTGAAGAAAAACCAGGCACAGAAAGACAAATATTCCATGTTCTTACTCATATGTGAGGCTGTAAAATGTTGATTTCATAGAGGTGGAGAATGGGATGATAGTTACCAGAGGCTGGGTGGGGGTAGGAGGATGCAGAGAGATTTGTTAACGGGTGCAAACATATGGTTAGATAGAAGGAATAAGTTCTAGAGTTTGGCAGCACAGTAGGGTACATATAGTTAACACCAATGTACTGTATATTTCCAAATAGCTAGAAGAGAAGATTTGAAATGTGCTTGACAAAAATAAATGATAAATATTTGAGGTGATGCATATCTTAAATACCCTGATTTGATCATTACACATTGTATGCATGTATCAAAGTATGACATGTACCACACAAATATGTACAATTATCATGTATTAATAAAAAAGTAAAAAAAGTAATTAGCATGAACCTAAAAAAAAAAGAATAGAAAGAAAGCAAGGAGAGGGTAGATTCTAGCAGTCAAATGAAGGAGGCACTTCTAGGAAAAGGGAATAATCAATTCAATCATGTGCTGCTGAGAATTGACACTGGGACTTAACAACATGGAGGCCATTTGTGGTCTTGACAAAAGCAATTCCAATGGGATATTGGGTCACAGCCAGATTGGGAAAGTCTAAGTGAGACTTAGAGGAAAGGAAGTGGACACAGTGAGATTAGATAAGACTTTTGAGGACCTTTCAGTAAAGGGGAGCAGGAAATAGGATTGAAATTGGAAGGGTATGTGGAGTCACGGGAGGGTGATTTTTAAAATGGGAGAAATAATAGCACTTGTGTGTGTGTGTGTGTTTGTGTGCTTATAGGAATGGCCTAGTACAGGGTTTCTCGATTTGGGACTGACATTTTAGGCAGAATAATTCTTTGTTACAAAAGGCCATCCTCTGCATTGTAAGATGTTTAGAAAGATTCTTAGCATTCTATCCACTAGAGGCCAGTAGTGTGCCCGCTTTCCTGGGTTGTGATAACCACAAGAGTCTCCAGACATTGCCAAATGTCTCTTGTGGAAGGGGGATGGCAAAATTATTCCCGATCTAGTAAAATAAATAAATAAATAAATAAAAATAAAAATAAATAAATAAATAAATAAATAAAAAATATTGGTGATGCAGAATACAGAATGGAAGAATTGCTGGGGGAAATTTCTTTGAGTTGATGGGAAGGGATGGAATCTACTGCATGATAAGAAGAATGAGTCTGCTAGATCACAGACTGCATCCACATTAACAGAGAAAGCAGAGGTGTGAGCACTGATGTAGCTAGGAGTTAGATGGGGGTGGTGGGAACATATGGAAATTCTCCTCTAGTTGCCTTTGTTTTCTCAGTAAAATAAGCAAAGTAAGCAGCTGGAAAACAAGCACTGAAAAGGAGGTAGGTCACCATAGCATTTGCAGAAAAAAACAAAAAAAATCAAAAGGAGGTATTGAAAGTTTTAGGAGACAGGAGAGCTCATGGAAGTCATCTCAGAGAATGAAATATAAAATGGACTGGAGAAATACATTGTAATTGCTAAGCAGCTTTACTATTCAGCAGTAAAGACATTAAGCGTAGAGTAAGACTAATTAACATTGGTATGTATTTTTCTCCAGTCCTACTCCAGGTCTTGGTCCAGGTACTGAGTAAGCAGAGAGTTGGATACAAGCAGGACTGCAGATTTGCCAAGAGAGTACCATGAAGTGAAGGGAGCAAGGGAGTCCAGGGGATATGCAAGGGAGTGATTATAATGATTGACCATGATATTTAAGCTGGATACAGAAGAACTAAGAACAAGAAGGGGATGGAAGATTGTGGTAAGATCATCAGTGGAATGTAGGTCCCTGTGGGATTGAAAGATTGTGGAGTTGATATTAAATAAAATGAGCTGGAAATATAGAAAGTCAGAGGGTGGGATCCTTGAAATTGAAGTTATGGAGAGACACATTTATTGGTAGGGACAAGGTCTAGGGTATGAACATGGTAGTGAGTTTCAGGGCAGGGTCACAAAAGCAGATACGCAGACATAAGGTATCCAATTCTGGGGGCTGAGGAGTTACAGCAAGACTTTACTGCAGTAACTAACATAAAAGGTCACCAACTTCCACTCTACCTTAGATGATCAGCCAAACTATTTACGGGAACATCATCCCCCTTGCTAGTGACTGATTTAGGGATGGCCAAGTGGACAAGGGAAAGTATTGTGGGGAGCTTCTGGAAAATATTTCCTTATTCTACCAAAAGAGGAAGTTCTTCTTCTTCCTCTGAATTTTGTGATGCTTGAAACCTCTGTAGCCATCCTGTTACCAGCCTGAAGATGAAGCTAACGGTGAAAAAGGCAGATAAAGGGAAAATACGTGGGCTCTTTTTTTTCTTTTCTTTTTTTTTTTTTTTTTGAGACCAGGTTGTCCAGGCCGGAGTGCTGTGGCTCCATCACAACTCACTGTAGCCTCAAACTCCTGGCCTCAAGCTATCCTTCCACCTCAGCCGCCTGAGTAGCTGGGACTAGAGGTGTGTGCCAACACACTCTGTTAATAATAATAATAATAATATATAGAGACATGGTCTGGCTATGTTGCCCAGGTTGGTGACCTCCTGGCCCCAAGTGATTCTCCTGCCTCGGCCTCCCAAAGTGCTGGGATTATAGGCATGAGCCACCATGCCTGGCAGACAGGGACAGTATTTCATCCTAAATAAATTAGAGAGCCAAGGGAAGGGTTTTGGCAGGCTAAGCAAACAAAAGTTTTGTTGAAAACAAGCATTTTCAAAAGGGAAATTCTTTTTCTCTGCCTTTTCCTGTAAGTAAAATTCCTATTGATTTCAAAAATCTACTCATTCATTCAGTAACTATTTACTAAGCACTTACAATGTGCCAATGACAGTTACAGGAACTTAGGATACAGTGATGAACAAAACAAACACTCCTTACACCATGGATCTTTTGTCCTATTCAAGCCAGATAGTACCTTCTCCAAGATGTCTGCCTGAAGTCTCTCAATCATACTTGCCATTTCCTTCTGCTTTTATGGCACATTGTACTACGTTAATGACATTTATCATAGTCTGCTTCAAGTTGGAGCCATGCTTCAGATGTTAAATATCTCCCACACTACACCAAGGAGTTCTTGAGTTTAGTGTCTACGTTATTAAACTGTCTCCCAAGAACAGAATTGGTTTGGAGCAAGTAGCAGTGGATCTTGGTTGAATGAGCAAATTATTCTGTCTACAGCCTGAAGGGGTTAGTCCTACATGGTGGAGCTTTTATTGCAGCCGCTGCCAGGCATTCATTTGGAGGAATTGGGAGCCAATCTGTCATGGGCTTAGGCGATCTGGGAGCTGTATAGAAATGACATTCCCAATGAGTGATTATTACTGATAAGTGATAACACAGTTCATTTGTATGACTATGGGCATAATAGGAAATGAAGGTCTGGATAATTCTATTATGAAATTCAAATAGCTGTCCAGTTTAATGAATGTAAATGGCTCTTTGATGAAGACATGGAATGATGCCAATGAAAATGGTGACTGCAAGTATGAAAATTTTTCTTTGGTTTAAACTTCAAAGACTGAATAACTGGGTCTTATATTCATTAGAATATTTCACAAATTATTGAAATTTAGAAGCAAGATCTCTGATTTTCTTAAAAAAAGGATTACTGTAAAAACCTAAAGCAATTGTTTCTGCTGGATGTCAAATGGCTGCTGTTTTGTGCTACACAACCAACAGAGGGAGCCCTTGCTATAGAACCTAATAACTTCCTTACAGAGTTTGTACATTGGTAGAAAGCCAATGGAAGAACAGAAGAAAGAAAAAGAATAGAGGAGTTAAGATGTTAAACAATTTGGTTTTAAACTGTATTGTGAATCTGGAATCTCTTTTATGAAACTGGGTTTGGGGGATTACAGATATTTCAAAAGAGTGTGTACGTGCATTGGATTTTTAAAAAGCTCTTTACATACTGCCATAGTGATCATTTATCTTTAAAGCACACAATTATATTACTCTTCTGCTTAAAACTCTCCAACGGTGTCTTCATCACTCGTATGACAAATCCAACCTTATGGGGTTGTAAAGATTAAAGCAGATAATATATAGCATAGTGCCGGGCGCATAGCTAAATTATCAGTAAATTCTTAGCTATTATTTTTTACTACTTTGTCTTTTATTGTACTGATCCTTCAGACTCGATGCTTTCCAAATGGCCCCATTCCTACTCTGGCTTTAATCTGCTTAACTCCCTTCTTGTCCTAGAGGTTTCAGGACCTCAGAAATCTTGCCTCACTTACAGTGCGGGAGCTCTTTTGGTACATATCATATTGTAATGATTTGCTCACATGTCTCTCCGACTTGAGAGCAGAAGTCAAATCTCATAAGTTGTTCTGTCTCCAGAGCCTAGTAATAGAGCCACCAACTGTCCAGGTTTGCTTGGGATTATTCCAGTTTTGTTTTGTTTTGTTTTGTTTTGTTTTGAGATGGGGTCTTGCTATGTTGCCCAGGGCTGGGCTCAAGCAGTCCTTCTGCCTCAGCCTCCCGAGTAGCTGGGATTATGGGCACACACCACCAGACTCCAGGCTATTTTTTGTTTTTTAGTGTTGGTTTTTGGAAAAAAGGCACACACATTTATTCTTTTTTTTTTTTTTTTTTTTTTTTTTTTTTGTAGAGACGAGGTCTTGCTATGTTGCTCAGGCTTGTCTCAAACTCAGCTCAAGTGATCCACCTCCCTTAACCTCCCAAAGTGCTGGGATTACAGGCATAAGCCACTGTGCCCAGCTCATACAAATTTATTAACATGTACACGGGGAGAACCATAGAGTGATTACCCCGACTGTTCCAGTTTTAGCACTGAAAATCTCATGTCCCTGGAACTCCTCAGTTCCAGGCAAACCAGGACAACTGGTTATCCTACCACAGATTCTGATACATAATAATAGTTCAATCAATAAATTTGTTTACCTAAGCAAATTATCTTTGATGAGTCAGTTTTGCTTCCTGGGCTTAAGTCTGTCCAACTATAACCAAAAATTTTAAACAAGATAATGTCTAAGGCCTAATTCAACTCTGATATTTTATTTTATTTATTAATTATTATTATTATTATTTCTTAGGGAGATATTCTCACTCTGTCACCCAGGCTGGAGTGCAGAGCTGTGATTATAGCTCACTGCAATTTCAGTCTCCTGGGCTCAAGTGATCCTCCTGCTTCAGCCTCCTGAGTAGCTAGGACTATAGGTGCAGTAACACCACGTTTGGCTAATTTTTTAAAAAATTTATTTTTTATATTTTGAGACAAAGTCTTTCTCTGTCACCCAGGTTGGGGTGCAGTGGCATGATCTCGGCTTACTGCAACCCCTGACTCCTGGGTTCAAGCGCTTCTCCTGCCTCAGCCCCCTGAGTAGCTAGTACTACAGGCACCTACCAGCACACTGCCTGGCTCATTTTTGTATTTTTGGTAGAGACGAGGTTTCACCATGTTGGCCAGGCTAGTCTCAAACTCCTGACCTCAGGTGATTGCCTGCCTTGGTCTTCCAAAATGCTGGGATTACAAGAATGAGCCACTGCACCCAGTCCCCTTTCTTTTTAAAGACAAGATCTCACTCTGTCACTCAGCTGGAGCTCAGTGGCAGGATCAGAGCTCACTTCAGCCTTGAACTCCTGGCCTCAAGTGATCCTCCTGCCTTGGCCTCCCGAAAGGCTGGGATTACAGGCATGAACCACTGCACCTGGCCTTTTAATTATTTTTAGAGATGGGGTCTTGCTCCATTGCCTAGGCTGGTCTTGAACTCCTGGGCTCAAGCAATCTTCCTGCCCTGGCCTCCCAAAGTGCTAGGATTACAGGTATGAGCCACCACGTCCGGCCCAACTCTGATGTTTTATAACTGGATGTCACATTTATTGCCTGCCTACACTCATCATTTTACTTTATACTCAGGAAATCTTAGTCACCATTCTAAATTTTAAAAATTACTGCTGAAAATAGTCATGATACATAAGTAAAAAGATATAAATCTTATATATGGCATAATACCAATTTTGTAAATATGTATATTTTTATGTTTAAGAGAAGAAAAGTGAATGCAACTGTGAACTTTTAAGTTATGGATAGTTTTTCCCACTTTCTGCATTTTCGAAACTCTACAATGATTGTATGATTTTATAGGCAGCCAGCAAGAGATACAAAACACTAATCTTTATGCTGATGTGGCAGTGGGTATACTTCATTTGTTTATTTATTTTTCGAGACAGAGTCTCACTTTGTTGCCCAGGCTGGAGTACGGTGGTGGGATCTTGGCTCACTGCAACCTCTGCCTCCCAAGTTCAAGTGATTCTCGTGCCTCAGCCTCCCAAGTAGCTGGGATTACAGGCACACACCACGATGCCTGGCTAATTTTTGTATTTGTATTTTAATTAATTAATTAATTAATTTTGAGACAGAGTCTCACTCTGTTGCCTAGGCTGGAGTGCAGTGGCATGATCTCGGCTCACTGAAACCTCCACCTCCCGATTTCAAGTGATTGTCCTGCCTCAGCCTCCCGAGTATCTGGGATTACAGGCATGCACCACCACACCCGGCTAATGTTTTTATATTTTTGGTACAGATGAGGTTTCACCATGTTGGCCAGGCTGGTCTCGAACTCCAGACCTGAAGTGATCCACCCGCCTCTGCCTCCCAAAGTGCTGGGATTACAGGCGTTAACCACCACACCCGGCCTTATATTTTATTTTTTTTGAGATAAAGTCTTGCTCTGTCACCCAGGCTGGAGTGCAGTGGTGTGATCTCAGTTCACTGCAACCTCCACCTCCTGGGTTCAAGCGATTCTCCTGCTTCAGCCTCTTGAGTAGACTACAGGCATGCTCCACCATGCCCAGCTGATTTTTGTATTTTTAGTAGAGAGGGGTTTTTGCCATGTTGGCCAGGCTGGTCTTGAACTCCTGACCTCAGGTGATCCGCTCACCTCAGCCTCCCAAAGTACAGGTGTGAGCCACTGCGCCTGGCCCTATTTCATTATTTTGTATGAATGAATAGTATTCCATTATGTATATATACCACATTTCTTTATCCATTTATTCATGGCAGTTTTTTGGGTTTTTTTTTTGAGAGACAGTCTTGCTCTGTCACCCAGGCTGGAGTACAGTGGTGTGATCTCGGCTCACTGCAATCTCCGCCTCCCAGATTCAAGCCATTCTCCTGCCTCAGCCTCCCCAGTAGCTGTGATTACAGGCGCCTGCCACCATGCCCAGCTAATTTTTTTTTTAAGCATTTTTAGTAGAGACAGGGTTTCACCATGTTGGCCAGGGTGGTCTCAAACTCCTGACCTCAGGTTATCCACCCACCTCAGCCTCCCAAAGTGCTGGGGTTACAGGGGTACGCCACTGCACCCAGCCCATGATGGATGTGTATTTAGATTGGACATTCCATATCTTAGCTATTGTGAATAGTGCTGGAATAAACATGTGGGTATAGGTATCTCTGTAACATACTGATTTCCTTTCCTTTGTTAAATACCCAGTAGTGGGATTGCTGGGTCATATGGTAGTTCTATTTCTGTTTTTCTGAGAAATCTCCATAATTTTTTTTCCAAAATGGCTATACTAATTTACATTCCCACCAACAGTGTATAAGAATTTTCATTTCTCAGTATCCTTACCGGCATCTGTTATTTTTTGTCTTTTTGATAATAGTCGTTCTGACTAGGGTAAGATAATATCTCATTGTGATTTTGATTTGAGTTTCTCTGATGATCAGTGATGTTCAACATTTTTTCATATACCTGTTTGCCATTTATATGTCCTCCTTTGAGAAGTGTCTATTCAGATCCTTTGCCTACTTTTTAATGGAATTATTTACAGGGTGGGTTTGTTTGTTTGTTTTTTACTGTTGAGTTGTTTGGGTTCCTTGTGTATTCTGGATATGAATAGTTTTGAAAATGTTTTCCCCTATTCAACAGTTTATCTGTTCACTCTGTTGATTGTTCCCTTTGCTAGGAAGAATGTTTCTAGTTTAATATTGTCCCATTTGTCTATTTTTGTTTTTGTTACTTGTGCTTTTGGGGTCTTAGCCATAAAATCTTTGCCTAGAACAATGTTCTGCAGTGGGAAGCAAACATTTAAGGGCATCAATAAACTGAAAGCTGGCTCTATGAAAAAATATAGTGAAATAAATCCTGGTAAGACCATTTTAGGGAAAAGAAGCAAAGGTACAAATAAATAAGACTTAAAAATGAGCAACAACTACCTGTATAGTAGAGATGAAAAATCCTTTTTTTTTTTGAGATGGAGTCTCACTTTTGTTGCCCAGGCTGCTGGAGAACAGTGGTGTGATCTTGGTTCACTGCAACCTCTGCCTGCCTCCCGGGTTCAAGCGATTCTCCTGCCTCAGCCTCCCAAGTAGCTGGGATTACAGGCACCCACCACCATGCCCTGCTAATTTTTGTATTGTTAGTAGAGACAGGGTTTCACCATGTTGGCCAAGCTAGTCTTGAACTCCTGACCTCAGGTGATCTGCCCATCTTTGCCTCCCAAAGTGCTGGGATTACAGGTGTGAGCCACTGTGCCCAGTTGAGATGAAAAATCATAAGTGAGTAACTATAACTTTATGCCAGTAAATTTGAAAGCTTACATGAAAATGGGTAATTACTTAGAAAAGTATAAGTCAACAGGATTAACTCAAGAAGAGATTGGAAACCTGGCTAATACCATAATGATAACAAATTGAATTGAGCTGAGTTCAGTGGCTCACGCCTATAATCCCAGCCCTTTGAGAGGCTGAGACCAGCTTGGTCAACATAGCAAGACCCCATCTTTATTAAAAAAAAAATTAGTCAGGTATGGTGATGTGAACCTCTAGTCCCAGTACTCAGGAGGCTGAGGTGAGAGGATCACTTGAGTGCAAGAGGTCAAGGCTGCAGCGAGCCATGATCACATCACTGTGCTCCATCCTGGATGAGAGTGAGATCCTGTCAAAAAAAAAAAAAAAAAAAAAAAAAGAATCAAGCTAGGTGCTATGGCTCACATCTACAATCCCAGCTACTTGGGAAACTGAGGTGAGAGGATTGCTTGAGCCCAGGTGTTTGAAACCAGCCTGAGCAACATAAGCAAGACCCCATCTCAAAAAAAAAAAAAAAAAAAAAAAAAAAAAAAATCAGTAATTTAAAAAGTCTACTCACAAAAATGTACCAAGTGAGTTTTAGCACATTTTGTAAGGTACAGATAACCCTGCTGTTCCTGAGATTAGAAATAGAGAGGACTCCTTAACTAATTTTTTGAAGCTGGTATATGCTGGTTATTTATTTCTCAGAACATTAAAGTGGTTGAAAAATACTGAAAAGTAGGTGTTTCAAAACTCACATTATTTCAGGTTTAAATATTCTGTATATACACAGACCAGAATTTAGTATAACTTTATTTGTTCGGGTTTCTGTTTTGTTTTGGTTTTTTTTGTTTGTTTTTGTTTTTTTGAGATGGAGTCTCACTCTATTGCCCAGGCCAGAGTGCAGTGGTGCGATCTCGGCTCACTGCAACCTCTGCCTCCTGCCTTCAAGCGATTCTCCTACCTCAGTCTCCTGAGTAACTGGGATTACTGGCGCCTGCCACCACGCCCGGCTAATTTTTGTATTTTCAGTAGAGACGGGGTTTCGCCACGTTGGCCAGGCTGGTCTTTTCCTGATCTCAGGTGATCCACCCACCTCAGTCTCCCAAAGTGCTGGGATTACAGGCGTGAGCCACTGCCCCGGCCTGTGTTTTTGTTTTCTTGAGACACGGTCTTGCTCTTTGCCCAGACTGGAGTGCAGTGGCATGATCATGGCTCACTGCAGCCTCGACCTCCTGGGCTCAAGCTATCCTTCCACTTTGGCTTCCTGAGTAGCTGGGACTAAAGGTGTGTACCACCATGCGCAGCTAATTTTTTTCTATTTTTTTGTAGAGACATGGTCTCACTATGCTGCCCAAGCTGATTTCAATCTCCTGGGCTCAAGTGATCCTCCTGCCTCAGCCTCCTGAGTAGCTGGGACTACAGGTGCAGGCCACCATACCTAATTTTTTTATTTTTTGTATGGATGGGGTTTCACTATGTGGCTCAGGATGGTCTTGAACTCCTGGCCTCAAGCAATCCCCCCACCTCAGCGTCCCAAAGTTTTGGGGTTACAGACGTGAGCCATGGCTCCCAGACTGGAATTTTAGTACAATAGGGAGGCATTGGAAGGTTTTGAGGCGATTGTGGTAATCTGATTTATGTTTCAAAAGATTACTTTGGCCATTGCATAGAGAATGAATTGTTGAAGAAAAAGCAGGGAGATACTTATAAGACTTACAGTAATCTAGGCAAGATAAAATAATGACTTGAATTAGGGTAACAGAGATGAGATAGAAGAGAACAAATCTGGGATATATTTTGGAGGTAGAGATGGTTGGACTAATTCTGAATTCTTAAATGAATTCTGAAAATTCAAATGAATTTTGAATTCATATATCTACTATGTACTATGCATTGTGCTAAATCCTGGAGATAGAAACATTAAAAAGATACAAGCCTTACCTTTAAGGAGCTCATAAAACAGTAGAGGGGATCGATATATAAATAATTATAATACTGTATGATGAACACAGAATTAAGCATGAGGTAAAACACAGGTCCAAAAGAGGAAGAAATTTACTGCCCGAATGCAGGGAGTAGTTACATAAATCTTCACAAAGGAACAGAGAGCTGTCTTTTACAGGATAAAAAGGTAGAAAGTAAAATAGGTGTAGGTGCATGAAACAGCTTGGTGAATTCTAAAAACCCTTTAGGATGAATGAAACCTAGAATTTAAGAATGGGTTTAGTCTCAGGTGGAAGCAATTGAGGAGGTTTAAGTGAGAAATGATAATATTAGATTTGCATTTATGAAATATCATTCTGACCTTATAAGGAAAATGATAGATTTGAGGAATGCAAAACTAGAGGTAGGAGGAACTTCCACTTCCAGCCATCATGTAATAACAGGGATTGTTCTAGTTAATTAGAAACCCAGACAAAATTATGAAGTAACGTTTCTGGACATTGGGTAACAGGCATTGCAGGTATATCAACCCTAAGATATGGGAAATAAATGAAGTGAACCCTTGAGTTCCCGACTTACTGCCTGGAGGAAGTTTCCACACTGCAGATAAGGAAAGAGGAATTTAAAGAGTCTGGTGGTCTTGTTGAGTTGAGGAGACAATCACTGGAGTTTGGGGAGGCTAAGACAGCTAGTACTGGTGAGGCAGACTGTCAAAGAGGAGGGAACTGCAAAAAGAAAGAGTTTTGGAGAACTGCAGAGGATTCTCCCTGAATCTTTGGCTGAGGACTGATCTGTGCACATGTATGAGGAAATTATCTGAAGCTAAATATTGGAAAGCAGCAGGCCAAACAATTCCCATAGCTTACCCAGGGCTGGGAATATTTTGTGTGCAAAGCCGGAGTGGGAAGACAAAATAATACATAAGGGATCAGATAGAGTCCTCAGAAGGGGAACACCTTAGTGGTGGAGCTAAATTTTGCTTAGAGGCTGATCTGGACCCAATCTAACAATTTTTTTTTTCTCTGTTGGCCAGGCTGGAGTGCAGTGGTGCTATCTTGGCTCACTGCAATCTCCGCCTCTGGGGTTCAAGCGATTCTCCTGCCTCAACCTCCCGAGTAGCTGGGATTACAGGTGAGCGCTACCACACCTGGCTAATTTTTGCATATTTAGTAGAGACAGGGTTTTACCATGTTGGTCAGGCTGGTCTCGAACTCCTGACCTCAAGTGATCCTTCTACCTTGGCCTCCTAAAGTGCTGGGATTACAAGCGTGAGCTACTGCGACCAGCCCCAATCTAACAAATCTTAAAAGCAAGACTCAAAAGGATCACACTGATTCTATGTCCTTTAAATGTGTGACAAAGTCCAACATTATTTAAATAATTTTAAAAAATCTACCAATGATGAATTTGTAAGCAAATACACTCAACAATGTAAAAACCACATTGTCAGCCAGGCGCAGTGGGCCATGCCTGTAATCCAGCACTTTGGGAGGCTGAGGCAGGTGGACCGTTTGAGGCCAGGAGTTCAAGACCAGCCTGGCCAACATGGCAAAACCCCATCTCTACTAAAAATACAAACATTAGCTGGGGGTGGTGGCCCACACCTGTAATCCCAGCTACTTGGGTGGCTGAGGCACAAGAATCACTTCAACCTGGGAGGCAGAGGTTGTAGTGAACCAAGATGGCACCACTGTACTCCAGCCTGGGTGATAGAGTGAGACCCTGTCTCAAGAAAACAAAAAAACAAAATATCCCACAATGTCTAGTATCAAATAAGAAATTACCAGGCAAATGGAGAAGCAGAAAAATATGACCTTTAATCAGGAAAAAAATCAATCAAAAGAAACACAGAAATAACAGAGATGATGGTATTAGCAGACACGGATTTTAGAACAGCTATTGCAAATACACTTCATAAGTCCGAGTAAGGTTGCTCTCAGAAAAAAGTATATTTATATAAAAGTATATCTATCTATCATCATCTATCTATCTATCTATCTATCTATCTATCTATCTATCTATCTTAAAATATAGGCCACAGGCACTGGCATTTTACTTGGTATAGGAATTTAATGACAACCAAATCACGAAAATACCAGATCTCCTTTTGAGGCCATGGATAATCAGGCTGTTCAGACAATCACCACTTCCAGTGCCTGTTATGTGTTAAATTTAGATAACTACCATTTATATGCTAAAGCAAAAAGAGGAGATTCAAGTTTCTTAATGATGCTGTTGGTTTTTTTCTTATATTATTGTTTTGGTTTTGTGATTTTGGTGAATAATTTAAGTTCAAAGTCACCTGTGGCTTCTAAGGAAAAAAACAACATCCTGAAAGGCAGAAATTATTTGAAACATATTCTCACATGCCCCCTTTAGTTTTGTTTCTAGCAACATGTCTGTAGACCTAAGCTAACTTGACATTGCAATAATCTATTAGGCTTTAAGGATTTTTACTGAGTTTTTTATATTTAAGTCTTTTTATAGAATTCTTTATAAAACTTTACTTAATTCTTGTTTTTGCTTTCTCAGAAACTCTGTTTTTATTACACCTGCCATCCTTTACTGGATTTTTCTTTCGATTTGTTGTTGAAATTCTAGCAATGAGCATCATACTTCTGTCTCCACCTTAAGAGACCGATGCAGAATGTAAAGCAGAAGCAGTGAACATGGAAGTGGCCGTGGGATTCAGAGACGACATCCATGTGTCTTTTTCCCTATAGAATTGAAGGATTGACATTTCTCAGTAACCACTTGGCAAAATACATGTTTTCATAATGTTGAATTTTCCTCTTAGGGAAAAATGTTTCATAAAACACTTGAAAGATACTTATTTTGAAATTAATTATAAAACATTCATGTTTTTATCTTAGGACTGAATTCAAAGGGAAAGGCTTCTTTGCCTTTTAAAAAATTGTTTGACTTTCAGCTTTCTGTAGTTATGATTAAAGCAGCAGTGATGGGTGCTATTTCCTGGTTCTGCAATGCTTTACTTTGCCTACTAAGTGATTTACTTTCAAACCTCATTACAGATAATCTTACTAAAAGAGTTAACATGCACTCTGCCAAAAGGTGTTTTACTGTTTTCCATGAACAGCATTGTATGAACAATATTTTATGAAATGCTGTCTTTTTGTCCTGTAGATTGCCATATCTGTTACGTAGTTATCATATTGTCAAGTCTTTTGTTTTTTTTTTCCTCTAAAAAATCCTCAGACTGGCCAGGTGCAATGGCTTACGCCTGTAATCCCAGCACTTTGGGAGGCCGAGGCAGGCAGATAAAAAGGTCAGGAGATGGAGACCATCCTGGCTAACATGGTGAAACCCCGTCTCTACCAAAAATCAAAATTAGCCGGGCGTGGCAGCACACACTTGTAGTTCCAGCTACTTGGGAGGCTGAGGCAGGAGAATCGCTTGAACCTGGGAGGTGGAGGTTGCAGTGAGTCAAGGTTGTGCCACTGCACCCCAGCCTGGGCAACAGAGCAAGATTCCATCTCAAAAAAAAAAATCCTCAGACTCTGTGTCAATCTTCCATATTCTGAATATTATAATACTTTGGCTGTTTCTGTAGAAAGAGTACTTGCAAGTGTGTGTCTTGAAATACCCTCTTGTGTTTGTGTAATATTAGGTTGTTAACTTGAGATCTTTCTAGCTTTCTGATATGGCCATTTAGAGCTATAAATTTTCCTCATAACACTGCTTTAGCTACATCCCAGAGGCTCTGGTACAGTGTATCTTTGTTCTCATTAGTTTCAAAGAACTTTTTGATTTCTGCCTTAATTTCATTATTTACCCCAAAAAGTCATTCAGGATTCCTTTTTTTTTTCAGAGATGGAGTTTCACTCTTGTCACTTAGGTGTGATCTTGGCTCACTGCAACCTCCGCCTCCTATGTTCAAGTGATTCTCCTACCTCAGCCTCCTGAGTAGCTGGGATTACAGGTGTGTGGCACCATGCCCCACTAATTTTTGTATTATTAGTAGAGATGGGGTTTCACCATGTTGGCCAGGCTGGTCTTGAACTCCTGACCTCAGGTGATCCATCTGCCTCTGCCTCCCAAAGCGTTGGGATTACAGGTGTGAGCCACCACACCCAGCCAATTGAGTGAATTTCTTAATCTTAAGTTCTAATTTGATTGCACTGTGGTCCAAGAGACTGTTATTATTTCAGTTTGTGTTTGTGTGCTTATGTGAGTTCTGTCTAAGAAGTCAGATAAGCTCTGGAAGCTTTGTTGTATGTATCTGCATATGACTGTGCATCTGGGTTATACTGGCAGGCGAAATCCTGCTCTTGGATGGGGTGGCTGAAAGATAAAGGTTCCCAAACTCTACTTGCTGCGTATGTACCCCATTTGTACTTTGGAGAGGTGGAATCATCTATGACACTGCATTTCTTGTAATTGTGCTGTTGCTGGTATAAAGTCAAGTGCCTTCAATGCTTAATGCTCAGACATTTTCCTTAAACTGATTTCAGGTCCTGTGAAAGTGTTTTCTACAACCTGTATAAGCAGTACTTTGTAAAACTTGTTTACACTTCAATAGTACATTGTGATTAAAAAAATTTTTTTTCTTATTTTTGTTATTGTCTTTTCCCACATGTTCTAATACATAGTGATTTTTAAAGAAATATATACTATTTTGCCCAGGCGCGGTGGCTCACGCCTGTAATCCCAGCACTTTGGGAGGCTGAAGCGGGCAGATCATGAGGTCAGGAGATCGAGACCATCCTGGCTAACATGGTGAAACCCCGTCTCTACTAAAAATACAAAAAATTAGCCAGACGTGGTGGCAAGCACCTGTAGTCCCAGCTACTTGGGAGACTGAGGCAGAAGAATGGCATGAACCCGGGAGGCAGAGCTTGCAGTGAGTGGAGATTGCACCACTCCACTCCAGCCTGGGCGACAGAGCAAGACTGTCTCAAAAAAAAAAAAAAAAAAAGAAAAAAAGAAATATATACTATTTTAATTTAGGTATCTTCAAACTTTAATTTGTCTGTGTGTGAAGCATTGGAAAATGATACATTTCTCTCTCTTTTTTTTTTTTTTTTTTTTTTTTTTGAGATGGAGTCGTGCTCTGTCGCCCAGGCTGGAGTGCAGTGGCATGATCTCAGCTCACTGCAAGCTCTGCCTCCCAGGTTCATGCCATTCTTCTGCCTCAGCCTCCTGAGTAGCTGGGACTACAGGTGCCCGCCACCACGCCCAACTAAATTTTTTTTTGTATTTTTAGTAGAGACGGGGTTTCACCATGTTATCCAGGATGGTCTCGAGCTCCTGACCTCGTGATCCGCCTGCCTCGGCCTCGCAAAATGTTGGGATTACAGGTGTGAGCCACCGCCCCCGGCCTACATTTCTCTTTTGAGCAACATTACACTTGTACAGAGGTTTTTACTGGTTCCATTTTTCTACTGTTACTGATAAGCCTGTAACATTGACTTTATCCTACATATAGTTGGCATTTCAAATAAATGGCTTGTATAGGAAACAAAACAAATATGCTTCATGTGTTCAAAAAGGTAGAGGAAAACATGAATATAATGAGAAGAGAAATAGAAGATATAAAAATGGCCCAGATTGAACAGTGTGTGTGTGTGTGTGTGTGTGTGTGTGTGTGAAATAAAAAATAGTGGATGGGATTAACAGCAGATAAGATACTGCAGAATAAAAATATTTGTGAACTTGAAGACAGAGCAACAGAAACTACCCAAGGGAAAGAGCACAGTGGAAAAAGAATTTTGAAAAAGAACAAATGAACAGAGGCCGGGGTGGTGGCTCACACCTGTGATCCCAGCACTTTGGGAGGTTGAGGCAAATGGATCACCTGAGGTCAGGAGTTAGAGACCAGCCCTGCCAACATGGTGAAACCCCGTCTCTAGTAAAAATACAAAAAAATTAGCAGCTATGGTGGCTTATGCTTGTAGTCCCAGCTACTCAGGAGGCTGAGGCACAAGAGCCCAGGAGGCAGAGGTAGCAGTGAGCCAAGATCGCCCCACTACACTCCAGCTTGGGCAACAAGAGAGAAACTCCATTTCAAGAAAAAAAAAAAAAACCCATCAACAGAGCATCAATAACTTGTGAAACAAAATAAAATGGTCTAATGTATGTGTAATTGGAGTTTAAGGGGGAAAACAGTAGAGGGAAAAATCAGGAAATAATAGTCAAAGTGTTCTAAAGTTGATGAAAACTATATATTCACAGATCCAAGTAAAATAAACATTAGAAAACTACTTGAAGGGACATCATAAACAAAATGCTAGAAACCAGTAAAAAAAAAAAAAAAGAGACTTTTTAAAGAGCAGCCATATTATGTACAGGAACAAAGGTAAGAACAAATGTATACTTCTCATCAGAAACTATGCAAAATTCAATGGAACAACATCTTTAATGTACTGATAGAAAAACTCTATCGACTAAAATTCTATAGCAGTGAAAATATCTTTCAAAATTGAAGGCAAAATAAAGATTATTTTTAGACAAACAAAAGCTAAGAGAATTCATCACCAGCAGACCTGCACCATGTTAAAGAAAATTCTTCAAGCAGAAAGAAAATGATACAAGATGGAAAGTAGAATCTACATGAAAAAGTTTAGTGCACTGGAAATTATAAATATATAGGTAAATAGAAAATACTTTTTCCTCACTTTTATTCTTTTTTTTTTTTTTAAAAAAAAGGTTAATTATGTATTTATTTTTTGAGATAGAGTCTCACTCTGTTGCCAAGGCTGGAGTGCAGTGGTGTCATCTCGGCTCACTGCAGCCTCTACCTCTCAGGTTCAAGCGATTCTCATGCCTCAGACTCTTGAGTAGCTGGGATTACAGGTGTGCACTACCCCAGCCAGCTATTTATTTATTTTTTTTGTATTTTTAGTAGAGACAGGATTTCACTATGTTGGCCAGGCTGGTCTTGAACTCCTGGCCTCAAGTGATCTGCCTGCCTCAGCCTCCTGAAGTGCTGGGATTACAGGTGTGAGCCACTGCGCCTGGCCCTCGCTTTTATTCTTTAAAAAAATAATTTACTATTTCAAGTAAAAATAATAATGATGTAGTGTGGTGTTTTAAACAAAAGTAACAGTAAAATGCATGACAACAAAGCACAAACAATGGTGGGGGGAAATGACATATACTCTTGTAAGATACTTATACAATATACTATATGCACTAGATACAGTCATGCATTGCTTAACAACAGGGATATGGTTTAAGAAATGTGTCATTAGGTGATTTCATCATTGTGCAAACATCATGGAGTGTACTTACACAAACCTAGATGGTATAACCTACTACATACCTAGGCTATATAGCATATAGCCTATAGCTTCTAAGCTACAAAACTGTACAGCATGTTAATGTACTGCATACTGTACAAAACTGTAACACAATGGTAAATATTGGTGTATCTAAATGTATCTAAACAAAGAAAAGGTAATATGTTGTGCTATTATGTTATAATGGGTACAACATCACTAGGCAACAGGAATTTTTCAGCTCCACTGTAATCTTATGGGACCATGGCGATATATGTGGTCCATTGTTGACTGAAAAATTATATGGTGCATTACTGTATACAAAATGTATACAAATATACTATAATAGCATTTTAAGGTAAACTACTATAACTTAAGACATATCATACAATTATGGTGATAGGTCATTCTTTTCAATTCTCTTTCTTAGTTTCCACATCTGCTGTGAGGCCAATCAATACTGAAATAAGAACAGGGCATCATAGATTTTCTTTTGCCTGAAATCCAGCCATTAGATAAGTTTACCACCTCTTCTTGCTTGCTAGGACCTAGAAGGGTAAAATTTTTAGATATTGGTTTGATCAATGGTTGGAGGCCTTTACAGACTATAAAACTGGAACACTGCTTTCAAGATAGCAGGCTGATCAGGCGTGGTGGTGCATGCCTATAATCCCAGCTACTCGGGTGGCTGAGGCAGGAGAATCATTTGAACCCCCAGGAGGAGAAGGTTGCGGTGAGCCGAGATCGTGCCACTGCACTCCAGCCTGGGCAACAAGAGCAAAACTCTGTCTCAAAAAAAAAAAAGATAGTAGACTGATTACATATGACAGTTGCCCTCAATAATATGCTTGGGAAATAACTGAAAAACTACTGAAAAAAAGTAGAAAATTCTGGTAATGACATAATAGCTTATACTGAATAAATTCTCCTGCAGGTAACAATTATAAACTGAAGGGCCACTAAAACAGAGCAGAAGCTGGAGATTTGGCATTTGAAAGAAGGAAACAATAATACATTAGTTAAGATATATGTTTAATAGGCTTTCCCACTTAGGATATTCCTGACTTTCTGTAATACCTGGAGGCTAGATCTGAAAGCAGAAAGCTAGGGCCTTATTTACCTGAGGAGTTAGAAAAGGAATTTCAAACTGCGAGAGTGCCTGGAAATTAAGGAAGGGAGAAAATCCTAGAAAGGAGGGAGATACGGATGTCAGAGCCCCAAATTTGTACATAAATGCCCCTTAAATCCTTGGCTCACTTTTGAACTGCACATGCATGGGTGAAAATCCAAGGGATCTGGAGAAAACAACAGCTGGGGACTGATAGAGCCAAGCAGACGCTTCAGCTGTTGTCAACCACAGCGGAGACAGACTTTAATCTTTAAAGACTTACTTGACTTGAAAGAGGAAAAGCTCTAGCTCTGATAAATATGTCTGACTTGAGCTACCACAATATAGAATTGTGGCTCCTCAACGACTTTGCAGATTTGAGCGTTCACAGACCCAGATCCCTTTGGATAAAGAATGAGTTTTGAAGAAAGACCCTACCTCTCTGTTTAAAATTTACACTGTAAATCTTTCTCCTAGGCTCTCCACAAAAGCTTTGCAGCCATTTACCAGAGTGACAGTATATTAGGCTAAGGGAAATAAAAACTAGATTTGTCTTATGGATTACTAGATAATGGCTGTGGACTGACATAATTCCTGGAGACCTAAAACGTCACAGTGGTCTACTAGTCAAAATAGAGGCTTATGGAGGTCAGGTTATTAATGGAGTTTTGGTTTGGGTTCATCTCAGTGGGCCCATGGTTATTACTCCAGTTCCAAAATGTGTATTTGAAATAAACATACTTAGCAAATGGCAAAATCTCCACACAGGTTCCCTGACCCATGGAATGAGGGTTATTGTGGTAGCAAATGCCAAATGGAAGCCACTAAAATGGTTTTGCCTTTCACAATAGTAAACCAAGAGCAATACCACATAGATTGTAGTGATTAGTGTTGCTTAAGGGATGCAGAGGTGGTGATTTTTGCCACATCTCCTTTGAACTTGCCTATTTGGTCTGTGGAGAAAATAGATCTTAGAAAATGAAAGTAGATTGTTGCAAATGTAATCATGTGATTCTTCCAACTACAGCCACTGTTTCAGGCATTGATTCATTGCTGGAGCAAACAAACACATTCTTTTGAATCTGTTATCCAGCTACTCCACTGGCAAATGCTTTTCTCTCTCTTCCTGTTATTATAGACTACAAGAAGTAGTTTTATTTCACCTGGAAGGATCAGCACTGCACCTTCACTGTTCTACCTCAGGGCTGTATTACCTCTCGTTCTCTTGACCTCGTGATCTGCCTGCCTCAGCCACCAAAAGTGCTGGGATTACAGGTGTGAGGCACTGCGCCCGGCCCTATGCCAATTTTTTGAGGGTTTTTAATCATAAAAGGATGTTGGATTTTATCAAATGTTTTTTCTGCATCTATTGAGATGATCATATGATTTTTGTTTTTAATTATGTTTATGTGATATATCACATTTATTGATTTGCGTATAGTGAACCATCCCTGCATCACTGGTGTAAAACCCCACTTGATCATGAAGTATTATCTTTTTGATATGCTGTTGGATTCTGTTAGCTAGTATTTTGTTGATGATTTTCTGCATCTATGTTCATCAGTGATATTGGTCTGTAGTTTTCTTATTTTGTTATGTCCTTTCCTGGTTTTGGTATTAGGGTGATACTGGCTTCACAGGATGATTTAGGGAGGATTTCCTCTTTATCTTTTGGAATAGTTTCTGTAAGACTGGTATCAATTCTTCTTTGAATGTCTGATAGAATTCAGCTGTGGATCCATTTGGTCCTGATCATTTTTTGTTGGTGTTGGCAATTTTTTTTTTTTTTTTTTTTGAGACAGAGTCTCACACTGTCACCTGGGCTGGAGTGCAGTGGCGTGATCTCAGCTCACTGCAACCTCTGCCTCCTGGGTTAAAGCGATTCTCCTGCCTCAGCCTCCCAAGTAGCTGGGATTACAGGCACCCACCACTATGCCTGGTTTATTTTTTTGTATTTTTAGTAGAGACAGGGTTTCACTATGTTGGCTGGGTTGATCTCGAACTCCTGACCTTGTGATCCACCTGCCTCGGCCTCCCAAAGTGCTGGGATTACAGGCGTGAGGCACCATGGCTGGCCAGCAATATTTTAAAAAAACTACTGATTCAATCTTGCTGCTTGTTATTGGTCTGTTCAGGATTTCTATTTCTTCCTCATTTAATCTGGGAGGGTTGTATATTTCAAGGAATGCATCTGTCTTCTCTAGATTTTCTAGTTTGTGTACATAAAGGTGTTCATAGTAGCCTTGAATGATCTTTTGCATTTCTGTGGTAGCAGTTGTAATATGTCCAGTTTAATTTTTTTACTCTTTCATTTGTCAATGAACACTTTGGTTGTTTCCATATGTTGGTTATTATAAATAATATTTGTAATGAACATGGGGGTGTAGATATCTTTACTAGGGGTTATTTCATTTTCTTTGGGTATATACCCAGAAGAGGCATTGCTGGATCATGTAATAGTTCTATTTTCAGTTTTTAAAGGAATCTCCATACTGTTTTTCACACTGGCTGCACCAATCTGCTTTCCCACTAACAGCATACAAGGGTTCCCTTTTCTCTGTACCTCATCAGACACTTACTTTTTCTCTTTTTGATAAAAGTCTTCCTAACAAGCATACAATGATATTTCATTGCATTGTTTTAATTTGCGTTTCATTGATGATTAGTGACATTGAGCACCTTTTCTTATACCTGTTGGCCATTTTATGTCTTCTTTGAAGAAAGTCTATTCAGGTCCTTTACCCATTTTTAAATTAGATTATTCTTTTTTTATTTTTAGCTATTGAGCGGTGTAAGTTCCTTATATATTTTGGATATTAGCCCCTTATCTGATATATGGTTTGCAAATATTTTCTCCCAATCCATAGGCTGCCTTTTAATTTGGTTATTTCCTTTGCTGTGTAAAAGCTTTTAAGTTTGATGTAGTCCCACTTGTTTACTTTTGCTTTTGCCGCCTGTGCCTATGGTGATCTATCCACAAAATCATTGCTGAGAACAATGTCAAGGAGCCTTCCCTCTATGTTTTCTTCTATAATTTTAGGTCTAATGTTTACATCTTTAATACTTTTAAAGTTTATTTTTGTATACGACGTAAGATAAAGATTCAGTTTTATTCTTTTGCATGTGGATATCTCATTTTCCCAACATGATTTATTAAAGAAACTATCCATTCCTCCATGGCATCTTCTTGGTGCCCTTGTTGAAAACTAGTTGACCATATACTCCTGGGTTTATTTATTAACTCTCTATTCTGTTCCATTTGTTTATGTGTCTGTTTTTATGCCAGTACCACATTTTTTTGATTATTATAGTTTTATGGTAGATTTTGAGGTAAGGCAAGGTAATGCATCCAGCTTTGTGCATTTTGCTAAAGATTGCCCTGACTGGCCAGGCGCAGTGGTACACACCTGTAATCCCAGCACTTTGGGAGGCCAAGGTGGGTGGATTACTTGGGTTCAGGAGTTTGAGACCAGCCTGGGCAACATGGAGAAACCCCATCTCTACTAAAAATACAAAAATTAGCCAGTCTGCTGGTACATGCCTGTGGTCCCAGCTTCTCTGTAAATTGAGGCAGGAGAATCATTTGAGCCAGGGAGGTGAAGGTTGTAGTGTGCTGGGATTGTGCCACTGCACTCCAGCCTGGGTGACAGAGCGAGACCCTGATTCAAAAAGAAAAAAAAAAGACAAGAAAAAAGATGGCCTTCGTTATTAGGGGGCTTTTGTGATTCCATATTAATTTTATGTTTTTTTTTCTATTTTTGTGAAAAGTGATATTGAGATTTTGATGGAGACTGCATTGACCCGTACTGGTCCATGGCCTGGGGGTTGGGGACTCTTGGATTAAAGGCTTAAATGTAAGACCTAAAACTATGAAACTAATAGACAAAAACATTGGAGAAACACTCTAGGACATTGGTCTAAGCAAAGATTTTTTGGGTAAGACCTCAAAAGCACAGGCAACAAAAGCACAAATAGGCAAATGGGATTGCATGAAGCCAAAAAGCTTCTGTTGCAGTAAATAAAACAATCAATAAAGTGAAGAGACAACCTACAAAATGGTAAAAAATATTTGTAAGCTATCAATCCAACAAGGGATTAATAACCAGAATATTTAAGAAACTCAAACAACTCAACAGTAAAAGAAAAAAATGATTAAAAAATGAGCTAAAGACCTGAATAGACATTTCTCAAAACATACACATAGCCAACAGGTATATTTAAAAATGCTCAGTATTACTTATCATCAGGAAAATGCTAATCACAACCACAATGAGATATTATCTCACCATAGTTAGAATGGCTATTATAGAAAGGACAAAAAATAACACATGCTGGTGAAAATGCAGAGAAAGGAGAAATATTGTAGACTGTAGTAGGAATGTAAAGTAGTACAAGCACTGTGAAAAACAGCATGGTGGTTCCTCCAAAACTTAAAGACAGGCCGGGCGCGGTGGCTCACGCTTGTAATCCCAGCACTTTGGGAGGCCGAGGCGGGTGGATCACGAGGTCAGGAGATCGAGACCACGGTGAAACCCCGTCTCTACTAAAAATACAAAAAATTAGCCAGGCGTGGTGGCAGGCGCCTGTAGTCCCAGCTACTCGGAGAGGCTGAGGCAGGAGAATGGCGTGAACCCGGGAGGCGGAGCTTGCAGTGAGCCGAGATCGCGCCACTGCACTCCAGCCTGGGTGAGAGAGCAAGACTCCGCCTCAAAAAAAAAAAAAAAAAAAAAAAAAAAAAACTTAAAGACAGAACTACCATATGATCCAGCAATTCCACTGCTAGGGATATATCCAAAAGATGGGAAATCTGTATACTGAAGACTACCTGCACTCCTGTGTTTATTGCAGCACTAGCACTATTCACAATAGCCAAGAGATAGAATCAACCTAGGTGTCCATCGAAGGATGAATAAATAAGAAAATGTGGCATATATACACAATGGAATATTATTCAGCCATAAAAAGAATAAAATCCTGTCATTGCAGCAACATGGATGGAACTAGAAATAATTATGTTAAGTGAAATAAGCCAGGCACACAGTGACAACATTTTATGTTCTCACTCATTTGTGAGAGCTTAAAAAGTGGATCTAATGGAGGTAAAGAGTGGAATGGTGGTTACCGAGGCTGGGAAAGGAATGGTGGAGAGGGGGGTGAAGAGAAGTTGGTTAATGGCTACTAACATAGAGTTAGATAGAAGCCATAAGTTAAAATGTTTGCTAGTAGAGTAGGGTGACTACAGTTAACAACAATGTTATTATGTATGTCAAAACAGCTAAGAAGTATAATGTTCCCAGCACAAAGAAAAGATAAATGTTTGAGGTGAGGGATGTCTCAATAATGTTAATTTGATAATTACACATTGTATATATGTACCGAAATACTAAAATACCCCAAATATGTATAATAATTGTGTATTAATAAATATAATACAAAAATTCTAAGTTTTAGTTTTGTTCATCTTTTCTATTGTTTTTCTAGTATCGATTTATTTCTTCTCTAATCTTTATTTCTTCTACTAACTTTGGGCTTAGCTTGTTCTTTTTCTAGTTCCTTGAGGTATAACATTAGCTTATTTATTTGAGATCTTTCTTCCATTTTAATGTAGGTGTTTATTGCTATAATCTTCCCTCTTAGAACTGCTTTTATTGAATCCCATAATTTTGGGGATAGTTTGTTTCTATTTAGCTCATCTCAAGATATGTTTGTATTTCCATTTTGATTTCTTCTTTGACGCATTGGTTGTTCAGGAGCACACTGTTTAATTTACACATAGTAGTAAATTTTCCAAATTTACTCCTGTTTGTTGATTTCTAGTTTCATGCCATTTTGTCCACAAAATCTACTTGATTTGATTCAAATCTTCTTAAAGATGTTAAGACTTGGTTCAGGTGAGTCCTAGCAGCGGTGTCTTCTGAGGCTCTCCGTGCCCTCTTCTTTTCATTTCCGGAAACATGGCTTCAGGGGTGGCTGTCTCTGATGGTGTCATCGAGGTGTTCAAGGACATGAAGATGTGTAAGTCTTCAACGCCAGAGGAGGCGAAGAAGTGCAAGAGGTGGTGTTCTTCTGCCTGAGTGAGGACAAGAAGAACATTATCCTGGAGGAGGGCAAGGAGATCCTGGTGGGCGATGTGGGCCAGACTGTCGACAACCTCTAAGCCACCTTTGTCAAGAAGCTGCCATATAAGGACTACTGCTACGCCCTCTATGATGCAACCTACGAGACCAAGGAGAGCAAGGAGGAGGACCTGGTGTTTATCTTCTGGGCCCCTGAGTCTGCGCCCCTTAAGGGCAAAATAATCTATGCCAGCTCCAAGGACACCATCAAGAGGAAGCTGACAGGGATCAAGCATGCATTACAAGCAAACTGCTACGAGGAGGTCAAGGACCGCTGCACCCTGGCAGAGATGCTGGGGGGCAGTGCCGTCATCTCCCTGGAGGGCAAGCCTTTGTGAGCCCCTTCTGGCCCACTGCCTGGAGCATCTGGCAGCCCCACACCTGCCCTCGGGGGTTGCAGGCTGCCCCCTTCCTGCCAGACCGGAGGGGCTGGGGGGATCCCAGCAGAGGGAGGGCAATCCCTTCACCCCAGTTGCCAAACAGAACCCTAACCCCCTGGATTTTCCTCCTCCCTTCATCCCTGACGGTTCTGGCCTTCCCAAACTGCTTTTGATCTTCTGATTCCTCTTTGGTTGGAGCAGACCAAATTCCCCCCAGGAACTCCAGTTGTGGAGTGGCCTGTATTTTTTTTTAACAACACCCCTACTCCCCACCTGTTCCTCCCCCTTCCCATGCTGCCAACTTCTAACCGCAATAGTGACTCTGTGATTGTCTGTTTAGTTCTATGCATAAATGGAATGTTGTGGAGATGACCCCTCCCTGTGCCGGCTGGTTCCTCTCCCTTTTCCCCTGGTCATTCTACTCATGGAAGCAGGGCCAGTAAGGGATCTTCGATTTAAAATAAATAAATAAATAAATAAAAAGACAATAATAAAAAGGCTAAAAAAATGTTAAGACTTGCTTTGTGGCCAAACATATGATCTTTCTGGAAAATATTCCATGTGCTGATGAAAAGAATGTGTATTTTGCAGCAGTTGGGTGAAATGGTCTGTAACTGTCAGGTCTATTTGGTCTAGCGTATAGTTTAACTTTGTTGATTTTCTGTCTGGATGGTCTGTTCACTACTGAGAGTGGGGTACTAAAGTCACCTACTATTACTGTACTGAAGTCTATGTCTTCCTTTAATTCTATGAATGTTTGCTTTATATACTTGGGTGCTCCACTATTGAGTGCATAGATATTCCTAATTGTTATATTCTCTCACTGAATTGACCTCTTTTAATCATTATATAATATCTTTCTTTGTCTCTTTTTACAGTTTTTTGACTTAAAGTCTATTTTGTCAGATTTTAATATAGCTACCCGTTCTCTTTAGTTTCCATTTTCATAGAAAATTTTTTTCCATCTCTTCACTTTCAGTCTGTGTGTGTCCTTAAAGCCAAGGTGATTCTCTTGTATGTAGCATATAGTTGAATCTTGTGTTTCTTTTAAATTCATTCAGCCACTCCATAGAATTTAATCCATTTACATTCAAGGTAATTATTCATAGATAAGGACCTGCTGCTGCTATTTTATTAGTTGTTTTCTGGTTACTTTGGTTTTCTTTTTCTTTTCTTTTTTGAGACAGGGTCTTGCTCTGTTGCCCAGGCTGGAGAAGGGTGGCATGACCTTGGCTCACTGAAGCCTTGACCTCCTGGGCTCAAGTGATCCTCCTGCCTCAGCCCCCGAGTATCTGGGACTACAGGTGTGTGACACCATGCCTGGCTAATTTTTAAATATTTTGTAGAGATAAGGTTTGCCATGTTGCCCAGGCTGGTCTCAAACTCCTGAGCTCAAGCAATCCACCCACCTTTACCTCCCAAAGTGCTGGGATTACAGTTGTGAGCCACCGTGCCTGGTGTTTACGATTACTTCATTGATCTTTTGCTATCTTCTTTTTCTTTTGCTGTTTTCCTTTGTCACTTGATGATTTTCAATAATCGTATGCTTTGATTCCTTTCTCTTCATCTTTTGTTTATTTGTATATGTGTTTTCTTTGTGGGTACTGTGAGGCTTACATACATCTTATAGTTATAACAAGTTATTTTGAGCAAAAAACAACTTAACTTTGATCACATCTTAAAAACTGTACACTTTTACTCCTTCCCCTCAAATTTTGTTTCTGATATCTGTGGAGCAACTCCATCTTGGATACTAATCTGCCATGCTGACTTCTGATTAACCCTTGTTAATCAGAGAAATGCCTCTAAGACCTCTACCTTAACTACTGTCAATCCTGGCCTTAAGTCAAAACAACCGTGACCATAAATTTTGCCCTTATACAGATTCACATAACATTTTTGCCTTTCCCTGAGGAGTTGACTTCAATTGTCCTACACATTCCTCCCTATGGTATATAAGCCTTGGGCCTGGAGAGTAATGGTGTGGAGATCCACCATCTCATCTTGTGGCTGCTGGGACATGGCTTCTGCTTGTAAGACTCTATTAAATGTTTCTTTCTGAGAAACTAGATATGCCAGTCTCTTTCTTCAGCCTTTCAGCTTCTTTGGAATTTGGGGGTAGGTTTGCATATGCCTGCCCACTGCAGAACAATGTCACAATTTACATCTTTTTTTGTTTTGTTTTGTTGTTTCAAAAAAATTTTTTGTAGAGATAGGGTCTCATTATGTTGCCCAGGCTAGTCTCAAATCCTGGCCTCAAGTGATCCTCCTACCTTGGCCTCCAAAAGTGCTAGGATTAGAGATGTGAGCCACCATACCCAGACTACATCTTTTAAAATTGTGTTTTAGGTAACAAATTATTTTAGCTATAGTTATTTTAATACTTTCGTCTTTCAACTTTTATAGTATAGATAAAAATTATTTACATACCACCATTATAGTATTAGAGTATTCTGAACTTGACTATATATTTACTATTGCGTTTTTTTCTTTCATATGTTTTCTTTTCTTTTTTTTTAGATGGAATTTCACTCTGTCACTCACCCAGGCTGGAATGCAATGGTGAGATCTTGGCTCACTGCAATCTCTGCCTCCCAGGTTCAAACGATTTTCCTGCCCCAGACTCCCAAGTAGCTGGGATTACAGGCATGCACCACCACACCCAGCTAATTTTTGTATTTTTAGTAGAGGTGGGGTTTCACCGTGTTGGCCAGACTGGTCTTGAACTCCTGACCTCAGGTGATCCACCCGCCTTGGCCTCCCAAAGTGCTGGGATTACAGGCATGAGTGCCCTGCCCATATGTTTTCACTTTGTTAATGAGCATCCTTTGTTTTAACTCAAAGAACTTCATTTAGCAATTCTTCGAAGGCTGGTCTAGTGGTGATAAATTCCCTCAGCTTTTGTTTGTCTAGGAAAGTTTCATCTTTCCTTTATTTCTGAAGGATAGCTTTGCTGGTTATAGTATTCATGGCTGAAAGTTGTTTCTTTCAACACTTTGTATGTATCAATCCACTCCCTCCTGGCTTGCAAGTCTATGTTGAGAAGTCTGTTAGCCTTATGGAGTTTCCCTTGTATAAGTTTATTTTCTTTGGCTAGTTTCAAAATTCTCTGTGATTTTTGACAATTTGACTGTACTATTCCTCAGTATATTCTTCTTTGGGTTTATCTTTCTTGGGATTCTTTGAGCTTCATGAATCTAGATGTTCATCTCCTTCCCAAGACTTGGGGATTTTCAGACAGGGATCTTTCTCCTTGGATTCTCACAATCTGTGCATTCATACACTTGAGGGTGTCCCCTAGGTTCCCTATGCTTTCTTCATTCCTTTTGTTGTTGTTGTTCCTCTAATTGGTTAATACTGAATGACCTGTCTTTGAGTTTTCTAATGTTTATTCTGCATGATTGAGTCTGCTGTTGAAGCTCTCTATTACACTTTTCTCAACTGTATCCTTCAGCTCCTGGATTTCTGTTAGGTTCCTTTTTCATGGTTACTATTTCTTTATTAAAGTCTCATTTTGTTCATGCAGTGTTTTCCTAATTTTATTTAGTTGTATATTTGTATTTTCTTGCATCTCCTTATGCTTATTTAAGATAAGTATTTTGAATTCTCTTTCAGGCAATTTGTAGATCTTCATTTATTTAGATTCCATTGCTGGAGCTTTATTAGTTTCCTTTGGTGGTATGATGTGTGCCTGATTCTACATTATCCATGTAGGTTTGCTTTGGTGTCTGCATTTGAAGGCATAAGCACCACTTCTAGTCTTTATAGATTGGTATCAGTAGGTTAAAGTAGGTTAAGAACTTCTACTAGGCTCTCAAGTTAATAAGATTGCCTCTGGGACCATGGTTGGAGCTAGGTCACATGGCGGCTTCTGTGTCTGCAGTGGGATCTGCAGATGGCAGGCCTGTTACCAGGAGCTCTAATGGATATGGATCCTTTCTGGTTCCTAAGGAGATTAGAATGTTTCTAGGACCTTGTTCCACAGGGCTGGTGCTTGGATGAAGATCCACTTCAGGGTCTGCAGACAGTGGGGCTGATACTAGGTATGCAGCCATGTATGGCTTCCTCTGTGTTCCTGGGAAGCTTCCTACTGGGTCACTTACTGGGTCTCTTGGCAGGCAGTACTATCCTGGTGCATGGCTGAGAGAGAATAGAATGAAGTCACAGGGTTATTTCAGTGTCCACAGCCAGACAGAGGTCGGCAAGCCTTTTCCACGGACTCAGACAGGCACATCTCTCTCTAGGTGCCTGTGTCATAAGCAGTACTAATCTCTGACCATTATTGGGAGGCGCTGGAGCCAAGTGTCACAACTATTTCAGAGTCTGCTGTGGAACTGAGGTTGGCAAAATGGCCCTGGGGACTCAGGTGGGTATGTCTCCTTCTGGGACCCTATGCCACCAGCAGGACTTCTGATTTCTGACCACTGCTGAGAGGGGCTACAGTCAAGTTTCAGAGCCATTTCTGAGTACACTGTGGGGACTGAGGTCAGCAGGTCTGTCAGCTTGAAGCATAAATGGGTGTGACTCCTCACAGGTCCCTGGGCTAATGGTTCTAGTAGCAGGACTAGGGCCAAACAGGACTCAGAGCTGAGTCAATAGGGAAAATGGGTCATTTCCAGATCGGCCAGCAAGGGCAGTTCTGCCCTCTCAAAAGGCCCTCTTTAGGCCAGGTGCAGTGGCTCATACCTGTAATCTCAGCACTTTGAGAGGCTTGCTTGAGCCCAGGAATTCAAGACCAGCCTGGAAACATAGGGAGACCCTGTCTCTAGAAACAAATAAAAAAAATTAGCTGGGCATGGTGGAACACCTGTAGGCCTAGCTACTTAAGAGGCTGAGATGGAAGGATTGCTTGAACCCAGGAGTTTAAAGCTACAGCGAGCTGTGATCATGCCACTGCACTCCAGCCTGGGTGGCAGGGTGAGACTCTGTCCCAAAGAAAAAAAAGAAAAGGCCCTCTTTGGTCTTGGGCTGCACCAGGGTTTCACAAACTCCTACCTGGATCCCAAAGCTTAACAAAGGCACTTTTGTCTGTGGATGCCTGTTAAATTACTATTGCTGTAGAGGGATGTCTTGTCAACATCACTCTGCTATTGTTTTTATTTGAAGGTTTCAAGTATGGATAAAATGTAAATAATGCTGGGTACAATAGCTCACATTTGTAATCCCAGCACTTTGGGAGGCCAAGGCCAGTGGATCACCTGAGGTCAAGAGTTCAAGACCAGCCTGGCCAACATAGTAAACCCCTATCTCTAGTAAAACTATAAAAATTAGCCGGGCGTGGTGGCCTGTGTTTGTAATCCCAGCTACTTGGGAATCTAAGGCAGGAGACACACCTGAACCTGGGAGGTGGAGGTTGCAGTGAGCCGAGATCGTGCCACTGCACTCTAGCCTGGGGAAGAGAGTAAGACTCTGTTTCAAAAAAAAAAAAAAAGTGTAAATGAATGCTAAATTGCTAATGGGTAGACTGTGGTTTGTACTGTGTTAACTTAGTTAAGCTGGAATTATGTTTCTCAGAATCTTTTTCTATGTATAGTTCTTGGCTAAAGTTGGCCTAAAGAGGCATTTGTGCAATATTTGGAAAGCAGAATCTAAGCAGAGGCCACTATTCTGTGAAGGTAATCTGCGTATATGTGGAAACAGACTATAGGGAGGCCAGTGGATTCCGGTTTGTCTTTTCTCCTCCGCCCTATGTCCAGTTCTTTTCAGTGTCCAGTTCTTCCTCCCAACTGCTGATCATGTTGGCAAACAATGGCCCTGGGTCTGCCACAAGATGCTTGGCAGCACAGTGTCAAAGGCAGTTGCGAGCTGGGTGCAGTGACGTGCTCCTGTAGTCCCAGCTACTCGGGAGGTTGAGGCAGGTTGCTTGACCCAGGAGTTCAACTGTAACCTGAGCAGAATAGTGAGGCTGTCTCAATAAAACAAAATAAAAATAAAATAGGCTGAGCGCAGTGGCTCACACCTGTAATCCCAGCACTTTGGGAGGCTGAGGTGTTTGGATCATGAGGTCAGGAGTTCGAAACCAGCCTGGCCAAGATGGTGAAACCCGTCTCTACTAAAAATACAAAAAAATTATCCAGGCATGGTGGCGGGCGCCTGTAATCCCAGCTATGTGGAAGGCTGAGGCAGAGAATTGCTTGAACCCAGGTGGCGGAGGTTGCAGTGAGCCAAGACCATTGCCACTGCACTCCAGCCTGGGTGACAGAGTGAGACTCCGTCTCAAAAAATAAAAATAAAATAAATAAATAAAAATAAAATAAATTTTTAATTGTTATCCCATATTTCCAGGCTAGGAATCATGGAACTAGGTTGTATACCCAAAGGCAGTTGCTGCTGATGCATAGCTTCCTGTAAACATTCCCACAAGCCTCCCCTCTACAGTCTTACTGTGGCAGTTGGACAGTGGTTTCTCTAGTTATTCACTTTAAAAAGATGTTTTACTTTTTATTTTTATTTATTTATTTATTTTTCAAAAGATCTCTTGGTCAGAGTTTCAGATTATCTTGCTGGTGACTCCTTCTCTGATTCTCTAGTTTCTCTCCTTAAACTTCACTTCCTTGGTTCCTCTTACAATTGTGTAAGATATAATAATTCTTATATAAGGCATGAACCACTGTGCCTGGCCTCTTTTCTGGATTCAGCATTTCAAGCTATCTTGCAGGAGCAAAATTATACTGCTTACTAAAAGCATAACATGGTAATATTTGAATTATAAATAATTTATGTGTTTTAAATTCAGAAAAACTAATAGATATTCCACCCAGCCCTACCCACATTGAAATAAAATTGAAAACATCAAAAGTATAAGGAAATGCTGTGGATATTTTATTCAAAAATATATATTTTTTTTTGGCCAGGCGCAGTGGCTCATGCCTGTAATCCCAGCACTTTGGGAGGCCGAGGCGGGTGAATCACTTGAGGTCAGGAGCTCGAGACTGGCCTGGCCAACATGGTGAAACCTCATCTCTACTAAAAATACAAAAATTAGCCAGCGTGGTGATAGGTGCCTGTAATCCCAGCTACTCAGGAGGCTGAAGCAGGAGAATCGCTTGAACCCTGGAGGCGAAGGTTGCAGTAAACTGACATCACGCCACTGCACTCTAGCCTGGGCAATAGAGCGAGACTCAGTCTCAAAGAAAATATATATATTATTTTTGTGCTGAAGATTTTTAAATGTTTTTCTCCTATTTGTTGACATACACTCATTTTACTTAATATGTCTTTGGATGAGATACAATAAATTAAGCTTAATGTTCATGACATCACTCTAGTTCTTCCTAATTTTGTTTCTAGAAATAAGAACCAGCAAGGGACGTAGAGCCGCTCTATGGTAAAGAACAAAAAAAGTAATATTAGCATGGACATGTTAAGAGACTCAGAAGCTGATAATTCAGTTTCAACTTTACCTGATTTCAGTGTATACAAGGTTTCAAAAGAAAAAAGTCATTCAGTATTATGTTGAAGATTTTGTATTTCAACCTCTATGTTTCTTCATGAACATTTTCCCTTAATGTGGTCATCTTTTTGATGATCATAAAGTGTCATTCAGTACACTTTCAGTACCCTCTTCTAATGAAATGGTTGACAGGTATGAAAATACTTTTTCCATTAGAGGTTCCCCGAGAGAAGGCCCCGGAGAGTTCCTTTTCACTAGAGAATCATCAGAAAACCAGTCATCAGCTGCTTCTATACTTCGGCTGTAATAAGAATCAGATGGTAATGTTGATAAGCTTAAGGTAACACTGCTGCGATTTGTTGTGGAGCTGGTCTCTGAGGGATCACAAATGACATTTTTTGTTGCAAGTCGGGATTCATCTTTAGAATGATCTTTAATTGCTGTAAAAACAGATTTACTATGAATATTATATATTCACAAGCCAACTCTTAATTATAAGGACAATGTCAGAATGGGCAGGATAATGCTATAAAGAAATTCTGAGTTGCTATCATCCACATAGTGTTATATGTAATTAGGAATTAGCAATATTTTCATGATAATCAAGAATAGAAAAGACTATTCTAAATTAAATCAACCTGCTTAAACAGAAAAAGACTAATTAGGCTAGAAATGTTTCAAAATGTTCCTTAAAATCAGAAAGGACTGATTGCCTTGTTTTAAAAATAAATTTTAACTATACTGGCATAATTAATAAACTATCATTTTTCACTTATTCAATTTGTGTAAATATTGCATTACAAATTCAGAAAGTTTTCTGAGAAAGAAATAATTATTTATGATATTAGAAATAACTACTACAGTAATCTTTAAAACTCAAAACCAAGCAAAAAACATTTGTAATATACATAGTTTCTACTTGGAGCAAAGGATTTTATAACTAATTTGTTTCATTTTAAAATAGGGACAACTAAACTTCAAAAAAGAAAAGTACATGCCTCCTTAAGCATGTATTAGAAAATACTTGGTCTGCATTGGGAAGGGTGTAGGAATTGGCTTTATACCAATAATAATAACAAATCTTCCTGTAGAGACTTTCAATTTACAAAGCATTTTGATATATTTCTATATCTTATTTATACTCTTAATAATTCTTCAAGGTAGTTACTATTAGCACCACTTCACGAAAATAATAAACAGACTTAGATAAATGACCCATTACAGATCAGATACAAAATAGATCTTAGCTGCCTAGATTTTCATTACTTTGTCTCATGCTTTTCCCATTATAGTATTTAGGCTGCACATTTGCCATTAAAATATGCTGTTTTAGAAAATATAATATTTATACAATATTCTATAATACCTTTTATAACATTTTGCATATTAACTTTTCTTTTTTAAAAATTTATGTATAAGGCCATTCTTGCAAACATACTAACTTTTTTTTTTTTTTTTTGAGACAAAGTCTTGCTCTGTCACCCAGGCTGGAGTGTATTGGCGCAGTCTCAGCTCACTGCAACCTCCGCCTCCTGGGTTCAAGAGATTCTCTTGCCCCAGCCTCCCAAGTAGCTGGGATTACAGGCCTGTGCCACCACACCCAGCTAATTTTTGCATTTTTAGTAGAGACAGGGTTTCATCATATTGGCCAGACTGGTCTTGAACTCCTGGCCTCAAGTGATCTGCCCACCTTGGCCTCCCAAAGTGCTGAGATTATAGGCATGAGCCACTACGCCTGGTCTAAACATATTAACTTTTGTATTTTCTACATTTTTAAAGCTCTGCAAAATATCTTGTTATATTTTATATTCAGCATCTCTAAATTATGTAAGAGGTAATGTTTTGACGTACTAAGATGTAATATGCAATATCTTTTTATCCTCAAGCATTACTATGTGACATTGACTATGATACCTTTGAGTACAAATAAGAGATAAAAATTAAAACTTCTCACTTTAGTTTAAGATGCGATATTGCAAGTTTCGCTTTTTCTAAAAAATTTATGCCCTTTTACATACTAATAAATTAATGTTTCCCTTACATTTTCATACCATTAAGATACTTAGATGACATTTAGGAAGCCTCTTGATTCCTCAAGACGTGAATTGCTAAAGTTCATTAAGATTTCTTCTAATAAATTATTGAGAAAAAAATACCTTTTATATGTGCTGCTTCCTTTTTTCTTTGCTCCTCCTACATTAAAAAAAGTTATTTGTATTTTAAAATCAGAATAATTTTTGATATAACTTCTTTCATATATTTTATATGAGAGTAATACATTTTAACATTATAATTTTTAATGGAAAATGTTTCTTTCCACAGTATGAATTTCTTTCACCAAAATATATTGACAGAAAAGAAGAAGTTGAAGTATCATCTGAAATGAATTTGGATTGGTCCAAAAAGGCAGTCTCCAAAATAAGGAATAACAGTTCAAATAGGATTCATTCTCTCCATCCTCAGAAACTTGGTCGTAACTAGAGAATGCTAAAAAATGAGAATTCCTAGACTTGTTTAATGAACTAACAGCAATAATAACAAAAAAGTGAATTCTGGTTGAAGGTCTTTATAAAAATGGGAATATTATTTTTATTTTTATTTTTTTAGAGACACGGTCTTGCTCTGTGCCCAGTCTGGAGTGCAGTGGCATGATCATAGTTCACTGCAGCCTCGAACTCCTGGGCTCAAGCGATCTTCCTGTCTCAGCCTCCTGAGTAGCTGGACTACAGGTGCACGCCACCATACCTGGCTTGGGAATTTTTTTAATAGCAAATAAAACATTGCTTAAACAATACATTCCAGATATGTTCTGGGAAGTGTAGTGTTGTAGTAGTTCTCAAACTTTAGGGCATTAGAATTACCTGATGTGCATGTTAAAATTCTTATTCTTGATTATAATATCAGACCCTACTGAAACAGATTCTCTAGAAGTGGGCTTGGGAGTATACACTGTAACACATTCTGCAAGTGATTCTAGTTCAAGTTTTTCTTGGATCACTAGATAAACAATAGGTGAAAGCATAGACCGTTTGGGATGGAGTGAGTGAAGATGAAGCTGGAGAGATAATAGTATCATGTCTTATGTTCTGGGAGAAAACGTGTCAGTGCTCTGTGCTGATCTGCATTTGCCAGTCTCCCAAAAAAGCTTCTTTAGGATACTTATATTCATTTTGTTAGAATAACTCCCTTTTTTTTTTGAGACAGGGTCTCATTCTGTCACCTAGGATGGGGTGCAGTGGCATGATCACAGCTCACTGCAGTCTCAAATTCTGGGGCCTAAGTGATCCTCCTGCCTCAGCCTCCTGAGTAGCTGGAACAACAGGTGCATGCCACTATGCCTGGTTAATTTTTAAAATGTTTTGTATAGATGAGGTCTCACTTTGTTCCCCAGGCTGGTCTTAAACTCCTGGGCTCAAGTGATCCTCCCACCGTAGCCTCCCAAAGTGCTGGGATTACAGGCACCCAACCAGCACTTTTTACAAAGCCAACTTTAATTCTTTGTCACTTTCACCTTTTATTAACAAATGCCAGTATGGGCTTCCTGGCCTTACCTTGGCTAGATTTAAGACCAATTCATTCTGTGACTCCTGTATAAATTACTTTAGAACATTGCTTCTCAGACTTTGATGTGCTGACAGATCACCCTGGGAGCTTGTTAAAATGCAGATTCTGACTTGGTAGGTCTGGGATGGGGTATAAGAGTCTGCATTTCTAATAGGCTCACCTAGGTAATGCTGATATTGCTGGTCTGGGAACCAAAGATTAAGGCCCTAGACTGATTAAAATTCTACCCCAAATAAGGGAATGCCGAATGGGCATTCTTATATACTGCTACATGTATACCGGTAGAATTTTTTCTAGTGAAACTTAATAAACCCACTTCTAGAAATTTATTATGCCAAGTAAATAATTTTGGTTTTGTATAAACATTCAGCTACCAGAATATTCATCCAACATTGTTTTTTAAAACCCGCAGTTTGAAATCCCAAGCCTATGGCTGGGTGCAGTGGCTCACACCTGTAATCCTAGCACTTTGGGAGGCCAAGATGGGTGGATCCCTTGAGCCCAGGAGTTAGAGACCAGCCTGGGCAACATAATAAAACCCCATCTCTACAAAAAATACAAAAATTAGCCGGGCATGATGGCGCATGCCTGTAGAGCCAGCTACTCTGGGGGTTGAGGGGCTAGGATCTCCTGAGCCCAGAAAGTCATGCCTGCAGTGAGCCGTGATCGCGCCATTCCATTCCAGACTGGATAACAAAGCAAGACCTTGTCTCAAAATAATTAATTAATCAATTAATTTTTATAAAATCCCAAGAGTAAGGAAATAGTTAAATGCATTATGATACATAGATATTAATACAATGCATATTCTTTCAACTGTTAAAAATGATGCTACATATCAGCAATTATGGAATAATTTAAAAAATGGTGGGAACATATCAAAAAGACAGAAGAACAATCTTGAAACAGTACCTACTAACTAAATTTGGGAAAATTTGGGCATCTAAATAATGGTAGTAATGGATTATAATCTGCTGAATGAAATAGAAATCCACGAATCCATAGTGGTAATAAAATGACAGAGAAGGGACAGCTGCTTCCTTACATTCATATAAAGCTAAATGACAATTGTGGATGGGAATGGCAGAGTTGGAAAATCACCATTTTGCTACAGTTTAGTTAAGATTTACTCAGGCACAAATAATTTGTATAGCTAGAGAGTAAAGTTTGATAAAGAGAAGGATATTCGTATGGTTTCAAAATGTCTTCACACAGGTCGTTTATTAATCGGAAGGGTAAAAAATAGGAATAATACAGTGTGGCAAAAACAAAAAACAAACATCTTGATTGTGTGATCAATCTAAAATCTCTAATTAATAATACTCAGGAGTGAGGCTGGGCACAGTGGCTCACATCTGAAATCCTAGTACTTTGGGAGGCCGAGGCAGGTGGATCCCCTGAGGCCAGGAGATTGACAACAGCCTGGCCAACATGGTGAAGCCCCATCTCTACTAAAAATACAAAAATTAGCCAGGCATGATGGTGCACGCCTGTAATCCCAGCTACTTGGGAGGCTGAGGCATGAGAATCTTGGAGGTGGAAGTTGCAGTGAGCCAAGATTGCACCATGCCACTCTAGCCTGGGTCACAGAGTGACTCTGCCTAAAAACAAAAATCAAAAAACAAAAAATAATAGCAGGAGTGAGCAAGAGAATATCACTATAGATACCAGATACATTAAATAAATAATAAGGGAATATTATGAACAACTTTACACCAATAAATTAGACAATGTAGATGATGTGGAAAATCCCTTGAAAGGCACAAATTACCAAAACTCATTCAAGGAGAGATAGTAACATGAATAGCCCTATGTCTACCAAATAAATTGAATTCATAGCTAAAAACTTCTCCACAATGGAAACTCTAGATGACTTCACTAGTGAATTATACCAACCATTTGGTGAATAATTTATACCAATTCTATATACAATTGAAAAAGGCAAAAATCCACAGATAAACACTGTATGCCTTTAGATGTGATAAACTAAATGTGATCACGAGGAAAAGCCAAATTGAGGAGCCACCTACTATATATAAAATAGCTGTCGTGGATTGTTCAAAAATGCCAATATCACGAAAGACAAAGAAAGGCTGAGGAATTGTCCCTGAATAAGGAAGACTGAAGAGACATGACAACTAAATGCAAATGTGATTCTGGGCTAGATCCTGTACTAAAGGGAAACAATTCTGTAAAGGACATGATTGGGATAATAGACAAAAATGGAATATGGATTTTAGATTATATGAAAACATTGAATCAATATTAAATTTCCCCAATTTGAAAACTAAGCTATAAAAATATAAGCGAGTATTTGGGCTGGGTGCAGTGGCTCACATCTGTAATCCCAGCACTTGTAGTTTGGGAGGCTGAGGCAGGCAGATCACTTGAGGTCTGGAGTTCGAGACCAGACTGGCCAACATGGTGAAACCCTGTCTCCACTAAAAATACAAAAATTAGCCAGGCGTGGTGGCGCATGCCTGTAATCCCAGCTACTTGAGAGGCGGAGGCAGGAGAATCGGTTGAACCCGGGAGGCGGAGGTTGCAGTGAACCAAGATGGTGCCACTGCACTCCAGCCTGGGCAACAGAGCGATACTCTGCCTCAAAAGAAAAAAAATTATATATATATATGAGAGTATTTGAATCAATATTAAATTTCCCTAATTTGAAAACTAAGCTATAATAATATGAGAGAGTATCTTCATTCTTAGTGTGTACGCTGAAGTATTAAGGAGTGAAGGAAAAGAATATGCATTCTACTTTCAAGTGGTTCAGAAAAAATAAAAATACACACTCATACACACATTTGACACAGTTCATAACTCCTACCTCTTAAACACCTTCTTCCTTAGGCTTTTGGGACACCTCTTGGTTCTCTTTCTACCACAGTGACTAGTGCTAAATCTCTAAAGTTTGGAGTACCTCAGGGCAAATTATAAGTACTAGATTTTTTTTTTTGAGACAGAGTTTCACTCTCTCATCCAGGCTGAAATGCAGTGGTGCAATCATGGGCTCATGGCAGCCTCAACCTCCTGGGCTTAAGCTGATCCTCCCACCTCAGCTTCCCAAGTGGCTGGAACCACAGGCATGTGCCTATACACTCAGCTAATTTTTTTTTGGATGTGTAGAGACGGGGTCTGTCTATGTTGCCAAGGCTAGTCTTTAACTCTTGGGCTCAAGTGATCCTGCTCTCTTGGCTTCCCAAAGTACGAGGGTTATAGACATGAGCCACCATCCCTGGCCTTATCTCTTCTTAATATCACTGTACACATCTGTTAAACATAGCAAAACTTCAGTAGAGTTCTTCCCATTTCTCTAGTTTCCTAGAGGAAAATTTATTTCCTTTAAATATTTTTGTTCTCTTCTCCACTTCTCCTTACTAAGATACAATAATTTACATTAGGTGAGTCTGATCACTTATTCCTTTGAATTGGGTGGAGCTAACCTATCAAAAGTCTGAGCTCAGAAATAACGCAACTAGAGCAGAAATCAATAAAATAGAAAACAACAAAGAAAATCAATAAAACAAGCATACAGTTCTTTGAAAATATTAATAAAATTGATAAAACTCTAGCCAGAAAAATTGGGGGGAAAAGGGAGAAAACACAAATAAATATCAGAAGTGAGCAAGAGAATGTCAACTATAGATACCAGATACATTGAATAAGTAATAAGGTAATATCATGAACAACTTTATGCCAATAAATTAGACAACTTAGATGAAGTGGAAAATCCCTTGAAAGGCACAAATAACTGAAACTCATTCTAGGAGAAATAGGTAACATGAATAGCCCTATGTCTACCAAAGAATTTGCATTCATAGCTAAAAACTTTTCCATAAAGGACACTCTAGATGACTAGTGAATTATACCAACCATGTGGGGAACAAATGATACCAATTCTACACAATTGAAAAAGGCAAAAATCCACAGATTCATAGAGCCAAACAAATCACAACCAACATTAAACATAAATAAAGCAATCTAAACCTAAGATACACATTAGAAAAACTGAACAAAAACAAACTATGATTAGACTGCTAGTATTATTTCAGTGGCAACTATGAAAACCAGAAGGCATATTTTCCCTCTACTAAAAGAAAAGAAGTGTCAACCTAGAATCCATTGAAAGAAAGAGAATAAGAAAGGTCATTTTCAGATGACCAAAAACTAAGTGAGTTTGGAACCAAAAGATACCCACTAAAATAATCTGAAGGATGTAATTTGCACAAAAAGAAAAGTCATCCCAGAATAACAGTTTGATGTTCCAGGCATGAAAGACAATGAAAGTGATCAATTTGCTGGTAAATCTAAGTAAACACTGACTGTATGGTACCTGTATGTAGTAGAGCGCATTACTGTTCCTAATTATTTGCCATTCTCAGTGAGCTAATTATTATACTTTTTTTGAATCACTGACATCAAGCTTGACTAAGAAATTTGCTTTGGCCAATAAAATGTGAGCAGAAGTGACCACTTCTAGATAGAAGCTTTAAGGGCCAACACTGTGGTTCCACATCTCTCTTCTGTCACAAGGAAAGGATGTTCTAGGATAGAGACTATCCCTTCAGCTTGGATACCAGAATGAAAAGAACATGCCAAGTAGAGCCAATGCTGACCCACAGATGATATGTAATGTGAGAAATAAACCTTGGCTGTTATAAGGCACTAAGATTTTGGGTTATGTGTTACTGAAGTGTTACTGAGAAAAATACAAAAACGATGATAATGGTTCGTACAAGTTTTAAAAAATGAAAAAATGAAAATCTAAGACAACAATAGTAACTCTAGGGGGCACCATTTATATTGTATTTCCTATAAATAATTATCCTTGTCACACAACACTGTGAAGTAATAGATTTAATAGTTAAATATTTTCCTACAAGGGCAGTTTAAATCCAAGACTATTTGAGCCTAACAGACATTCAAAAAACAAATAGTTTTACTCTTTTACAAAAACTATTCAGAGTACAGAAAAAGAAGAAACCCACCCCAATCATTTTATGAACCTAGCATAACCTTGATACAAAGGTCTGACGGCACAGTATAGGAAAGAAGATTTGGCCAGGTGCAGTAACTCATGTCTGTAATTCCAGTGCTTTGGGGAGGCCAAGGTGGGAGGGTCATTTGAGGCCAGGAGTTTGAGAACAGCTTGGCCAACATGGTGAAAGCCCGTCTCTACTAAAAAAAATACAAAAATTAGCTGGGTATGGGGGCGAGCACCTGTAATCCCAGCTATTCGGGAGGCTGAGGTGGGAGTATCGCTTGAGCCCAGGAGTTTGAGGTTATAGTGAGCTATAATCACACCATTCCACTGTAACCTGGTTGGCAAGAGTGAAACTCTGTCTCTGGGAAAAAAAGAAAAAGAAAAAAAAAAAAAGAAAGGAAATTTGAGGCTGATTTCATTCATTTACAGACATGTAAAAAATGTAAGTAAAATATTAGCAAATCAAATCATCCATATGTAAAAGAAAAGACATCACGGCCTGGGCGCAGTGGATCATGCCTGTAATCCCAGCATTTTGGGAGGTCGAGACAGGTGGACCACTTGAGGTCAGGAGTTCAAGATCAGCCTGGCCAACATGGTGAAACCCCACCTCTGCAAAAAATACAAAAATTAGCTGGGCATAGGGGCGCACACCCATAATCCCAGCTGGTTGGGAGGCTGGGGCAGGAGACTTGTTGGAACCTGGGAGGCGGAGGTTGCAGTGAGCTGAGATTGCACCACTGCACTACGGCCTGGGCAACAGAGCAAGACTCTGTCTTAAAAAAAAAAAATTCTGGGCCAGCACAGTGGCTCACACCTGTAATCCCAGCACTTTGGGAGGTGAAGGCAGGCAGATCACAAAGTCAGGAGATTGAGACCATCCTAGCTAACATGGTGAAAGCCCATCTCTACTAACAATACAAAAAATTAGCCGGGCGTGGTGACAGGCACCTGTAGTCCCAGCTACTCAGGAGGCTGAGGCAGGAGAATGGCATGAACCCGGGAGGCAGAGCTTGCAGTGAGCCGAGATCGCGCCACTGCACTCCAGCCTGGGTAACAGAGCGAGACTCTGTCTCAAAACAAACAAACAAACAAACAAATTCTGAAGATGAATGGTGATGATGGTTGCACAACGTGAATGCACTTAATGCCACTGAATTGTACACTTCAAAATGGTTAAAATAGTAAATTTTGTTATGTGTATTTTATCACAATTTTAAAAATAAAAATAAGTGATGTACAAACATAAATGTCTTTTTAATTTAAATATATATATATTTTTTAACTTTTAGGTTCAGGAGTACATGTGCAGGTTTGTTACACAGGTAAACCTGTGTCATGGGGGTTTGTTATACAGATTATTTCATCACCCAGGTATTAAGCCTAGTACCTACTAGTTATTTTATCCTGATTCTCTCCCTTCTCCCACCCTCCACCTTCTTATAGGCCCCAGGGTGTGTTGTTCCCCTCTATGTGTCCATGTGTTTTCAACATTTGGCTCTCACATATAAATGAGAACATGCAGTATTTGGTTTTCTGTTCCTGTGTTAGCTTGCTAAAGATAATGGCCTCCATTTCCATCCATGTTCCTGCAACGGGTATGATCTCATTCATTTTTATGGCTACATAGTATTCCATAATGTATATGTACCATATCTTCTTTATCCAGTCTACCACTGATGGGCATTTAGGTTGATTCCATGTTTTTGCCATTGTGAATAATGCTGCAGTGAACATACACATGCATGTGTCTTCATAATCAAACAATTTATATTCCTTTGGGTAATATCCAGTAATGGGATTGCGGGGTCAAATGGTATTTCTGTTTTTAAGCCTTTGAGGAATTGCCACACTGTCTTCCACAATGGTTGAACTAATTTACACTCCCATAATGTGTGTAAGAGTTCCTTTTTCTCTGCAGCCTCACCAGCATGTTATTTTTTATTTTTTATTTTTTTTTGAGACAGAGTCTCTGTCACCCAGGCTGGAGTGCAGTGGCATGATCTCAGCTCACTGCAACCACTGCCTCTTGGGTTCAAGTGATTCTCCTGCCTCAGCCTCCCAAGTAGCTGGAATTACAGGTGTGCACCACCACACCCAGCTAATTTTTGTATTTTTTAGTAGAGATGGCGTTTTGTCATGTTGGCCAGACTGGTCTCTAACTCCTGACCTCAAGTGATCCACCTGCCTCAGCCTCCCAAAGTGCTGGGATTATAGGCATGAGCCACCATGTCTAGCTTTGACTTTTTAGTAATAGCCATTCTGACTGGTATCTCATTGTGGTTTTGATTTGCATTTCTCTAATGATCAGTGATATTGAACTTTTTTTCATATGATTCTTGGCCACATGTATGGCTTCTTTTGAAAAGTATCTGTTCATGTCCTTGCCTCACTTTTTAATGGGGTTACTTGTTTTTTTCTTGTAAATTTGTTTAAGTTCCTGATAGATGCTGGATATTAGACCTTTGTCAGATGCATAATTTGCAAAAATTTTCTCCCATTTGTAGGTTGTTTGTTCACTCTGTTGATAATTTCTTTTGCTGTGCAGAAGCTCTTTAGTTAAATTAGATCCCATTTGTCAATTTTTGCTTTTGTTGCAATTGCTATTGGTGTCTTCATCATGAAATTTTTGCCCATTTCTATGTCCAGAATGGTACTGCCTAGGTGGTCTTCCAGGGTTTTTACACATTTGGGTTTTATTTACATTTAAGTCTTTAATCCGTCTTGAATTAATTTTTGTATATGGTATAAGGAAGGGGTCCAGTTTCAGTCTTCTGCATATGGCTAGCCAGTTATCCCAACACCATGGATTGAATAGGGAATTCTTCCCCCATTGCTTGTTTTTGTCAGGTTTGTCAAAGATCAGATCATTGTAGGTGTGTGGCCTTATTTCTGGGTTCTGTATTCTGTTCTGTAGGTCTATGTGTCTGTTTTTGTACCAGTACCATGCTGTTTTGGTTACTGTAACTCCATAGTATAGTTTGAAGTGCAGATGCCTCCAGCTTTGTTCTTTTTGCTTAGGATTTCCTTGGCTACTCAGACTCTTTTTTGTTCCAGTGAGCTGAGATCACACCACTGCACTTCAGCCTGGGTGACAGAGCAAGACTCCATCTCAAAAAAAAAAATCAAAATCAAAACAGAATAAAATAAAATGATTTTTTTCTAGTTCTATGAAGAATGTCAATTGTAGTTTAATAGGAATAGCATTGAATCTATAAATTGTTTTGTGCAGTATGGCCATTTAAACAATATTGATTCTTCCTATCCATGAGCATGGAAGGTTTTTCCATTTGCTTGTGTCATCTCTGATTTCTTTGAGCAGTGTTTTGTAGTTCTTCTTACAGAGTTATTTTACCTCCCTAATTAGCTGTATTCCTAGGTATTTTATATTTTTTGTGGCAATTGTGAATGGGATTGCATTCATGATTTGGTTCTCAACTTGACTGTTGTTGGTGTATAGGAACATTAGTAATTTTTGCACATTGATTTTGTATCCTGAGACTCTGCCAAAGTTGTTTATCAGCTTAAGGAGCTTTTGGGCTGAGACAATGGAGTTTTCTAGATAGTGGAGCATGTCATCTACAAACAGGGATAGTTTGACTTCCTCTCTTCCTATTTGGATGCTCTTTATTTCTTTTTCTTGCCTGATTGCCCTAGCCAGGACTTCCTGTACTATGTTGAGTAGAAGTGGTGAGAGAGGGCATTCTTGTCTTGTGCCTGTTTTCAAGGGGAATCCTTCCAGCTTCTGCCCATTCAGTACAATGTTGGGTATGGGTTTGTCATAGATGGCTGTTATTATTTTGAAGTATGTTCCTTCAATACCTAGTTTATTAAGAATTTTTAACATGAAGTTGTGTTAAATTCTATTGAAAGGCTTTTCTGCATCTATTGAGATAATCATGTTTTGTTTTGTTTTTGACAGAGTTTCACTCTTCTTGCCCAGGCTGGAGTGCAATGGTATGATCTCAGCTCACCGCAACCTCTGCCTCCTGGGTTCAAGTGATTCTCCTACCTCAGCCTCCCGAGTAGCTGGGACTACAGGCATGTGCCACCACGCCTGGCCAATTTTGTATTTTTAGTAGAGATGGGGTTTCTCCATGTTGGTCAGGCTGGTCTTGAACTCCCAACCTCAGGTGATCTGCCCACCTTGGCCTCCCAAAGTGTTGAGATTACAGGCATGAGCCACTGTGCCTGGTCCAATCATGTGGTTTTTGTCTTTAGTTCTGTTTATATGATGAATCACATTTATTGATTTGTGTATGTTGAACCAACCTTGCATCCCAGGAATAAAGCCTACTTGATCACAGTGAATAAGCTTTCTCATGTGCTGCTGGATTTGGTTTGCCAGTATTTTGTTGAGGATTTTTGCATCAATGTTCTTCAAAGATATAGGCCTGAAGTTTTCTTTTTGTTTTGTGTCTCTGCCAGGTTTTGGTATCAGGATGATGCTGGCCTCATAGAATGAGTTAGGGAGGAGTCCCTCCCCCTTAATTTTTTGGAATAGTTTCAGCAGGAATGGTACTAGCTCTTCTTTGCACATCTGGTAGAATTCAGCTATGAATCCATCTGGTCCTGGGCTTTTTCTGGTTGGTAGGCTATTTATCACCAACTGAATTTCACAACTTATTATTGGTCTGTTCAGTGATTAAATTTCTTCCTGGTTCAGTGTTAGGAAGGTGTATGTGTCCAGGAATTTATCCATTTCTTTTAGATTTTCTAGTTTATGTGCATAGAGGTGTCCATAATATTTTCTCATGGTTATTTGTATTTTTATGGGTCACTGGTAATATCCCCCTTGTCATTTCTGATTGTGTTTATTTGAACAGTCTCTTTTCTTCTATGTTAGTCTAGCTAATGGTCTATTTTATTTTATTTTATTTTTTTCAGAAAACCAGCTCCTGGATTCACTGATCTTTCGAATGTTTTTTTTGTGTCTCATTCTCCTTCAGTGCAGCTCTGATTTTGGTTCTTTCTTGTTTTCTGCTAGCTTTGGGATTTGTTTGCTCTTGATTCTCTAGTTCTTTTAGTTTGATGTTAGGTTGTTAACTTGAGATCTTTCTAACTTGTTGATGTGGGCATTTAGTGCTATACGTTTCCCTTTTAATACTGCCTTAGCTATGTCCCAGAGATTCTGGTATGTTGCACCTTTGTTCTCATTAGTTTCAAAGAACTTTTTGATTTCTGCCTTAATTTCATTGTTTACCCAAAAGACATTCAGGAGCAGTTTATTTAATTTCCATGTAATTATATGATTTTGAGTGAATTTCTTAGTCTTCATTTCTTTTTTTTTTTTTGAGACGGAGTCTCGCTCTGTCGCCCAGGCTGGAGTGCTGTGGCACGATCTCGGCTCACTGCAAGTCTTCATTTCTAATTTGATTGTGTTTTGGTCTGAGAGATAGATTGTTATGATTTCTGTTCTTTTGCATTTTCTGAGGAGTGTTCTACTTTTTTTTTTTTTTTTTTGACAGAGTCTTGTTCTGTCATCCAGAGTGGAGTGCAGTGGTGCCATGTCAGCTCACTGCAACCTCTGCCTCCCAGGTTCAAGTGATTCTCTTGCCTCAGCCTCCTGAGTAGCTGGGATTATAGGCACATGCCACCATGCCTGGCTAATTTTTGTATTTTTAGTAGAGACAGGGTTTCATCATGTTGGCCAGGCTGGTCTCAAACTGTCTGCTTTGGCCTCCCAAAGGGCTAGGATTACAGGCATGAGCGACTGTGCCCAGCCAGAATGTTTTACTTCTGATTATATAATCAATTTTAGAATATGTGCCATGTGGCAATGAGAGGAATGTATATTCTGTTCTTTTTGGGTGAAGAGTTCTGCAGATGTCTATCAGGCCCATTTGATTCAGTGCTGAGTTCAGGTCCTGAATATCTTTGTTAATTTTCTGTCCCATTGATCTGTCTAATACTGTCAGTGGGGTGTAAACCTCTCCCACTACTATTGTGTGGGAGTCTAAGTCTCTTTGAAGGTCTCTAAGAACTTGCTTTATGAATCTGGGTGCTCCTGCATTGGGTGCATAGATATTTAGAATAGTTAGATCTTCTTGTTAAATTGAACTCTTTACTATTATGTAATGCCTTTCTTTGTCTTTTTAAAATCTTTGCTGGTTTGAAGTCTGTTTTGTCTGAAACTAGGATTGCAACCCCTGCTTTTTCTGTTTTCCATTTGCTTGGTAGATTTTTCATCATTCCTTGATTTTGAGCCTGTGTATTGTTGCATGTGAGATGGGTCTCTTGAAGACAGCATATCAATGGGTCTTGCTTCTTTTTTCCAGCTTGCTCCTGTGTCCTCTAATTAAGGCATTTAGCCCAGTTGCATTCAAGGTTAGTATTGATATGTGTGGATTTGATCCTGTCATCATTACATTAGCTGGTTATTTTGCAGACTTGCTTATGTGGTTGCTTTATAGTGTCACTGGTCTGTATACTTCAGTGTTTTTGTAGTGGCTGGTAAGGGTCTTTCCTTTCCATATTTAGTGCTTCCTCCAGGAGCTCTTGTAAGGCAGATCTGGTGGTAATGAATTCCCTCAGAATCTGCCTGTCTGAAAAGGATCTTATTTCTCCTTTGTTTATGAAGGTTAATTTGGCCAGATATGAAATTCTTATCTTTAAGAACATTGAATATTGGCCCCCAATCTCTTCTGGCTTGTAGGGTTTCTTTTGAGAGGTCTGCAGTTAGTCTGATGGGCTTCCCTTTGTAGGTGGCCTGACTTTTCTCTCTAACTGCCTTTAACATTTTTTCTTTCATTTTGACCTTGGGGAATCCAATGATTATGTGTGTCTCGGGGATAATATTCTTGTGAAGTATCTTACTGGAGTTCTCTGTATTCCCCTGAAAGAGATGGATGATATCCTGAAATATGTTTTCCACATTGATTCCATTCTCCCCATCTCTTTCAGGGATACCAATGAGTCGTAAATTAGGTCTCTTTACATTATCCCATATTTCTCAGAAGTTTTATTCATTCTTTTTTCTCTATTCTTGTTTGACTATCTAATTTCAGAAAGCCCATCTTCAAGTTCTGAGATTCTTTCCTCTGCTTAGTCTATTCTGCTATTAATACTTGTGATCACATTATGGAATTCATGTAGTGTGTTTTTCAGCTCTATCAGGTTTGTGAGGTTCTTTTCTATGCTGGCTATTTTGTCTGTCAGCTCCTGCATCGTTTTATCATGATTTTTAGCTTCCTTACACTGGGTGTCAATGCACTTCTGTAGCTCAATAATCTTCATTACTATTCATATTCTGAATTCTATTTCTGTCATTTCAGCCATCTCAGCCTGGTTCAGAACCTTTGCTGGAGAGCCGATGTGGTCATTTGGAGGAAAGAAGGCTCTCTGGCTTTTTGAATTGTCAGGGTTTTTGCACTGTGGGTTTATCTACCATCAATCTCTGAGGTTGCTGACCTTTGGATGTTTTCTTTTTCCTTTTCACCTATTTGACGACCTTGAGGGTTTTATTGTGGTATAAGGTGGATTCAGCCAACTGGCTTCATTTCTAGAATATTTTAGGGGGCCAATCCTCAGCTCCCAATTCCTAGACTATGTGCTGTAACTCTAAGGGACTTGCATTGGGCCCTGACTTTGTTCTCTGGCTCAAGGTTGGGAATTCACTTTGCTGGGGGCGCCGAGGTGCTCTTGGACCACTGGTCACTACACTCCAATGGGTGGTGTCAGCCAAAGCATTTAGTAGCGTGGCAGCAGTGGGATCATTTCTATATACTAGCCAGAAAACGACTATTTCTACTGGCCAGCAATCCATGGCCAATCATTGCTTATTTTAGGTTTAAATGTAGAAAGTTGTAAAAGACTATTGCTCTTACTCTAATGACACAAGCAATATGGATAAGCTTAACTATCTTTTTAAATTTTTTTTCTTCCTTTCTCTCTCTCTCTCTCTTTCTTTTTGCTAGAGATGATGTCTTGCTTTGTTGCCCAGGCTGGTCTCAAACTCCTGGGCTCAAATGATCTTCCCAACTCAGCTTCTCACACTGCTAGGATTACAGGTGGGAGCCACCAACCCCAGCCAATAATCATCGTTTAAAAATAAAACAAAAAACTAAATTCCAGAAGGTGACAAACCCTTAATAAGAGAGAAGACATCTACAGTAGCTCTTACCACTGACTAAAATTGCGAAAGGAGGAGGAGGAGGAACTGCCATAGATGGGAGAAGAATTGCAAAAGCAATTCACAGATGCAAAGCAAAGCAATTCAATGTGTTTACTTTTTCAACAAATAATACTGGAACAATTAGACATGCGTACTGCCACAAATGAACCTTGACCTAAACCTCACACCTTATACAAAACAAATAATGGCTGGGCACAGTGGCTCACACCTGTAATCCCAGCACTTTGGGAGGCCAAGGTGGGCAGATCACCTGAGGTCAGGAGTTTGAGACCAGCCTGACCAACATGGAGAAACCTCCATCTCTACTAAAAATACAAAATTAGCCAGGCGTGGTGGTGCATGCCTGTAATCCCAGCTACTTGGGAGGCTGAGGCAGGAGAATTGCTTGAACCCGGGAGGTGGAGGTTGCTGTTGAGTCAAGATAGCGCCATTGCACTCCAGCCTGAGCGACAAGAGTGAAACTCCATCTCAAAAAAGAAAAAGAAAAATTAACTAAAAATGGACAAAACATAGAAATGTAAGATGTAAAACTATGACAGTCAAAATAATCTTGAAAAAGAACAAAACTGGAAGGCTCATACTTCCTGACATTAAAATTTACTACAAAGCTACAATAATCAAGATAGCATGGTATTGGTATGAGACATACACATCAGTGAAATAGAACTCAGAGTCCAGAAATAAATGCTCACACTTACAGTCAACTGATTTTTGATAAGTGTGCTGAGACAATGGAATGGGAAAAAAAGACTTTTCTACAAATGATGTTGGGACAATGAGTTGCAAGTGAATAAAGTCGGACACATATATCATACATGAAAACACATAGTTTTAAATGGCTAAAATAAACAATATAGATAGTATCAAATGCCAGCAAGGATGCTTAGAAACTGCATTTCTTGGAGTGTAGTGGCACATGTCTGTAGTCTCAGCTACTCAGGGGACTGAGGTTGGAGGATCACTTGAACCCAGGAGTTAAGAGTCCAGCCTGGGCAACATAGCAAGGCCCTTGTCTCTTAAAAAAAAAAAAAAAGAAAGAAACTGGATCTCTCATACATTACTGTTGGAAATGTAAAATGGTACAGTTACTCTGGAATGAAGTCTGACAGTTTCTTTTTTTTTTTTTTTTTTTTTTGAGACAGAGTCTCGCTCTTTCACCCAGGCTGGAGTGCAGTGGCGCGATCTCGGCTCACTGCAGGCTCCACCCCCCGGGGTTCACGCCATTCTCCTGCCTCAGCCTCCCGCGTAGCTGGGACTACAGGCGCCTGCCACTGCGCCCGGCTAATTTTTTGTATCTTTAGTAGAGATGGGGTTTCACCGTGTTAGCCAGGATGGTCTCGATCTCCTGACCTTGTGATCCGCCCACCTCGGCCTCCCAAAGTGCTGGGATTACAGGCGTGAGCCACCGCGCCCGGCCCGACAGTTTCTTAAAAATTAAATATATTCTCACCAGAAACTGCATTCCTGGGCATTTATTCTAGAGAAATGAAAACTTACCTCTACAGAGAAACCTGTACATGAATGTTTGTGGCCCTTTATTTGCAAGCTGCAAACTGGAAACATCTCAAATATCCCTCAATGCATAAATGATTAAACTCTGTGGTTTAATCATTAGTATAACACACAATGTTATACTACTCAGCCATGAAAAAGAACAAACTATTGATGCAGCAACTTGGAGGGATCATATGGATATTATTACCAACTGAATGTATGTGTCAGCTAAAAATTCATACACTGAAATCTTAACCCCCAATGTGATGATATTAGGAGGTGGAGCCTTTGGGAAGTAATTAAGACATGAGGACTTGGACTCTCATGAATGGAATTAGTGCCTTTATAAGAAGAGATGTGAAAGTGCGCTCTTGCTCTCTCTGCTCCCTGCCATATGAAAACACAGCAAGAAAAAGGCCATCTCCAAACCAGGAAGAGGGCCTTCACCAGAACCGGATCTTTCAGCATCTTGATCTTGGACTTCTCAGCCTCCAAAACTGTGAGAAATAAGAGTTGTTTAAGCCACCCAATCTATGTTATTTTTGTTATAGCAGCCTGAAATGAATAAGACAGGTATTAAACTGGGTCTCCCAGGGTGTGGTGGCACATGTCTGTAGTCCTAGCTACTCAGGAGGCTGAGGTGGGAGGATCCCTTGAGTCCATGAGTTCAAGATTACAGTGACTATGATTGTGCCACTGCACAATCTCAAAAGAAAAGTCAATGTCAAAAGACCACATGCTACATGACTCCATTTATATAACATTCTGGCAATGATAAAATTACAGAGATGGGCAACAGATCGCTGGTTGCCAGGAGCTAGGGAAAGGGAGGGAAGGAGTGATTATAAAGGGTAGCATGGGCTGGGTGCAGTGGCTCACACTCATAATCCCAGTGCTCTGGGAGGCTGAGGAGGGAGGATCACTTGAGGCCAGGAGTTGGAGACCCCATCTCTACAAAAAATTTAAAAATCTAGCTGCGTGGCCGGGCATGGTGGCTCACGCCTGTAATCCCAGCACTTTGGGAGGCCGAGGCAGACGGATCGCCTGAGGTCAGGAGTTTCAGACCAGGCTGGCCAACATGGTGAAACCCTGTCTCTACTAAAAATACAAAAATTAGCCAGGCACAGTGGTACATGCCTGTAATCCTAGCTACTCAGGAGGCTGAGGCAGGAGAATCACTTGAACTGGGAAGGCAGATGTTGCAGTGAGCCAAGATCGTGCCACTGCACTCAAGCCTGGGTGACCTCGCCAGACTCCATCTCAAAAAAAAAAAAAAAAAAAAAAAGCAAACAGAGCAAAACCAACATTCCAGTTTAAGAAGTGGGTAAAAGACTGAAATAAGCAGGTCACACACACAAATATATACAGCTAGCCAACAAGCTCACCATCTTTAGTCATCAGGGAAATATAAATTAAAAGCTATTTTATTTTATATTTTATTTTAATTTAATTTTTGGAGACGAAGACTTGCTCTGTCACCCAGGCTGGAGTGCAGTGGCACAATCTCTGCTCACTGCAACCTTTGCCTCCCAAATTCAAGCGATTCTCCTGCCTCAGCCTCCCGAGTAGCTGGGATTACAGGCAAGCACCACTACACCTGGCTATTTTTTTTTATTTTCAGTAGAGATGTGATTTCGCCATACTGGCCAGGCTGGTCTTGAATTCCTGATCTCAAGTGATCTGCCCACCTCGGGCTCCCAAAGTGCAGGGATTACAGGAGTGAACCACTGTGCCTGGCCTAAAAGCACATTTAAATGCCATTTTACACTCACTAAAATAGCTAAAATTAAAAATACTAATAACACTACCGTATGTTGGCAAGTCCATGGAAAATTGAAACTCTCACTTATTGCTGGTGGGAGTGAAATAAGTTACAATCACTTTGGAAATCTGCTCAGCAGTTTCTTATAAAGTTACATGTATGTCTCCCCAAGCCTTGACAATTCCAGGTTCAGGTACATTCCCATGAAAAATGAAAATACAGGCTGGGCGCGGTGGCTCACGCCTGTAATCCCAGTGCTTCGGGAGGCAAAGGCGGGCGGATCACTGGAGGTCAAAGTTCTAGTCCAGCCTGGTCAACATGGTGAAACCTGATCTCTATTAAAAATACAAAAAATTAGCTGGGCGTGGTGACACGTGCCTATTGTCCCAACTACTCGGGCGGCTGAGGCAGGAGAATCGCTTGAACCCAGGAGGCGGAGGTTGCAGTGAGCTGAGATCATGCAATTGCATTCCAGCCTAGGTGACAGAGCGAGACTCTACCTCAACAAAAAAGAAAGAAAGAAAGAAAGAAAGAAAGAAAGAAAGAAAGAAAGAAAGAAAGAAAGAAAGAAAGAAAGAAAGATGAAAATATATGTTCACTAAAAGTATGTGGTTGTTTAGAGTAGCCTTATTCATCGTAGTCAAAAACTAAAAACAACCCAATATCCATCAACAAGAGAATGCATAAATAAAATGTTCCTATAATGGACTACCACTTATCAATAGAAACAACTAAGTTCTAACACACACAATAACATGGGTGAGCCCCAAAACTTTTATTAAGTGAGAGTAGTCAGACATAAAAGATATAATTTAATTTACATGTAATTTAGGAACAGATAAAAACTAAACCTTGTCAGAAATCAGAAAGCTGCTGGGTGCAGTGGCTCATACCTGTAACCCCAGCACTTTGGAAGGCCGAGGCAGGTGGATCACCTGAGGTCAGGAGTTCGAGACCAGCCTGGCCAACATGGTGAAACCGTGTCCTACTAAAAATACAAAATTAGCTGGGCTTGGTGGCATGCGTCTGTAGTCCCAGCTACTCTGGAGGCTGAGGCAGGAGAATCGCTTGAACCCAGGAGGCGGAGGTTGCAGTGAGCTGAGATCGTGCCGTTGCACTCCAGCCTGGGCGACAAGAGCGAAACTCCATCTTAAAAAAAAAAAAAAAAAAACAGACAAAAAATCAGAAAGCTGATACCTGGGATGGGTAGAGGAATTGACTGGAAAGGAGACATGAGAGAATTTTCTTAGGTGATAAAAATGTTCTGTAGTTTGTTTTAGGTGTTGGTTGAATGTATATACTGTTGTCAATGTTCATTAAGTGGAATATCTAAATTCTTTGCATTCTATTGTAGGCAATTAATCTCAAAATATTTTAAAAATTGTATCAATAAAATATTTTTAAAATCACATTAATTTCACTTCAGTGGTATTCTTCCCCAAAACACATAACCCAAGTTATAAATAATGAAAAAAAATTAAACAAATCCCAATTGTGGGACATTTTACAAACATGACCAGCACTCCTCAAAACTGTAAAGGTTAGGTTAAACAAGAAAGATGGAGATACAGTCACAGAGCAGAGGAAATTAAAGAAACAAATGCAATGTAGGATCCTGGATTAGGTCCTGAAATAGCAAAAGTACATTCACGTAAAAACTGGTGAAATCTCAATAACATCTGGAGTTTAGTTAATAATAATGTACCAGTGTTGATTTCTTAGTTTTGACAAATGTACCATGGTAACTTAAGATTTTAGCACTGGAGGAAAACTGGGTGAAGGGTATAGGAAAATTTTATATTATCTGTATGACTTTTCTATAAATCATAGATTATTCTAAAATTAAAAGGTTACTTAAAATCATTTAACAAAAGCACAAATATATACATTTTTCAGTAATAGTAGTTGAGTGCAGTGGCTCATACCTGTAATCAGCACATTGGGAGGCTGAGACAGGAGGCTCACTTGAGCCCAGGAGTTCGAGATTAGCCTCAGCAACACAGCAAGACTCTATCTGTACAATTTTTTTTTAAAGTCGACATGGTGGTGTGTACCTGTAGTTCAAGCTACTCAGGAGGCTGAGGCAGGAGGATCCTTTGAGTCCAGGAGTTCAAGGTTACAGTGACCTATGATTGTGCCACTGCACTCCAGCCTGGGCAACAGAGCAAGACCTTGTCTCAAAAAAATTCTAGTAATAAAAACTAACAATGTAATTATAGAACCAGTTCACTCTGCTTAAACTTTGTCAGCAATTGTAACAAAATACTGAGTTTCTCAGTGGCAGTGGGCCCCCAGGTTGCAAGTCACACTTGAGCTTGTCCAGATGAACCAATCGTGCCTGATACGTGACCCAGAGCTGACCAGAATGGAAAAGTTAACCACATGCAGAACCTATGTAACTTGAGTTGAGGAAGAGGGACCCAATTAAGAAGTGAGGGGGTGCCCTGTTTTTGTTTTTTTTTAGAGCTGGGGTCTTGCTATGCTGCCCAGGCTGGTCTTGAACTCCTGAGCTCAAGCAATCCACCCACCTCAGCAACCCAAAGTGCTGGGATTTCAAGTATGAGCCACCGCTCCTAGCTCCTGTTTTGCTGAAGTGCAAATTTAAAACCTAAGGACCTGGCACCTCCTCTTTGGGACCCAATCAGATGATGCCTTGTTACATTTTTCTATCTCCTTCATAGTTACTCTCTGCCTTTCAAATCTGCTCCCAGACTCCAGCTCAGGGTGACATATTTGAGCACTGCCTTCTAACTCCTTGCCCAGTCGACCTTGCAATGAAGCTTTTTCTTTTCTCAAAATCTGGTGCCATAGTATTGGCTTCTATGCATGTCAGACAGAATGCCCATTGCTTGGTAACAAAATAAGATATGCAAGACTTCTTTAAAGTTAATTATAGCTGGGCATGGTGACTCATTCCTACAATCCAGCACTATGCCCCCTTTATAATTTAGGATAGGTTTACAAGGCCCTTCAAGAATATAGAAATAAAGTATTGCCTCCTCCTGGAAGACTTAGTGTTACTAAAAACTTAAAACTAAAAACCATACTGCTATTAAACTTCAAGGGAATCACTAGCTGGATATATGTCCAGGATTAAGCCTGTTTCTTATAAGTCCTCACAAGCCTGAAAGGAGGATACCAGACTTACATTTATAAGCCCCTAAAAGACTGAAAGCTATTATTTCACAAATGCATAAATAGATAATGTGATGCTGTGGGTAGGCATAGGAGCATTAATTTTTCTCTTCCTTCTAATTCCTTTTCTTGTTTAACCTCCTCGTAAAGTTTATACTTTCTAGATTACACATAAAGATGATGCTGGCACAAGGCTTCCAACCACATCCCATCTTTTGACCGGGAAAACAAAAACACCTTCCCGTTGGGCCCCTTGGATAAGGTATCCAGAGATTTTTACTCCTCCAATGCTAGACAAGGCCTATACCCATAAAATGAGCAAGAAGCAGTTACAGAAGATGGGCCTCTGCCCTTCCACAGGCCCTTTAAGATTAAGGAAGAGTAATCTCTGAGGTGGGGAATGAGGTTAGGAAACCAGCAAGACTTGTTTTCTGGTCACAACCCTGCTGACCAAAACAGGATCTTGTCCAGACAGAATATAGTGAAGAAACCCATAGGAACCAGGAGATGGTGACAAAAGTGATCCCTGGCTGCCTTCACTGCTCATTAACATAAGACACTATCACCAGTGCCATGGCATTGACCCAGAAGTTATGACCACTTTCCATGGCAATGACTCAGATATTACTGCCCCTTTCCTAGAAAGTTCTAAGTAATCCATTCCTCCATTTGCATTGATCCACCCCTTAATTTGCATGTAATTGAATGTGGGTTTACTGAGTATAATCACAGTTGATAAGATTCCATAGGTTGCTATCTCTGGATGTGCTGCCTATGAATTAGCCCTGCTCTGCAAAGAGCAGTAATGTTCAACAGAAGATTGCTGTCCAACACCACCAGCTTGCCCTTGAATTCTTTCCTGGCTTTCTCCTAGGCTAAACCCCGGTTTTGAGGTGGCTGCCCTGCAACAAAAACACACCTTAAAAATAGTGCAAAGAGGCCAGGTACAGTGGCTCACGCCTACAATCCCAGCACTTTGGAAGGCCAAGGTGGGCGGATCACTTGAGGCCAGGAGTTCAAGACCAGGCTGGCCAACATGGCGAAACCCCATCTTCACTAAAAATACAAAAATTAGCTGGGTGTGGTGGCGGGCACCTGTAATCCCAGATACTCGGGAGGCTGAGGCAGAAGAATTTCATGAACCTGGGAGGCAGAGGTTGCAGTGAGCCAAGATCACACCACTGCACTCCAGCCTGGGAGAAAAGAGTGAAGCTCTGTCTCAGAAAAAAAAAAAAAAAGAAAGTGCAAAGAACAGTCAAAGAATAGATGAAAACATTCAAATTTACGTACGTGAAAGAGGATTAGATATCCCAAATAAATAACTCTTTCAAAGTTTTATAATAAACAGGCAAATAATCTAATAACAAAAGAGGTAAAAGATAACAGGCAATTTACATAAGAGGAAACCAAAATGGCCAATAAACTTTTTTTTTGAGACAGGCTCTCGCTATGTTGCCCAGGCTGGTCTCGAACTCCTGAGCTCAAGGGATCTGCCTGCCTCTGCCTCCCAAAGTGCCAGGATTATAGACGTGAACTACCACGCCCAGCCCCAACGTACTTCTGAACTTTTGAAAAGACAATCATCTCATTTGTTAGCAGAAAAATACAAATCAAAACTACAGCGAGAATCACGAGGTCGGGAGATCGAGACCATCCTGGCTAACTTGGTGAAACCCTACCTCTACTAAAAAAAATACAAAAAATTAGCCAGGCATGGTGGCGGGCGCCTATAGTCCCAGCAACTTGGGAGGCTGAGGCAGGAGAATGGTGTGAACCCAGGAGGCGAAGCTTGCAGTAAGCCGTGATCGTGCCACTGCACTCCAGCCTGAGCAACAGTGCGAGATTCTGTCTCAAAAAAAAAAACTACACTGAAATACCAAGAGATACAGCCATGGGCTGGGAAAAAATATTTGCAAAGGTCATATCTGATAAAGGATTATTGCTCTTTATATATATATATATATATATATATATATATATATATATAGTGTGTGTGTATATATATGTGTGTGTATAAAATATATATTTTAAACTTGTTATATATAAGTTCTTTAAAACTTACGTTCCTTAAAACTCAGCAACAAGAAAATCAATAACTCAATTAAAAATGAATGAAAGATCGAACAGACACCTCATCGAAGAAGATAGACAGATAGCAAATAAGCACATGAAAAGGTGTTCAACATCACATGTTACTAGGGAATTGCAAATTAAAATGAGATACCACTATACATCTGTTAGAATGGTAAAACTCCAAAACACTGACAACAACAAATGCTGGTGAGAATGGGGAGCAACAAGAACTCTTATGCATTGCGGGTCGAAATGCAGACTGATACAGTTTGGAAGAAAAATTGGCATTTTCTTATTAAACTACACACACTCATACCATAAGATCCCATAATTTTGTTCCCTGGTATTTATGCAGATAAGTTGAAAATTTATGTTTATACAAAAACCTCCACACATATGTTTATAGCAACTTTATTCATAATTGCCAAAACTTAGAAAAAACCAAAATGTCCTTCCATAGGTGAATGGATAAATAAACTATGGTATACAATGGAACATTATTCCATGCTAAAAAAAATAGGCTAGGCTATAGTTTTAATGTTTGTCCTTCCAAAACTCATGTTGAAACTTAATCCACACTTAATCCACAATGTGGCAGTATTCAGAAGGTGGGGCCTTTAAGAAGTGATTGGGTCGGCTGGGCGTGGTGGCTCACGCCTGTAATCCCAGCACTTTGGGAGGCCAAGGTGGGCAGATCACGAGGTCAGGAGATCGAGACCATCCTGGCTAAAACGGTGACCCTGTCTCTACTAAAAATAGTAAAAATTAGCCAGGCGTAGTGGCGGGCACCTGTAGTCCCAGCTACTCGGGAGGCTGAGGCAGGAGAATGGCGTGAACCAGGAGGCGGAGCTTGCAGTGAGCCGAGATCATGCCACTGCACTCCATTGTGGGTGACAGAGCGAGATTCTGTCTCAAAAAAAAAAAAAAAAAGAAAAGAAGTGATTGGGTCATAAAAAGATTAATCCATTAATGGCTTAATGGATTTATAGATTAATGGGTTATCACAGGAGTGGGACTAGTGGCTTTCTAAGAAGACAAGAGACTTGAACTAACACACTCAGCCCCTTCACCATGTGATGCCCTATGCCACCTCAGGACTTTGCAGAAATCCTACCAGCAAGAAGGCTCTCACCAGATGTGCCCCTCCTTGACCTTAGACTTCCAAACTCCAGACTGTAAGAAATACATTTCGTTTTTTATAAATTACCCAGTTTCAGGTATTCTGGTATAAGCAACAGAAAACAGACTAAGACAGGCCATTGAGCCATGAAAATACAGGGAGAAAGCTTAAATGCACATTGCTAAGTGAAAGAAGCCAATCTGAAAAGACTACATATTGTGTGATTCCAACTACATGACAAATGTGCCTATTCTGGAAAAGGCAAAAACTATGGAAGCAGTAAAAGGATCAGGGGTTGCCAGGGGTTAGAGCAGAGGGAGGGATAAATCAGAGAAGCACAGAGGACTTTTAGGATAATGAAACTATTCTGTATGATACTGTAACAACATGATTGTACATTTGTCAAAACCCATAGACTGCATAATACCAAAAATGAACATTATTGTAAACTATGAATTTTGGATTATTATGTGTCAATGTGGGTTCATCAGTGGTAGCATATGCACCTCTCTGGTGTAGGATGTGGATAGTTGGGGAGGCTGTGCCTGTGTGGGGGGAAAGAATATAGTGGGACTTTGTACTTTCTGCTCAGTTTTGCTATGAATCTACAACGGCTTGAAAAAAATTAGGTATGAAGACTATAGATGCTATTACACACCCATTAGATTGTCAAAAATTTAGAAGCCTGAAAATGCCAAGATTGTTGAAGGTATGAAGTAACCTGTGCACTTATATATGTGTTGGGGGAACGTATATTGACACAGCTACTTTGGAAAACAATTTGGAATTATCTAATAAGGTTGAACATGCACTTACCCCATAATGCAGCAATTCTACTCTTAGGTATAGCCCCTATAAAGATTTCATAGAGAAACAACTGAAAACAACCCCAAACTTAATGTCAACCACAGAAAATTTGATATTTTCACACAATGGAATACCAAATAACAGTAAAAGCAATGAACTATGGCTACATACATCAACTGCAGGAATTTCAGAAATGCAATACTGCACAAAAAAGGAAAGATTAGATATGGAGTTCAAAACACATGAAATTCAATAATATATTATTCTATAACATTTATGGCAAAACTATAAGGAAAAGTAAGGAAATGATTAGCTGAAATTACAGGATAGTGGTTCCTTTAGTGGAGGGTGGGAGTTGGAGGTGTGACAGATATATAAGACTCAGAATATCTCAAAGGTACTGGTAACATTCTATTTTTATTCTGGGTAGTGAGTATAAAAAATCCATTTATTATTTAAATTTCATGTGTATGTGTATATGTATTCTTCTGTATGTATGTCATATTTCACAATAAAAATTTTTGCTAGAAATCAATCTCTAGTTTTTTATTATATTAAACCTATTTTTGTTATCATTTTATCCTCCTGCCCCATAGAAGTCTGCCTGTAGTAGAAGAGGAAGAAGCCAGTACAGAGGCAGAAATTGAGATAAGAAAAAGAGGGACAATACAAAAGAGTTCTTTTGTACTGAAATCGACTGGCTGAGGTTAGCACTACCTTATACTTTTTATACTATTTTTTTCTTATTCTAGTTTGAATGAGGTTCCTGTCACTGAATATCAAGGATCCTGAATAACAGCCTTAAAAAAGAAGGAAACTTTGTCATTTGCGACAACCAGGGTGAACCTGGAGGACATTATATTAAGTGAAAGAAACCAGGCACAGCAAGACAAATACCCTATGATTTCACTCAAATGTGGAATCTAAAAAAGTTGAACTCGTAGAAGCAGACAGTAGGATGGTGGGCTGGGATGGCAGGATACCAGGGGCTGGGGGTGGCAGGGTGACAGAGGAGATGTTGGTCAAAGGATACAAAATTTCAGTTAGATAAGAGGAATAGATTCAAGGAATCTATTGTACAACACGGTGATTATAGTTAATAACAATGTATCGTATTGTTGAAAATCACGAAGAGAGTAGATTTTAAGCGTTCTCACCACAAAAAATGACAAGTATGTGAGGTAACACACGTGTTAACTAACATTATTTAGCCATTCCACAAAGTACACATATTTCAAAACATCATGTTTTACATGATAAATATATACAATTTTTGCCAATTAAAAAAATAATTAAAAAGAATCCTGAATAATATTTTGTGTTTACTTGTGCATTATTTCTCTCTCCCACTACACTAAAAATTTCATAAAAGCAGGAGCTGTTATCTCCCTTGTTCATCTCCAAATTCCCAGTGGCCTAATACAATGCTTGGCATATAAGCACTTCTTACATATTTGTTGAATGAATAATAAACAACCTAACTAAAATTGCACTCATGACACTTTTGTAATTGTCTATTAGTGTCTATACATCCTTAAGTATGGTGGTATTATTATATCATTAGTAGCTAGCAAAATGCCTAGTACGTGATGGGTACTGAATAAATTAATATTAAATGCATACATAGAAACAATTTTTCTCTGCAATGCAAACTCTATTTCAAACTGTCCTTCATTTGAAAGTCAGAGGAAATAACCTTTAGAATTAATTTGATGTTTACATCCACCTGCTTAAAATCTTCCAGTAAAAATAATAGTAGGATTGTATGGTGCTCACTACAGGATCAGGCACTATTCTGAGTGCTTTTTCACATAATAATTTCTTTAATCCCACAACAACTCTATGGAGGTGAAATTATCCTTATTTTGCAGATGGGGAAACTGAGACACAGAGAAGTTAAGTAACTTGCCTAACATTATACAGCTATTGGTGGTACAGTCAGAATTGAAATCTGTAATCTGGCTCTACAGACAATGCTCTTGACCATATTACTATAATCCTTCAGTGGTTCTGTGCAGCCTGAGGAGTAAAATTCAAAATCCTTAGGGTGCAAATGAGGCTCATCGCAATCTCATCCCCAGCGTCTTTTTCCACCACTCTCTTCTGAATCCTAGGTTCCAAACATTATAACATTTTTACTGAATATATTGCTTCCTTTCATAGCCACAAGCCTTTGAACATGAGATGTCCTTTGTTCTCTTTCTTCCTGACAAACTTCTCTTCATTTCTTAAAACCCAGTTCAAAATGTCTTCTCTGTGAAGCCCTCCTCGATTCAGCCTTTTTTGTCTGCACTTCTTCAACTTTGTGAGCTCTTATCATATGATGTTGTACTTATTTAGTTTATGTATTTTTCTTCTCTACTGACTTTGAGCTCATCTAGGGCTGGGCTCATATCTTATTTGTTTATTAACCTCAGTGGCAAAACTAGTGCCGATGTACATGAAGTACTCAACAAATGTGTTTGTTTTTGAGACAGGGTCTCTCTCGCTGTCACCTAGGCTGGAGTGCAGTAGCACAGTCATAGCTCACTGCAACTTCAAACTCCTGTACTTAAAGGATCCTCCTGCCTCAGCCTCCTGAACAACTCGGACTACAGGCATGAGCCACTACATCCAACTACTTTTTTATTTTTAAAATTTTTATAGAGATGGGGTCTCGCCATGTTGCCTGGGCTGGTTTTCAGTTCCTGGGCTCAAGCAATCCTCCCGCCCTTGGCTTCCCAAAGTTCTGGGATTGCAGGCCTGAGCTGCCATGGCCAGCCAGCAAATGTTTGTTAAATCAGTGAACACTGAGTACAACTTGAGTTGAATACTCAAGATATATAGTGAAACTCTGACAACCTATCAGTTTGTCACTATTTATCTATCTACAAAACAAACACTGTTTTGCTTAGCTATTGTAGTTTTAGTCTCTGCATTTTTTTCCTTTGTTCATTTAGCATTGTGTTGACACCATATCACACAAAGTTAATTAGGTGTCTGCCTTTCTCACTTGTACTACACATATATCTTGAAGGTAGGTGCCATATCTTACTATCTTCAATAAAGGGGCCCAGAGGAGCTTGGAATATAGTAAAGGCTTAGTACATCCTTGTCAAAGTGAATTTAATTTCAATTGGTATGGTTAGGCTATCTGGAGTATCTCTTATCTCCAGATCTTTTTCCTTTGACAAGCCTGGTAATTTTGCTTTCAGTTTTCCTTATGCCATTTATCTTTATCCCTATAGCAATCCCAATATGTGGAATGTAGGTTGTTGGGCTAGAGATATGAAGAAACAACTGTAGAAGGTGATATATTTTCATTTAGCTTTTCAGTTTTCCTATAGTATAAACTCTAACTAGTTTGTCCCTCAAATTAAAAAATAACAGTGGATTCTCTGTCCTTCAGATTTTAAGACAGCAATGCTAATAACATGGTATCAAAAGAAATTGTGGAGAAATAGGAACACTTTTACACTGTTGGTGGGACTGTAAACTAGTTCAACCATTGTGGAAGTCAGTGTGGCGATTCCTCAGGGATCTCGAACTAGAAATACCATTTGACCCAGCCATTCCATTACTGGGTATATACCCAAAGGATGATAAATCATGCTGCTATAAAGACACATGCACACGTATGTTTGTTGCGGCACTATTCACAATAGCAAAGACTTGGAACCAACGCAAATGTCCAACAACGATAGAATGGATTAAGAAAATGTGGCACATATACACCATGGAATACTATGCAGCCATACAAAATGATGAGTTCATGTCCTTTGTAGGGACTTGGATGAAACTGGAAAACATCATTCTCAGTAAACTATCGCAAGGACAAAAAACCAAACACCGCATGTTCTCACTCATAGGTGGGAATTGAACAATGAGAACTCATGGACACAGGAAGGGGAACATCACACTCCGGGGACTGTTGTGGGTTGGGGGGAGGGGGGAGGGACAGCATTAGGAGATATACCTAATACTAAATGACGAGTTAATGGGTGCAGCAAACCAACATGGCACATGGATACATATGTAACAAAACTGCACATTGTGCACATGTACCCTAAATCCTAAAGTATAATAATAATAAAAAAAGAAATTATTTGAAAAGATTACTATAAAATATTACACCCTACCTGTAATTGGAATCTCCCAGTATGAAAATTTCGAGAAATAAAAACACACTGAGGATGAGATTTAATCTTTGCCGTTGATGGTCGTTGCCTGCATCTCTCATCAATTGCTTTAAATTTGGAATTTTGCAATAGTTCTCTGAAAAATATTTTATAAAGAATATTATTAAACCTGAATTAGATTATAAAACAATTAAAATCATTATTTCCAATATTTATACATAAAGCTTTAAAATCAGAATAAATACATTATAGCATATTTATTTTTAAAAGCATAAGTCAATTTACATACTCCCCACTCACATGTTAGATTTCATTACATCTGTTTTATTCATAGAATATAAATTAAGCCACTTATTTTATTCATGAAATGTAAATTAAGCTATGTATGCAGGGCTATTGTTTTCAGTTTGAATATCAGCCAGGAGTCTTTGATATATTTCTTTCTGGTTGTGAGAAAATTAATTGACTTTAATGTTAATTAGCCTTTTCATAAAATTATCCTTAATGGCGAAGGAAATTAAATAAAACGCAACTCATTGGTCAATTTTGGTATTTAATTATATTTCTGGCAAAAAGTAAGAGGGGCTGGTGCGGTGGCTTATGCCTGTAATCCCAGCACTTTGGGAGGTCAAGGCGGGCGAATCACTTGAGGTCAGGAGTTCAAGACCAGCTTGGCCAACATGGTGAAACCCTGTCTCTACTAAAAACACACACACAAAAATTAGCTGGGCATGGTAGCACACGCCTGCAATCCCAGCTACTAGGGTGGCTGAGGCAGGGGAGTTGCTTGAACTCAGGAGGTGGAGGTTGCAGTGAGCCTAGATTGCACCACTGCACTCCAGCCTGGGTGACAGAGTGAGACCCTGCCTCAAAAATAAATAAATAGGAGGAAGAAAACTGAATTGACTCACAATGGAAGAGTACTGTAATCTTTTCTTACCCATGCAACCACAAGTAAGTGAGAGAGAGAGAAAGGCTTCCTGGCCAGGGAAGCCTTTATTATTAAGGAAGGGATGATTTAACTGGGCATCTGAAGAAACAGCAGTAGTTATTAGGTAGAATGTGGTGGAAAAGGGGACATGTAAAAGTAAGTATATTTTAGACAGAGAGAATATCATACACAAAGACCTACTGGCCAGATTAGGACAATGTAACAGAAACATAGAAAGCAAGAGGGAAAGTGGGGGATGAGATTGGGGAATATGCGCCGGGGTAGACCATGTAAGCCCTTTAAAGTTTTATCTTTAATCCAAAGGCAATGAAAAGTCCTTTAAAATACAGTGAGTGTGGGGTAGAAGGGTAGTTTGGGCTTGTAATCCCAGCACTTTGGGAGGCTGAGGAGGGCGGATCACCTAAGGTCAGGAGTTCGAGATCGACCTGGCCAACATAGCGAAACCCTGTCTCTACTAAAAATACAAAAATTAGCTGGATGTGGTGGCATGCACCTGTAGTCCCAGCTACTCAGGAGGCTGTGGCAGGAGAATTACTTGAACCTGGGAGGCAGAGGTTGCAGCGAGCCAAGATCATACCACTGCACTCCAGCCTGGTGACCGATCAAGACTCCATTTCAAAAAAAAAGGGTAGGGTGACTTGATCAGATTTGCCCTTGGAGAATATCTGGTAGAAGTGTGGAGAAAAGATTAAATGAGTAAGATACTGAAGGTGGAGTCAATTTTAACTCCTTTTGCAGTAGTCTCTGTGGGGGATAATGAGAACTTGGATAGGATGGTGGCAGTGGTAAAGGAGATAATTGAGTAGATATAAATAAGTTGCCTCTGAGGTAGGAGGTCAGGAATGATGCCTGGAAAGGAGCATGACAGAACTTTCTAGGGCAGTGAAAAGCTCTGTATCTTGATAGAGTGGTGGTTACATAGGTGTATATTTGTTGAAACTGATAGCTGTACATTTCAGATCTATGCAGTTGCTTGTATGTAAACTACACCTCAATTTTAAACAGTTATTAAAATGTAAATCAGCTATAGAATAGTCTTTATTTACTTACTTATTTATACAAAGTAAAGTAAATAGAATTTAATGATAGTTCAAGTTTAGTGGGAGTGGGGAGATTCAAGGATGTCTTTCATTTTTATCACCAGCCCCCTAAATTGCTCCTCCCTTTCATCATCTCTTTGTCTCAGTAAATGGCTGAGCTTAACTGAGCTGAGTAAAGTATAAACTACGTATCTGCTTACGGTAAAAAGTTACGTGTCAGCATTAACTCTGCCATTTTCATCCAATCTGTCGACAAGATCTGCTGACTCTACCTGCAAAACCTATCCCAGATCCAACTCCATCTTTTCATCTCCTCTACTTCCATGTTAGTGCAAGACACCGTAAACTCTCACCCGGACTCTGCAATAGTCTCCTGACTTGTCTCTCTGCTTTCACTCTTGCTCCATTAAAATTCAGGCTTCATAGAGACATAAAGATATTTTAAAAATATCTTTAAAAGTGTAAATCAGAACTCTCATACATCGCTGGTGAGAGTGTATATACACTTCTGAAAAGTGTTTGGCCGTTTCTAATAAAGCTAATCATATGATCCAACAATTCTAGTTTTAGGTATTTACCTAAGAAAAGTGAAAGTACATGTACTTTATACGTACAAGATTTATACAAGAATGTTTATGGCAGCCATTTTCCTAAGAGCTAAAAACAAAATGACCCCAATGTCCATTAACAAAAGAATAGATAAACCAAGGTATATTCATAAAATGGAATATTACTCAATAAAACAATGAACTATGGATGGATAAATGCAATATAAATGAATCTAAAAATATTATTATTATTATTATTTTGAGACAGAGTCTTGCTCTGTTGCCCAGGCTCGAGTGCAGTGGCACAATCTCGGCTCACTGCAACCTCTGCCATCTGGGTTCAAGTGATTCTCCTGCCTCAGCCTCCCGAGTAGCTGGGATTACAGGCATGAACCACCATGCCCAATTAATTTTTGTACTTTTAGTAGAGACCGGGTTTCACTGTTCACTGGTCTCCAACTCCTGACCTCAAGAGATCTGCCCGCCTCAGCCTCCCAAAGTGTTGGGATTACAGATGTCAGCCACTGCGCCCGGCCTCCAAAATATTATGTTGAGTGAAAAAAACAGACATAAAAAGTCCATATGATCCAAGAACAGGCAAAATTAATCTGTGGTGATAGAAACAGGAATAATTCTTGCCTCTGAGGTAGGAGGTCAGGAATGATGCCTGGAAAGGAGCATGACAGAACTTTCTAGGGCAGTGAAAAGCTCTGTATCTTGATAGAGTGGTGGTTACATAGGTGTATATTTGTTGAAACTGATAGCTGTACATTTCAGATCTATGCAGTTGCTTGTATGTAAACTACACCTCAATTTTAAACAGTTATTAAAATGTAAATCAGCTATAGAATAGTCTTTATTTACTTATTTATTTTTGAGACAGAATCTCGCTGTGTCACCCAGGCTGGAGTGCAGTGGTGGGATCTTGGCTCACTGCAATCTCTGCCTTCAGGGTTCAAGCAATTCTCATGTCTCAGCCTCCCAGGTAGCTAGGGTTACAAGCACACGCCACCATTCCCGGCTAATTTTTGTGTTTTTAGTAGAGACAAAGTTTTGCCATGATGGCCAGGCTGGTCTCGAACTCTTAGCCTCAAGTGATCCACCTGCCTCGGCCTCCCAAAGTGCTGGGATTACAGACGTGAGTCACCGCACCAGGCCTAGGATAGTCTTTCAAATGGAGGTAATATTACTTCTACCTCATGGGGGCTAAGTCTGAATGAGATAACATATGAAGCACTTTTAACAGTGCCTATGTAGAAAGCAGTCAGTGTTAGCTATTACGATGATGGTGCTATTCCCCTTGTTTAGAAACTGCCAGTGGCACAAATAAAATCCAACTCCATGTTCTAGCCTACAAATTTTTAAGTGATCTGGCTCTTACATGTCTCTTCAATTTCGTGATTGTTTCCCTTTCTCACTGCAGATTATTCACATTGGCCTTCTTTCTGTTTGTTAAACATGTCAAGACCATTCCTTAGGGTCTTTGTATTTGCTCTGCTTTCAGTTTAGACAGCTCTTGCACAAAGTCTTCATATGTCTGGTTCCTTCTAACTCAGATCTTAGATTAAATACAACCTACCTTAGTACACACACATCCTGACTATTTGTTTATTGTCTGTCCCCTGCTAGTGGCATTGCAAATCTATGAAACAGAAACTTTTTTAACTTGTTCACAGTTGTAACCTCAATACCTAGAACAATGGCAAGCACCTAATAAATATTTGTTGGAAGAATGAATAAGTGAATAATTTCTAGGTTTCTGACTTCTGAATGTAGATGGGTAGTGTGTATTCATTTGCAACGAGGAACACTGGAAGACTGTGTGGGAAGATTATGTTACAATTTATATATTTTAAACATTAGACAATGTAAACACTGAATTTATGTATGTATGTATGTATGTATGTATTTTTGAGGTAGAGTTTCACTCTTTTCACCCAGGCTGGAGTGCAATGGCACAATCTCGGCTCACTGCAACCTCTGCCTCCTGGGTTCAAGCAATTCTCCTGTCTTAGCCTCCCGAGCAGCTGGGACTACAGGTGTGTGCCACTACATCTGGCTAACTTTGTTTATCGTTAGTAGAGAGAGGGTTTCACCATTTTGGCCAGGCTAGTCTTAAACTCCTGACCCGAGGTGATCCGCCCGCCTTGGCCTCCCAAAGTGCTGGGATTACAGGTGTGAGCCACGGCACCCGGCCTGAAATGATTTAATAATTAGAAACAGCAAATTTTACAGTTGAAAGGAATTAAGGTGTCAAATGATCTTTTTTCTGTTTCTGGCAAAAGACTACTTTCAGACCATACCAGGGCATTCTGTCAGCTTTTTTCTCAAATCTCTCCTAAAGAAAATGTTTCTTTCCTTTTCTGTAATGTTTTCAATCTCTAAAATGGGGAGTCAATTTTTAAAAACGTTTTCACCTTCCATTACAATCAAACCTATGTCTTCTAGAAAATAAAGGCCGGGTGTAGTGGCTCATGCCTGTAATCCCAGCACTTTGGGAGGCTGAGGCGGGCGAATCGTCTGAGGTCAGGAGTTCGAGACCAGCCTGGCCAACATGGTGAAACGCCGTCTCTACTAAAAATACAAAAACAGGCGGGCATCGTGGCGTGAGCCTGTAATCCCAGCTACTTGGGAGGCTGAGGCAGGAGAATCGTGTGAACCCAGGAGGTGGAGTTTGCAGTGAGCCAAGATCGTGCCACTGCACTGCAGCCTGGGCGACAGAGCAAGACTCTGTCTCAAAAAAAGAAAAAAAAAAAGAAAAGAAAAGAAAGTAGGTCTTGTTATCCTTCAAAATTTTAATGCATGAACATTCCTATCACCAGTACTTCTTTTTTCAGGCTACTTAAAAAATGTAAAGCCTTCCATCCCCAACCAAAGGGTCTATAACCAAATCCCAAACTACACAATCAATACTATCATAGTTATTTAGGTTTACTTTCATTTGAAAAAGTCTTTTATTGAATTTTTAAAAGAAAAAAAGGTTAAAGAAATATTCGAATAATCCTTACCTTCGTTTGCAAATCAGGAACCACAAAGCTGATGCCAACGCAAAGAAACCAATTCCCAAAGTGACAGCACCAGCAGCCAGAAAATAGGTCAAGTAATTAAAAAAACCTATACAAACAAATTACAAAAGATTATTTCATGCATGTGTTTTTATTCTCTAGGTAAAACTGAATGATAAACTTCAAATGATATAGCATGTTGTAGTGTTAAGACATTAACCAGGAGATTGGGAGATGGGAATTCTAGTCCCACGCAATTCTAATAAACTCCAAGACCCTGGATTAGAGAATTACACAGGGCCTCCTGATGATTATGGCCCAGGGCACATTTCTTTGACGATGCCAGTATTTGAAACCTAGGTTTCGTTTGTGTTTGTACAGCTGCCACCACCTTGTTATCTGTTTTTCTTCCTTCTCAAGTCTAGCTTTTTTTTTTTTTTTCTTTTTTCTCCAGTATCATTCCTGGCAGGCCTCCAATATAAGACTTTTTAAGATTTTCATTTTAAGATTTGTGTTATCAATCTCTATAAGGAGGCAGATAAGAGTAATAAAGTAACAAATATGAGGAATTTTTAAGATCTTAGAAATCTTTACAAGTTTGATCTAAAAGGTAAAATGAGGATGGGCGTGGCGGCTCATGCCTGTAATGCCAACACTTTGGGAGACTGAGGCGGAAGGATCTTGAAGACAGGAGTTGGATACCAGGCCATAGAGTGAAATACTATCTCTACAAAAAGTTAAAAAACAATTAACCAGGGGCGGGGCGCCGTGGCTCACGCCTGTAATCCCAGCACTTTGGGAGGCTGAGACGGGCGGAGCGCCTGAGGTCAGGAGTTCGAGACCAGCCTGGCCAACATGGTGAAACCCTGTCTCTACTAAAAATACAGAAATTAGCTGCACATGGTGGTACATGCCTGTAGTCCCAGCTACTCGGGAGGCTGAGGCAGGAGAATCACTGGAACCTGGGAGGTGGAAGTTGTAGTAAACCAAGATAGCACCACTGCACTCGAGCCTGGGACTCCGTCTCAAAAAAAAATTAACCAAGTGTGATGGCATTTGCCTGTTAGTCCCAGCTCCTCAGAAGGCTGAGGTGGGAGGATTGCTTGAGCCCAGGAGTTTGAGGTTACAGTGAACTAAAATTGCTCCACTGCACTCTAGCCTGGGCAACAAAGCAAAACCTGTCTCTCAAAAAAAAAAAGGAAAGAAAGCTAAATGAAAGCAATATAAAGTAAAAGTATATCACCAATTTTATAATTGGAAAAGCCTATAGGAATTATAAGGTATTACCCTTTATTTTACAGATGGTAAAACTGAGGTCCACGAAAGAAAAGTAATAAACTAAGGTTATGCAGCAAATTAAAGCCAGACCTCTGGGTTTTTTTTTTTCCTATTATCCTATCCCTGCTACAAATTATCATAATTCTGGTATGTATTAAAAATAATTAGGAATGAAGAAGGCATGGGGTAATTATAGGTTGGTCAAGTCTTCCTTAAAATTCTGAAAGCTGCATAAAGTGTAGAAAGCTTTCAAAAAACAAAAGAAGGAAAGAAAGCTTTCTGTTTTTTGTGTTTTTTTGTTTTGTTTTGAGCGAGACGCTCTGTCACCCAGGCTGGAGTACAGTGGTGAGATCTCGGCCCACTGCAATCTCCGACTCCCGGGTTCAAGTGATTCTCCTGCCTCACCCTCCCAAGTAGCTGGGACTACAGGCGCACACCACCACGCCTGGCTAATTTTTGTATTTTTAGTAGACACGGGGTTTTACCATGTTGGCCAGGCTTGTCTCTAACTCCTTGACCTCAAGTGATTCACCCACCTCAGCCTCCCACAGGGCTGGGATTACAGGCGTAAGCCATCGCGCCCAGCCGAGAAAGAAAGCTTTCATAGGCGGCTTTATAGAACTTGAACCTTAAGACAACTGAGGAGTATATTATTTTGGGAAAAGATTGAGTATAAAACTAATTGAAGATCTTTGTGTGAATATATTATCAAGTTCCACTAAGAATACGACATGATAAAGACTTTTGTCATTTCCCTATTTTTATTGTTTCCTAAGTAATTTCCAGCTTCAAGATAGTGCCTGTCAAATCTTAGTTTTCTTTGAGATCAGAAATGTCTACATTCAGGAATTAATTAGTGGTACAAAAATGTTATATAAGATTATTTCTCAAAGTGATACTTTTAATATAAAAACTCCAAATGCCCCAAATTAGGAAATCAATTAAATAAGTTATAATGATGCTATATATGAAAAATATATCTAACATTTATACTGCAAATACTATATGCCAGGCACTATTCAAAGTGCTTTATAAACATTAACTTATTTACTTCTCCAGATTCTATAAGTTAAATACTATGATTTCTGCACTTTACATATGAGAAAACAGATGAGGCAAATTGAGGCCAAATAGCTTTCTCAAAAGAATAGAACTGGTAAGTGGGTCCGACTTTATCATCTAGATTGGGTAAGGAATAGAGGCAGTGAATATCTTTAGATTTTTTTTGTTAGAAAAACAGTTAAGTATAGATGTTAAAAATTTAGGGTAACCAAAGCAATCTACAGATTCAATACAATCGCTATCAAAATAACAATGAAATTCTTCACAGAAATAGGAAAAAAATTCTAAAATGTGTACAAAACCACAAAACACCCTGAATAGCTAAAGCAATCCTGAGGGTAAAAAGAAGTTGGAGGTATCACACTATCTGACTTCAAAATATACTACAATGCTGGTTATTATACAATGCTATAATAACCAAAACAGCATAGCATTGGCATAAAAAACAGCACCATAGGCCAATGGAACAGGATAGAGAACCCAGAAATAAATCTACACGTCTACAGCCAACTGATTTTTGCCAAAGTGCCAGGAACACTCACCGGAGAAAGAACAACCTCTTGCAGGGAAAACTGGCTATCCATCTGCAGAAGACCCTTATCTCTCACCATATACAAAAATCAACTCAAAATGGATTAAAGACTTAAATGTAAGAGCCCAAACTATAAAACAACTAGAAAAAAAAATAGGAGAAATGCTTCAGGACATTGGTTTGAGAAAAGATTTTATGAATAAGACCTCAAAAGCACAAGTAACAAAAGCAAAAATAGATAAATGAGATTATATCAAACTAAAAAGCTTCTGCACAGCAAAGGAAACAATCAACAAAGCAAAGAGACAACTTGTAGAATGGCAGAAAATATTTGCAAACTATTCGTCTGACAAGGGATTAATATTTAAAATATACAAGGAACTCAACTCAGCATTAAAGAAACATAATCTGATTAAAAATGGGAAGATGATCTGAATAGACATTTCTCAAAGGACGTACAAATGACCAACAGGTATATGAAAAAATGTTCAGCATCACTATCATCAGGGAAATGCAAATCAAAACCACAATGAGATATTATCTTACCCTAGTTAGAATGGCTATTATCAAAAAGACAAAAAATAACAAATGCTGGCAAGGATGCAGAGAAAGGGGAACACTTATAGACTGTTGGTGAGAATGCAAAATAGTACAGCCATTATGAAAAACAATATGGAGTTTTCTCAAAAACCTAAAAATAAAACTACCACGTGATTCAGCAATTCCACTTCTGCATATATATTCAAAGGAAAGGAAAGGAAATCAGTATACCAAAGTGACATCTGTACCCCTGTATTTGTTGCAGCATTATTCACGATAGACAAGATATGAAATCAGTATACCAAAGTGACATCTGTACCCCTGTATTTGTTGCAGCATTATTCACGATAGACAAGATATGGAATCAATCTAGGTGTCCATCAATAAATGAATGAATAAAGAAAAGGTATATATACACAATGTAATATTATTCAGTCCTAAAAACAAATGAAACATTTGCAGCAACATGGATGGGACTGAAAGTCATAAGTGAAATAAGCCAGGAACAGAAAGACAAAAATTGTACGTTCTCGTTCATATGTGGGAGCTTAAAAAGGGGATCTCATGAAGAAGACAGTAAAATGGTGGTTATCAGAGACTGGGAAGGGAGTGGGGGAGGGGAGGATGATGAGAAATTGGTTAATGGGTACAAACATACAGTTAGAGGGAATATGTTCTCTAATGTTTGATGGCAGAGCAGGGTGACAACAGTTAACAATAATGTATTATATATTTCAAAATAGCTAGAAGATAAGAATTGTAATGTTCTAAATACAAAGATAAATGTGTGAGGTGAGGGATAGCCCAATAACCCTGGTTTGAGTATTACACATTGTTCACATGTATCAAAATATCACACTGTACCCCATAAATGTGCACAATTATGTCAATTACAAAAAACAACCAAAATTTTAAGAGTATCATAAAAGAGAATCTAGATGGCCAATAAACATGTAAAAATGTTATTAATCATTAAGGAAGTGAAATTAAACCGCAATGAGATACTATGACCACTATATACAGTGCCTAAAATGGAAAAGAAAACATGAAGTACTGGCAAGGAGGCAGAGTAGCCTGAACTCTCATTCACTGGTGGTGAGAATGTAATTTGGTAAAATACTTTAAAAAACTGTTTAGCATTATTATGAAAGCTGAACACATGCATACTTATGATCCAGTAATTCAACTCTTAGACAAATACCCAACTGAGGAGCATACGTGTGTTCACAAAAACATGTACTAAAATATTTATAGGAGCACTACTTGACATGGCCCACAAATTGGAAACTGTCCAAATGCCAATTAATAGTTGAATGGATAAATTTAAAAGTTGAATTAAAGAAAACAAAATATTTACAGCAATGAGAAAGAATAAACTACAACTATGCACAACATAATGGATAAATTTTATAAACGTAATGCTGAGCAAAAGAAGGCAGACAAAAAGTTCAAACACCGACATCGGGGGAATTCTGGGATGTTGGGAATGTTCTGTTTCTTGATCTGGGTGTTGCTTCTATAGGTCTGTTGACTGAAACTTCATCAAACTTACCACTTATGACTTATCAATAAACTAGATCTATATGTGTCAGTATGAATAAAACTGAAAAAATAATATAAAAAAGCAAGTTCTACAAATGTATATTCAATGATTCCAATTATGTACTGATTTCACTTATGCACATTTAAAGAAAACATAAAATACTATTTTTAACAATTAAATATTTAAAAAGTATTAAAGTACACCAAATTTTAGTATTAGTTGTCTTTCGGTGGGGAAAGCAGTGGATGGTACTGCGGACAGAACACAAACTTAGACTTCATCTATAATATTTCATTGGTTTTTCTTTTCTTAAACACTTTTTTAGACTAGCCAAGTGCAGTAGTGATGAGAGAAGAAAGAACTGAACAAGGAGTTTGATCTGCAACTGACTGTGCACAATCAATTAAGACTCACTACCTTTGGAGCAGCCTTTTATGGAGTGCCGGGTAAGTGGGGGGTCTCTCTATATCGCCCAGGCTGGTCTTGAACTCCTGGCCTCAAGTGATCCTTCCATCTCATCTTCCTGAGTAGCTGAGATTACAGGCATGAGCCACCATGCCCAATATTTCATTTCTTTAAAAAAATTACAGATCTGGCCCAGGCGCGGTGGCTCACGCCTGTAATCCCAGCATTTTGGGAGACTGAGGTGGGCGGATCATGAGGTCAGGAGATCAAAACCATCCTGGCCAACACGGTGAAACCCCGTCTCTACTAAAAATACAAAAAATTAGCTGAGCATGGTGGCATGTGCCTGTAAACCCAGCTACTCGGGAGGCTGAGGCAGGGGAATCACTTGAACCAGGGAGTTGGAGGTTGCAGTGAGCTGAGATTGCACCACTGCACTCCAGCCTGGCAAGAGAGCAAGACTCTCTCTCAAAAAAAAAAAAAAATTACAGATCTGAAGCTTAGCTGAACAAAAAAATGTTCATTTATGAGGAGATTACATGGGTGTTTACTATTCTTTTTCCTTTTCCTTTTCCTGCTTTTCTCCAATATGTATTGGAGACAAGGCCTGACTCTGTTGCTCAGGCTGGAATGCAGTGGCACAATCATAGCTCACTATAGCCTTGGGCTCCTGGGGCTCAAGCGATCCTCTGATCCTCCTGCCTTGGCCTCCCAAGTAACTAGGACTACAGGTACATGCCACCATTCCTGGCTAATCTTTTTAATTTTTTGAGACAGAGTCTCACTTTTTTGCCAAGGCTGATTTCCTTTTCTCAAATATTTAAAAAATATAGACATAATATAATCTCAATTTTGTTAAAAAAAAAAAAAAGAGAGGGAGAGAGATAGCAAAAACTATTTGTATAAAGAAAATAATCAACATTGGTTATTCCTGGGGTAAGGGCTTATAGGTACAATTTTCACTCTAGACCTTTATATCAAATTTGCTACCACGAATATCTTAGAAAAATCAGAAAAAAATTTTTTTAATGCTTCATATATAATTCCTGACTCATCTATTTAGATATTACAAGTCTCCTTGTAGCACCTTCTATATTTTTATCACTGTGTTTATATCCCACTTAGCTTTCACCTCTGAGAATCTCTGCCCTCCTACCTTTCCTCTCCTTAAAAATTCTCTATTAGGACAGAAAATAAGTGTGATTAGTACATCATTCCGGCCCCTGGTTTAAATGAATCATTTACCTCTCAGGGGAATTTCAATGAGATCTGAAGAACATGAAAGTTTCCAAAACATTTTACCATGGGAAAGAAAAATTACATATTTGCTAATACCTTCAACGAGTGTCGCTTTCTGTCTAAATCAATTTGTAAAATGAGAAGGCTTGACTGTGTGATCACTAAGTTCTGCTCCTACTCTAAAGGTTTAGTCAATATATATCATAAAGTCATATTATATACAAAGACAGTATTTTTACTTTTTTGACTCCACTCTTAAGTCTCCTATCTAAAGTAACTCCCCACTTTCAGTAGTCACTCTATCACTCTATTTCTTTGTCTTTAATAATAATCGTTAATAATATTCTTTATTTATTGGTTTATTGTCTGTTGTCTGTCTTCTTAGAACCACTATAGTATTCTCAGAGTTTAGAATAATGACTGGTTGCTCAATAAATGATTAAATATTCAATGGATAATGATAGATGCCAGTATTAAAACATGGATAAGATAAGGTTCTTTCCCTCAAGAAGTATGCTGCTTAGTAGGAAGGACATACATATTTTTTAAGTTCAATTTAAAAGTATTATGGGTGTTATAATGGAAGAATAATAGGAAGAATAATACAAAATAAAGACATAGGAAGATCTATAGAAAGATAGGAGAAAGTTTTTTTTTAAGGCTGCATAGTTAAATATTGCCTGATAATCTTCTATTGCCAATTACTAGTCAAGAATTGGTGATTCGAAGATGAGTAACAGGTGGGGCGTGGTGGCTTACACCAGTAATCCCAGCACTTTGGGAGGCCGAGGCAGGCGGATCATCTGAGGTGAGGAGTTCAAGACCAGCCTGGCCAACATGGTGAAACCCCTTCTCTACTAAAAACAAAACAAAACAAAAAACTAGCCAGACGTCATGGCGCACATGTGTAATCCCAGCTACTTGGGAGGCTGAGACAGGAGAATAGCTTGAACCCAAGAGGCGGAGGTTGCAGCGAGCTGAGATTGCACCTCCAGCCTGGGTGAGAGAGCAAGACTCCATCTCAAAAAAAAAAAAAAAAAAAAAAGGAGAAGAAAAGTAACACATGATTATGGAGCATACAGTCTAGAAGAGGGCAAGTCATTTAAACATATATGTTCCTTAAAATGTCCTCAGTGCTAAGAGAATAACCTGTTTACAGTGGTATAACAACAGAGGCAGTTTGGCCCAATGCAAAAACAGTTTTCTAGAAATGACACTTAAGCCGAATCTTAAGATTTAGACTGTAAGAAATAGTGTAGTCAAAGGGATTAAGTCTTAAACCTGATTATGACTTTTCCACATGAAAATAAATAAAACTGTCTCACTACAGCACCCTCCAGCTTACAGTTGGCCCTTTTCTTACCATTTATAGCCAAACTTCTTAAAATAAAAATTTCTACTTCCATGCAACTTCTATTTCCACAGTGATTAATAACTTCATTAACACAAAATCCAAAGGTCACTACTGATTTTTCTCCCTCTCTTGCCTTAATGTCTGTAACTTAAATTCACTTGGTTTTCCTCCCAACTCTATGTCTATAATTGCATTTGTAGGTTCTTCTTCCTCAGCCTGTCTATATTCACATATTTATATATTTATGTGTTACATATTTATATGTTATAGACCTATATATTAAATCAGAAGTACTAAGTATTTGTACCAGGAGTATTTTCAGATTTTTTTTGCAATGCTTCCAGAGCTATAAGTCCTGCTTTTACTTTTGAGTATTAACAAAATACTTGTTTATTTTGCTCTTCTTGAGTTTTGCCAGATTTCATTCTTAGGTTTATGCTGTATATAAGTGGTTTAGTCCAATCAACAAATATCTGTTGAACAGCAAATATGTGTGAAACATTGCATGGGGGACCTAAGGGGGATAAAAATCTGTTTAAAATAAGAATAATCCTTACTCTGAGGTTTAAAAATCTGTAATGAAATATATGCAGGGCTGATATGCAGCCAGTATGTAAAGTGGACCATATTGATTGTTTATAGTTGGTGTCTGCTTTGATCTGATATAAGCCTAACTGGATCTGTGAACTTTGAAAAGCTACTTATTATATTGGGTGGATCTTAATGTTCTCACTTGAAAAATGAGAATCATACTATCTCACAGAATTACAGCAAGGAATAAATAAGATAATATTATAAGAAATTAATAACATAATGGCTGGGTGCAGTGGCTCATGCCTGTAATCCCAGCAGTTTGGGAGGCCAAGGCAGGCAGATCACCTGAGGTCAGGAATTCAAGACCAGCATGGCCAACATAGTGAAACCCCATCTCTACTAAAAATACACAAGATTAACCAGGCATGATGGCGCGCACCTGATGGTGCCCAGTTAGCGGGGCAGCTGAGGCAGGAGAATTGCTTGAACCCAGGAGGCAGAGGATGCAGTGAGCCGAGATTGCACCACTGCACTCCAGCCTGGGTGACCGAGTGAAACTCAGTCTTAAAAAAAAAAAAAAAAAAAAGGAAAACATCTGAAACTTAACATGCATATAATATCAGGCCATAAAGCAAGACTCAACAAGTTTTTGTTTGTTTCGTGGTTTTTGGGTTTTTTTTTTTTTGAGACAAAATCTCACTCTGTTGCCCAGGCTGGAGTGCAGTGGCATGATCATAGCTCATTGTAGTCTCAAAGTCCTGGGCCCAACTGATCCTCCCACCTCAGCCTCCTAAGTATCTAGGACTACACGTGTGCCACCATCGCTGTCTAATTTTTAAAGTTTTTGTAGAGATGGAATCTCTCTATGTTGCCCAGGTTCGTCTTGAGCTCCTGGCCTCAAGGGATCCTCCCACCTCGGCCTCTCAAAGTGCTGGGATTTCAAGTGTGAGCCACTGTACCTGGCCAAGACTCAACAAGTTTTATAAAATCATTATTATATATACCATGTTCTCTGACAATAATGCAATTAATCTCTACATTAACAACCTAAAATATACCCTAAGAAAAGCTCCTGTGCTTGGGGAAATTTAAAATCACATTGTAAATAACTCATTAATTAAAGAAGAAATCAGCGGAACCTAGAAAATACATAGGACCAGATAATAATGAAAATACTATGCATAAATACTCATAGGAACACAGCTGGAGCCAAATTTAAGGAAAATATACGGCCCTAAATGCATATATTAGAAAAGAAGTTTGAAAACTAGTGAGCTTAGCATACAAATTACAAGTTGAAAAAGATCAGCAAAATAAACCCAAAGAAAGTAGAGGAAGAAAATAATAAAGAACAGAAATTAATGAAATAAAATTTGTGATTCTTGGTAAAGACTAATAAAATGGACAAATCTCTAGTAAGATTAACCAAATGAAAAAAATAGAAGGCATAAATAAATAATATTAAAAATGAAGAAAACATAATCACAGAGCAGAGGTTAAAATAAATACTTTCAATGAATTTATGCTAATATATTTTAAAACTTACACAAAATAATATATACCTAAAAAGTAACTTACAAAAAGGGACTCAAGAAGTAATAGAAAACATACATGAACAGTATCCATTAAATTGAATCAGTAGTTACAAAATTTCCCCCAAAGAAAATAGAAAGCCCCAATAACTTTACAATTTCTACTGTATACCTATGATTCAAGTATTTCTTATCTTATACAAGCTCTTCCAGAGAATAGAAAGAGATTTCTGGTTGTTCATCTAAATATATTTTCCTCTTCTTCCCAGGCAAAAAGCTAGACTACATGACCCAGCTTCTCATACCTTTAGGTGAAGCCATATGACTGAGTTCTAACCAATAGAATTTGAGTGGAAGTGATGTCATAAAAACATTCCAGGCAATTTTCTTTATGATCTTTCTCCCTTTGGGCTGATGGGGGTGGAGATGATCCCCAGGGAAACCTTGGAAGCCACGTATTGATGTTACCACCATCAATCAACTGGATCTAGTTGACATTTATAGAACGTTCAACCCAACGAGAGCAAAAGGCATATCCTTTCCAAGTACACATGATACATTATCTAATACAGAGAAATCATTGAAAACTACCATAACTGCTAAATAACACATTTCTAAATAATCATTACTCTAAAGAGGAAGTCTCAAAGGAAAATAAAAAGATATTTTCAACAAATAAAATGAAAACACAGTATATCAGGATTTACAGCATGCCACTAAAGCAGTACTTATGGGGTATAATCTACCATTTTTTTTAAAAAAGGGCAACCTTTTAGCTTTCTGAAATTATAGATCCATTACTATACTATATATTTCATCACAAATTTATTTGACTTTTTATTCTTGATGAACTATAAATGTACATTCCATAATCTAATCGCTTATGTGAGTAGTCAGGTAGGCTATGGAACATTTTTTGGTTAATTCTGCTTTGCTTTTTTTTTTTTTTTTGAGACGAAGTCTTGCTCTTGTCACCCAGGCTGGAGTGCAGTGGCATGATCTTGGCTCACTGCAACCTCCGCCTCCCAGGTTCCACTGATTCTCCTGCCTCAGCCTCCCAAGTAGCTGGGATTACAGGCACCCACCACCATACCCAGCTAATTTTTGTATTTTTAGTAGAGACGGGGTTTCACCATGTTGGCCAGGCTGGTCTTGAACTCCTTACCTTGGGTGATCTGCCCACCTTGGCCTCCCAGACTGCTGGGATTACAGACGTGAACCACCGTGCCCAGCTTGCTTATTTTTAAAGTAAATTAAATCCAATGAATTATATATATCTTTGTTATCAAGCAAAAGAGGCTCACTGCCCAATGTGATTGCAGCAAATACTATGACATTGGGTTTTTGAGAAAAGAAAAAAGAAACGCTTTTTTTTTTTTTTTTCTAGATAAGGTCTTGCTCTGTTGCCCAGCCTGGAGTGCAGTGGCTTGATTATGGATCACTTCCACCTCAATCTCCCAGGCTCAAACGATCCTCCCGCCTCACTCTTCCAAGTAGCTGGGACTTCAGGCATGTGCCATCACACCCAGCTAATTTAAATTACATTTTTTTTCATAGAGATGGGATTTCACTATATTGTCCAGCACCAATTGGTCTCAAACTCCTGAGCACAAGTGATCCTCCCACCTCAGACTCCAAAGCTGCTAGGATTAGAAGCATGAGCCACCACACCCAGCCAAGAAGCTTTTTATTGCAAGTCAACCAACAAAGAGACAGGAGTCCAACTCAAATCTGTCTCCCTATGCTGGCTTCAAGGCAGTATTTTTATTAGAAAAGTTCAGGGGGTGCATTCTGAAATTAGTAGGTGATTGGTGGAAGGCAAGGGAGGTCTGGAAAGTCCTCAGGCATGTGTACTTATCTCTTCATGCTTTCTCATGGGTCCCATGTGCAAATTCAGGGGGAGTTAATAAAAAACATATGGTGGAAATTCAGGCTGTAATGTCAGCAAATTCATTCTGCACAAACTCTAATTGGCCATATTGGTTTCAACTGATTTTAGTCAGTTTCGTTTTCTTACTATTAATAGCAAAGGAAGTTTCAGCTTTTCAGCAAGTTGTTTCTTATGTGTCATCCTGCAAACTCAAGAATATCTGTTGTTAGTTTCTTTAACTCTTTGGAGTAGGATTTCATCTTCAGTCAGCTTATTTGACATTTTATTCTCGATGATCTATAAATGTACTGCGGTTATTCTAAGCCTCTGCTTTTTGCTCAAGCTTTCAATTCCATCTACCACTATCCTTAATTTCAGATGACCTCTCACACCTTATGCTATCAAAGCGTTTCTTCCCACATTTAAAAGTGCTATAAACCTTATAGTTACAGTGATTGCAGAAAATTTCAACGTTATATAAAGCAAGGTGATATTTCAACCTTCCTTCTTAAATTTCTTCTTAAATTAGTTGGATCAGCTTTTGCATAAACTGACTAGAAACATTACTATATTTGCTACAAGATTTTTATTGAGGATGGCTTTTGCCACATCCCTAAATAATGTTCGTTATTCCCAAATAGTCCCTAAATAAGATGCTATGAGAAATTATTTTTTTCTTTCTATCAAGGATAACAATGTAGCTGATCTATGTCTTTTCATATTTACTTTACATTTTTACTGATTCATAATAGATGTGTATTTACAGGGTACACGTGATAATTTGATATAATAGAATCAAATCAGGGTAATTGGGATATCAATCACCTTAAATGTATCTTATTTTTAATTTTATTTTATGTTTTTTTGAGGCAGAGTCTTGCTCTGTCACCCAGGCTGGAGTGCAGTGGTGCGATCATAGCTCACTGCAGCCTCGACCTCCTAGGCTCACGTCATCCTCCCACCTCAGCCTCCTGAGTAGCTGGGACTGCAGGTGTGCACCACCACACCCAGCTAATTAAAAACAATTTTTTTTTTTTTTTTTTGTACAGACAGGGTTTCACTATGTTGCCCAAGCTGGTCTCGAACTCTTGGGTTTAAGTGATCCTCCTGCCTCTGCTTCCCAAAATGTTGGGATTACAGATGTGAGCCACTGTACCTGGCTATATCTTTTTTTTTTTTTTTTTTTTGAGACGGAGTCTCGCTCTGTTGCCAAGGCTGGAGTGCAGTGGCGTGATCTCGGCTCACTGCAAGCTCCGCCTCCCACATTCACACCATTCTCCTGCCTCAGCCTCCCAAGTAGCTGGGGCTACAGGCGCCCACCACCTCGCCTGGCTAATTTTTTGTATATTTAGTAGAGACGGGGTTTCACCGTATTAGCCAGGATGGTCTCAAACTCCTGACCTCGTGATCCGCCCGCCTCGGCCTCCCAAAGTGCTGGGATTACAGGCGTGAGACACCGCGCCCGGCCGGCTATATCTTTTCTATATGCTAGTAACATTCAAATTGTTCTCTTCTAGTTATTTTGAAATGCATAATAGATTAATATTAACTACAGTCACCCTGCTGATCTATCAAATACCAGGTTTTATTTTTCCTATCCAACTGTATGTTTATATCCATTAATCAACTCCCTCCCCACATTCTTTCTGGCCTTTGGTAACCACCAATCTACTATCTTCATGAGATCCCCTTTTTTAGTTATAATTTTATGGATACATAATTGTTGTACATATTTATGGAGTACATGTGATATTTTGGTACAAGCACACAATGTATAATGATAAAACCAGGATAATTGGAATAAACATCCCCTCAAATATTTATTATTTCTCTGTGTTAGGAGAGATCCATTTTTTAGGCTCCCACATATAAGTGAGAACATGAGGTATTTGTATTTTTGTGTTGGGCTTATTTCATGTAACAATGACCCCCAGTTTCATCACGTTCCTGCAAATGACAGAATTTCATTCTTTTCTATGACTTAACAATATAATAATATTCCTTTGTGTATATATATCACATTTTTTTCTTTTTCTCTCTCTCTATTTTTTTTTCTTTGAGATGGAATCTTGCTCTGTCCCCCAGACTGTAGTGTGGTGGTATGATCTTGGCTCACTGCAACCTCCGCCTTCCAGGTTCAAGCGATTCTCCTGCCTCAGCCTCTGGAGTAGCTGAGATTACAGGCATGTCCCACCACGCCTGGCTAATTTTTTGTATTTTTAGTAGAGACGGGGTTTCACCATGTTGGCCAGGCTGGTCTCAAACTCATGACCTCGGGTGATCCACCCACCTTGGCCTCCCAAAGTGCTGGTATTACAGATGTGAGCCACTGCACCTGGCCACCACATTTTTCTTTTAAATTGACAAATAATTGTACATATTCACAGCATACATAGTGATATTTCATACATATATAGTGACCAGATCAGGGTAGTTAGCATACATATATAGTGACCAGATCAGGGTAATTACCATCATCTCACAAATTTATCATTTATTTGTGTTGTGAACATTCAGTATCCACCTTCTAGCTATTTCAAACTATAATTCTCCTACAGTGGTATAGAACACTAGAATTTATTCCTCCTATCTAGCTGTTATTTTGTATCCTTTAACAAATCTGTCCTTATTCTCCTTTCCCCTTAAACTTCCCAGTCTCTAGTATCCTCAATTCTACTTTTTACTTCTATGAGGTCAGCTTTACTTTAACTTCCGTATATGAGTGAGAACATACAATTTTTGTCTTTCTGTGCCTGGCTTATTTCACTTAACATAATGTCCTCCAATTCCATCCATGTTGTTGTGAATGATAGAATTTCATTCTTTTTGTGGCTGAATAGTATTGCATTCTGTATCTATGCCAAAATTTCCTTTTTTTTTTTTTTGAGACAGAGTCTGTCTCTGTCTCCCAGGCTGGAGTGCAACGGCACAATCTCAGCTCACTGCAACCTCCACCTCCTGGGTTTAAGCAATTCTCCTGCCTCGGCCTCCCGAATAGCTGGGATTACAAGCACCCACCACCACATCTGGCTAATTTTTGTATTTTTAGCAGAGACAGGGTTTCACCATTTTGGCCAGGCTGGTCTCGAACTCCTGACCTCAAGTGATCCTCCTACCTTGGCCTCCCAAAGTTCTGGGATTATAGGCATGGGCCACCATGCCCGGCCACCACATTTTCTTTATCCATTCATCTATTGCTGGACACCTTCATTGATTCCGTATCTTGGCTATTGTGAATAGTACTACAATAAACATAGGGGTGCAGATGTCACTCTGATATACTGATTTCTTTTCTTTTGGATAAATGCCCAGTAGTGGGATTGCTGGATCATGTGGTAGTTCTACTTGTAGTTTTTTGAGGAACCTCCATTCTGTTCTCCATAGTGGTTGTACTAGTTTATATTCTAATGAATAGTATACAAGAGTTCCCTTTTCTCTGCATCCTCACCAGGCTTTGCTATTTTTGTCTTTTTTATAATAACTATCTTAACTGGGATGAAATGATAGTTCATTGGGATTTTTCCTTGCAGATAGCTGGTGATAAGTAATGTTGAGCATTTGAAAATATATTTATTGACTATTTGGATGTCTTCTTTTGAGAAATATCTGTTCAGATCATTTGCCCTTTTTTAATCAAAATTTTTTTTCTCATTTTGCTATGTCTCGAAAAGTTGATGTAGTTACTATTTTTGATCAGTTCATGTTTCAGTCTTTCTACTCAAGATATTATTAATAGTTTACACACCACAATCACAGCGTGATAATAGTATGTTTTTCTGTGTACTTACTATTACCAGTGAGTTTTGTACCTTCAGATGATTTCTTATTGCTCATCAACGTTCTTTTATTTCAGATTGAAGAACTCCTTTTAGCATTTCTTATATTACAGGTCTGGTGTTGATGAAATCTCTCAACTTTTGTCTATCTAGGAAAGTCTTTTTATCCTTCATGTCTGAAGGATATTTTTGCTGGATATACTATTATAGAATAAACTTTTTTTTCCTTCACCTCTTTAAATGTCACACATTCTCTCCCGCCCTGTAAGGTTTCCACTGAAAAGTCTCCTGCCAGACCTATTGGAACTCCATTGCATGTTATTTCTTTCTTTTCCATTGCTGCCTTTAGGATCCTTTCTTTATCCTTGACCTTTGGGGTTTGATTATTAAATGTCTTGAGGCAGTCTTCTTTGGGTTAAATCTGCTTGGCATTCTATAACCTTCTTGTATTTGAATATTGATATCTTTCTCTAGATTTGGGAAGTTCTCTGTTATTATGTTTCAATAAACTTTCTACCCCTATCTATCTCCTCTTTAAGACTAAAAACTCTCAGATTTGCCCTTTGGAGGATATTTTCTAGAACTTGTGGGAGTGCTTCTTTTTTTTTTTATTCTTTTTTCTTTTGTCTCCTCTGTTTTCAAATAGCCTATCTTCAAGCTCACTAATTATTTCCTCTGCTTGATCAATTCTGCTGGTAAAAGACTGATGCATTCTTCAGTATGTCAGTTGCATTTTCAACTCCAGAATTTCTTCTTGATTCTTTTTTATTCTTTCAATCTCTTTGTTAAATTATCTGATAGGATTCTGAATTCCTTCTCCGTATTATCTTGAATTTCATTGAGTTTCCTCAAACAGCTATTTTGAATTCTCTGTCTAAAAGGTCACATCTCTCTCTCTCTCCAGGAATGGTCCCTGGTGCCTTAGTTTATTTGGTGAGGTCACATTTTCCTGGATGGTCTTGATGCCAGTGGATGTTTGTTGGTGTCTGAGCATTGAAGAGTTAAATATTTTTTGTAGTCTCTGCAGTCTGGGCTTGTTTGTACCTGTTCTTTTTAGTAAGGCTTCTCAAATATTTGAAGGCACTTGGGTGTTGTGATCTAAGTTTTTGGTCATTGGAGCCATATTTGTATTAGGGGGCACCCCAAGCTGAGTAACACCATAGCTCTTACAGACTCCTAGACGTACCACCTTGGTGGTCTTGGATAAGACCAGGAAGAACTCTTTGGATTACAATGCAGAGACTCTTGTTCCCTTCCTTTACTTTCTGTCAAACAAATGGAATATTGCTCTGTGTGCTCAGATGCCTACAGCTGGGAGAGCCACTGGGAGTGTGCTAGTTCAAACCTGAAGTTAGCATGGTACTGGGTCTCACCCAAAGCCTGCTGGTAATCACTACCTGGCTACCACCTATGTTCACTCAAGGCCTTAGGGCTCTACAATTAGCAGGTGGCAAAGCCAGCCAGGCTTGCAAACTTCCCTTCAGGGCAGCCAGTTCCCCCTGACTCCAGGTGGGCCCAGAGATGTCATCTGAGAGCCTGAAGTCAGAAACCTTAGGAAGCTACCTGGTGCTCTATTTTACTGCAGTTGAGCTGGCACCCTGGCCACAAGACAAAGTCTTCCCCACTTTTCCCTCCCCTTTCCACAAGCAGAGAAGTTTCTCCCCATGACCATCACTACACTACACCCATAGTAAGTACTGCCTGGCTACCCCTGATATTCACTCAAGACCCAAGGGCTCTCCAATCAACTTGTGGTGAATGTTGCCAGGCCTGGGACTCTCCCTTCAGGGCAATGCGCTCCCCTGTGGCGCAGGACAGGTCCAGAAACGCTGTCCAAGAGCCAAGACCTGAAATCAGGGACCCCAAGAGCCTGCTTGGTGCTCTACCCCACTATGGCCAAGCTGGTACCCAAGCTGCAAGACCAAGTCCCCTTTACTCTTCCCTCTCCTTTTCTCAAGCAGAAGAAGGCTCTCCCCATAGCCATCACAGGTGGGAATGTGCTGGGTTACACCTAAAGCCAGCATGTCTCTGAGTCTCACCCAAGGCCCATGGCAAGTACTGCCTGGATATTGCTGCTGGTTATTCAGGACCCAAGCACTCTTGGGTCAGCAGGTGATGAATCCTGCCAGGACTGGGTCCTTCCATTCTAGGAAGTGGATTCCCTTCTAGCTCAGGGTGTGTCTAGGAATGTCATCCAGGAGCTAGGACCTGGAATGGGAGCCTGAAGACTCTGCCTGGTGCAATATCCTATGTGGCTGATCTGGTATCCAAGTTGCAAGACAAACTCTATTTTACTTTTCCCTCTCCTCTCCTCAAGCAGAGGGAAGGAGTCTTTTTTGTAGCTGCAAGCTGTGCTGCCCGGAGACGGAAGAGGGATGTGCAAACACTCCCTTGGCTGCCTTGGTTGGTGTCTCACTAGGTTACTTGCCTCCAAGTCCACTGGTTCCAAGCTCAGCACAGCAGCAGGACTTGCCAAGAAATTGCAGTCCTTGGGGCCTAGACTGCCTTTCAAGTTTAGTTAGGGCTCTGGAACATTTTAGCCCGTGGTGGCAAGGCTTGCTGGAACTCAAGTTCTGACAATGGTTCTATTAGGGTGGGTAATTCTCCTCTGGCTATGGCTGGTCTAAATGCTCCCTCCACGGGCCCTGTCTGAGTTGTGCCTGGCATTGCTTTCTGCTGTGACAGGGAGCACTGAGTTCCAGTGCAAAGTCCCACAATCACTACACTTTTCCTCTTCCAAGCACACAGATTCTCTCTCTGCACCACATAGCTGCTGTGGGGGATGAGGAAGGGGTAGCACTGGCAATTCAAAATGCTTTCCTACCCTCTTCAGTGCCTCTTTCAGTGATATGAACTTAAAACCAAATACTATGATTGTTCCTCTGATTATTGGTTCTTATAAAGGTGCTTTTTTGTGTGGATAGTTGTTCAATTGTGGATTGAACCGTTGTTCAATTGTTGTGGATAGTTGCTGGGAGGACAATCAATTAAGTCTTCTATTTGTCCATCTTGCTCTGCCTCCACTCCCAAAGTGTTTTAATTTCCTTCTTAATTTCTTCAGTGGCCCATTTATCATTTGGTAGCATGCTGTTTAATTTCCATGTGTTGTGTAATTTCTCGGGTTCCTCTTGTTTCTGACTTCTAGTTTCATTCCATTGTGGTCAAAAAAGATACTTGGCATTATTTCTACTTTTTTCAATTTGCTGAGGCTTGTTTTACAACCTCATATATGGTCTGTTTTGTAGAATGTTCCATGTGCTGATGGAAAAAAAAGTGTATTCTGCAGTACTTGGGTGAAATGGACTGTAAATGTTAGTTCTATTTTGTCTAGTGTACAGTTTAACCTCAATGTTTCTTTGTTGATTTTCTGTGGGGGGATGATGTGTCCATTACTGAGAGTAGGCTGCTGAAATCACCTACTATTACTGTATTACAATCTATCTCTTCCTTTCAATCTATTAAAGTTTGCTTTATATACGTGGGTGCTCCAGTGGTGGTGCATAAATATTTATAATTGTTATATCCTCTTGCTGAATTGACCCCTTTATCATTATACAGTGACCGTCTTAATCTCTTTTTATAGTCTTGATGTGTAGTCCATTTTATCTGATATAAGTTTAGCTACTCCTGCTCTTTTTTGCTTTCCACTTGCATGGAATAACATTGTTCACCTCTTCACTTTCAGTCTATGTGTGTTTTTATAGGTGAGGTGGGTTTCTTGCAGGCAGTACACAACTGGGTCTTGTTTCTTTATACATTCAGGTACTTTGTGACTTTTAATTAAAGAATAGAGTCATTTACATTCAGTGTTATTATTGATGAGTAAGGACTTACTCCTACCATTTTGTTGATGGTTTCCTGGTTGTTTTGTAACTCTTCTCTTCCTTTCTTCCCATCTTCCTTTGTGGTTAAGTGGTTTTTACTAGTAGTATGTTTTAACTCATGGCATCTTATTTTTATTGTATCTATTATAGGCTTTTTGCATAATGGTTATGATGAGGGTTACAAAAAATCTTATATAACTAGTTATTTTAAAGAGATGACAACTTAGATCACAAAAAAATAGAAACAAAAGATAAACTAAAAAAACTCTGTATCTTAACTCCACCCCCCACACACATTTTGTTGCCTCAATTTACATATTTTTATATTGTCTATCTATTAACAGGTTGCTATAGCTATTTTTTTGATATATTTGTCTTTGAGGCTTCATTCTAGAGGTATGCATGGATTGCACACCATAATTAAGATATTGAAATATTCTGTGGTTGTCCTTATAATTAATTTCACTGGTGGGTTTTATACTTCCAAATGTTTTCTTTTTGCACGTTAGTGTTTTGTTCTTCCAGATTGAAAAACTCTATGATTTCTTGTAAGACAGGACTGGTGGTGGTAAATTCTCTTAGTTTTTGTTTGTCATGGAAAGACTATCCTTCCTTGCTGAATACAGTATTCTTGGATGGCAGTTCTTTTCTTTCAGCTCTTTGAACTCCTGGTCTCAAGCAATCCTCTTACCTCATACTCCCAAGGCACTGGAATTACGAGTGTGAGCCCTCATGCCCAGCTTTATTTCAGCACCTTTTAAAAATTGTCCTTTTGTTTTATTAATATGGTGTATTACATTGTCTTTAACAACTTTATTGAAGGATAATTAGTACACCCCACACACGTGTTTAGCGTATACTATTTGAGTCTGGATTTATGCATATACTTGTGATACTCTCATCATAATCAGGATAACAAACATATCCATGTTAAGTCTTTTTACCACAAGTAACACACACACACACACATGAAGAAACTCCGGAAGTGATGGATATGGACAGAAAAGCTAACAGTTTATTACATGTTAGACAAACTATGTATTTGTTCATACTATCACACTTAGTAATAGTGTATAATCCTTTTTATATGTTTTGTGTTCAGTTTGCTAGTATTATCTTGAATATTTCTTTGTGGACATTTAAGAGAGATATGTTCTGTAGTTTTATTTTCTTGTACTGCTTTTGTGTGGTTGTTAGATTATAGTAATCCTGGCCTAGTAGAATTAATGAGAAAGTGTTCCCTCCTCTTCTGTCTTTTGTAAAAGTATTTTTGAATTATTGTTTTTAATTCCTCATTAAAAATTGGCAGGGTACATTTGTGATACCACTTGGATCTGGGATATTCTTTGTAAAAGTTTTAAAAATCAATTGAATATCTTTACTTTTTATAGATTTATTGATGTCCTCTATTCCTTCTTGAGTTCTTTTCAATCATTTTTATCTTTACATAAGTTTGCTTATAATTTTTAGTGTTCCAAGTTTCTCTCATTGTCATGGTTGTTGATATACAAAAATAATGTGGGAGAATGAGTCAATCCACAAATACCCTATGTCTAAAGGTCCTCTGATATAGGAGAGAGAAAACGACTATAACTGCTATAGCTCCCTACCCCTCAGACTTACTGTATGAGACAAATGAGATATTGAATCTGAAGTAAATTAAGAAATTATGCCATTTGATTTTGAGTTTTATCAAAATAGTAGACTGAGCCTACATCTTCTTTTGTGCCAAAATTTAGTAACATAAAAAATGCAGCTTGTAATTAGAAAAAATACAAAATAATATTATAAGTGAGGAATTTTATCAATGGTCAATAATTTCACGAACCATAGTGGTTAATATTTGTACAGCACATAGAATACACATTTATTGTGTTCATATATTTATTATATACCAAAACAGTTGGTTTTGTGATAATGTCACCTAAGATAATATCAAATGTGCCGATTTATCTTTCTTTTCAATTAATCTTTGTATGATATATTTAAAACTATAATGTATTAGGAATACATATTTAAGTGGTTTGGGGAAATGCATAATACAGTCTTTTGGCATCTTGAAAATGTAGTCCCACTCCCTACTGTCCTGCATAGTTTCCACTGAGAAGTCTCCTGCCAGACAACTTAGAGTTCTTTTATGTTATTTGCTTCTTTTCTCTTGCTACTTTTAGGATCCTCTTTGTCCTTGAACTTTGAAAGTTTGATTATTATATGCCTTGGGTTAGTCTTATTTGGGTCAAGTCTCTCTGGTGTTCTCTGAACTTCCTGTTTTGAGGTAACTTTCTATATATCTTCTAGGCAATCTTCACTCCTGTTCATTGTTTCCTCCTCTGATTGTATAATTTCAAATACCCTGTTTTTTTTTTTTTTGTTTTTTTTTTGCGACAGAGTTTCACTCTTCTTGCCCAGGCTGAAGTGCAATGGCGCGATCTTGGCTCACTGAAACCTCCATCTCCTGAATTCAAGAGATTCTCCTGCCTCAGCCTCCTGAGTAGCTGGGATTACAGACACCTACAGGCACCAACCACCATGCCTGGCTAGTTTTATATTTTCAGTAGAGATGGAATTTCACCACGTTGGCCAGGCTAGTCTCGAATTCCCAGCCTCAGGTGATCCACCTGCCTCAGCCTCCCAAAGTGCTGGGATTACAGGCAGGAGCCACAACAACCGGCAATGTCTTCCTGCTTTTTTGTTTTTTGAGACAGAGTCTTGCTCTGTCACCCAGGCTGGAATACAATGGCATGATCATGGCTCACTGCAACCTCCGCCTCCTAGGTTCAAGTAATTCTCCTGCCTCAGTCTCCCAAGTAGCTAGGATTACAGGTGTATGCCACTATATCCGGCAAATTTTTGTATTTTTAGCACAGACATAGTTTCACCATGTTGGTCAGGCTGGTCTTGAACTCATGACCTCAAGTGATCCGTCCGCCTTGGCCTCCCAAAGTGCTGGGATTACAGGCATAAGCAACCATACCTGGCCTCTTCCTGCTTTTTGATTCTTCCCTCTGCTTGATCCATTCTGCTGCTGAGAGGCTCTAATGAATTTTTCACTTCTGCCAGTGTATTTCTTAATTCCAAGATTTGCTTGATTTTTAAAAAATTATTTCAATATCTTTGTTAAATTTCTTTTATATGTTCTGAATTGTTTTTCAGTGTCATCTTGGAGATCACTGAGTTTCCTTAAAACTGCTGCTTTGAATAATTGGTCAAAGACCTCATATTTTGTCATCTTGTTAGGATCAGTCACTGGTTCTTTGTTCGTTTGGGGAGATCTCTGTTTGCAGATTTCTCTTATGGATGTATGTCTGTCTTTGCACTGAAAGATTATTTATTCCAGTAATCTGTATCTCACTTGTTTTGATTTTTATTGGGTATGTTTGCTTAGAGATTCTTAGTAATTTACCTGTTGAATTCCTTACTTTTTAAAATGCCAGGTCTTAAAGAAATCATCTAATAACTAAGTGGAAGTTGCAAAGGATGCCACAAGAAAATATATATTCTTATCCTATCATCAATAGAAATATCTGAATTGTCAATATGAAAGACACACTATATACATGTGTCACCAATTGATATGATTTGAGTATATGTCCCCACCAAATCTCATGTTGAATTGTAATCCCCAAGGTTGGAGATGGGGCCTGTGGGAGGTGTTTAGATGATGGGGGCAGATCACTTATGGCTTGGTGCTGTCTTCATGATATTGAGTTCTTGTTTTGTTGTAATGTGTGCCCCCCGACTCTCTCTTGCTCCTGCTTTCGCCATGTGATATGCCTATTCCCCCTTCACCTTCTGCCATGAGTAAAAGCTCTCTCCCTAGAAGCTGAGCAGATGCCAGCACCATGCTTGTATAGCCTGCAGAACTATGAGCCAGTTAAACCTCTTTTCTTTAAAAATTGCCCAGTCTCAGATATTTCTTTATGGCAATGCAAGAACAGCTAATATACCAATTCAATCACTAAGGGCATTTTTAAAATGGTGTTAGGGAGTATTATTTAAAGATGCCAAAATAGATGTTGAATTATATAAATACATTTTGATGCCACTAGAGAACGAGAGAAGTCTGCTGACTTTCAAACCAAGGTAATCTTCCAATTTTATCCCTCAAGTTTCCTCTGAATTTTCCTGGGTTCTCTTCACTGTAACTCTCCTTCCAAAAGTTCAGTAGGTCATAAGCCAGAAGACAAATGTGGATCACTGTCTAGGATAAGTAGGTATTAGCTTCCCTGACTTGAATTGGGAAGATGTGATGTCACTAAGGATATTGTTTGCTTTTCTTCATGCAGTTGCAGCATCCTCTGCTGGGCATTATACTTTATAGTTTTTAAGAAAGGCTTTTATAACTGTTGAGGAATAGCTTTTATAGCTTTTGGTATAGTAATAAAATATATAGTGCTTCATTATTTTCATTAAGGTATTAACATCCCAAAGCATCATTTAGTGCTTATTGTAAGATTTAAATATATATAAGAGAAATACAATTATATAAGTACAAATAATATTAATACTACCACTAATAAGTGGTAATATGCTATTATGAAAACTCTTCAACTTAAAAAAGTTTTTAGAGTTGGGGTCTGACTCTGTTGCCTAGGCTAGAATGCAGTGGCATAACCATAACTCACTGCAGCTTTGAACCCCTGGACTCAAGTGATCCTCCTTCCTCAACCTCCCTAAGTAGCTGGGACTACAGATGCATGTCTTCATGCTCAATTAATTTTTAATTTTTTTGTTTCTTATTTTTTAGAGGTGGGATCACACTATTTGTCCGGACTGGCCTAGAACTCTTGTCCTCAAGCGATCCTCCCACCTCAGCCTCCCAAGTCAGTGGGATTACAGGCATAAGCCACCATGCATAGGTTCAATTAAAATTTTAAGAGGAGGACATTAGCTAGATTGTTGACTAGAAGCTCCTGTGCTTGTCTCCCACACAAAGACAGCCAAAGAAATGAATAAACAACTATATTTTGATGAAAATAACTGAAGGAGAAAACAGAAATATGTCAAAGGAGTAGTATAGGCTGGTGCAGTGGCTCACGCCTGTAATCCCAGCGCTTTGGGAAGCCAAGGCAGCGGATCACTTGAGGTCAGGAGTTCGCGACCAGACTGGCCAACACGGTGAAACCCTATCTCTACTAAAAATACAAAAATCAGCTGGGCATGGTGGTGCACACCTGTAAACCCATCTATTCGGGTGGCTGGGGCACAAGAATCGCTCAAACCTGGGAGATGGAGGTTGCAGTGAACCGAGATCACACCACAGCACTCCAGCCTGGGTGACAGAGTGAATGAGACTCCGTCTCAAAAAGAAAAAAAAAGTAGTAGTATAAAGTCTGTAGAGCATAGAAACCCAGGATAGTTACATAGAGAAAAGAAGGAAGCAGCTCACATCCTACCCCATCCACACTCCAGTCAGGACCAGCTCAGAACCGGGGTGAACTTTTCAGTGAAGGGAAAAGGTAAGCAAGAGGAACCCAGCAGCCCTTATCACCACTGAGGTTACTACAGTCCTCACCACTGGGAAATCCTGTATTCCTCAAAGGTGCTAAGCCCAGCAGAGGGAACTGCCTGGTGTCCATATGGCTGCACTTCTTCCAGAGAAGGAGTCAATGCTGTGCTCTGCCCTTCATGTGCTGCTACTCTGCTGTGCCATCTTAGATCCAGAACCATGGCTGGAGGAAGTCCTGCTTTGGAGGTGAGGGGCTATTGCACCTCTCCATTCCCGAGGGTTTGTTACACCTGTACCACCACTGTCTGGTGGTTCACCATCCCTAAATCAAGCTGCTGCTACATGCTATCCCATGGAGTCAAGCTGCTGTGCCCTACCCCTCCCAGTGATTGCTGTGCCCTGCCCCCCAGTGCAGGAGCTGCAGCAGCAGTATCCTACCTTCCAGGGATATGGTGCCTTGGCCACCCAGATCAGTAATGCCCCTAGCACTGGAGGTGAAGCAGTGCCTACTGGGAAACTGGTGGCTTGGCTACCCAGAGCAGTCATGTCCTCCTGTACTAGACCTGAGGTAGTGCCTTCTAGGGAACTGGTGCTGTGGGTCACCCAGAGCAGTCACCCCCCAGGTGTTGGAGCTGAAGAATCACTCCTCTTCACAAGACTGTGGGTCCCTTGGCTGAGCCAAGCAGCTGCAGTTCCCAGGGCTGAGCCAATGTGGTGCTGCACATCCCAGGAAAACAGAGGACTGGGTGAACTGAAACAACCTACTCTCCAGGCTGAACAACTGCAGAACCCTGCTTCCATGAAACCGGACTATCCCCTAGCAGAGGATGCACCCTGATTTACCAGGGAGTGGAGTCATCACTGTGCTGCTCCCTGTACCCCAGGGCCCAAGCCACAGCTATGCCCTGCCATTCCTGGGACATTAGTGCCACTGCACTTGACTTCACAGAGCCTGGAATGCTGCTGTGTCCTACCATCCCATAGTCCAGGGTCCCCACTACACAGGTTCTCATCCCCGTCCAGGGCCGGAGTGGCTCCTGTGCTCTATAGGCCTCTGGTTCCCAAACTGCAGCTGTGCCCTGCTTCCCAAAGCTTGAACCTCCAGCGCACCCCTGGTTTTTTTTTTTTTTTTCCTTGAGACGGAGTTTTGCTCTTATCGCCCAGGCTGGAGTGCAATGGCACAATCTCAGCTCACTGCGGCTAATTTTTGTATTTTTAGTAGAGACGGGATTTCACTATATTGGCCAGGCTGGTCTTGAACTCCTGACCTTAGGTGATCCACCTGCCTCGGCCTCCCAAAGTGCTGGGATTACAGGCGTGAGCCACTACCCCCGGCCCAGAGCACCCCTTCTTTACCAGAGCTGGGCCAGTGCTGCCCCTGAGGAGCAGGGGCAGAGTCAAAGCAACAACCCAGCCCCCTAGGCCTGAGCAGCTGAGGTATGCACCAGAGTCACAGACCTTAGCTTTATGGCAGTCAGCACCTACCTATGCCTCAGAGAGTGAACATGTGTCCAAATTCCCAGGTGCCACAGTAGACTGGTGAGGTCCTGAGCACAGGACCCTGGCTCCACAGCTGCTCTGAGCACCTCCTCCCGGAATCCCAGCGCCACTGCAGTTGCTTGTGGTTCATGTCAGACTTGATACCAAGAAAGATCTCCTCAGTAAAGACTTCCCATTTTGGGGAAAACAAACACAGGAGGACCCTAAAAGCCCTTGCCACGGAGGACACTAATGGCATATGCTGCTGCTGCCACTGCAACAAACTTCTGCAGCCTAGGTCACTAAGACACCCATGTCATCACTGACGTTAACTGCAGCTGAAGATTCTGCATGGCAGCTATACTATTACATCTACTTGTAACCAAAGCCACCACACCCTTCCCAGCTGGCACCCTAAGACTCATCTGCAGGTGAAAGCCTTTTCTTATGAAAGTCATTCTGTAAAGTTTGGAAGCACTGACAATTCCACCAGATGTGCAGACACCAATGCACAGACAGAGAAACATGAAAAAGAAAACATGACATCACCAAAGGAACAAAATAATCCTCGAATAATTGACCCTAAAGAAATGTAAATTTATAAATTTCCTGAAAAGAAATTCAAAATAATGATCTTAAGGAAGCTCAGCAAGATATATGAGAATACAAACAGATAATTCAAGATCAGAAAAACAACAAAAATGTAAATTAGGAGGGAAGAGTAAAAGTCTACAGTATTTATATGTGACAAAATTTAAGATGTTATCATCTTAAAATAGTCTATTGTAACTATAAGAAGTTTTATGTAAACCCCATGGTAACAACAAAGCAAAAGACTATAGCAGATACACAAAGAGAAAGATAAAGGAATTAAAGCTTAGCTACTAGAAAAAATTACCAAATCACAAAGGTGGACTACAGAGAGAAGGCAAGGAAAAAATGACCTACAAAACAACTAGAAGACAACAGTAAAAAAACAGTTCCAAGAGGGGAGTAATAGCAATAAATGTCTATGTTTAAAAAGGAGGAAGATCTCAAATAAATAGCCTAACATTAAACCTCAAAGAGCTAGAAAAAGAACAAACTAAACCTAACATTAGCAGAAGGAAGATCAGGACAGAAATACATTAAATAGAGAACAGTAAAACCATAGGAAAAAAATCAACAAAATCAGGAGTTTGTTCTTTGAAAAAATAACCAAAATCAACAAACCCCTAGCTAAGTACTAAGTATGAAAAAGAGAAGACTCAAATAAATAAAATCAGAAATGAAAGTGGAGACATTATAACAGACACCTTAGGACAAAAAAAATGTCATAAGGGACTATTATGAACATTATATGCCAACAAGTTGGATAACCTGAAAGAAATTATAACCTAATAAGACTCAATCAGAAAGAATAGGTAGCTTGAACAGACTAATGACGAGTAAAAAGACCGAAGAAGTAATCTAATGATGCACCTTAAGGAACTAGAAAAGCAAGAACAAATCAAACCCAAAATTAGTAGAAAGAAAAAAATAATAAAAATCAGAGAAGAAATAAACAAAATAGAAACTAAAAGAATTACGAAAGATCAATGAAACAAAATGTTGGTATCTGGAAAAGATAAACAAAATTAACAAACTATTAGCTAAACATTAGCTAAACTAACTCCCGTTAAAATTTTTTTTTAATTTTTAACTAACCTCCTTGAGCCATAACACTCCCCCTTTTTTCAGAAACAAAGAGAGAAGACTCAAATAAAGTCAGAAATGAAAAAGCAGGCATCACAATAGATACCACAAATATTCAAGTGATTAGTAGAGACTATTATCAACAACTATACACCAAAACAAAACAAAAACTAGAAGAAATTGATAAATTCCTGGACACATACCATCTACCAAGATTTTACCAAGAAGGAATGAAAAAACTGAACAAACCAATAACAAGTAATGAGATTGAATCAGTAATAAAAAGTCTCCCAACAAAGAAAAGTCCAGGATCAAATGAGTTTACCACTGAATTCCACCAAACTTTTAGAGAAAAACTAACAAATTCTTCTCAAACTATTCAAAAAATTTGAAGAGAAGGGGACTATTCTAAATTCATTCTATGAGACCAGCACTACCCTGATACAAAACCAGACAAGGACACAACAACAATAACAAAATTACAGGGCAATGTCATTCATGAACACAGACACAAATGTTCTCAATAAAATGCTAGCAAACTGAATCCAACAACATATCAAAAAGATATGATCATGACACCATGATCAAGTGGGTCTTATCCTGGGGATGGCTCAGTATATCCAAATCAATAAACATGATATACCACAACAAAAGAATGAAGGACAAAAACCATATGACCATCTCAATAGAGGCAGAAGAAGCATTTGGTAACATTCAACATCCCTTCATCATACAAACTCTTCAACAAATTCGGCATAGAAGGAATATATCTCAACACAATAAAGTCCGTGTATTACAAAACCCACAGCTAACATCATATTGAATGGGGAAAAAGCTGAAAGCCTTTCCTCTAAGAAATGAAATAAGACAAGGATGCTCACTTTCATCACTCTTACTCAGTGTAGTACTGGAAGTCCTAGCCACAACAATCAGGCAAGAGAAAGAAATAAAGAGGATCCAAATTGGAAAGAGAAATTCAAACTGTCCCTCTTTGCAGATGACATGATCTTATATATAGAAAATCCTAAAAACTGAACCAAAAACTCTTAGATGTGACAAACAAATTCAGTAAAGTTACAGGATACAAAATCAACATACAAAAATCAGTAATGTTTCTATAGACCAATAACAAGCTAGTTGAAAGAGAAATATAGAAAGCAATCCCATTTCTAATAGCTACAAAAAGTAAAATATCTAGGAATAAATTTAACCAAGGAGGTAAAAGATCTCTACAATGAGTACTATAAAACACTGACGAAAGAAATTGAAGAAGGCAAACAAATGGACACATCCCATGCTCATGGATCTAAAGAATTAATATTGTTGGCTGGGCATGGTGGCTCACACCTGTAATCCCAGCACTTTGGGAGGCAGAGGCAGGTGGATCAACTGAGGTCAGGAGTTCGAGATCAGCCTGACCAACATGGTGAAACCCCGTCTCTACTAAAAATACAAAATTAGCCAGGCATGGTGGCACATGCCTGTAATCCCAGCTACTTGGAGGCTGAGGCAGGAAAATCGCTTGAGCATGGGAGGTGGAGGTTGCAGTGAGCTGAGATCGTGCCACTGCACTCCAGCCTGGGCAACAAGAGTGAAACTCCGTAAAAAAAAAAAATTAATATTATTAAAATGACCATGCTATCCATAGCAATCTTTAGATTTAATGCAATCCCTATCAAAATACCAATGACATTCTTCACAAATCATAGTGGTTGAATTCATGGATGTGGAACCTGTGGATATAGAAAATTGACATATACCCTAAGGAAATGAAATCAGTATATCAAAGAGATGTTTACACTTCCATGTTCATTCCAGCATTATTCACAATTGTCACAATATGGGAACAACCTAAGTGTCTATAAACAGATGAATGGATAAAGAAAATGTGGTATAATACACAATGAAATACTATTCAGCCTTTAAAAAGAAGGAAATCCTGTTATTTGTGACAACATAAATGAACCTGGTAGATACTATGTTAAGTGAAATAAGCCAGGCATAGAAAGACAAATACCACATGATCTTACTTATATGGAATCTTAAAAAGTTGAGCCGGCGCGGTGGCTCATGCCTGTAATCCCAGCACTTTGGGAGACTGAGGCAGGCAGATCACTTGTGGTCAGGAGTTCAAGACCAGCCTGGCCAACATGGTGAAACCCCGTCTCTACTAAAAATACAAAATTAGCTGGGCGTGGTGGTGCCTGCCTGTAATCCCAGCTACTTGGAGGCTGAGGTAGGATAATAACTTGAACCCTGGAGGCAGAGGTTGCAGTGGGCCAACATTGCACCACTGCACTCCAGCCTGGAAGACAGGGTGAGACTCCGTCTCAAAAAAAAGAAAAAAGTTGAAGTAATTGAAGTAGAGAGTAGAATGGTGGTGGAGGGCGAAGTGGTGGTGGAGAAATTATTTTTTCTCTTTTTCTCTTCTATAGTATAGAACGGTAGAATGGGGGCAGTGGTGTAAAAAAAAAAAAAAAGAGGAAAAATAATTTAAATTTACTTGAGAGTATATCACCCTTAAATCGCCCACCAACTTAGGTCATTTTTTTAAGCTTTAGATAATGAAGAGCTGAGGTAGACATCAGTTTATAACTGCTTAAAGAGGAGAAAATTGCAGACATGCAAGATAGGAAGCATTTTTACACATTGAGGGGAAAAAAGCAAACTTGTTAAATTTATATCATTAAGAGATCTGTGAAGTGACAGGTATGTGATGCTAGAAAAAAATAAAAACTCCTGCTCAAATAGTTTCAATAGATCCCTAAAGTTCAAATTTCTATCATAGGATTCTAGATCTTTTTATGAATAAAGAAAGCATACAAACAGAATGCAAAGGCATTACTAATTCTTTATTGCTAGCCGGCCACATGGTTTAAGGATTTGGAGATAGGATTTGGAAATAGGATTTGAATTCAAGTCCTTGCTCCAATACTTAGCAGCATTGTTACTTTAGTTACTAAATTAGATTTTGCCTCAACTTGTCTTTCAAACTCTATCTCCCAATGCATTTGCTTGCCATACATATACATATTTTTTTTCTTTTACACCAGAATACTCATCACTTCCTAAATATGCACCAGGCTTTCCATCTTTAGTCATCGTTTACCTAGTTCCATACTTCTGGAATGCTTTTCACTCAACTTTTTTACTTTTTGGAAGCTTACCTACTTTTTAAAAGTTTAGTATAAATGCCACCTTGTCTCTGAAGCCATCTCAGATTTCACCAGATGGAATTAATTCTCCTTCACCTTTTTGTTTTTTTGTTTTTTTTTTGAGATGGAGTCTCGCTCTGTTGCCCAGGCTGAAGTGCAGCAGCACCATCTCGGCTCACTGCAACCTCCGCCTCCTGGCAGAGATTCAAGCAATTCTCTGCCTCAGCCTCCCGAGTAGCTGGGATTACAGGCACCCACCACCATGCCCAGCTAATTTTTAGTATTTTGAGTACAGACAGGATTTCACCATCTTGGCCAGGCTGGGCTTGACCCCTGACCTTGTGATCTACCCACCTCAGCCTCCCAAAGTGCTGGGATTACAGACGTGAGCCACCACACCTGGCCTCTCCTTCACCTTTCTTACCTCTGTTTGTATTTTATCTATAGCACCATCAGTCTATTTCACGAATATATCTGCCTTACAAAATTACATAAAGTCAGAACTGGAACCTGAAAGAGACTGACAGCCCGAGGGGCAGTTTGGTCACTTTAGTTCTCCCTTAATTTCAATACGTCTCTACTCAAGCCATCCCAAATACAGTCTAAAGTTTGTGTGCTTGCTATTGTCAATTTCAAGACAAATCTCCTAACTCTCACTTCCAATCAGAATGCACATTCCTTAAGCTCCTTTTTAAGGAAATGCAGGACCTCTTACAGCTAAGAGGTTGTCTTTTCCACTAGATAATAAACTCTTTTCAGAGCTATGTTTTCATATTTCTCAGAGTGCCCTGACTACATTCCCTATTTGCTACATTGAAGGAAAAACAAAAATCCCTCAAGAATCAGGAGACACATAGCAAGACCCCATCTCTACAAAAATAAAAGTCAGGTGTGGTGGCGTACACTTGTAGTCCTAGCTACTTGGGAGACTGAAGTGGGAAGATTGCTTGAGCCCAGGAGTTTGAGGATACAGTGAGCTATGCACTCTAGCCTGGGTGACAGAGTGAGACCTTGTCTCAAAAGAAAGAAAGAGAGGAAGAGAGAAAGAGAGAGAAAGAGAGGAAGAGAGAAAGAGAGAGAAAGAGAAAGAGAGAGACAGAGAGAGAGAGAAAAGGAAGGAAGGAGGAAGGAAAGAAGGAAGGAGGAAGGAAGGAAGGAAGAAAAGGAATGGAAAGAAGGGAGAGGACGCAAAGAGAAGGGATGGGACGGGATGAGACAGACAAGGCAAGTCAGGAGGAAGCAATTGAGCATGCATGTACTAACGCTAATTTAACAAAGGGTCAGTAGAGACAGATGCTTTTTTAGCATTAAAAGATCTAAAACTTAGGCTAGTAAGAAGAATATGAATGTAGTGTACATGTCAGATGAGAGCTATTGATACAAGATGAATTTTCACAGTGAGAGATGTCTAGATGTCTGATTTTTTTTTTATATATCCAGAGTAACCAAAAACAAACAAAAGAGAAAATGGGAAGAAAAAGCTCGGAGTTATTCTTCTCCATCCAGCAGAGAAAATAGGCAAGATAAATGATAATGATAAAGTGCCACTGCATGACTAAGGCATGATTTCCTAGGATACCTGTTAGAGGAAAGGCTACAACCTGAAGTAGAGGGGAAGAGGACAGATTGTGGGTGTTTTGGAGTATGGAAGAAGTGACAAAAGAGTTCAAATGTGCCAGGCACAGGGAAAAGAGAGAAGAAGGTATTCTAAGGAAGAGAAAGTTCTCTGTAGGATATTTTTCAATAGTAGAGGAAATGCCCAAGAAAAGCGATGTGGTCCTAGACACATGATTGGTGCACAATGAGCTGGACTGGGGATACCATGGCCAACTTTTCATTTCTGTTTTTTTGTTTGTTTACTTTTGTTGTTGTTGTTGTTGTCGTTGTTTGAGACATGGTCTCACTCTATTGCTGAGGCTGGAGTACAGTAGCACAATCATAGCTCACTGTGCAGCCTTGAAGCTGGGACTACAGGAACACACTGCCACACCTGCATGCCCAACTTTTCGTCTCTCTCATGCAAGTTCTGCATGATTTAAATTTTACCATCGTAAAACTGGAGTATAGAATTAATTTAACTTTATTTGAGTTTCCTTGTTTGTTCAATCAGAAGAGAGGGAAACATTTTTACTCCCTTTTCTGATTAGCATAAGGCATCTGAGATACATCTGGAGTAGGTGACAAGGAAAAAAATTGAAAATCTCTCTTGGAACTCATCTGACTGTTAAACATATTTTATTTCTTTGAGTCTTCTTTTTTTCTTCCCAAAAGGCACTGAAGCCTTAGATAAGGAGCCTAGTACTATGATCACATAGTCATCATTCAAAACTAAAGATAGAACATATTTCATTTTTCTTAAACCGATTATCTAGAACAGACTCTAAATATAAACGAGAGTACAGGTACTGAGGAATTACCACTTACCTATCATATAGAGACAGGATAGTCTGGATAAACATGAGATCTGGAGTAATAAGAGACTTGATTTCAATTTCTGCTATGGTCTGGGGGATTCTGGATGAGGCATTCACTTCTCTAAATTTTGATTAAAGTGAAAAAGATTTCTGGCCGGGCGCGGTGGCTCACGCCTGTAATCCTAGCACTTTGGGAGGCCGAGGCGGGCGGATCATGAGGTCAGGAGATCCAGGCCATCCTGGCTAACACGGTGAAACCCCGTCTCTACCAAAAAATACAAAAAAAAATTGCCAAGCATGATGGCGGGCGCCTGTAGTCCCAGCTACTCCGGAGGCTGAGGCAGGAGAACGGCGTGAACCCGGGAGGCGGAGCTTGCAGTGAGTCGAGTTTGTGCCACTGCACTCCAGCCTGGGCGACAGAGCGAGACTCCGTCTCACACCAAAAAAACAAAAAACAAAAAACAAAAGAAAGATTTCTGTAAGAAAGTCCAATGAGACAATGTACGCAAAACTAGCAAAAACATTGTATTATATAAATATATAACATTTCAGGCCAGGCATGGTTGCTCACGCCTGTAATCTCAGTGCTTTGGGAGGCCGAGGTGAGAGAATCACTTGAGCCCAGGAGTTTGAGGCCACCCTGGGCAACAGGCGAGACCCTTTCTCTACAGAAATAATAATAATAAAAAACTTACCTGAGCATGGTAGTGTGCGCCTGGTAGTCCTAGCTGCTCGGGAGGCTGAGGCAGGAGAATTGCTTGAGCCCAGGAGTTTGATGCTGCAGTGAGGTATTGAGAGGTGACAGCATGCTGGCAGTCCTCACAGCCCTTGCTTGCTCTTGGCGCCTCTGCCTGGGCTCCCACTTTGGCGGCACTTGAGGAGCCCTTCAGCCCACCGCTGCACTGTGGGAGCCCCTTTCTGCGCTGGCCAAGGCGGGAGCCGGCTCCCTCGGCTTGCAGGGAGGTGTGGAGGGAGGGGCGCGAGCGGGAACCGGGGCTGCGCGCGCCGCTTGCGGGCCAGCTGGAGTTCCGGGTGGGCGTGGGCTTGGCGGGCCCGTCACTCGGAGCAGCCGGCCGGCCCTGCCGGCCCCAGGCAATGAGGGGCTTGGCGCCCAGGCCAGCGGCCGCGGAGGGTGTGCTGGGTCCCCCAGCAGTGCCAACCCACCGGCACTGCGCTCGATTTCTCACCGGACCTTAGCTGCCTTCCCGCGGGGCAGGGCTGGGGACCTGCAGCCCGCCATGCCTGAGCCTCACACCCCCTCCATTGGCTCCTGTGCAGCCGGAGCCTCCCGGACGAGCGCCACCCCCTGCTCCACAGCGCCGGGTCCCATCAACCACCCAAGGGCTGAGGAATGCGAGCACACGGCGCAGAACTGGCAGGCAGCTCCACCTGCAGCCCCCGTGCAGGATCCACTGCGTGCAGCCAGCTGGGCTCCTGAGTCTGGTGGAGGTGTGGAGAACCTTTATGTCTAGCTCAGGGATGGTAAACGCACCAATCAGCGCCTTGTCAAAACAGACCAGTCAGCTCTACCAATCAGCAGGACGTGGGTGGGGCCAGATAAGAGAATAAAAGCAGGCTGCCCGAGTCAGCAGTGGCAATCCAGTCGGGTGCGTTTCCATGCTGTGGAAGCTTCGTTCTTTCGCTCTTTGCGATAAATCTTGATGCTGTTCACTCTTTGGGTCCACGCTGCTTTTATGAGCTGTAACACTCACCGCGAAGGTCTGCAGCTTCACTCCTGAAGCCAGCGAGACCACGAGCCCACCTGGAGGAACGAACAACTCCAGACGTGCCGCCTTAAGAGCTGTAACACTCACTGCGAAGGTCTGTAGCTTCACTCCTGGGCCAGCGAGACCACGAACCCATCAGAAGGAAGAAACTCCAAACACATCCGCACATCAGAAGGAACAAACTCCGGACACGCCGCTTTTAGAACTGTAAGACTCACTGCGAGGGTTTGCGGCTTCATTCTTGAAGTCAGTGAGACCAAGAACCCACCAATTCCAGACACAGTATGATCACACCATTGCACCCCAGCTTAGGTTACAGAGTGAGACTAGTCCCTAAAAAAAATACACACACACATACACGCAGGGTAAGTAGGATGAAGTCTAATCTAACACGTATTAGACTTCATCCTACTTACCCTGAAAAAATCCATTTAATCATACTTACATGGTTAAAGAGGAAATTTTTAGTACACTTGTGGTGGGAACTACATTAAAGTGAAAGAAATAATCATAAATGTTCCACAATTAATTTCAAGTGTTTTCAACAAAGAAATAATCTGTTGCTAGAAAGAGGACTTGTTAAAACCTCACTATGTGATTCCCTTTCACTCTGCTTGCATAAACTCTTATTTCGAGGAGCCCCTGTTAAGTACAAGACTGACACATACAACTGACAGAAGTTTTGAGAACAGGGGAAAAGTACTTGGATCATTAATTTCTTGTTCAAGATATGTATAAAAGTCACAGTTGTCCATATTCCTTATGACAGTTCTTTTATGTTAGACATAAGGAAATAATGTCTTCAGAAGCTTTTCTCTAGTAACCTAGGATATACTTCAATGCAATGACATTAGCCTAAATAATGAAAATTGAAGAACCGGTTAACTATCAAAAGTATAATCTATGAAATTCTTGGACAACTATATAGCCTATAGACTGCTTTTTCAAATCTCAGAAATAACATTTAAAAATACTAATAATGTGCACTCATACAGAGGAAAAGCATTGTGATCTCAAGTTTACTTACAGTTATTGTGACAGTTTGATCATCTATGGTGCACGTCTTTCTTTTATTTAAGGTACTTGAAGCAGCAGGCTTATGAAAGTTCAATTTTAATGATGAGTAATCCATCTCACTAAGGAATATATAAAATTAACTATTAGTTTTCCTATTTGTCTTGTTTATCTGGCATAAGACTTCCTGGCCTTCAAGTTTTAAATCCATGAGAAGAAAATTATACTTTACATTTGTGAAAAATGTTCCTGTGTTTTCCCCTGATGCTACTATTCTGTAGTTAAAACACACACACACACACACACACATATATATTTACAATAAGACAACTTTTTTGGTTTTAAATACATTTGAAGTTGTTAGGAGACTGTCATGAATTTTTAAATAAATGTAATGGTTACTTTTTTGTGTTTTTCCCTGATGTTACTATTCTGTAGTTTAAAAAAATATATATACTTATATTTATAATAAGACAGTTTTTTAAGTTTTTAGTAATACATTCAACTTGTTAAGAGACTGCCATGAATTCTAAATAAATCTAATGGCTTTTTGATACGTTTTCATTATTTGAATGTGATTTAATAACTCAAATGTGACATTGACTAATACCTTGAATATTCTTGTCGTATTACAATCAAATCTACATTTTCTGTAACTTGACTCTTTTGAACTTTGGTTGATTTTTGTCAACAGAGGTTAGGAAGACTAGGGACTTTGACTTCCTTTTTTGAGTGCATTTTGATTGGTAAATGATACTTCTGAAAACACTTGCCAAGTGTCTCTACCATTTATTAAACTATGTAAAGACCATAAACCTTCATGACATGCTTTAAATAAAACATTGCGGGACTTTTGTCCCTATATTTTCCTATTTAACACATAGAATAGTTTTGAAGGCAGTTGTTTAAACAGGTCATATGATTTTCATGTTCTGAAACTCTATCTTTGAGTTGAGAAATGTTAACAATCTACTAGAGACATAATATCTATTTTTTGTTTTTAGTTTGAAATGATTGTTTTTGTCATTCCGAAGAGAGTTAGTTAAATTTAACACTAAGATGCTTACTAAGCCTTTTTTTATTTCCATGAGCATTTCTCAATGCATTTACCAACCATGTGTCAGATCATACTGTTAATATTTATTAAAGTATGTTGGATTAGGTATTCTTCTCAACTGTTTTCTCTTCTTTTTGGTTAATTTAAAACTTTCTTATAATACATAATTTGATATCTCTAGGTTTCTTCAAGTTTATAATTCCCAGCAATATCACTTTTTCTGTTAAGGTAGAATTGAGTGTCTTTTTCTTGTTGATTTTTTATAGATATTTTTATCTTGCTGACATTTTCTTCTGTTTGCTTTATAAAATGATTTTTAAATATTTCCAAATAAAAGTTTTTGTTGCCAGTTCTTACTTTTATTTTGTGTTTAAACTCTTAGTTTGAATATCCATAAAATCATTTTCCTCCCATAAATTAAATTCTTTGAAGTATAGCCTGCTCTGCATTTTAAAATGGTAGCTGTCCAATGTAAGTAGTTTAGTTAAGCACTCACATTGATTCCCTTTTATTTGATCTGAAAAGCATAATACGACCATAATATAACAAAACAGGTGTTTTAAGTCACGTTAATATTAAATCATTAATATTTGTGATTATAATTATTTTGTAAAACTCTAAGAAGAAATGATTTAAAAATAACATTGGAAAAAATCTGCTGAATAATACAGTAATAAAATTGACTATGAAATGAAGCTGCCTTATGAAAATTTGATTCTATTAGCTTAAGTTGGGAAAGTAATCAAAACCATATCATTTATTAAATGAAAGTAATGATAGTATTTACCTTACTATGGATTGTGAGGATTAAGTAAGATAGTGCACACAAAGTGCTCAGTATAGTACCCAGTACTCTAAAAACTTAATAAATGCTAACTATGATCACTCTCCCCCTATTTTCCATGCTGTCCTCCACCCTCACCCCACCTTAGTCCCAAACTGCTTTGCCTCTGAAATTTCAACTTTTATATTCCATTCTTTGATGATAATACACTTCTCTCTGATCATTATTTCAGTTTTTACTACCTTAATTCCACTATAATTTTAGTGCATTGAGATTCCCATACACTTGACTTTTCCCTTCCCATACCCCCAATTTATAACCACTCTTTGGCTTTACTTCCAGCCCTACTTCTTTCCCTATGCAGCACAAAACCCCATAGTCCACAAATTTAATAGCACTCCCTTGGGTTTTGTTAATCCTAATGGTGTATCTATCAGTCGTCGGATCTGAAGCCAGAAAAACCCTGGGTTCAAATTATGGTTCTATTATTTACCAGCTGTGAGAACTGAGCAAGATGTTTGGCCTCTCTTGGTATATGTATAATGATGATTGTTAGAGTTAAATGCAATAATGTATATAGAGCATTTACCACAGGGGCTGGCATATATTAGACCTTCAAGCTAATGTTCTTTTTTTAAACTACACAAACAACTGATGATTAAACATCCTTAGTAAAACATTCACGCAACACAAAAACACACGCAGTAAAAAGGTAAATATTCCTTCATCTTGATCTCCCCTCTCGAAACTACACACACACACACACACACACACACACACACACACACTCTTACACTTCTCTCTCCGCAGATAACCACTGTTAACAGTCTGATCTGTATTCTTCTGGACTAAATTCTACTTATTCATTGACCCTATGCTTAGGTACCATCTCTTAGGTACCATCTCCTCCTGAAGTTTTCTCTGATTCTCATAGACAGGATCAGTTAACTCCTCCTATTTGCTTCTTACCTTTATCAGAGTACCATAATGTATTTATGTTTAACTTTTGGTTTATATCGAGCCTGAATTGTGAATATCCTGAGAGTGAAGGCTTTTTTTGTTTTGAGACAGGGTTTCACCATGTTTCCCAGCCTGGTCTCCTAATCTCAAACGATCTGCCTGCCTTGGCCTCCCAAAATGCTGGGATTACAGGCAGGAACAACTGTGACTGGCTGTGACTGGCTGGGGACTTTCTTTTTAATCTTTATATTCCTTGGTTTGTTGAAGTGTTTCATACATTTTTCTTGAAGGATAAATTACACTGTCTTCATTCTCTTCATGGTCTAGTGGGGATGCGTAAATAATTCTAGGGGGAAAAAGCAGGGTGTTAAGGAATCAGGTTAGAAACATATTCCAGGTAAAGTAATGGTTAAGAATCCTAACAAGTGTGAATAGAAGTAGACTGCAGAAAACAGGAATGTGTGCCACAAATAGAGTGGCAGCACCATCAAATATTAATGTATGCCAAAAATTTAAAAAGAAGTGCCTATTGTATACACATTATATTAACATATTTAAATAATTTTTTAGTATTTTTATGGGCCAGAGACTTAACATCATTTTATGAGGTGGGTAATTATTATCTCCAGTTTACACAGAAAAAAGCGAATGAATACGGACATAATCAATACCCTGCCCACATCCTCTTGCCCACCACTAAGGCCACCTGCAGCTTCAATGGGAGTTCCCATGCATCTCATGCCAATGGCTTCAAATCTCAACTACTTATCTTTTTGGCAGCAAGAGCATGCTGCTCAAGGGAAGGCTGCCAAGGGAAGTACCAGAGAATTACATTCCCAGGAGTAACCCTCAACCACTGAGAGAAGGGAATTGGTATATCCCAGTTTTCTTGCCCCTCAGTGGAATAATTCTGAGTTCTGTTTTATATAGTCTTTCAGAGGGTCTCCAGTAGAATTGAGTTCCAGTTGCCCTCAGTAGAAACCTTATTTATTGACACAATTTTTATTGGCTTTCCTCTGTTACCAGTCTCACTTCCTTACCATGCTTCCCAAATAAAGTTCTCTGTATCCTAATTCTTGTCTTAGGGCCATAGTTGTGTGGGAGCCCAATTTAAGACAAATAAATTGCTTAAAGTAATACACAGCGAATAAATAGCTTAGATTCATGTGTCCACATAGCCCACACTCCATTATATTTATACTATGTTTTAACTTTTTTTGAACATTCTTTTTCCAATTCATTAGGCGTGTTACATAGGCTGGCAATTATATTCATATGTGGCATAAACTCAGAGGGTGGGGCTATAGAAATTCAAAAGTGAAATACTAACTTTGAACACACATCATTTTTGACAGTGAGTAAGATGGATCCCATTTTGAAGAACATTTGATGGATTATACTAACAGAAAATATATTCAAGCAGAATTGGTTGCTTTTATCATGTTCTATGCTTATGTTTCATAAGTTAAGTTTCAGCAAATCTTAATTTTGGAATAAGTTAGCCTTGATATTACTTTTTACCCCTAGTACATTTCATTATCATTACCCTGCAAAAATAAGGTCATCCATAAAGGAGAGGCTCCTGACTTCTACCTTAATTAGCATGTGGTGGGAAATAATTTTCTTTCCAGAAAAGTGTTCAGATATAAGGAAGTGGGGAATGAGGATTATGTCATTATTCCAAAGACCATTTTGGAAGGGTGAGAATAAGGCAACTTTTCTTAGTTTTAGAGTGAACACTTTCTTCTTTTAAAAATTTTTTGAGCCTTTCCCTTACAATCAGTACAAGGGCTCCTTTATTGCAAGCCGCAGGCGTCAACTAGAGCACAGACTCTTCAAGTGACTCTAGATCAGAGAGAGGAAAGCCATTGACTCCAAACCCCCAAAGCCCAGTGGAGGCCAAGGAATGGGAGCAAGAGAAAACGAGTGAAAATTGGTGCCATGTTGCTAACTCAGACCTGCAAATAGGAGACTCCACGTAGGCCACCAATCCCCATAGGAGCAAAAGGAGCGGGGGCCATTCCCCCCGCCCCCACCCAGTACGCTTGAAGCTTGCTGAGTGGTGGTAATGGAGAGTGAGGACTGAGGACGAGTGAGGAGTGGGAAGACCAACCAGGCCAACTCATGAGCCTACAGGTGATGCGCGTGCCCAGAGCTTTCGCAACTGGGCGGTGCCTCTGCTACTGGCTGGAAGCCAGGGCCTTGCGCCTGAAGCCGGGCCAGGCCTGGAAGCTAGAGTCTCTGGAAAGCCAGGACTTGAAGGCAGGAAGCCTGGGGCTCGGGGGTGAGAAGCTGTCGCCTCTTTTGGAATGGTTAGCTGAAGTTGGCGCCAGGCCCTGGTTGGATGTAACTTGATGGAAGGGGACCAAGCCTCCCACTGTGCCCCCAGCGGTCTCCTTCAAGTCAATTGCCACAGTCCCCGATCCAGGCTCAGGTTTTTTTGAGGTAACCTGTTTCCGCAGCTCGCCAAACCCGGTGGAGTGTAAAGTCTTCGTCTTGGAGAATTTCGCCTTTGCCCTTCCTTCTAGGCAGTGGCTACAGGGAAGAGCTTTAGGCTGAGTTTCCCCAGGACACACTGTAGTTAAGTCACTTACTATTAGCATTTAATTCAGCAGCATGTAGTAGATTTATATGTCGTGAAACAAAGGTCAAACAGTTTGACTTTGCATATTAACTTTGGCATAGTAATTTAATTTTTTTCAACCAACATGTGGTACTAAGAGTCTTTGTGCCAAATCCCAAGGAAATGAAACATAGTTCTTGGTCTCAGGGAGCACCCAAATTAGGTAAGAATGCTCAATTCAAGCACAGCAATACTTCTTCATAGGTGTTAAATTCAATGAGCATTTATTAAGCATCCATTAGTATTAAGCTCTGTGCTAGTTATTGGACGTAGGAAGTTGAATCATTCTTCGTCCTAGTGCTCTGAGCTCACAGTCTTGGTGGGGGAAAGGGAAAGAGCAGAAAACGATTACCTTTAAAGGTATAAGACAAACACTGATATTTAAATGCCACTACCCAGATTTAAACAATCGAAAGTACGGGAGACAGAGAACTGAGTTATATGTATAGAGGGAATTGGAAAGGCTTTGTAGAGGAGGTAACATGAGTGAGCTGGCCGTGGAAGGAGAGGTTATGTTTATAAGTAGAGTTCTGGCTCAAGTACTTTCTAACAGACCTTACTTGAGGGCTTTGCTCCATTTTTATCTTTTATTTTCTCTGGCTGTCTAGTCTACTTTGCCATCTACCGACCCAGCCCTTTATCTGTTTTCTTGGTACTAGCCTAGGCTAATTTATCACATTTACAAAGGATAATTACCTTTTATTTAAAAAACTTACTTCTGCAGGGACAGTATTTGTGAAGAAAGAATTTTCATTTTTTAGAATTTGTTTTAGCCAAGTCAACAAAGCAAGGTTCCTGTAGCCCATCTGTTAGAACACAAAAATAGCCTTACTATGTAGAAACAGATGTTTAAAATGGTATTCATTAAAATGGATTCCACCTGTAATAGAAAACAGACAATGTATGCAAAAGGAATGTTGTAAGCTGGCAGTACTCGCTATCACTTTCCATTCTGTTAGGAATGTATATTTGTGGGTGAAATCTTACTAGTAGGAATATGCTTCTGGTTTTAGTGTCTAGTGATAGGGTTATTAGTCATATTGAAACACAATTACCCTAGACTCCTTAGGAGGATAGAAGTCATGGGAAAAAATTCCTCTAGAGTGAGTGTCTTCTTACCAATGAACAAAGTTGTCTTTGATAGAAAAGTCATGACTACCCTATATTAGTGGCAGAAATTAACATTTACCAATTACCTTCTGTGTCAGGTGCTTTGTTGTTCACTTTTAGAAGAATCCTGTAATGGAGATATTATCCTTATTCTATAGGTGAGGAATTTGAGAATGTGCAATAAATTAAATAACTTGCCCAAAGTCACAGCTAGATTAGAATCCAAGACTCACCTTCCTAAGCCAATGTGCTCTTTCCACTATTTTGTTGCCAAATGCCAGGAGTTCGGCCTAGGTCTTATTGCTCTCCATATAGAAAGCCAATCACTGAGAAAAGAAATATTGCCCAGGAAGGAAAGCTTTATTGCAGATGACGTCAACCTAATAATCAAATCTGTCTCTCCTTAACTGGCTAAAATTATGGCCTTATATAATAGGGAAGGAAAACAGGAGGGACAAGGAAGAGGAGTTGGTCAACAAGGAGCAGGTGCCTCTCATTGTTCAGGTGTGGTGATCTGGAAAGCCTCAGCTCCCTGCTACCATCTGGGAGGCCTGATGGTAGTTTCCTGAGAAAGAAACTCAGATAAGACAAATGTAAATTTCTCAAGCTTCAGTTTTATGGGAAAATTGGGCTGGTTTTAATTTCACATAGATTTTGCAACAGTGGAGGCACAAAGAGGTTAAGTCACCTACACTTTCAAGTGGAGTATTTGGGATGCAAATCCAGGTCTATCTGATTCCAAAGCTTAAACTTGTGTCCCTCTTCTATATATTTTTGGTCTTTGCCTCTAGTTCATTTAGCCCCATTTATGTCATACAGGAAAAGCAGACACCATCTAGTGGAATAGACAGAGTTCTAAATTATAATTAGCAAGCCCAGGCTAGCATTTATAACTGTAAGCAGCTCAGAAAAACATTATGCAAACTGGTGAAAATACATGAGCCATTTTTAACGGATATCAAAGGGAGATTACTTCTTATTACTTCTTAAATCGTAGTCTTTTATTCATTGATCCAACAAGTATTTGTTGATTTCTTTGTGTGAGGCATAGGAGCAATCAGACAAAAGTTCCTTCTTCATGGAGTTTGCATCCTGATTGGAGATGCAGGCAATAACATAAATATAAATAATTTGTTTATTTCTCCTTGCAAAAAAAGATAAATATAAATCAGAAAAATATCTTGCACATTAGTTGGTAAGTGTTGAATAGAAAAATAATAGGGGATGGGTGCGGTGGCTCACACCTGTAATCCCAGCACTTTGGGAGGCTGAGGCCGGCAGATCATGAGATCGGGAGATCGAGACCATCCTGGCCAACATGGTGAAACCCCGTCTCTACTAAAAATACAAAAATTAGCTGGGTGTGTTGGTGTGTGCCTGTAGTCCCAGCTACTTGAGGCTGAGGCAGGAGAATCGCTTGAACCCGGAAGGCAGAGTTTGCAGTGAGCTGAGATCATGCCACAGCACTCTAGCCTGGCGACACAGCGAGACTCCGTCTAAAAAAAAAAAAAAAAGAAAGAGAAAGAAAGTAGGGACCAGGCGTGGTGGCTCATGCCTGTAATCCCAGCACTTTGGGAGGCCGAGGTGGGTGGATCACTTGAGGTCAGGAGTTTGAAACCAGCCTGGCCAACATGGAGAAACCTTGTCCTTACTAAAAATACAAAAAATTAGCCAGGCATTACGCGCCTGTAATCTCAGCTACTCGGAAGGCTGAGGCAGGAGAATCGCTTGAACCCGGGAGGCGGAGGTTGCAATGAGATGAGATTGTGCCACTGCACTCCAGCCTGGGCAACAGAGTGAAATTCCATCTCAAAAAAAAAAAAAAAAGAAAGAAAAAGAAAAAAAGAAAAGAAAGTAGGGAATGGGGGTAGGAAGGCTATGGTGGGGACTGTTGCAATCTTCCCTGTGGCCAGGGAGGACAGTAAGGACAGTATCTAAAGGAGCCAAGCAGAGATTTGTAGGAAATGTATTCCAATGGATGGAATATCAAGCGCAGACTTGACATAGGTGTGGCAGGAACCGAATATGGGAGGCATAGATATTAAGGTAAGGTTGGAGTGATAATGGAAGGAGACTCAGATCATGAAGGGTATTGTGGGTTGTAATAAGGACTTTGACTTTTACTGAGTGAGATGGAAACTATTGAAGAATATTGAAATAATGAGTGACCTCATCTGCCTTCTATTTTAACATGATAAGTTTGGCTGCTGTGTTGAGAATACAGCAGTGGAAGAAGCATAGACACCAATTAGGAGGGTATTGCAGTGAGTAATCCAAGTGAAGGATCCCCAACAAGACCTTGGAGAAAGGGATAAAGCTGAGGTCAGGGTAATTATTCCCCTGGATTTCTTCTTACAAGGTCACCTGGTTGTATCTCTTGACAAAAGACTATTCCTCTCAAGATAGCTAAATTTACAAAATTATTCCTTTTCAAATTATAACCTCCCTTTCCTTGTCTCTTTGGGCTTAGGGGTGGTGGCATCTTGGCTACTACAGGTATTGAGCTTGGCATGATTGAACTATCCCTAGAGGTTTGCCTACACCTATATCTTGTAGGTAGCTCCCATAATTCCCATATGTTGTGGGAGGGACCCCAGTGGGAGGTGACTGAATTTTGGGGGTGGGTCTTCCCTGCACTGTTCTTGTGATAGTGAATGAATCTCACTATATCTGATGGTTTTAAAAATGGGAATTTTCCTGCACAAGCTCTCTTTGCCTGCTGCCATCCACGTGAGATGGGACTTGCCTCTCCTTGCCTTCCACCATGATTGTGAGGCTCCCCCAGCCACGTGGGACTGTAAGTCCAATTAAACCTCTTTATTTTGTAAATTGACCAGTCTTGGGTATGTCTTTATCAGCACTATGAAAACTGACTAATATAGTAACTTGGTACCGAGAGAGGGGTATGGCTGAAAAGATACCTGAAAACATGGAAGCGACTTTGGAACTGGGTAACAGGCAGAGATCGGAACAGTTTGGAGGGCTCAGAAGAAGACAGGAAAATGTGGGAAAGTTTGGAACTTTTTGAATGGCTTTGCCCCAAATGCAGATAGTGATATGGACAATAAGGTCCAGGCTGAGGTGGTCTCAGATAGAGATGAGGAACTTGTTGGGAACTGGAGCAAAGGTGACTCTTGTTATGTTTTAGCAAAGAGACTGGTGGCATTTTGCCCATGTCCTAGAGACTTGTGGAACTTTGAACTTGAGAGAAATAATTTAGGGTATCTGGTGGAAGAAATTTCTAAGCAGCAAAGCATTCAAAATGTGACTTGGGTGCTGTTAAAAGCATTCAGTTTTAAAAGGGAAACAGCATAAATGTCTGAACAATTTGCAGCCTGACAATGTCATAGAAAAGAAAATCCCATTTTCTGAGGAGAAATTTAAGCCAGCTACAGAAATTTGCATAAGTAGTGAGGAGACAAATGTTAATCCCCAAAACAATGGGGAAAATGTCTGCAGGGCATGTCAGAGGTCTTCATGGCAGCTCCTCCCATGGCAGGCATGGAGGCTTAGAAGGAAAAAGTGGTTTCGTGGACTGGGCCCAGGGTCCCCGAGCTGTGTGCACCCTAGGGACTTGGTGCCCTGTGTCCCACCCACTCCAGTTATGGCTGAAAGTGGCCTACGTAGGGCTTGGGTTGTGGCTTCAGATGGTGCAAGTCCCAAGCCTTGGCAGCTTCCACATGGTGTTGAGCCTGCAGGTGCACAGAAGTCAATAATTGAAGTTTGGGAACCTCCACCTAGATTTCAGCAGCTGTATGGAAACGCCTGGATGCCCAGGCAGAAGTTTGCTGCAGGGGTGGGGCTCTCATGGAGATCTTCTGCTAGGGCAGTGTGAAAGGAAACTGTGGGGTCAGAGCCCCCACACAAAGTCCCTACTGGGGTACTGCCTAGTGGAGCTGTTAGAAGAGGGCCACCATCCTCTAGACCCCAGAATGGTAGATCCACCGACAGCTTGCACCATGTGCCTGGAAAAGCTGCAGACACTCAACGCCAGTCCATGAAAGCTGGGCTGGGTGAGGCTGTACCCTGCAAAGCCACGGGGCGGAGCCGCCCAAAACCAAGGGAACCCACCTCTTACATCAGCTTGACCTGGATGTGAGACATGGAGTCAAAGGAGATCATTTTAGAGCCTTAAGATTTGACTGCTCTGCTGGATTTCAGACTTGCATGGGCCCTACATGTAGCCCCTTTGTTTTGACCAATTTCTCCCACTTGGAACGGCTGTATTTACCCAATGCCTGTACTCCCACTGTATCTAGGAAGTAACTAACTTGCTTTTGATTTTGCAGGCTCGTAGGCAGAATAAACTTGCCTTGTCTCACATGAGACTTTGGACTGTGGACTTTTGAATTAATGCTGAAATGAGTTGAGACTTTGGGGGACTGTTGGAAAGGCATGATTGGTTTTGAAATGTGAAGATATGAGATTTGGGAGGGGCCAGGGGCAGAATGATATGGTTTGGCTCTGTGTCCCCACCCAAATTTCATCTTGTAGCTCCCATAATTCCCATGCGTGTGGGAGGGACCCAGTGGGATATGATTGAATTATGGGGGTGGGTCTTTCCTGTGCTGTTCTTTTGATGGTGAATGAGTCTCACTAGACCTGATGGTTTTAAAAGTGGGAATTTCCCTCCACAAGCTCTCTCTTTGCCTGCTGCCATCCACATAAGACAGGACTTGATCCTCCTTGCTTTCCACCACGATTGTGAGGCTTCCCCAGCCATGTGGAACTGTAAGTCCAGTTAAACCTCTTTATTTTGTAAATTGACCAGTTTCAGGTATGTCTTTATCAGCAGCATGAAAACAAATTAATACACTAGGATTAAATCAAAAGGACCGCAGACTCCACCTGGAACTGACAGCCCAGCCCCCAGGCTTCATGCCATCCATGGCTTGAAGGTTGCATTTCACTGGGAACCCACCGCTTTCTGCCCAGGAGCCTGTCTGCCTCCTGTCACCATCAACATGTTGTCTATGCCGCCCAGGATGTTCCTGCTGAGGGTTGCCTACAGGCCCACACTGAGCCACCCTCAGCACCCCCTTGGTCTCCATCTTGTGCTCTTCAGTTCCCAAAGTCTGGATGGCCTGAGATGGCAGGGGGTTGGCATGTCAGCACTACCCTGAGTGCGTGGGTACCCAGCTGGGTCACGACAGTGCCTGGGCTCTGCCACAACTTTGCTCTGCCCCAGAGTGGGGGCCAGGAGCAGGGAGAGGCCAGGCAGTGGGAGCAGGCACTTTCAAGCCTGTGGGAACAAGGGGCTTCCTGGGCCCCTGAGAACTCAGGGATGCCTGGGTCCGTGGCTACAGCTGAGAAGCTGCAGCTGTGCCTGGGAGCATGTGGCTCTTGCTCCACTGACTTGTTAGGGGGTGAGGCTCCCATCTGTTCCCAGCCCCCGTGGGCTCAGCAGAGTGTGTAGCTCCAGTTGTGCTTCCCCTGCTGAAGCCGCCATCTTCACAGTGGCTACTCCAGACAGGCCACTGTTGCCATCACTTGCACCAACCTGTAGGTGACAGTCTTCCTCCATGAAGCCAGTTCATATATTCAAGAAGTTACTCCTCCATGAAATATGCAAAGAAACAGCCCAAGGCTACAAGAAATACACACACATGAAATCAAAGAAACAGGACACCACCAAAGGAACACAATAATTTTCCAATAACCAACCCCAAAGAAATGGATATCTACAAATTGCCTTCCAAACAATTAGAAATAATTGTTTTTAAAGAAGTTCAGCATGCAATAGGAGAATACAGTTGGACAACTCAGTGAAAACAGAAAAAGAGTTTACGGCCATACCACCTCGAACATGTCTAATTTCATCTGAAAACAGAGAAAGAATACATGAACAATACAAGAAGTTCAGCAGGAAGATAGAACTTATAAAATAGAACCAGGCTGGGAGTGGTGGCTCACACCTGTAATCCTAGCACTTTGGGAGGCCAAGGTGGGTGGATTGCCTGAGCTCAGGAGTTTGAGACCAGCCTGGGCAACACAGTGAAACCCCATCTCTACTAAAATACAAAAAATTAGCCGGGCATGGTGGTGTGCACCTGTAATCCCAGCTACTCAGGAGACTGAGACAGGAGAATCACTTGAACCTGGGAGGCGGAGGTTGCAGTGAGCTGAGGTCATGCCACTGCACTCCAGCCTGGGTGACAGAATGAGACTCCAACTCAAAAAAAGAAAAAAAAAAAAACAACAAAGAAATTCTGGAACCGAAAAACCTAATGAATGATATTAAAAACACAATAGAGAACTTCAAAAATAGACTTTATTGAGCAGAAGAAAGAATCTGTGCCCTTGAAGACAGGTTATTTGAAATTATCCAGTCAGAGGAGAAAAAAGAATGAAAAAGAGTGAAGAAAGTTTATAGGACTTATGGGACACCATCAAGCCAACCAATATATGCATAATGAGAGTACTAGAAGAAGAAAAGCAAGAGAAAGAGGTAAAAAGCTTTTTTTAAAGACATAATGGGTTAGGCACGGTGGCTTATGCCTGTAATACCAGCACTTTGGGAAATCAAGGCAGGTGGATCACCTGAGGTCAGGAGTTAAAGACCAGCTTGGCCAACATGGTGAAACCTTGTCTCTACTTAAACTACAAAAATTAGCCAGGTGTGGTGGCAGGCGCCTGTAATTCCAGCTACTCGGGAGGCTGAGGCAGGAGAATGACTTGAACTTGGGAGGCAGAGGTTGCAATGAACTGAGATTGTGCCACTGTACTCCAGCCTGGGTGACAGAGCAAGACTCCGTCTCAAAAAATTATGATAATAAAATAAAGAAGTAATGGCTGAAAACTTCTCAAATTTTGAGAGGGAAATGGATATCCAGATTAATGAAGCTTACAGGTTTTCAAAGAGCGTCAATTCAAGACTACATCAAGGTACATTTTAATCAAATTGTCTAAAATAAAGGACAGTGAAAGAATTTTAAAGCTGCAAGGGAAAAGTAATGCATCACATATAGGGAATCACCATAAGACTCTCAGTGGCTTTCTCATAAGAAACCTTGCAAGCCAGAAGAGAATGGGATGATATATTGAAAGAACTGGAAAAAAAAACTACTTACCATGAATCTACAACTGGCAAGATTATCCTTTAAAAATGAAGGGGAGATGAAGTCTTCCTTAGACAAACAAAAACAAAGGGAGTCTGTCACTACTAGCCCAGCCATAAAAGAAATGTTTAAAAGAGTTATTTCTTCAAATTGAAATGAAAACACACTAAATAGTATAATGAAAACATATAAAAGCATAAATATTATGGGTAAAGGAAATATATGGACAAATATAGATTAATATAAAACTATAATGGTGGGGCCTAACTTACTTTTAACCCTAATATAAAAATTAAAAGATAAAAATTTGTCAAAGGATATACAATATAAAAGTCAACAAACTCTGACTACAAGAACACAAAGTGCAGGGGTGGGGAGTAAAAATGTAAAATGGTTTTTGGTTTTGGTTTTTTTTAGAGACAAGGTCTTACTACATTGCACAGGCTGGTCTCAAACACCTCGCTTCAAGCAATCCTCCTGTCTCAGCCTCCCAAAGCACTGGGATTACAGGTGTGAGCCACCATGCCTGACCAAAAGTATAAAGGTTTTGGATGTGATTGAAATACTTATAAACTTAAAATAGAAGGTTAGAAATACAAGATATTTTTCATAAGCCTCAAGTTAACCACAAAGAATAAAACCTGTAACAGATACAGAAAACATAAAGAGATGAGAATCAAAGCAAATCACTATAAAACATCAAATAACAAATGAATATAATAAGAGAGGAAGAGAGGGACAATATAACTGCAAAAGACACAAACCAGTTAACAGAATGGCAATAGTAGTCCTCAGCTATCACTAATTACTTTAAATGTAAATGGATTACACTCACCAATTAAAAGGCATAGAGTGGCTGTGTAATTTGAAAGAACAGGATCCAATGATATGTTGTTTATAAGAGACTGATTTTAGAGTTAAAGACACATATAGGCTAAAAGTGAAGAGATGAGAAAAGATTTGTCATGCAAATGGTAACCAAGAAAATGCAGGGGTAACTGTACTTATGTTAGACAAAACAGATTTTAGTTTAAAGCTGCCTGCAGCCGGGTGCGGTGGCTCACGCTTGTAATCCCAGCACTTTGGGAGGCCGAGGCGGGCGGATCACGAGGTCAGGTGATCGAGACCACGGTGAAACCCCGTCTCTACTAAAAATACAAAAAAATTAGCCAGGCTTGGTGGCGGGCGCCTGTAGTCCCAGCTACTTGGAGAGGCTGAGGCAGGAGAATGGCATGAACCCGGGAGGCGGAGCTTGCAGTGAGCCGAGATTGTGCCACTGCACTCCAGCCTGGGCGACAGAGCGAGACTCCGTCTCAAAAATAAATAAATAAATAAATAAAGCTGCCTGCAGAGACAAAGTCTTGATACAATTATAAAAAGGTCATTTCAACATGATTATGTAACGATTATAAATATGTATATACTCAACAAAGAGCATCTAAATATATAAAGCAAATATTGACAGATCTGAAGGCAGAATTTGAGAGTAACATGATAATAGTAGAGGATTTCAATACTCCACTTATAATAATGTACAGAATATCAAAAAAGAAACAGAAAACACTATAAAACAAATGATCCTAACAGATATATAAAGAAATTTGCACCCAACAACAGAAGATTACCCACTTTTCTCAAGCATACATGGAACATTCTCCAGGATAGATCATATGTTAGATTACAAAACAAGTGACCTAAATTTAAGAAGATTGGAATTATTCCAAGTATCTTTCTGGACCACAATGGACGAAAGTAGAAATCAATAATCTTAAGAAAATAGGAAAAATCACAAACACATAGAAACTCAACAACAAACTCTTGAACAATGCTTGGGTCAAAGAGGAAATCAACAGGTAATTTTAAGAGTATCTTGAGGCCAGACATGGTGGCTCACATCTATAATCCCACTGCTTTGGGAGGCCAAGATGGGAAAATTGCTTGAGACCAAGAGTTTGAGGCTAGCCTGGGCAAAGAAAAAAAAAAAAAAAGAAAGAAAAAGAAAAGAAAGAGAGAAAGAAAGAAAGGGGGAAAAAAAGAGAAAAACAGTAGAACATACCAAAATTTATGGGGTGCAGCAAAAGCAATACTAAGAGGGAAATATATAATGATAAATGCCTACATTAAAAGAAGAAAGAAGGCCAGGCACAGTGGCTCACGCCTGTAATCCCAGCACTTTGGGAGGCCGAGGTGGGAGGATCACTTGAGGTCAAGAGATTGAGACCAGCCTGGCCAACATGGCAAAATCTCATCTCTACTAAAAATACAAAAAATTAGCCAAGCATGGTGGTGTGTGCCTGTAATCCCAGCTACGTGGGAGGCTGAGGCAGGAGATCACTTGAACCTGGGAGGTGGAGGTTGCAGTGAGCCAAGATCATGCCACTGCACTCCAGCCTGGGTGACAGAGCATGACTCAGTCTCAAAAAGAAAGAAAGAAGGAAAGAAGGAAGGAAGGAAGGAAGGAAGGAAAGAAGGAAGGAAGGAAGGAAGGAAGGAAGGAAGGAAGGAAGGAAGGAAGAAGAGAGAAAGAGAAAGAAAGAAAGAAGGGAGGGAGGGAGGGAGGGGAGAGAGGGAGGGAGGAAGGGAGGAAGGAGAAAGATCTCAAATAAGATGTTACATCTCAAAGAACTAGAAAAAGCAAACTAAGCCCCAAATTAGTGGAATAAAGGAATTAATAAAGATCAAAGAAGAAATAAATAGAGAATATTTCTATTTATTTATTTTTTTTTGAGACAGAGTCTCACTCTGTCACCCAGGCTGGAGTGCAGTGGCATGATCCCGGGTTCAAGTGATCCTCGTGCCTGAGCCTCCTGAGTAGCTGGGATTACAGGTGCCCACCACCATGCCCAGCTAATTTTTGTATTCTTAGTAAGAGACGGGGTTTCACCATGTTGATCAGGCTGATTTCGAACTCCTGACCTCAGGGATTCAATTCCTGCTGGGATTACGGGCATGAGCCACTAGGCCTGGCCTCGAATAGAGAATTTTGTAAGCAAGAGAAAAAATTCCATAAGACTAAGAGTTGGTTTTTTGAAAACAAAAAATCAACAAAAAATCTCAGTCTTTGCTAGACTGAGAAAAAAGAAAAAAGACTCAAATAAACCAGAAATGAGAGAGGACACATTGCAAAGGGTGCCTCAGAAATAAAAAAAATTGGCCGAGCATGGTGGCTCACGCCTATAATCCCAGCATTTTGGGAGGCCAGAGAGGGTGGATCACTCGAGGTCAGGAGTTCGAGACTAGCCTGGCCAACATGGTGAAACCCCATCTCTACTAAAAATACACAAATTAGCCGAGTTTGATGGCTCATGCCTGTAATCCCAGCTACTTGGGAGGCTGAGGCATGAGAATTGCTTGAACCCAGGAGGTGCAGGCTGCAGTGAGCTGAGATCATGCCACTGCACTCCAACCTTGATGATGGAGTAAGACTGACTCAAAAAATAAAATAAAATAAAAAGAATCATAAGGGACTATTATGAACAATTTAATTATATACCAATAAACTGTATAACTTAGAAGATTAGAACCATATACCCTGAATTAAGAAAATATAGAAAGCCTGAAGAAACCAAGAACAAGTAAGAACACTGAATAATAATCAAAGCCTTCCAGCAAACAAAAACCCAGAATCAGATGGCCTCCTGGGTGAATTCTATGAAACATTTGTAAAAGAATTAATATCCTTTCTCCTTAAACTCTTCCCAAAAAGATAAGGAATACTTCCAAATTCATTCTATGAGGCCAGCATCACCCTGACACCAAAACCAGACAAAAACACTATACAAAAAAAAAAAGAAAGAAAGAAAGAAAGAAAGAAAGAAAACTAAAGAGCAATAGTCCTAATGAATATACATGCAAAAGTCCTCAATGAAATGCTAGCAAACTGAATTCAATTGCACATTAAAGGGATCATACACTATGACCAACTTGAGTTTATCCTTGGGAGGTAAGGATGGTTCACTATATGCAAATCAACCAATGAGATACAGCACATTAACGAAATGAAAGAAAAAACCACATGATCTTCTCAATAGATGCAGAAAAAAACATTTGACAAAATTTGCCATCCATTCATGATTAAAGCTACAACAACATAAATATAGCAGGAACTTACCTCAAAACAACAAAGATCATATATGAAAAGCCCAAACCTAACACCATAATCAGTGGGGACAGGTCGAAAGCTTCCCCTCCAAGATCCAATACAAGGCAAGGATGTTCATGCTTGACACTTCTGTTCAACATATTACTGGAAGTTCTTGCCAGAATAATTAGACCAAAATAACATCCAAATTGTAAAAGAATAAGTAAAATTATCTCTGTTTGCAGGTGACACAATCAAATATGTATAAAACCCTAAAGGAAAAAAAGACTGTTGGAACTAACTAACCAATTTAGTAAAGTTACAGGATAATCAACATACTAAAACACACAAACAGCAAAACTACCTGAAAAGGAAATTTAAAAAACAATCCCATTTACAATAGCTACAAACTTAACCAAAACAGAAACACTTGCATGCTGAAAATTATGAAACATTGATGAAGGAAACTGAAGAAGACACAGATGAATGGAAATACATCCTATGTTCATGGATTGGAAAATTCAATATTGTTAAAATGTCCACGTTAGGCCAGGCACAGAGGCTCACGCCTGTAATCCCAGCACTTTGGGAGGCTGAGGTGGGTGGATCACCTGAGATGGGGAGTTTGAGACTAGCCTGACCAACATGGAGAAACCCCGTGTCTACTAAAAATACAAAATTAGCCAGGCGTGGTGGTGCATGCCTGTAATCCCAGCTACTCAAGAGGCTGAGGCAGGAGAATCCCTTGAACCCTGCAGCCGGAGGTTGCGGTGAGCTGAAATCACGCCATTGCACTCCAGCCTGGGCAACAAGAGGAAAACTCTGTCTCGAAAAAAAGAAAAAAAAAAGCCACATTATTCAAAGTGACCTACAGATTCAATACAATCTCTATCAAAAGCTCACTGGCATTCTTTATAGAAATAGAAAAAATAATGCTAAAATTTATATGGAACCACAATAGACCCCACATAGCCAAGTCAATCCTGAGCAAGAAAAATGAAGCGGGAGGTATCACACGTCCTGACTTCAAAATATATTACAAAGTGACATTAATCAAAGCAGCATGTTGCCAACATAAAAACAAACATATAGATGAATGGAACAAAATAGAGAACCCAGTCAACCGATCTTTGACACAGGTGCCAGGAACACACAATGGGGAAAGGATAACCTCTTACATAAGTGGTGTGGGGAAAACTGATACGAGCATACTTAATTTTATTGTAGTTTGCTTTTTTGTGCTTCACAGATCCTGCATTTTTTATTAATTGAAGGTTTGTGGCAACCCTGCACTGACCAAGTCTATCGTTGTGACTTTTCCAACAGCATGTGCTCACTTTTGGGTCTCTGTCACATTTTGGTTATTCTTTTGATATTTAAAATTTTTTGTCATTATTATATCTATTATGGTGATATGTGGTCAGTGATTTTTCATGTTATTATTGTAATTGTTTTGGGGCACCACAAACTGCACTCATATGAGATGGTGAACTTAATTGATAAGTATTGGGTGTGTTTTTGCTGCCCCACCAACCGACATTCCCCCCATCTCTCTCCGCCTGCTTGGGTCTATTCCCCAAGACACAAGAATATTGAAATTAGGCCAACTAATGATGCTAAAATGGCCTGTAATTGTTCAAGTGAAAGGAAGAGTTGCACATTTATCATCTTAAATCAAAAGCTAAAAGCAATTAAGCTTAATGAGTAAGGCATGTCAAAGGCTGAGATATGCTAAAAGCTAGGACTCTTGCACCAAACAGCAAAGTTGTGAATGCAAAGGAAAAATCCTTGAAGGATATTAAAAGTGCTACTCCAGTGAACATATGAATAATAAGAAAGCTAAACAGCCTTATTGTTGACAGAGAGAAAGTTTAGTGGCCTGGATAGAAGATCAAACCAGCCACAATATTGTACTAAGCCAAAGCCTAATTCAGAGCCAGGCCTTAACTCTCTTCAATTCTGTGAAGGCTGAGCGAGGTGAGGAAGCTGCAGAAGAAAAGTCTGAAGCTAGCAGAGGTTAATTCATGAGGTTTAAGGAAAGAAGCCAACTCCATAGCATAAAAGTTAAAGGTGAAGCAGCAAGTGCTGATGTAGAAGCTACAGCAACCTTTATCCAGAAGATCTAGCTAAGATAATTGATAAAGGTGGCTACTCTAAAGAACAGGTTTTCAATGTACACAAAATAGCCTTCTACTGGAAGAGGATGCCATCTAGGACTTTGACAGCTAAAGAGAAGAAGTCAATGCCTGGCTTCAAAGTTTCAAAGAGCAGTCTGACTCTCTCACTAGGGGCTAATGTAGAATGTGACTTTCAGTTGAAGCCAATGCTCATTGACAATTCTGAAAATCCTAGGGCTCTTCAAAATTATGCCAAATCAATTCTGCCTATGCCATCTAAATGAACAACAAAGCCTGGATGAGAGCCCATCTCTTTACAGCATGGTTTACTAAATATTTTAAGTCCACTCTTGAGATCTACTCCTCAGGAAAATGATTCCTTTCAAACTATTGCTGGTTATTGACAATGCACCCAATCATCCAAGAGTTCTGATGGAGATGTACAAGGAGATGAATGTTGTTTTTATGCCTGGTAACACATCATCCATTCTGCAGTCCGTGGGTCAAGGAGTAATTTTGAGTATCAAGTCTTATTCTTTAAGAAATATATTTTGTAAGGCTATAGCTGCCATAGATTATGATTCCTGTTACAGATCTGGGCAAAGTACATTGAAAACCTTCTGGAAAGGAGTCACCATTCTAGATGCCATTAAGAAAATTCATGATTCATGGGAGGTCAAAATATCAGCATTAGCAGGAGTTTGACAAAAGTTGATTTCAGCCCTCATGAATGATTTTGAGTGGTTCAGGACTTCTGTGAAAGGAGTCACTGAAGATTGGTGGAAATAGCAATAGAACTGGAATTAGAAATGAAGCCTGAAGATATGACGGAATTGCTGCAATCTCGTGATAAAACTTGAATGGAAGAGGAGTTGCTTCTTATGGATGAGCAAACTGGTTTCTCATGATGGAATCTACTCCAGATGATGTGAACATTGTTGAAATGACAACAAAGGATTTAGAATATGACATAACCTTAGTTGATAAGGCAGCAGTAGAGCTTAAGAGGAGTGAGTCCAATTTTGGAAGAAGTTATCCTGTGGGCAAAATGCTATCAAACAGCATCACATGCTAGAGAGAAATCTTTCATGAAAGAGTCAACTGATGTGGGAAACTTCACTGTTGTCTTATTTTTAAGAAATTGTCGGCCAGGCGCAGTGGCTAGTGCCTGTAATCCTAGCATTTTGGGAAGCTAAGGCAGGAGGATTGCTTGAGCTCAGGAGTTCAAGACCAACCTGGGTAACATAGTGAGACCCCCTCTCTGCAAAGCAGTGTTAAAAATTAGCTAGGCATTGTGGCACATGCCTATAGTTACAGCTACTCCAGAGGCTGAGGTGGGAGGATTGCTTGACCTCAGGAATTCAAGGCTGCAGTGAGCCATGATTGTGCCATTGCACATCAACCTGGGTGACAGAGTAAGACCTTGTCTCAAAAAAAAAAAGGAAGAGAAAAGAAAAGAAGGAAGGAAGGAAGGAAGGAAGGAAGGAAGGGAAATTGCCACAGCCACCCCAACCTTCAGCAACCACCACACTGATCAGTCAGCAGCTTCAACCTTGAGGCAAGAACTTCCATCAGCAATAAGATTATGACTCACTACAGGATCAAATGAATATTACCATTTTTTTAGCAATAAAGTATTTTAAAATTAAGGTATGTACATTTTTTAGACATAATGCTGTTCCATACTAATATACTGTAGAATAGTGTAAACATAACTTTTATATGCACTGGAAATAAAAAAAGTCATGTGACTCATTTTATTGTAATATTAACTTCACTATGGTGGTCTATAACTGAATCTGCAATATCTTCAAAGTATGCCTGTACATTTGTAATTTTGATAGATTTTGCCAAATTGCTCTCATGGAAGTCTACTACATGCAAATATCAACAATGTAGTGGAATTACTGTTTCTCCACATCCTCACTAACATGGTAGTATATTCAACTTTTTTTCCTTTGCCAATTTAGTGGGGAAAACGATATCACAATGTAATTCTAATTTATTTTTCTTATTAGGAGGAAAATTATTTTTAATGTGTTTGAGGTATTTGTATGTTCTTTCTGTGAGCTGTCTGTTGCTCAAGACTTAAGGGAGAAAATGAGTTTCAAACCTTTTTCTGAATAATATTATAGACCAGAAAACACTTCTGTCATTTAATTTTAGATTATTTTTTAAAAGTATTCCTGAAAAGAGTTAGGGAAGTTTGCAAGGACCAAAGATTCTAGTTACATATGATAACTGCACTGATGTAGCTATATATGTAACAGAAGAAAATTGAACAATTTATTTCAAGCCTCTAGTTCATTTCACTTTATAATAGATGAATTTCAGAAAATACGTATCTTAGAAACACTTTCTGTAAAAAGTTTTAAGGTACAGTTTTTTAACAAAATAATGATTAAAAGGATATTAACTGTCAACCTACATAACAAAGAGGGAGACTGTCTAAAATATTTATTCAGGAATAGACATTACAATGGGAATTACATGCCATAGTAAATTATGTGTGTATTCAGGGAGGTAAAGGAAGACAAACGTTTTTGAAGGAAAAATGAGGAGGATTACATCATAGTTTTTGAGATAATTACCCTTGACTATAAGTATCATTCACAAGGGTGGCTCCTGTCCAAGGTTGGACAGGCAGTTGCTGGGCATGCTGGGCAGATATTCTCATAGAAAGTTTTTGGTTTTTGTAAGGTTCTGATGGCATTTGTGCAAGGTTGTAGTTTCTACAGTCTTTTATGATAGCTCTTATTACCAGGCATTCATATGAGAACTCTCCCTTCATGACCTTCCCCAGTTCTAGTTGTCAGAGTTTTTAACACAAAGAACATTTTGATTCTGACAGCTTTCACATAATCATTAAGGCAATTTACCTCCCATTTATTTTCTATTCTTGTTTATAGTTATCTAGAATGTTGTCATAATATAATCAGCTTTCCCATAGTTTTATTATGTTGCATTATTAGAAGAATTTTGGATTGATTAAAGATTTAAATGATAGACCTCAAACCAGAAAAATCCTAGAAGAAAACCTAGGAAATATTCTTCTTGACACTGGCTTTGGCAAATAATTTTTGGCTAAGTCCCCAAAAGCAATTGCAACCAAAGTAAAAATTGACAAGTGAGACCTAATTAAACTAAAGTGCTTCACAGCAAAAGAAACTATCAGCAGTCAACAGACAACCTACAGAATGGGAGAAAGTATTCGGAAACTATCCCTATGACAAAGGTCTAATATCCAGAATCTATAAGGAACTTAACAAGGAAAAAACAAAGAACCCCATTTAAAAATGGGCAAAGGACATGAACAGACACCTCTCAACAGAAGACATATAAGCAGCCAATAAACATATGAAAAAATGCCCATCATCACTAATCATCAGAGAAATGAAAATTAAAACCACAATGAGATAACATGTCATGCCAGTCAGAATGGCTATTTTAAAAAGTCAAAAAACAACAGATGCTGGCAAGGCTTCAGAGAAAAGGGAATTCTTATACACTGTTGTGAGAATGTAAATTAGTTCCACCACTGTCGAAAGCAGTTTGGAAATTTCTCAAAGACCCTAAATCAGAACTACCATTCTACCCAGCAATCCCATTACTGGGTATATACCCAAAGAAAAAAAATCATTGTACTGAAAAGATACATGAGCTTCCATGTTCATCACCACACTATTCACAATAGCAATGACATGGAATCAACCTAGGTGCCCATCAGTGGTGGATAGGATGAAGAAAATGTGGTACTTATGATAAAGAAAATCATGGAATAATACACAGCCATGAAATATAATGAAATCATGTCATTATCAGCAACATGGATGGAGCTGGACATTATAATCCTAAAACAATTAATGTAAGAACAGGAAACCAAATACTGCATGGTTTCACTTATAAATAGGAGCTAAACGTTGAGCATACATGGACATAAAAATGGAAAAACAGACACTGCGGACTACTAGAGTGGGCCTCGGGGTGTGCCATGGGTTGAAAACTGACTTTTTGGATACTGTGCTCACTACCTGGGTGTAATATACCCATGTAACAAACCTGCATATGTACTCCCTGTATCTAAAATAAAAGTTGAATTTTTTTTTTTTAAGACAGAGTTTTGCTCTTGTTGCCCAGGCTGGAGTGCGATCGCGCGATCTCGGCTCACTGCAACCTCTGCCTCCCGGGTTCAAGCTCATTCTCCTGCCTCAGCCTCACAAGTAGCTGGGATGACAGGCACGTGCCACCACGCCGGGCTAATTTTTGTATTTTTAGTAGAGATGGGGTTCCATCATTTTGGCCAGGCTCCTGACCTCAAGTGATCCAGCTGCCTCAGCCTCCCAAAGTACTGGGATTACAGGCATGAGCCACCACCATGCCTGGCCAAAGTTGAAATTTTAAAAAAGAATTTTGTCTCAGAATACAATGAGAAAAAATGTAGTACATTTAACATTTTGCATACAAAAATTAAACAATCTTAATTTGAAATGTCTGTAGGACTTTGGGTACATAGATCTTTAAATTAAATTTCCATATTAAAATCTCTTATATAGTCTGAAATTCCAAGAACCAGGATTGTGTTGTGACAAGAATTTGGGCTTTGTAGAATTGGGTTAAAATCATGGCCTCTTAATAGCTTTGTGAGATTGATTAAGTTATGTAACTACCAAGAGTCTCAGTTTTACTCATCTGCAAAGTAGAAATAAAAATACCAACTCAAGGCTGGGTGCAGTGGTTCACGCCTGTAATCCCAGCACTTTGGGAGGCCGAGGTGGGCGGATCACTTGAGGTCAGGAGCTCGAGGCCAGCCTGGCCAATATGGTGAAACCCCGTCTCTACTAAAAATACAAAAATTAGCCGGGCGTGGTGGCAGATGTCTGTAATCCCAGCTACTCAGGAGGCTGAGGCATGAGAATCTCTCCAACCCAGGAGATGGGGGTTGCAGTGAGCCGAGATCACACCACTGCACTCCAGCCTGGGCGACAGAGCAAGACTCCGTCTCAAAAAAAAACCCTCAAAAGATTGTTGGAAGGAATTATATTAGATAATGTATCTAAATGCCTAGCTTATACTAGGGTCTACAGTAAAGGCTATTTCTCCTTTCTCCTTTGTGTAAATATAGTAATGAAAAATTTTTTCCTTTTTAAAAAATTTTAAAAATATATTTTATTTATTTTATTTTATTTTGTTTCGTATTATAATTTGGAGACTCTTGCTCTATTGCCCAGGCTGGAATGCAGTGGCACAGTCATAACTCACTGCAGCCTCAAACTCCTGGCCTAAAGCAATCTTCCTGCCTCAGCCTGCTGAGTAGCTGGGACTGCAGGTGCATGCTACCTCACCCAGTTAATTAAAAAAAAAATTATAGAGATGGAGTTTCAATTTGTGGCTCAGACTGGCCTCAAACTCCTGGCTTCATGTATTCTTCCTCCCTCACCCTCACAAAGTGCCAGGATAACAAGTATGAGCCCAACTGAAAAGTTTTAAACGTAATTGTAAACTCTAAATACCGAAGCCTTTTAATGAAAGTGTTACCAAAAAAAGTATTCCATAATCTTCTTGAAAAATTATATTAATTGCACCCATGATTTGATTTAAAAGAAGTGGTTCATAACCAGTGGTTGATTAAACTGAGATTTATTTAAACTTTCTTTTTTCCATTAAAAAAACTACTTTGTATATGCCCTTTTTTTTTTTTATTTTATTTTTTGAGACGGAGTCTCGCTCTGTCGCCCAGGCTGGAGTGCAGTAGCACGATCTTGGCTCACTGCAAGCTCCGCCTCCCAGGTTCACGCCATTCTCCTGCCTCACCCTCCGGAGTAGCTAGAGCTACAGGCGCCCGCCACCGCTCCCGGCTAATTTTTTGTATTTTTAGTAGAGACAGGGTTTCACCGTGGTCTCGATCTCCTGACCTTGTGATCCACCCGCCTCGGCCTCCCAAAGTGCTGGGATTACAGGTGTGAGCCACCGCGCCCAGCCATTGTATATGCCCATTTTTTACAGATCCTAAAGTTAAATCAAAATGACAGGTCAGGCCCAATGACTTATGCCTGTAATCTTAGCAGTTTGGGAGGCTGAGGCGGGTGGATCACCTGACGTCAGGAGTTTGAGATCAGCCTGGCCAACATGGTGAAACCCTGTCTCTATTAAAAATACAAAAATTACCCAGGCGTGGCGGTGCGTGCCTGTAATCCCAACTACCCAGGAGGCTGAGGAAGGAGAATGGCTGGAACCTGGGAGGCAGAGGCTGCGGTGAGCCAAGATCCCGCCACTGCACTCCCACCTGGGTGACAGAGCAAGACTCTGTCTCAAAAAATATAAAATAAAATAAAATAAAATAATAAAATAAAATAAAATAAAATAAAACAAAATAAAATAAAATAAAAACAGTAGCATGCAAATACACATTTGTATTTATATATGTAAACACACATACACATACACTGTACACACGAAAATACATCAAACTAAAATATCCACTTGATGTGTTAAGCACCACTGGCCAGTTTTAATTTTTATTTTATTTTTTCCTGAGACAGGGTTTTGCTCTGTTGCCCAGGCTGGAGTGCAGTGGCATGATCATGGCTCACTGTAGCCTCGAACTCCTGGGCTCAAGCAATTCTCCAGCCTTGGTCTCCCAAAGCACTGGGATTACAGGCGTGAGCCATGGCACACAGCCTGAAATTTCATATAAACAATTTAACCATGCTAGAACTATTTCAATCGTTTATTTATATAGTTGAAGCACTTTGAAAGTGAGGATGATTACTTACAAACATTTTATTTTATTAACTTAAACATTCTTCATGTTCATTTTCTTGTAAATAACTTTCATTTACAACATTTCCAAATAAATGTTTGTATAGCCTGACTATTTAATAAATATCCACAAGATGGTGCCATGGTTAACATGTTAACTTGGGAATTTAAGAATTAAAATGTAGAAGTGTTCGACGCATCATTGTATATGACAAAATTACCATCAATTTTTATGCTCTTATTACAATAATAGTCACTTATGCATTTCAGATGCTCAAATTACTACATTTCATTACCAAAATTTTTTGTTATTTGTAAACATATATTTACTCATATGGAATATTAAGTAATAAAATGATATGCAAGTTGCAAACACAAACATAAATTGGACCTTTTATACTTCATAGATTAATGGGTATGTTTTTAATGATCTCAACTTTTAATGCCAAGATTTAAAATAATATTCGAATGGCATCCCATTAACTAGTTTATGTTAAACCTAGTTATTGGCAAGGTCTTTGCTAGCTACAGACTGAACTGAATCCCTCCTAGATTCATTTGTTGAAGTCCTAACCCTCGATGTGATATTTGGAGATGAGACTTTTGAGAGGTAACTTTAATCAGTTCTTGAGAGTGGAGTTCTCATGATGGAATTAGTGCCTTTATAGGAAGAGACACCAGAGAGCTTGCTTTCTCTCTCTCCACCATGGAGAACATAGCTAGAAGATAGCCATCTGCTTGCCAGGAGGAGATCCCTTACCAGAAACTGACTGTGCTGGTACACTGATGTCAGACTCCCAGCCTTCAGAACTGTGAGAAGATAAATGTCTGGGCCAGGTGCAGTGGCTCATGTCTGTAATCCTAGAACTTTGGGAGGCTGAGGCAGGAGGATCACTAGAGGCCAGGAGTTTGAGACCAGCCTGGGCAACATAGTGAGACCCCCGTCTCTACAAAAAAATTTTTTTTTAATTAGCCTAGCATGGTAGCTCACACCTGTAGTCCCAGCTCTTTGAAGGCTAAGGCAGGAAGATCGCTTGCGCCCTAGAGTTCAAGGCTGTCATGATCGCCACTGCATTCCAGCCTGGACAACAAAGTGAGACCCTGTCTCTAAACCAAAACAACAAAACACAACAAAAAATAACAAGAATGCTACAAAGTCTTGTGTATCCCTCACTCAAATTCCCTACTTGTAAATGTTCTGCTACTTAAAAAAAAATCATCTTTCTCTCTCTCGCTTTCTCTCTCTCCCTACATGCACACACATACATACATATTTAGGATATATAAGTATATTTGTGAATGTGTGGATAGAATTTCCTGAGTCACTTGAGATTGAGAGTTATAATATTCCAAAATACTTTTGTGTATATTTCCTAAGAATAAGAAAACTCATGCTTCTATATTCACAATACAATCAGCAAATTTAGGAAATTTAACATCAATACATTAGTATTATCTAATATACAGTCCATGTTCAATTTTTGCCAATTTTCTAGTAATGTTCCTTATGGCATTTTTTTCCTTGATTCACAATTTAATCTAGGCTTACACCTTGCATTTTGTTGCTACAGCTCTTTCATCTCCTTTTAATCTGGAATGATTTTCATCCTTTCTTTGTCTTTCATGATACTGATATTTTTAAAGCATACAGCCCAGTTGTCTTGCAAAATATCCCTCAATTTTGATTTGTCTGATGTTTTCTCATGATTAGATTCAGGTTATACATTTTTGGCCAAATACAACATGATATGGTTTGGCTCTGTATCCCTACCCAAATCTCATGTCAAATTGTAATTTCCAATGTTGAGGGGGTGGACCTGGAAAGAAGGTGATTGGATCATGGGGGTGGATTTCCCCCTTGTTCTTGTGATAGTGAATGAGTTCTCATGAGATCTGGTTGTTCAAAAATGTGTAGCACTTCCTGCTTCACTAGCTCTTTCCTGCCGCCAAGTGAAGATGGGCTTGTTTCCCTTCCGTCATGATTGTAAGTGTCCTGAGACTTCCAGAGCCATGCTTTTTGTACAGCCTGTGGAACTACCAGTCAATTAAACCCTTTTCTTTGTAAATTACCCAGTCTCAGATAGTTCTTTATAGCAGTGTGAGAACGAACTAATACAATACATAAGTGATCATGTCAGTTTGCCCCATAATCTGTAAGTAATTTGTAAGGACATAGTTGGAGACTATATAAATATATTGTTTCTCTTCAATCGTTCTCTTTCTTTCTTTCTTTCTTTCTTTCTTTCTTTCTTTCTTTCTTTCTTTTTTTTCTTTCTTCTTTCTTTCTTTCTTTCTTCCTTTCTTTCTTTCTTCTTTCTTTCTTTCTCTCTCTTTCCTTTCTTTCTTTCTTTCTTTCTTTCTTTCTTTCTTTCTTTCTCTCTTTCTTTCTTTCTTTCTTTCGTTCTCTCTCTCTTTCTTTCTCTTTTCTTTTTGTTTTTTGAGACAGGGTCTTGCTCCGTCACTCAGGCTGGAGTGCAGTGGCACAATCTCAGCTCACTGCACCCTCTATTTCCTGGGTTCTAGTGATCCTCCTGCCTCAGCCTCCTGAGTAGCTGAGACTACAGGCATGCACTGCCTTGCCTGGCTAATTTTTGTATTTTTTGTAGAGATGGGGTCTCACTATGTTGCCCAAGCTGGTCTCAAACTCCTGGGCTCAAGTGATCCACCCACCTTGGCCTCTCAAAGTGCTGGGATTACAGGTGTGAGCCACCATGCCCGGCCCAAACTTTCATTGAATAGTTTTAGCATCCATGGATGATTCATGCCTGAACCAGTTATTACTATAATTCTTGCAAAAAAGTGATTTTTCTTTCTTTCTTTGAGACAGGGTTTCACTCTCATCACCCAGCCTGGAGTGCAGTGGCATGCTGTCAGCTCACTACAACCTCTGCCTCCCGGGCTCAAGTGATCCTCCTGCCTCAGCCTCCTAAGTAGCTAGACTATAGATGTGCCACCATGCCTAGCTAATTTTTGTATATTTAGTAGAGACGGGGTTTCATCATGTTGGCCAGGCTGGTGATATGCTGACCTCAGGTGATCTGCCCATCTCGGCCTCCCAAAGTGCTGGGATTGCAGACATGAACCACCATGCCCAGCCAAAAGTGATTTTTCTAACACCCTTATGTCTGCTATATTTATTACTTATCATTCTCCTGTAGGGAAGGGCTTTCCCTTCTCTCTTATTTGTTATCATAATAATAATAGGCCAGGCATGGTGGCTCATGCCTGTAATCCCAGCACTTTGGGAGGCCGAGGAGGGCAGATCACAAGGTCAAGAGATCAAGACCATCTGGCCAACATGGTGAAACCCCGTCTCCACTAAAAATATAAAAATTAGCTGGGTGTGGTGGCGAACACCTGTAGTCTCAGCTACTCAGGAGGCTGAGGCAGGAGAATCGCTTGAACCCAGGAGGCGGAGGTTGCAGTGAGCCGAGACCACACCACTGCACTCCAGCTTAGCGAGAGAGTAAGACTCTGTCTCAAAAAAATAATAATAATAGTAATTTATTATTTATTAATAATGAGAACATTTGTATTAATTATTTTTATATTTATTTTTTCCTATAGGTTATAATCCATTGTTATCCTTATTCATTTTGATGTTCAAATTGTCTCTGATTTGGCCTGTGGGAGCCCCTTCAATTTGGCTTTGTGTTTTCTTTTTTGGCACATATGCATCCTTTTTTTTTTTAGCACTTTCTTACTCTGACATATCAAGATGCTCCATACTCGGCTTTTACTTTCCAGCCTCAGCCCTGGGCTCTACCATTTTTATTGCTACTGGAGTATCACTGCTTTTAGGCCCTTGTAGGAACAGAGCTGAAGGAAATGGTAATTTCATATTGCTCAACCAAGTATATACACATATATCTTCCCACAATTAGAACCCTGACTACCCACAGCATCATAGCATCAATGTATTTACTCATTTACTCAATCCAGCAATACACATAAAATAGTTAAGAATTATTATACCCGTAACAGTAGAAAAATAACCCAACAAACCTGCCAAAAGATATTAAATTTTTTTGAGAGTTCTCTTTGTTTTTAGACTGCAGTCATATAGTCAAAGAACTGGGTTCAAAAGTTACCTAGATTACTTTTTCTCTTTAGAGTAGTTATGTTATCCATTTGGAATACAGTTGGCTCGTTTTTTTGCTTGCATTCAATTCTGGAGGTTTATTCCTATTTTTCTTGATTTTATTTTATCTCTTGAAGTACGAAATATTAACACGATTCCAAAAGTCAAAATTGTATTAAAAGGTATACTCAAAGAAGTGTTATTTCCTTAGTTATCTATTGCTGTCTAAAACTGACTGGGTTAAAACAGTAATCATTCACTGTCTCTCACACTTTCAGTGGATCAAGAATTCAGGAGCAGCTTGTTGTGGCTTGAGATTTCTTATGAAGTTGTAGTCAGATATTGGTTAGGGTTGCAGCCATCTTAAGACTTGACTGGGGCTGGAAGATCTACGTGTAAAATATCTTATTCACTCACATGGCAGCGTGGTGCTCATTGGTTTCTCTCTACGTAGGCCTTTCCCTGGGGCTGCTTGAGTGTTTTCACAACATAGTGGCTGGCTTCCCCAAGAGCAAAAAACCAAAGTAAATCTGAGACCAAAAGAGAAGCTGCAATGCCTTGTATCACCTAGCCTTGGAAATTACACATATTGTTAGCTCCATCATATTCTAGTGGTGGAACATACCAGCCCTGATTCAGAGTGAGAGAAGACTGCAAAAGAGCATGAATACCAGGAGGTGGACATCACTGGGGGCCATCATGAAGGCTGTCTACCATACCTACCTAATCCTTTCACCTTATTTTCTCCCACCAATCCTAGGTAGTCAATTATGTCAGTTATTTGTTTGTTTGTCATATGCTTTTCTTTTTTGTAAAAATAAGGATATATGTGTATATTCTCTTATTTATCCTTCTTTCTTACACAAAAGGTAACATATTTACTCTTCTTACAGTTTATTTTTTTCACATTACACTATATCCTGGAAACCCCTCCATTTTGGTTCATATAGAGCTTTATTTGCTTTTACAGCTGCATACTCTGTTGCGTGGATGTACCACAATTTATTCAACTAATCTCCTATGTATGAGTATATAGGTTTGTTTCAGTATTCTGTAATTACAAATAAAGGAGCAACAAATAACCTTGTACATGTGTATTTTTGTATTGTTGGAGATGTGTCATTAGGGCAAATTCTTAGACATGGGATTGCTACTCAAAGGATAAATGTATTCTTAACTTGTTAGATATTGCCATATATATTTTTTTTTTTTTTTTGAGATGGAGTCTCGCTCTGTCACCCAGGCTGGAGTGCAGTGGCGCTATCTCGGCTTACTGCAAGCTCCACCTCCCAGGTTCATGCCATTCTCCTGCCTCAGCCTCTCCAAGTAGCTGGGACTACAGGCACCCGCCACCACGCCCGGCTAATTTTTTGTATTTTTTTAGTAGAGACGGGGTTTCACTGTGGTCTCGATCTCCTGACCTCGTGATCCGCCCCCCTCGGCCTCCCAAAGTGCTGGGATTACAAGTGTGAGCCACCGCGCCTGGCCGCCATATTATCCTCTATAGGGAAGATACTATTTTTTTTTGAGATGGAGTCTCACATTGTCCCCCAGGCTGTAATGCAGTGGTGCGATCTCAGCTCATTGCAACCTCCGCTTCCTAGGTTCAAGCGATTTTCCTGCCTTAGCCTCCCAAGTAGCTGTGACTACAGGCATGTGCTACCATGCCCAGCTAAGTTTTTGTATTTTTAGTAGAAACCAGGCTTCTCCATGTTGCCCAGGCTGGTCTTGAACTCCTGACCTCAAGTTATCTGCCCACCTCTGCCTCCCAAAGTGCTGGGATTACAGATGTCACCCATCACACCTGGCTGGGAAGATACTATTTTGCATTCCCATCAACAAAGTATGAGAGCACTTGTTTCCTGATAGCCTCTCTAACACATTGTGTTGAAAAGCTTGTAATGTTTGGTCAATTAGACAGGTGAGAAATGGTATCAGAGTGTAGTTTTTGACCTCAAGGATTCCCCTAAATATTTCTTGTAGTGCAGGTCTGCTAGCCATGAATTTTTCTCAATTTTTGTTTATTTGGGAAAGACAAGTTCTCCTTCAGTTTTGAAAAATGGTTTTGCTGGATATAGAATTCTTGTCAGACAGTCTTTTTATTTTAGCACTTTAAATATGCCATCCCATGTCTTCTCACTTCCATGGTTTCTTATAAGGAATCAGTGATTAATTTTATTGAGGATACCTTTTACATGATAAGTTGCATCTCCTTGGCTGTTTTCAGTATTCTCTATTTGTCTTTCAATAGTTTGATTATGATGTGTCTAGGTGTGGATCTCTTTGAATTTATTCTACTTGGAGTCCATATAGCTACTTCAATATGTAGATATGTTTTTAATGTTTTTTTAATAACATTTGGGAAGTTTTCAGCTATTATTTCTTCGAATATTTTTTCTTGCCTGGAAAGAATACTTGAATATTTTATTTCACTTCTTCTAGAATTCCCATTATGCATATGTTGATCTTCTTGATGGTGTTCCACAGGTCTCTGAAACTCTTATTTATTTTTGTTCATTCTTCTTTCTTTCTGTTCCTCAAACCAGATAATCTCAATTGTGCATTCTCATATTCACAATGGTATATATACATAATGCATAATGGCAGTCCCAGAAGGGAAGAAGAAAGAGAAAGGAGCAGAAAAAATTCTTGAAGAAATAATGGCCCAAAATTTCTGAAATTTGACCCCAAAACATTAGTTTACACATTAAAGAAGCTTAATGGACTCTAAGTAGGGTTAACTCAAAGAAATCCACACCTAGACACAATCATAGGCTACTATAAGCCAGGTTTATGTTTCCTTTGGCAACACAATTTCCCAAAATACTACAGGAAATATTTAGTAGATTTCTGACTTGCTTCCAAAAAGCTCTATGTGCTAATAATCACACTGCAAAATTGTTTTCTCAAGACTAATTTATTTGCATATTTGTCTGTACAAGACCTATCCTCTTCTAATTTAATGGCAGCTATCTTGAGTCCATTTAAATTAATAACAGGCTTGGGTGGGAAGGCATCATCTTTAATCTTTGCAGATATACTAGCTGCAATTTTTCTGGAAGAGAAATCTAAATGGAAGAAGCTTAAGAAAACGCTGGGGACTTATACTCTCTTGTTTGGGGGAACACAAGCACTTGAGTTTTTTTAACTTTCCTGGGCATGAGTAGTTTAGATTTTAGTCCACCAGCAGAAAGACTCCTTTAACAGAACTGAATTTTCTTTCATATCTGTTTGAAAATTGGCCAATTCTTGCCTGAATTCATTGCTTTCTTATATCTTGCTACAAACAGCAATGAAGAGCCATACACATTACATTCTGATATTTTCTAACTCATTCATCTAGAAATTCAGGGTCTGTTGGCACATAGTTGTACTTCCATGATATCAGAGGCAACAATTTTATGAAGTATTTTGCCACAGCATACAAAGATAATCAGCTTTCCAGCATGCAATTGTTTCCTTTCCCTGAACTGCTAGACTATTAAGCAGACACTGCTTATTGGAGTAATTTTGCCATAGCATCAGCCACTTTTAATATTAAATACTCTGTCAGTCAGGGTTTGGTCCAGTTAACAGAAGTGACACTAGACATTTTAAGCAGAAAGTGATTTAACATAGGGAGTTAGGTGCTTACAAAATCTTTGGAGAGTTGAGGGAGCAGCTGCTTAACACCTAGAATATCTACCAAAATAAGTCTGACATGCTACACTGGGGAACAACCACCACTGAGACCACCATTGCATCTATGCTTTAAAAAACTGCTGCCACAGTTGTCTCTTAGCCAAAGAAGGTAAAGAATGAGTACTAACACAGCAAACTAGAGATTGCAAAGTATGAGTTCAGGTAGAGAAACATTGCCATGACTACTGCTTCTTTACTCACAGGGTCAAAGACACTGGAATGCTATTACAGAAAGCTGTACATTTACAAATCTTACTTTTTAGCGGCAATAGACCAGACCTATAGATAATAGCAACTATAATATTTTCGCCTTCCAACTCTCATTTGGGTGTTATTTGATTGATGGAACCTCATCCATATCTAGAACTCTAGCTGCAAAAGGAATCTGGGAGAAGTATTTTTTAAAGCTTTCCAATCTCTCCAAATACACAGTTTGAGAAAACTAGTCTAAAAGAGTTACCACAGTCCATTAACATGGCTAATTTCAAAAACAAATTTATTTGCATTGCTAAGCTAAGTCCATTTAATCATGTTGCAGTTTTTTAATACACTGTTGGATTTAGTTATTTAGGATTTTTACATCTATTTTCTTAAATGAAATTGGTTTGTAAATTTTTCAATACTATCCTTATATGTATGCTGTGTCAAAGTTATTCTTATCTCAAAAAGAATTAGCTTTCCCTCTATTTCTACATTCTATTCTTGGAAAGTTTGATAGAACTCTACTGTTTGACACTAGCATTGGGAATGAGAAAATGGGGAAGAAGGGGAGTTGATTTCTGTTTCATCATCTTTATATGTTATTTGTTTATGAAAGTTCTGCTGCATGTTGTACCATTTTTTCCAGTTAAAAAATCATTCCAGGAATTTATTTATCTAAGTTTTCAAATATTTTGGCAAATAGATCTCACTCTGTCACCCAGGCTGGAGTGTAGTGGTACAATCTGGGCTCATTGCAACCTCCACTTCCAGGGCTCAAGTGATCCTGACCTCCCTACTTGGGATGACTACAATTCAGCACTACCATGCCTGGCTAATTTTTGCTTTTTTTTTTTTTTTGGTAGAGACATGGTTTTGCCATGTTGCCTACGTTGGTCTCAAACTTCTGAGCTCAAGTGGTCTGCCTACCTTGGCCTCCCAAAGTGTTGGGATTACAGGTGTGAGTCACCACATCTGGCTTCATCATTTCTTATGCAAGTTTAAAATCTTGGTTTTATCTGTGATTGTTTTTTCTTTTTCTTTTTTTAGGTTACAAAGAGACATATTTACTTCCTAGAACCTGTTGATTTCTCCAATGTGGATAGATGGGAGTTTAAAAAAAAATTACTGGGCCAGGCATGGTTGCTTGAGCTCAGGAGTTCAAGAACAGCCTGGGCAACACGGTGAAACCCCCATCTCTACAAAAAATAGAAAAATTAGCAGGGCATTGTGGCGCATGCCTATAGTAACCCCTACTCAGGATGCTGAGGTGGGAGAATGGCTTGAGCCTGGAAGCGGGCGGAGGTTGCAGTGAGCAGAGATTGTGCCACTGCCACCCAGCCTGGGTGACAGAGCCAGATCCTGTCTCAAAAAAAAAATTAATAAATGATTGTGCTTCTAAAGGTGCAGGGTTACATTCCACCTTCTAGAAAGCCGGGCAATGTTCACATAGTTTCGGGTTATCTTGTTTATATCCTAGAAACCAGAACAAATTCTACAGGACCACCCTGCCTCCCAGAACCGGCAGGAGAAGTCCGCAGCCATCTTTGGGTAGGGCACATGTGTGTGTGCATGCATGTGTGCATGTGCTGGAGAGACTCAGGCATAGAGAAAGACTCAAGTGAGACGGGGAAAGTGAGTCTCTTGGCTGGTCCAGTCCCTTCTTTCCAGGCACAAAGAAATTGAACTTGTTAGTCACATAGGTCTTCTTCATCTCACAACAGCTTTCAGTAAGTGTGTGTGTGTGCATGTATGGGTGTGTGTGACAGAGTCTTTAAGTCCCTGTGCATTCCTAAATTTCAATAATTTAGGTTTGCAGTTTCAATAGAAATATGTAAATGACATTTAAAAGCAAATTTGCTAATTAGGTCTGCAACTTTACATTGCTTAATATCCTATGTCATATAAAAAAGTGCCCCTGGGTACAGGCAAAATTATGTCTTATAGCCACTGGAACTTGTCTTTATCAGCTTTATGAAGAAAATTCACAGGTTATTTATTTTATCTCTTCATTTTAAGGTAGCAACATATTAAGCATTAGGTTATTACATCTGTAACACCCCACAAGGGTTTTATGACTACCCTGTGTTATTTAATTAATTTTCCCAGACTCTGGTATGATGTAGTAAATTTGCGTTAGACTGCTTCCTTTCCCTCTTAGGCATTTGGTCCCCAAAGTTAGGTAGCTAAAAGTATCATTTTAAAAAAATATAAGAGACTTCACCTCTTTGCCCAGGCTGGTCTTGAACTCCTGGGCTCAAATGATCCACCTGCCTCAGCCTCCCAAAGTCATGAGATTACAGATGTGAGCCACCACAACTGGCCAAAAGTATCATTTTTAAGGACTTTACCTGTTGGGGAATTTCCCAGTTGGTTCTCCTGGAGAGCACGCATCAGGCCTGGAGCAGTTTGATATTATAATACCAATCAGTAGGGAGAGAAGAGATGTATACCGCAAAGCCAAGGTGTGTCCAGGTGTAAGACAGCAGTATCTTCTAGGGGGACCAAGGGGAAAGTTCTGACTGGACCCTGAGAAGGGACACTGGAGCTCCATTTAGATGACCTGTGTCCTTCCAATGCCAGTTATCCCCAAGAGGACCCCAAACCTGAGCCTGCCCTAAGAAACACAGATGTCCTACTGCCTAGAGGAGCTAACACTGAGGTCTGGGAGGAGCTAACAGTGAATTCACCACATAGCTCTCAGAACCCAAATTTTGTACAAGTACACACAGGAAGTAAACAGTTCTTGGTGAGCCCAAAGAGGCCCACCCTTAAATAAACAAAAAGCCACATGCCCCCTCACTGTTTTTCAAAGAAACATACCTGCTTCCTCCAACCAGCAACCATGTATGGAGAGGGAATAGGGGCAGTGGAAGGACACAGCTCAAATGGAGACATCGCAAATTAGTTTCTACAGCTATCTACATTCATATCATCATCATCCACTGTTCTTGTCTACAGAGAGTGAGCATAACATTCTACCCATGCTCTTGGCAGACGGACAAAGCTGAACATAAGCCTTCCAGGGCATAACAGCAGAAGGAAAATCTTGCACTTTGTTGCAAAGGACTTCACACTATTCCATCCCCTTTACTGTTATCCGAGGGGCATCTTGACTCTTCCAAAATCAGATGTAAAAGACAAGGTCGGTAAAATTGGTCTCTATGGGGGCTGGGCACGGTGGCTCATGCCTGTAATCCCAGCACTTTGGGAGGCCGAGGCGGGTGGATCACCTGAGGTCAGAAGTTCAAGACCAGCTTGGTCAATATGGTGAAACCCCATCTCTACTAAATATACAAAAATTAGCTGGGTGTGGTGGCTATCACCTGTAATCCCAGCTACTCGGGAGGCTGAGGCAGGAGAATTGCTTGAATCTGGGAGGCGGAGGTTGCAGTGAGCCGAGATCACGCCATTGTGCCCCAGCCTGGGCAACAAAAACGAAACTTCATCTCAAAAAAAAAAAAAAATTGGTCTCTATGCCACCTGAAACTATGATTAGCCATTGTGCCTGAACATGGCACTTTTTAAAAGATTTTTTTTTCTAAGTAAAATGACCCCCAAAGAACACAATAATTTTTTTAAAGGGGGGTTATATTTAATTTTAAAAAAACAGTTAAAAATGAAAGATGTGAAGTACGGAAAGCAGAACAAGAGAGCTGTGATTGTTTTCTGATTTTAATTCTATATTCTCTCCCTTTCTCTCTTTTTTTCTCTTTTTACTGATTTCTTTTGATCGGTTCTGCTTTAGTGTGCCATTTCATTTGTATTCTCAATGTACTAAAGTAATAGGGAATCACCAGCCAGTAAAAACCCAGTCTCCCCAATGTGGATCACACTTTCATTGGTGTTGGACTTGCATAAAGCAACACGGAAGAGAAAGGAGTGCAATTAGAAATCTCTCTTCTATCTTGTCCCTTGTCTGTGGTCCCTAGCCCCCTTTGACTACAGGACATTCTTTCTCCTACACTTTGTAGGAGAAATCTCTCTGAAGTTTCTTTATAGCTCTTGAGTTAGTTGATGAGAATGGATCTGAGATCCATCAAGTCCCCTTTCCTGCGGCCTTTCTAGTATAGCATTTAATGGAGAGAGCCAGTGGATCAATTAGAGTCAATCAGAGACAATGGTCATACTGGTTATTTATATATAAAGACTTATTTATTTATTTATTTTATTTTTCTGAGATGGAGTCTCACTCTGTTACCCAGGCTGGAGTGCAATGGCGCGATCTCGGCTCACTGCAACCTCCACCTCCCGGATTTAAGCAATTGTCCCCCCTCAGCCTCCCGAGTAGCTGGGATTACAGGCACCCACCATCATGCGGGGGTAATTTTTGTATTTTTGTAGAGATGAGGTTTCATCATGTTGGCCACGCTGTTCTTGAACTCCTGACCTCAGGTGATCTGCCCGCTTTGGCCTCCCAAAGTTCTGGAATTACAGGATGAGCCACCATGCCTGGTCAGGTTATTTATACATAAAGAATTTAATATAAAGATTTTTAACTAGGTAACTGAAAGGGCAACAGAGAACTGTAAGGTATGCCAGAAGTAGCAACTGCAGGAAGCAGCTGTCACTCCTAGGGCTGAAAGAACACAGGGAAGAGATGAGAATTATTAAAATGTGGAAACTTAAAGAATGAGTGCCACAAAGACAGACTCAGACACCTGAGGAGGCAGTATTGCTTGACTGCTACTGGTAACTCTGAGTTTGAATAGGGGCCTCACAGGCCTGGGACCCAAACCTCTGAAAAGGGGCATCCACAGGCTGAAGCTAGTACCTTTGGGAAGAAAAAAGAACAATGAAGCTGGGTCTGCAAGTGTTGGAATAACTGCATCCTGGATTTAGTTGAGGTGATGGGAAGGAACTCCTGTCATGGGTGAAGAATTACTGGGATGCCACTCGTGGGAAATGTAGGCAGACAGAGGCTCACAGAAGCTGAAACAGAACAAATAGAAAAGAGCAAGTTTCTTCTTTCTCCTGCATCTTTGTAGCCCCCCTCAGTTACCAGCTATAGTAGAACCACTTTTAATCTCCTGAAAGTTTTCTCACAGTTCTTATGTTAGTTGTTGAGAATTGTCCTGAAATCTACCAGCTACCTAGTTAAGGTTTGCAGAATCACAGCAATAGCCTCACAAAGCATAGTGTAGATTCTACATTGTAGAAGAATAAAATTGGAGCTTAAGAATAGTAAGGTAATATACTTATATCCAGGGTAGTTTTTGTAAAATACAGATGTATATCACTTATGGAATGTGTTGCCAGATTTTTAGCCATTTGTTTATTGATGAGATTGTTATGAGAACAGAAGATTTTATACTTGGGTCACTAAGAAAGGTGAATTAAAAAAAAAAAAAAAGAATAGTAAGGTAATAACTGAGACAGCCAGCAATTACAACTAGTTCGCCATCCTGTATGACAGGGGTCCCCAACCCCTGGGCCACGGACGAGTATTTGGTGGCCTGTTAGGAACAGGGCCACGCAGCAGGAGACAAGTGGCAGGCAAGCGAGCATTACTGCCTGAGTTCTGCCTCCTGTCAGATCAGCCACAGCATTAGGTTCTTACAGGAGCGCGAACCCTATTGTGAACTGTGCATGTGAGGGATCTAGGTTGTTCACTCCTTAGAGGAATCAACCATCCCTGCCCCCACCCCAGCCCTGCGGAAAAATTGTCTTCCACGAAACTAGGTCCCCGGTGTCAAAAAGGTTGGGGACCGCTGCTCTACGAAATCACAAATTCAGAGTCTGAATGTAATGGTTAATGCCACAGCTAAGATTCTATAGAAAGAATGATAATGCTACAAGAGTGAGACTATTTCACTTCCTTTGGCTATAACTCTTTGTATCAGTCTGTCTTTTAGGCATGACTTTGCAAACATGATTGAAATAAACAAAGGAGTTGGCCACCTACCATTACCCTTGGACATTACTTAGACAGGTATTGCTACTATTTGCTTTTTTTCTATGCTCTTGGATGACATATCCTGTTTCTAATATTCTTTTTTTAGATTCATTAATACATTTAATAAATAAGGCCTAACTGGTCTAACAGCCTTTGTTGTATAGCATTGGCTCTGCCTGCTGAACAGAAACTTCAATATCTGTAGAAGTCGTTCCAGAATCTCAATATATGAAAGGATCAGACAGTAATTTAGTTCAGAGCAATGCTTTTCAAATTCTGTATGGTGAAAAATTGCTTTTATTTCTTATTGATCATATACCAATACTTTTTTTTTTTTTTAATTCGAGACAGAGTCTTGCTCTGTTGTCCTGGCTGGAGTTCAGTGGTGCCATCTTGGCTCACTGCAACCTCCACTTCCCACGTTCAAGTGATTATCAGCCTCCTCCTGAGTAGCTGAGATTACAGGTGTGCACCACCACACCTGGCTAATTTTTTTTTTTTTTAGACAGAGTCTTACTCTGTTTCCCAGGCTGGAGTGCAATGGTGCCATCCTGGCTCACTGCAAACTATGCATCTGACAAAGGTCTAATGTCCATAGTCTATAAGGAATTTGACAATTGAACAAGCAAAAAGCAAATAACCCCATAAAAAATGGGCAAAGGGCAAAGTGCGGTGGCTCACACCTGTAATCCCAGCACTTTGGGAGAGCAGATCACCTGAGGTCAAGAGTTCGAGACCAGCCTGGCCAAGATGGCAAAACCCCATCTCTACGAAAAATACAAAAATTAGCTGGGCATGGTGGCACACACCTATAGTCCCAGCTACTTGGAAGGCTGAGGCATGAGAATCACCTGAACCTGGGAAGCAGAGGTTGCAGTGAGCTGAGACTGTACCACTGCACTCTAGCCTGGGCGATAAGAGTGAGACTCTGTCTCAAAAAAAAAAAAAAAAAAAAAAAAGGCAAAGGACGTGAACAGACACTCTCAAAAGACGATGTACAAGCAGCCAGTAAACATGAAAAAATGCTCCACATCACTAATCATCAGAGAAATGCAGCAAATCAAAACTGCAATGAGATACCATCTCACACCAGTCAGAATGGTTATTATTAAAAAGCCAAGGTCAGGCACAGTGGCTCATGCCTGTAATCCCATACTTTGGGAGGCTGAGGCAGGAGGATCACTTGAGCCCACGGGTTCAAGACCAGTCTGAGTAACATAGTGAGACCCCATCTCTACAAAATAAAAATAAAAATAAATTAGCTGGGTGCAGCAGTGCACCCCTATAATCCCAGCTACTAGGGAGGCTGAGGGGGGAAGATCACTTGAGCCCTGAAGATTAAGGCTGAAGTGACCCATGATCATGCCACTGCACTCCAGCCTGGGCAACAGAGCAAGAACCCTGTCTTAGGGGAAAAAAAAAAAAATCAGATGTCGGCCAGGCTCTGAAGAAAAGAGAATGTAACTGTTGCTGGGAATGTAAATTTGTTCAACTACTGTGGAAAGCAATTTGGAAATTTCTCAAAAAACTGAAAACAGAACTACTATTTGACACAGCAATCCCATTACTGGGTATACATCCAAAAAGAAATAAATTATTCGATCAAAAAGAAACATGCACTCACATGTTCATTACAGCACTATTCACAAAAGCAAACACATGGAATCAATCTAGGTGCCCATCATTGGTGATTTAAGAAAACATAGTACATATACACTGTGGCATACTATGCAGCCATCAAAAAAGAACAAAATCATGTCCTTTGCAGCAGCATGAATGCAGCTGGAGGCCATTATCCTAAGTGAATTAATGTAGGAACAGAAAAGCAAATATCATATGTTCTCACTTATAAGTGGTAGCTAAACACTGGACACTCACAGACATTAAGATGGCAACAATAGAAACAGAAGACTACTAGAGGGGGCAGGGAGGGAGGGAGGCAAGGATTGAAAAGCTATTGAGTACTGTGTTCAGTACTTAGGTGACAGGATCCACCATATTCCAAACTTCAGCATCACACAATATACCCAGGTAACAAATCTGCACGTGTACCCCTGAATCTAAAATAAAACTATTTGCAAATACTTCGTTAAATATTTTGCATTTGTGTTCATGAAGACTATTGGTCTGCAGATTCCTTGTGATGTCTTTTTCTGGTTTTGGTATCAGAGTAATATTGTCTTCATGAGTTAGAAGTGTTCCTTCTATTTTCTGAAAAAGTTTATATGTAATTGGCATTATTTCTTCTTTAAATGTTTTATAGAATTTATCAGTGATTCCAATAGCAAAGAATTGGAACCAACCCAAATGTCCAACAATGATAGACTGGATTAAGAAAATGTGGCACATATACACCATGGAATACTATGCAGCCATAAAAATTGATGAGTTCATATCCTTTGTAGGGACATGGATGAAACTGGAAAACATCATTCTTAGTAAACTATCGCAAAGACAAAAAACCAAACACCGCATGTTCTCACTCATAGGTGGGAATTGAACAATGAGAACTCATGGACACAGGAAGGGGAACATCACACTCCGGGGACTGTTGTGGGGTGGGGGAAGGGGGAGGGACAGCATTAGGAGATATACCTAATGCTAAATGACGAGTTAATGGGTGCACCAAACAACATGGCACATGGATACATATGTAACAAACGTGCACAAAAAAAAAAAGAATTTATCAGTGATTCTATCTGAGCCTGTGTGTATACATATATATGCAATTACAGGTGTGTGTGTAATTGTTTTATTACTGATTTATTTCCTTGTTATATGTCTATTCAGATTTTCTGTTACTTCTCAGGTTAGTTTTGATAATTTGTGCTTCTCTAGGAATTTGTCTATGTCATCTAAATTGTCTAATTTGGCATAAAGTTGTTTTTCTTTATTTTTTTTTCTTTTGAGACAGAGTCTCACTCTGTTGCCCAGGCTGGAGTGTGATGGCACCATCTTGGCTCACTTCAACCTCCCAGGAGAATCCCAGGTTCAAGCAATTCTCCTCCCGAGTAGTTGGGATTACAGGCATGTGCTACCATGCCCAGTTAATTTTTGTATTTTTAGTACAGATGGGGTTTCACCATGTTGGCCATGCTGGTCTTGAACTCCTGGACTCAAGTTATCCACCCACCTTGACCTCCCAAAGTGCTAGGATTATAGGTGTGAGCCAGCACGCCCAACCAGTTCACAATAATCTCTTTAACCCTGATTTTTTTTTTTTTTTCGTAGGATTGCCAGCTGGTGGCATATCCCTTCCTTCATTCTTATTTTGGTAATTTGGGTCTTTTTTTTCTTTGCCAATCTAGCTAAAGGTTTAATAATTTTGTCGATTATCTTAAAGAACCAAATTTTGTTTTCACTGATTTTTAAAGTTGTTTTTTATGTTCTGTTTCATTGATTCTCTCTGCTCTTTATTATTTTCTTCCTTTTGTTTTCTTTGAGTTTAATTCATTTTGTTTGTTTTGTAGGTTATATCTTAGATATTGTCTTGAAACCTTTACTTTTTTTCTAATATATGTGTTTAAAGCTACATTTTCATCTTGGCCCTGTTTTATCTAAAAATTTTAGTGTGTTATGTTTTCATTTTCATTACCTTCAAAATGTTTTCTAATTTCTCTTGTGATTTATTCATTGACCCATGAGTTATTTAAAATTATTTTGTTTAATTTCAAATGTTTGGGGATTTCCCAAATTTCTTTCTGTTGTTGGTTTCTAATTTAATTCTATGGATTGGCAAGCATGTGTTTAATGATTACAATCCTTTTGAATTTGGGAACTTGTTTTATATAATCATATGACCTAGCATATGGTCAGTACTGAAAAATAGTCTATGTGTGCTTGAAAAGAAGGTGTATTTTTTTTTTTTTTTTTTTTGAGACAGAGACTGTTCTGTTGCCCAGGCTGGAGTACAGTGGTATAATCACAGCTCACTGCAGCTTTGACTTCCCAGGCTTAAGTGATCCTATGGCCTCAGCCTCCTGAGTAGCTGGGACTACAGGTGTGAGCCACCATGCCTGGCTCAGTTTTTAAATTTTTAGTAGAGATGAGGTCTCACTATGTTGCCCAGGCTGGTCTTGAACTCCTGTCCTCAAGCAATTCTCCTACCTCAGCCTCCCAAAGTGCTGGCATTACAGGCATGAGCCAACATGCCCAGCCAAAAAGGTGTATTCTGCTGTTGTCGGGTGGACTATTCTAAAAATGCCTCCTAGGACAAGATGGTTGATCATGTTTTCTCTTTTCTTGTTGATTTTCTGCCTAGTTGTTCTATCAGTTATGAGAATGATGTATTGAAATTTGTACCCCAAGCTGTTGAACTGTCAGTTTCTCCCTTTAATTGTTATTTTTTGCATCATGTATCTCATGCCTCTGTTTTAGGTGTATACGTATTTTAAATTGCTATATTTTCCTGGTATATTGAACCTTTTAACATTATGAAATACACTTTGTCACTGGGCGTGGTGGCTCATGCCTGTACTCCCAGCACTTTGGGAGGGTGAGGCAGGCAGATCACCTGAGGTCAGGAGTTCGAGACCAGCCTGACCAACATAGAGAAACCCTGTCTCTACTAAATATACAAAATTAGCCAGGCATGATGGCACATGCCTGTAACCCTACCTACTCGGGAGGCTGAGGCAGGAGAATTGCTTGAATGCGGGAGGCAGAGGTTGCAGTGAGCCAAGATCACGCCATTGCACTCTAGCCTGGGCAATAAGAGTGAAACTCCATCTCAAAAAAAAACCAAAAAATAAACTCTGTCTTAAAATATATTTTGTGTGACGTCAGTATAGTTACTCTAACTTTCTTATGGTTACTGTTCCCATGATATATATTTTTCTGTCATTTTAATTCTACTTTTCTGTCATTTTACTTTTTACTATTTGTGTCTTTGAATCTAAAGTGTGTCTCTTATAAGCAGTGTATAGTTCTTCAATCTTGCCTTTTAGAAAGAAGCCTGAAATCCTCTGCCTTTTGGTTGGGGTGTTTAGTCTATTTGCATTTAATTCATTGTGATGTGGTTGGATATACATCTGCTGTTTTGGTAACGTCTAATGTCTATTTCATTGCTCTATTTTTTCTTTACTGCATTCTTGTGTTACACATATTTTAATGTATAATTTCAATTCCTCTGTTGATTTTTTTATCTGAATATTTTGTAATTATTTTCGTATTTGTTCTAGAGATCACAATATGCTTCTTAATAAGACCATCTACTTCAGGTTAATACTGTTTCAACTACAGTAAAATATAGCAACTTCCTTGTGCTAATATTGTTATATATATTTATGTATGCCATTAATTCAGCAACACAGTTATGATTATTGCTTCATATAATCTTGTCTTTTAAAGAAATCAAGAAAATAGAAAAATAGATATTTATATAGACTTTTATGTTTACCTACATTTTTGCCATTTCTGATGCTCTTCATTTCTTCCTATGGATTCAAGTTACTGTCTTATGTCATCTCCTTTCAGCCTAAAGGACTTCCTTAGTATTTATTATAAGGTAGGACTGCTAGCAATGAATTCACTCAGTCTTTGTTTAATCTGGGAATATCTTTTTCCTTATTATAATTATAGAATGGTGGCAGTTCCCTGACCCTGCCCCCAGCACTTTGAACATTATCCCACTGCCTTTTGTCCTCCATTATTCCTGATGAGAAGTCAGCTGTTAATCATATTGTTGCTTCCCTATCTTTAAATCCTTTTTTCTCTTGCTCCTTTTGATTTTTTTCTTCATACCTATGGTTTGTTGAGCTTCTGGAGTATTTAATGTTTTCTTATTTTAATCAAATTTGGGAAAATTTCAACCATTATTCTTCAGTGAACTGTTCTGTCCCTTTCTCCCTTTCCTTTCCTTCTGAGACTTCCACTACATATATGTTGGTACACCACACACATGTTGGTACATTTCATTCTTGAAATATAATTTTGCTATACAGTTTCGGGGGAAAGTTATTTTTTCTCAGCACTTCAAAGGTATTATTTCATTTCTTCTGGCTTCAGTGATAGCTGCTGGGAGGTCTTCTCCCAGGCCTTAAATATTGTGAGCTGTCCTTTTTCTCTAGAAAGGTGACCTGTACATTTTATCTGGCTATTTTTAAGGTCTATGCTTTTTCATCTATATATATGTTTTTAAGTTTCTCAGCACTATATCTAGTAGTAGATTTCATTTCCTTTTTCTTTTTCTTCTGCTTATCCTGACTAATATATGCTATGATTTTTCATATCTGTATATCCATGTTTTTCTTCAATTCTGGAACATTTTAAGCTAGTATCTCTTCAAGTATTACATTTCTTCCATTCTTTCCTGGAATCTACTTAGACATATGTTAGAGCTTCTAACAGCTCTTAAAGTCTCTTTAATGTTTTCTTTCTTGCTCTTTGTATTAGTCCATTCTCGCCCTGCTATAAAGAAATACCTGAAACTGGGTAATTCATAAATAAAAAAGATTTAAACAAGGGATGTGATGGACCTCTTCAAGGAGAACTACAAACCACTGCTCAGCGAAATAAAAGAGGACACAAACAAATGGAAGAACATTCCATGCTCATGGATAGGAAGAATCAATATTGTAAAAATGGCCATACTGCCCAAGGTAATTTATAGATTCAATGCCATCCCTATCAAGCTACCAATGACTTTCTTCACAGAATTTGAAAAAACTACTTTAAAGTTCATAAGGAACCAAAAAAGAGCCCGCATTGCCAAGAAAATCCTAAGCAAAAAGAACAAAGCTGGAAGCATCAAGCTACCTGACTTCAAACTATACTACAAGGTTACAGTAACCAAAACGGCATGGTACTGGTACCAAAACAGAGATATAGACCAATGGAACAGAACAGAGCCTTCAGAAATAATACCACACATCTACAACCATCTGATCTTTGACAAACCTGACAAAAACAAGGAATGGGAAAATGATTCCCTATTTAATAAATGGTGCTGGGAAAACTGGCTAGCCATATGTAGAAAGCTGAAACTGGATCCCTTCCTTACACCTTATACAAAAATTAATTGAAGATGGATTAAAGACTTAAATGTTAGACCTAAAACCATAAAATTCCTAGAAGAAAATGTAGGCAATACCATTCAGGACATAGGCATGGGCAAAGACTTCATGACTAAAACACCAAAAGCAATGGCAACAAAAGCCAAAATTGACAAATGGGATCTAATTAAACTAAAGAGCTTCTGCACAGCAAAAGAAACTACCATCAGAGTGAACAGGCAACCTACAGAATGGGAGAAAATTTTTGCAATCTACCCATCTGACAAAGGGCTAATATCCAGAATCTACAAATAACTTAAACAAATTTACAAGAAAAAATCAAACAACTCCATCAAAAAGTGGGCAAAAGATATGAACAGAAACTTTTCAGAGAAGACATTTATGCAGCCAACAGACACATGAAAAAATGCTCATCATCACTGGTCATCAGAGAAATGCAAATCAAAACCACAATGAGATACTATCTCACACCAGTTAGAATGGTGATCATTAAAAAGTCAGGAAACAACAGGTGCTCAAGAGGATGTGGAGAAATAGGAATACTTTTACACTGTCGGTGGGACTGTAAACTAGTTCAACCATTGTGGAAGACAGTGTGGCGATTCCTGAAGGATCTAGAACTAGTAATACCATTTGACCCAGCCATCCCCTTAGTGGGTATATTCCCAAAGGATTATAAATCATGCTGCTATAAAGACACATGAACATGTATGTTTATTGTGGCATATTCACAATAGCAAAGACTTGGAACCAACCCAAATGTCCATCAATGATAGACTGGATTAAGAAAATGTGGCACATATACACCATGGAATACTATGCAGCCATAAAAAAGGATGAGTTCATGTCCTTTGTAGGAACATCGATGAAGGTGGAAACCATCATTCTGAGCAAACTATTGCAAGGACAGAAAACCAAACACTGTATGTTCTCACTCATAGTTGGGAATTGAACAATGAGAACACCTGGACATGGGGTAGGGAACATCACATATCGGGGCCTGTTGTGGGGTGGGGGGATCGGGGAGGGATTTACATTAGGAGAAATATCTAATGTAAATGACCAGTTAATGGGTGCAGCAAACCAACATGGCACATGTATACATATGTAACAAACCTGCATGTTGTGTACATGTACCCTAGAACTTAAAGTATAATTAAAAAAAAAAGAGAGAGAGACTTAATTGGGTCATGGTTCCACAGGCTGTACAGGAAGCATGGCTGGGGCGGCCTCAGGAAACTTATGATCATGGCAAAAAATGATGGGAAAGCAAGCATGTATTACATGGCTCACAATCTAGTAAGTATCTGCCCAGTGTGAAGAAGGATAATTACAAAATGCTTGCTACATATTGCCCTTCATTTATGCATGCTAGTATTTTTTTGCATTTTTAACAGGTTTACAGAATTAGAATTACTTTCAGGTTGTGATACCTTGTTCTTCAAATCTTTTTTTTTTTTTTTTCATTTCTTTCTTTTTTTGAGATGGGGGTGTGGATGGCGTTGCTCTGATGCCCAGGCTGGAGAGCAGTGGCGCAATCATTGGTCACTGCAGCCTTGATCTCCCGGGCTCAAGCAATCCTCCCATCTCAGCCTTCCGAGTAGCTGGGTCTACAAGCACTTGCCTCCAAGCCTTGCTGGTTTTATTTCCTTTTTTTGTAGTACAGACAAGGTGGTGTTATGTTGCCCAGGCTCATCTTGAGCTCCTAGGCTCAAGCAATCCTTCTGCCTTGGCCTCCCAAAGTGTTGGGATTACAGGCATGAGCCACTGCACATGGCCTAAATCTTTTTCAATCATGCTTGCCCATAACCTGTGTTCCATAAGAAACCATATAAAATAATCCCGTTCTTTTCTTTGAGTAGTGTCATTAGAAATTATTAATAGGGGCCAAGCACGGTGGCTCATGCCCGTAACCCAGCACTTTGGGAGGCTGAGGCTAGAGGATCACTTGAGCTCAGGAGTTCGAGACGAACCTGGGTAACATAATGAGACCCCATCTCTTTAAAAATAAATAAATAAATAATTTTAAAAGAAGAAATTATTAATGGACTTTTATTAGAAGAAGAAAACCATTATAGATCATGTCTGGATTTCAGTTAACTCTCTCTAGACCTAATCTACTTTGACAACAGATGGTATATAACACAGGGCATGTTTACTTGATAAGTAATAAAAAAAGTGAGTATTTAATTATATTAAAAACAATACTCTAGGACAGGAGTGGTGTCTCATGCCTGTAATCCCAGCACTTTGGGAGGCCGAGGCCAGTGGATCACCTGAGATTGGAGTTCAAGACCCGCCTGACCAACATGGTGAAACCCTGTCTCTACTAAAAATACAAAAATCAGCTGGGTGTGGTGGCCTGTGCCTGTAGTCCCAGCTACTAGGGAGGCTGAGGCAGGAGAACTGTTTGAACCCGGGAGGCGGAGGTTGCAGTGAGCCAAGATCACACCATTGCACTACACCCTGGGCAACAGAGTGAGACTCCATCTCAAAAAAAAAAAAAAAAAAAAGGCTATCATAAATATTGATAGTTTCCCAATGATTTGGCTGAGAAAAGCTAGACGGGATAGCCAACTTGCTAAGTAAGATGATCAAGATTTTAAAGAATCTCAACAGGCTGGAATAATGGACTGATTTCTAATAAGATACTGATTTATAATAATTTCATAAGGGTAAATAATTTTGAATTTATTTTCAAAAATCAAGTTTATTAGCTCCAATATATGTGGAAAATATCACAGAGGCATTATTTTGTAGTAAACTTGATATGAACCTATATGTTTTTGCTGTCTAAAATGTCAATATTCATCTACATTAATACCATTTAGAATGAATGGTTGATTGGGGTTCCTGAAGATTAGGAAAAAATAAATTTAAAAAAGTAAAAATAGAATGACTGGTAATGGTGCTAATCTACTGTGGTAAAAATACTTCTTGAGGCCGGGCGCGGTGGCTCACGCTTGTAATCCCAGCACTTTGGGAGGCCGAGGCGGGCGGATCACAAGGTCAGGAGATCGAGACCACGGTGAAACCCCGTCTCTACTAAAAATACAAAAAATTGGCCGGGCGTGGTGGCGGGCGCCTGTAGTCCCAGCTAATCGGAGAGGCTGAGGCAGGAGAATGGCGTGAACCCGGGAGGTGGAGCTTGCAGTGAGCCGAGATCGCGCCACTGCACTCCAGCCTGGGTGAAAGAGCAAGACTCCATCTCAAAAAAAAAAAAAAAAAAAAAAAAAAACTTCTTGAATATGGAATTCAGTTTGGGAATGGTGCACTTTAAGAGATAGAAGAAAAATTGGAGCATGTCCAGAAACAAAAAAGTAGAAATGTGAGGAAATTCCACTGTGTACATGAAGAAATTTTGAAGGAAACAGAATATTTAACCAAGGGTTGTGGGGTGGTGAATTAGAACATAATTGGTTTCTTCACATATTTTAAGGCAGCAGTGTAAAAGAGAAGGGAGATTAATTTTGTTTGACTTTAGAAGATAGGATAGAAACAGGGTAAAACACTCCCACTTGGGCAACAGAGCGAGACCCTACTTCTAAAAGAAATATGGTAGTTTACAGGAGGCAGATTTCAGGAAATAAAATTGTCTACCTTAATATAGTTTCCTGTCACTGGAGGTATTGAAGTAAAGTCTATCTGATCTTTTGTTGAAGATCTTCATGAAGAGTTCAAGTATTTATGAAGAGTTTTAGTTTAATATAGTGTATCTCCTTAGCCTTTAGATCTTTGACATTTCATTCAATTAAAAATTTTCAAATATTACTATTTTCTGATACTAGTTAACTTTCTGAAGGCTTGATATTAGATGTTGGGAAGGCAGCAGAACATATATTTGATAAGATCATAGACTTTGGAGTGATTGTCTGTGTTTAGGTCTGGCTCTGTCACTTACTATTAAAGCTTTGTGATCTTGGTCAATTAACTTCCGTATCTTGGAGGCTTTATCTAGACAAAAGCAATGTGTTTCCTCATTTGTAAAATGAAGATAGTAGTTCCTACCTGATGAGGTTATTATAAAGATTTAATGACTTAATATTTATAAAACGCTTAGAGCAGTAACAGGTATGTTGTAAGCACTATAAAAGTGTTATTAAAAAATAATGAGGATTTTTAGTAAAGGTTTTAAGGGGCTCTAGGTTTAAGATTGAACTCTATTTTATACCGTACATTTAAATGTTGAAATACATAGTTTTTGTTTTCATTTTGACCTTTTGGTGCTGTTTTATTTTTAAATAACAGGGAGTCTTTTCATGCTATAATTTAAAAATAATAAATCTAATAAGGTCAGTGAATTAATGATCCTGTCTATGTAAATGTTTAATGTTTACACATTAAAAACTTAATTATTTTGTTATTTTCCCCTACATTTACTCTATATGAAGTTTAAATTCAAAAGTGTTTCACCCCTAACTTATTTTAAGACCTGGCTTTCATCACTTTCTTTTTGCTCACCCCAAATGCAACAATTCCCTTGCTTAACCAACTTAACTTATGCATCTGGAATTGCAACACAAAGGTCCCAAAACAGCACTTAAGAAACTATGATTTATACTTAATGTGTTACAGGTGGCTTCTTAGGAAAAATGCTTATTTCTAATGTCATTAAAATGATAAATTTCTAAATTCTCAAGTTCTATTTCTGTTAAAAGTTTACTGTGGTTCATTTTCTTCCAAATTTGGTTTTGCATACACATTCCCAAATATTTTTGACCTTATGTTTACAAAAGCAAAATTACTATTAAAATTCTAGTAGAAGTAGATGGATATTAACAAATTCAGCAATAGAATTTCCTGCTATTAAAACATCATAAGTTGTTTAGACTAATCTATGCCAGACTTTATAACATATTCTAGAGATCATCTGGCTAAAAAATTTACATTAGATCGCTATCAAAATCAAGAGGAATGTAACGGATAAGGCAATCTCAAATATAAATTTCAACAAAATAAGCAACTGCAATAGATTTTAACACTGAATTCTGAGAGATTAACCAGCAGCCAATTTATGTCCTTTGAGAATTTTAGCTCAATTTCTAGTTTTTAAAAAGTGGTTTACAATGAAATAAATGTGATAATCATGTCTTAAAAACACATTTGACTATATCTTTGCTAAGTTAATGTTTTCCATTTAAAAGTTACTTTAAAAATGTCGATAGAGACCAAACATGATTTCTAGTAGCTTTAGTGTGTTACTGAGAACATCTATTGATTTAAAGGAAAAAAGTGTATTGACCTATGGTAACACAACTAGGCTGAATTTTAGGTATATATTTATTTGCCAATTAAATATCCATCATTTCAGTATAAAAGACAATCCTGTATAACTGTTGTGGTGATATTTTATGAAAATTTATTTTTCATAATTATTAAATGAAGATGGGTCTTTTCAAAATTTTAACTCTGATAAATGAGCTTTAAAAGTGCTATGAAGACAGCCATTTCTATGTTTTCTAATGTTTAATGCCATTGTGTTCCTGATGAATGAGCATATGAACAAGTTGTGTTAGCCTAATTTGCCCCAGTTTTCCTTGTTCTCATGGCTACTCTTAAGGAAAGAGAGTAGATCTACTGATTGTTGGGCCTGCCGTGGACAGAATTTTCTATCCAGTATTTAGGTCACTTGGCTGATAAAATGGTTTCTGGGATTACGAACAATTTTCTATGTTTGAATGTCTCCCTGTAACTAAAGAAAGTAAATTTAGTACCATCTTTGCAATATTCAAGTCCGTAATAATGGGGTTGTGTCTTCTGAGCCTGTGGACCGTAGAAAAGCCCCAATCTACTACTGAACATGTAGGAGAAATTCAATATAGAACCAACTAGGATTTTCCCTAATTGTTTTCTTGTTCCAACACTTACAAAAACTCTTATTGTGCCTACTTTATGTCAGACCCTATGCTATGTATTAATAATATTTTAAAAACAAAACAAAAATGCCCATTCTCAAGGACTTTATAATCTAGTGAGAGTCCGAAAAATAAGAAGAGCTTTTAATACAGTTTGAAAATGCTATGATAGGGTGCTAAAAGAACATAGCAAAGATGTACCTAATTATACCTGAGATGGCTTGGGAAGGTTAACTGGATAAGGTAATGACTGAATTAAGATGCAAGTTTTGTGGAAATTACTAGGGAACATTTAAGGTAAAATAAGAGGATGGTGAGTATATCCCAAGCAAAGAACAGCATTTGCAAAGGCAAAGAGGTTAAAGAGTGTGTGGTATATTGTTAAAGAACACTAAATATTTTGGTATAGGCAGTAAACAGGAGCTTATTGTTAGAGTGCAGAAATATTTCTGGAAAGGCAAAGTCCAGGTCAAGAAGTGTTTTCAAGAAAATCCTATGATTTAAAATTTTATTCTGAATATGACACATTGTTAGACAGTTTTGTAGTAGTCATACTACCATTTTCTGAGGTTGTATGAGATATACATACAGCAAAGTGCGTTAAGTCTAAAACTCTATGAATGGAAATACGTAAACACCTCTGTAACTACCACTCAGATTAAAATATTGAACATTTCTAGCACTCCAGATTCTCTCATGCCTCTTTCTTATCTATAACTATCCTTCATCCAGACAACCATTATTCTAACTTATATAACCGTGGATTAATTTTGCCTTCTCTCATGCTCTTTCTAAACATAAAAAAATTATTCTTTCACTCAACATAATATTCGTGAGATCCATCCATGTTAATATATCGCAGTACTAGATGTTGTTTTCTTATTGCTGGGTAGTCTCTAGTTGTATGATTTTGTCAGTTTGCACATTCTACTATTCACTGACATTTGCATTGTTTTCGTTTGTTTGCTACAATAAAATAAAAGTACTATAAATGTTCTTTGCATATGTTGATATGTTGGTTGAATTCATATATGCATCCAGTTCTTTTGAGTGGGTTCTTTTGGAGTGATTTGGATTTCTGGGCTTAGTAGATACTGCCAAAAGTTTTCTAAAATGGTTGTACCAATTTATACTTTCACCATCAATGCATGAGTTCTAATTGATCTACCTTTTCTTCAATACCTGGTATTCTTAATTTTTTCATTACTAGTTATTCTGGTGGGGTGTGATATCTCATTGTAGCTGTAAATTGCATTTCCCTGATGATAATGATGTGGCTACTTATTGGTTACTTAAATATCTTCTGTTAGGAGGACTTGTTCAATTCTTTTGTCCATTTTAATGTTTAAAAAATGTTTTCTGGCCGGGCGCGGTGGCTCACGCTTGTAATCCCAGCACTTTGGGAGGCCAAGGCAGGTGGATCACGAGGTCAGGAGATCAAGACCATGGTGAAACCCCGTCTCTACTAAAAATACAAAAAATTAGCCGGGCGTGGTGGCGGGCACGTGTAGTCCCAGCTACTCGGAGAGGCTGAGGCAGGAGAATGGCGTGAACCTGGGAGGCAGAGCTTGCAGTGAGCAGAGATTGCGCCACTGCACTCCAGCCTGGGCGACAGAGCTAGACTCTGTCTCAAAAAAAAAATAAAAAAATAAAAATAAATAAAATAAATAAAAATAAAAAATGTTTTCTTTTATCTTATTTGTAGGAATTCTGTATAAACTCAGGATACAAACAAAGGCTATATGTATGTATTGTGAATCTCTTCTCTGCATTGTTGCCTTCCTTTTCACTCTCTTACTGCTGTTTTTTGTTTGTTTGTTTTAGACGAAGTTTCACTCTTATTGCCCAGGGTGGAGTGTGGTGGCACGATCTTGGCTCACTGCAACCTATGCCTCCTGGGTTCAAGCAATTCTCTGCCTCAGCCTCCCGAGTAGCTGGGATAACAGGTGTCCTCCACCACGCCCGGCTAATTTTTTGTATTTTTAGTAGAGACGGGGTTTCACCATGTTGGCCAGGCGGGTCTTGAACTCCTGACCTCAGGTGATCTACCCACCTCGGCCTTCTTACTGGTGTTTTTGATGAATTAAAGCTCTTAATGAAGCTCAATTTATTTATTTTTATTTTACAGTTAGTGTTTATTTGTATCCTCATTGAATCTTTGTCTACAACAAGGTCATAAAGATATTCTTCTATGTTTTTCCTCCATAAACTTTATTGTTTTGTCTTCACATTTAGATTCGTGATTCATCTCAACTATTCTTACGGATGGTATGAGTTAGAGGTTAAGTTTTGTTGTTTCTCATACAGGTATTCCATTGTCTAGCAACATTTGTTTAAAAAAATTTTTTCTACTTAATTACAGTTACAACTTCATTGTAAATCAGGTGACTGCACATGTGTGAATCTATTTCTGAACTCCCTATTCTGCACCATTATTGTGCCAATACCACAATAATCACTCTAACTTTATAGTAAGTCTTAAAATCTTGTTCTTTGTCAAGATTATCTTGGCTATCCTAGGTCCTTTACATTTGCATATAAATTTTAGAATCAGCTTGTCAATTTCCACAAAGTTCAAACCTGGAATTTTGATTCAGATTGCATTTAATATATAGGTAAAGTTGTGGGAAATTGGCATCTTATTACTATTAAGGTTTTTTCCTCCATTAACATAAATTATCTTTTTATGAAGATCTTCTTCAATTTCTCCTAGCAATGTCTTGGAGTTTTCGTTGTAAAGTTCTTTCACATCTTTTGTTAGATTTATTCCTAGGTATTGGCTTTTTAAGCACTATTGTCAATGGTGTTGCTTTATAAATTTCACTTTCCACTATTTGTAGCTAATATATAGAAATATAATTAATTTTTATATATTAACCTTGTATCCACCTACCTTGCTAAATACCCTTTTTTTTTTTTTTTTTTTTTTTTTTTTTGAGACAGGAGTTTCGCTCTTGTTGCCCAGGCTGGAGTGCATCTCAATTTGAGCTAGTCACATCAGGTGCTCCATAGTGACATGTGGCTAGTAGCTACCAAATTACACAATACTCTCGAGACCTCTTTGTATTTGACTCATTATACTCACTAATCAATAAGGCAGTAAATACGGTAAAAATAAATCAGTACTTCTACAACAATAGAGAAATCTTACAACAGTTTAATTCCTTTTATCCCCCTTCAACCTTTTGTAGTGTTGTCATATATTTTATTTCTATATATGGAATAAACCTCACAAGACACCATAGATGCTCCTCAGCTTATGATGGGGTTATGTTCAGATAAATCCATTCTAAATTGAAGGTATCTTAAGTCAAAAATACATTTAGGGCCAAACCCAGTGGCTCACGCCTATAATCCCAGTATTTTGGAAGGCTGAGGTGGGAGGATCACCTGAGTCCAGGAGTTAAAACCCACCCTGGGAAATCTGGGGAGACTCCGCCTCTACAAAAATTAAAAAAAAAAAAAATTAGCCAGGTGTGGTAGCATGCACGTGTCGTCCCAGTTACTCAGGAGCCTGAGGCGGGAGGATTACTTGAGCCTAGGAAGTTGAGGCTGCAGTGAGTCCTGTTCTTGCCACTGCACTCCAGCCTGGGCAACAGAGCAAGACCCTGTCTCAATTTTTTTTTAATAAAAGCATTTAATAGGCTGGGCGCGGTGGGTCACGCCTGTAATCCCAGCACCTTGAGAGGCCGAGGCAGGTGGATCACGAGGTCAGGAGATTGAGACCATCCTGGCTAACATGTTGAAACCCCGTCTCTACTAAAAATACCAAAAATTAGCTGGGCGCAGTGGCGGGCGCCTGTAGTCCCAGCTACTTGGGAGGCTGAGGCAGGAGAATGGCGTGAACCCGAGAGGCGGAGCTTGCAGTGAGCAGAGATTGTGCCACTGCACTCCAGCCTGGGCGACAGATTGAGACTCCATCTCAAAAAAAAAAAAAAAAAAAAAAAAAAAGGCATTTAATTACCTAATCTACCTGGCATCATAGCTTAGATTAGCCTACCTTCAGTATGCTCGGGACACTTACCTTAGCCTACATGGACAAAATTAACACAAAGCCTACTTTATAACAAAGTGTTGAATATCTCATGTAACTTACCTATACTATACTGAAAATGAAAAACAGAATGGTTGTATGGGTACTCAAAGTATGATTTCTACTGAATGTTATTGCTTTTGCACCATTGTACTGTTGAAAACTCTTAAGTTGAACCATTGCAAGTTGGGAACTATCTGTATTATTGTCGCTTTTTTAAAAATCTATTTACTTTTATACTGACTCACATATTTACCCCTCTATTATTTTTCATTTCTCCCACAGCTCTGTACTTCATCTGGGATCATTTTCCTTCAGCCTAAAGAACTTCTTCTAGAATTTATTATTGTGTGGATTTTCCAGCAATAAATTCACTTAATTTTTGTTTTCTGGGTTTTGTTTTTACCTTTGGTCCAAAGTTTTTTTTTTTTTTTTTTGATACACAGTCTCACTGTGTCGCCCAGGCTGGAGTGTAGTGGTGCTGTCTCAGCTCACTGCAACCTCTGCCTCCCAGATTCAAGCGATTCTCCTGCCTTGGCCTCCCAAGTAGCTGGGAGTAATTACAGGCATGCACCACCATGCCCAGCTAATTTTTGTATTTTTAGTGAAGACAGGGTTGCACCATGTTGGCCAGGCTGGTCTTGAACTCCTGGCCTCAAGTGATCCGCCCGCCTCGGCCTCCCAAAGTGCTGGGATTACAGGCATGAGCCACCGTGCCCAACCTATCTCACTTTATTTTGAAAAAACTTTTTTCTTGGTATAGAATTCTAGGTTGGGAATTTTTTTCTTTTAGCAAGTGAATGATGTCATTCCATATTCTTTGTTGCTTCTGCTGAAAAGTCAGTTGGAAATCTTATTGTTGCTCTTTTAAAGATAATGCTTCATTTTTTTTCTATCTGATTTTAAGATTTTAGTTTTTTATCTCTGATTTCACAAGTTTTACCAAATTGTATCTGGGCATGGTAATCTTTGCATTTATCCTGAACCTTTTGAATATGTATTTTATTTAATATACATGTATTTTTTGAGACAGCTCTATTGTCCAAGCTGGGTTCAGTGGTGCAATTATGGCTCACTGCAGCCTTAACTTCCTGGGCTCAGATAATCCTCCCACCTCAGCTTTGTGAGTATCTGGGACCACAGGTGCACACCACCATGCCCAGCCAATTTTTTTTGGTATTTTTTAGTAGAAATGGGGTTTCACCATGTTGCCAAGACTGGTCTCAAACTCCAGAGTTCAAGCAATACACTCGCATTGGCATCCAAAAGTTCTGGGATTATATGCGTGAGCCACTGCACCTGGCCTGATATATTTTTTAAATCAATTTAAGAAAATCCTTGGCCATTATTTCTTTAAATATTGCTTCAGCCCCATTCTCTTTCTCTTCTCCATTCAAAATTCCAATTATATATATATTAGGCGATTTGAATCTGTCCTGCATGTCTTTTATTACTGTTGTTTTTCTCATTCTTTTTTCCTTCTATGCTGCAGTTTGAATATTTTTATTGGACCTGTTTTTGTGTTCACTAGTCTTTCTAATATGTCCTTAAACCCATTTGATTAGTTTATTATTTCATTTCTGGATTGTTCATTTGATTCTTTTAAATAAATTTTAATTCACTCGACATTTTCACTCTACTTTTTCACCTACTTTTGTATCTCTTCTTCAATTTTTTTTTTTAAATTTGTAATAGTGATTTTTAATTTTTTGGGGGCCAGGAATGGTGGCTCACTCCTGTAAATCCCAACACTTTGGGAGGCCAAGGCAGGCTGGTCACTTGGGGCCAGGAGTTTGAGACCAGCCTGGCCAACATGGCAAAACCCCATCTCTAAAAAAAAAATTAAATTAAATTAAAATATTTGTCTGCTGATTCCACCATATAGATCATGGGTGGATTTGGCTCTGTTTGTTTTTTATCTTTATTATTGATATCTTTTTCTTCCTCTTATATGTGTTATAATTTTAACTATATGCATATATTGTGTATAGTAGAAAGTACAGGTGATATTATTTTCCCCCAGAGATGGTGCAAACTTTTCCTTGTTAACTAGATGTGGTAAGGTGAAAATCACCACATCCAATCTGGAATTGAGCTAGGTTGCAGCTGAGGTATAATTGTAATGAAACTTAGTTCACTTCTGATTTATACCTGTTCCTTAGAGGTGACCCTTCTGAGCTCTTGGCTGAAAGATTGATAGGTCCAAAGTACTTGCCTACTGTAGGGAAAGCCTGAAATACCAGTGGAGAGTCATCTGTCCTTCAGAGATTTGAACACCATGAAATCACAAGACATTTTACTCTGCCTTTCCAGCCAGCAACATGCTCAAGTGTGACCATTTCAGGCTTCTGACTGAAAGCCTTGTGAGTCCCTGTCTCCTCAGCATTTTTCTGTGCTTTGGAGTTTTAAACTTAATTCTTTCGTGGTTCTCTCCCCATGCAGTTTTACAATCTGGCGGATTTCTTAAGAAGAGAGACCTGTTGTGTATTTGTTGCAGGACCATTCACTTTTTTTAGCAAGGCTCTTTGTCTTCTAAGCATCATGAAATTTCACTCTGCCTTCCTGGCCCAGAACCACCAGCTTCCTGCTTTACTCTGTGAGAAAATGTCCCATGTGATAAACTGGTGGCACATTTGTAGCACCTTTAAATTAAAATCCATTATGCCAGCCCATGTAGTTGTCAAATGCTCTTCTGTCTCTTTCCTCCAGGGGAATCATTCTTATTAGGCCAAGACCAATTCCTCAGTCTGTGCCTAGAATATGATAGTATGAGAAAAGAGAAGTTATTGCCAGCTTATCTAGAAAAAAAACTCTTCCTGCTGAAATTTTAATTCATCTAAATGAACACTGATGTATTGAAAAATGATTTTTGTGTTCTTTCTTTCTTTTTCTTTTCTTTTTTTTTTTTTTCCTTTGAGACAGAGTCTCACTCTATCTTTCAGGCTGAAGTGCAGTGGCACAATCTCGGCTTACTGCAACCTCCACCTCCTGGGTTCAAGCGATTCTCCAGCCTCAGCCTCTCAAGTAGCTGGGATTACAGGGGCATGCCACTACGCCTGGGTAATTTTTGTATTTTTAGTAGAGAGAGAGTTTCACCATGTTGACCAGACTGGTCTTGAACTCCTGGCCTCAAGTGATCCACCTGCCTTGGCCTCCCAGAGTGCTGGGATTACAGGCGTGAGCCACTGTGCCCGGCTTTATCTTTTTATCTAGTTGTTGCAGCAGAATATTAATCTATCTTTCCTACTCCATCCTATCTACAAGATGAATTATTGTGACTTGAAGCGAATTTTCCATATTACTAATTAAGTAGAGCTGTTGTCATATATTTATTGGGCATTTGGATTTCTCTTTTTATGAAATATATGTTAAGTTTTTGCCTCTTTTTTCTACTAGGTTGTTTACTTTTTATTGATTTGAAGGAGATTTTTACATATTCTTCTAGAATGGGTCTTTTTTAAGTTTTATGTATTACAAATATCTCTTCCCCCTCTGTGAATTTTTTGTACTTTTCAGTCAGTATGTAATACATCATAATAAAAAAGGTTAAAAATATTTTGGGAGATGTTGAGATTGAGACACCTGTGGCCTATCCAAGTGCTAATATCTGGACCACAGATGTAGATTTGGGAGTATACCTGACACTTTATGAATTGCTTCAGATTCTTCACTAGTCTTCCTGACCATCAGCTGCTTGCTTTGCCCCAGTGGCTGCATCAATAGCCAGTGTGTCTCTTCTCTCTTTTCTATTTTATTAGTCTGGCTAGTGGTCTAGCTATTTTGTTAATCTTTTCAAAACACCAGCTCCTGGATTCATTGATTCTTTGAAGGGTTTTTCGTGTCTCTATCTCCTTCAGTTCTGCTCTGATCTTAGTTATTTCTTGTCTTCTGCTAGCTTTTGAATTTGTTTGCTCTTGCTTCTCTAGTTCTTTTAATTGTGATGTTAGGGTCTCAATTTTAGATCTTTCCCACTTCCTCCTGTGGGCATTTAGTGCTATACATTTCCCTCTAGACACTGCTTTAGCTGTGTCCCAGAGATTCTGGTATGATGTGTCTTTGTTCTCATTGGTTTCAAAGAACTTATTTATTTCTGCCTTCATTGCATTATTTACCCAGTAGTCTTTCAGGAGCAGGTTTATTCAGTTTCCATGTAGTTGTGTAGTTTTGAGTGAGTTTCTTAATCCTGAATTCTAATTTGATTGCACTTGGTCTGAGAGACTGTTCGTTATGATTTCTGTTCTTTTGCATTGCTGAGGAGTGTTTTACTTATAATTATGTGGTCAATTTTAGAATAAGTGCCATGTGGTGCTGAGAAGAATGTATATTCTGTTGATTTGAGAGTTCTGTAGATGTCTATTAGGTCCACCTGGTCCAGAGCTGAGTTCAAGTCCTGAATATCCTTGTTAATTTTCTGTCTTGTTGATCTGTCTAATATTGACAGTGAGGTGTTAAAGTCTCCCACTGTTATTGTGTGGGAGTCTAAGTCTCTTCGTAGGTCTCTAAGAACTGCCTTTATGAATCTGGGTGCTCCTGTATTGGGTGCATATGTATTTAGGATAGTTAGCTCTTCTTGTTGCATTGATCCCTTCACCATTATGTAATGGCCTTCTTTGTCTTTTTTGATTTTTGTTGGTTTAAAGTCTGTTTTATCAGAGACTAGGATTGCAACCCCTGCTTTTTTTTTTTTTTTTTTTTTTTTTTGCTTTCCATTTGCTTTGTAAATATTCCTCCATCTCTTTATTTTGAGCCTATGTGCGTCTTTGCACGTGAGATGGATCTCCTGAATACAGCACACTGATAGGTCTTGACTCTTTATCCAACTTGCCAGTCTGTGTCTTTTAATTGGGGCATTTAGCCCACTTACATTTAAGGTTAATATTGTTATGTGTGAATCTGATCCTGTCATTATGATGCTAGCTGGCATTTTGGCCATTAGTCGATGCAGTTTCTTCATACTGTCAATGGTCTTTACAATTTGGTATGTTTTTGCAGTGGTTGGTACCGATTTTTCCTTTCTATATTTGGTGCTTCCTTCAGGAGCTCTTGTAAGGCAGGCCTGGTGGTGATAAAATATCTCAGCATTTGCTTGTCTGTAAAGGATTTTATTTCTCCTTTGCTTATGAAGCTTAATGTGGCTGGATATGAAATTCTGGGTTGAAAATTCTTTTCTTTAAGAATGTTGAATATTGCCCCCCACTATCTCTGGGTTGTAGGGTTTCTGCAGAGAGATCCACTGTTAGTCTGATGGGCTTCCCTTTGTGGGTAACCCAAGCTTTTTCTCTGGCTGCCCTTAACATTTTTTCTTTCATTTCAACCTTGGTGAATCTGACGATTATGTGTCTTGGGGTTGCTCTTCTCAAGGAGTATCTTTGTGGTGTTCTCTCTATTTCCTGAATTTGAATGTTGGCCTGTCTTGCTAGGCTAGGGAAGTTCCCAGATTATATCCTGAAGAGTGTTTTCCAACTTGGTTCCATTCTTCCCGTCACTTTCAGGTACACCAATCAAACGTAGGTTTGGTCTTTTCACATAGTCCCATATTTATTGGAGGTTTGTTCATTCCTTTTCCTTCTTTTTTCTCTAATATTTTCCTCAGGCTTTATTTCATTAAGTTGATCTTCAATCTCTGATATCCTTTCTTCTGCTTGATTGACTCAGCTATTGATACCTGTGTATGCTTCACAAAATTTTCATGCTGTGTTTTTCAGCTCCATCAAGTCATTTATGTTCTTCTCTAAACTGGTTATTCTAGTTAGCAATTCCTCTAACCTTTTTTCAAGGTTCTTAGCTTCCTTGCATTGGATTAGAACATGCTCCTTTAGCTCGGAGGAGTTTGTTATTTCCCACCTTCTGAAGCCTACTTCTGTCAATTTGTCAAACTCATTCTCTGTCCAGTTTTGTTCCCTTGCTGGTGAGGAGTTGTGATCCTTTGGAGGAGAAGAGGCATTCTGGTTTTTGGAATTTTCAGCCTTTTTGTGCTGTCTTTTCCTCATTTTCGTGGCTTTATCTACCTTTGGTCTTTGATGTTGGTTACCTTCAGATGAGGTTTTTGTGTGGACGTCTTTTTTGTTGATGTTGATGCTATTACTTTCTGTTTGTTTTCCACAGTTTTCCTTCTAACAGTCAGGCCCCTCTGCTGCAGGTCTGCTGCAGTTTGCTGGAGGTCCACTCCAGACACTGTTTCCCTGGGTATCACCAGCAGAGGCTCCAGAACAGCAAAGATTGCTGCCTGTTCCTTCCTCTGGAAGCTTTGTCAGGGGGCACCCGCCAGATGCCAGCTGGAGCTCCCCTGTATGAGGTGTCTGTCGACCCCTGCTGGGTGGTGTCTCCCAGTCGGGAGGCACGGGGGTCAGGGACCCACTTGAGGAGGCAGTCTGTCCCTTGGCAAAGCTTGAGTGCTGTGCTGGGAGATCCTCTGCTCCCTTCAGAGCCAGCAGGCAGGAATGTTTAAGTCTGCTGAAGCTGCGCCCACAGCCGCCCCTTCCCCCAGGTGCTCTGTTCCAGGGAGATAGGGGTTTTATCTATAAGCCCCTGACTGGGGCTGCTGCCTTTCTTTCAGAGATGCCCTGCCCAGAGAGGAGGAATCTAGAGAGACAGTCTGGCTACAGTGGCTTTACTGAGCTGCAGTGGGCTCTGCCCAGTTCGAACTTCCCAGTGGCTTTGTTTACACTGTGAGGGGAAAATCACCTACTCAATCCTCAGTAATGGTGAGCATCCCTCCCCCACCAAGCTCGAGCGTCCCAGGTCAACTTCAGACCGCTGTGCTGGCAGTGAGAATTTCAAGCCAGTGGATCTTAGCTTGCAGGGCTCTGTGGGGGTGGGATCCACTGAACTAGACCACTTGGCTCCCTGGCTTCAGCCCCCTTTCCAGGGGAGTGAATGGTTCTGTCTTGCTGGGGTTCCAGGCACCACTGGAGTATGAAAAAAAATTCCTGCAGCTAGCTCCGTGTCTGCCTAAATGGCTGCCCAGTTTTGTGCTTGAAACCCAGGGCCCTGGTAGTGTAGGCACCTGAGGGAATCTTCTGATTTGCGGGCTGTGAAGACTGTGAAAAAAGCGTAGTATCTGAGCCAAAGTGCACAATCCCTCATGGCTTCCCTTGGCTAGGGGAGGGAGTTCCCCGACCCCTGGTGCTTTTCGGGTGAGGCGACGCCCCACCCTGCTTTGGCTTGCCCTCCGTGGGCTGCACCCACTGTCTAACCAGTCCCAATGAGATAAGCCAGGTACCTCAGTTGGAAATGCAGAAATCACCCTCCTTCTGTGTTGATCTCGCTGGGAGCTGCAGACTGGAGCTGTTCCTATTTGGCCATCTTACCAGCCACCTCCACATGGTGTTTCTTTATAACCTGCCCAAAGATGTCCTGCATGGGTGTTTCTGGTTATGTAACTTTGAGAAGTAATGGCCAGTTTAGTAATGAGCCACATTAAATTTGCTCCCAATTTTTTCCTGTCTCAATTCCCTTTTTCCCTCACTCTTACATAAACAATTCAGCTTTGCCTCAGGATTTGTTTTCTAGGAAACCCAAACCTACAAATCTTGTAAGTTAGTAGTCTTTCCTTCTCTCCTTTAAATTCTATCCACTCTCCCAATCCATTTCCCTCCTCTGAAGTAAACAATGTTATTTTCAGGTCCTGCTCAAATAGTGCTTTTTCCAGTTTACTTCTTAGATTCTTTTTTTCATTCAACCCTGCTAGAACTTTTCCTCTTCTTTTCCTATGACACTTACCATTTTTCTCCTTATAATTGTAACCTTTTCATTGAACAAGCTGGACCTGGTACAGTACTAGCACAAAGTAATTTTGTTATTTCTCACTGATTTCTTCAAGCCTACTCTCTCAACTTTTGTATCTCCATCCCTAGATGACATCTCAGGCAAGCTCCACAGCTTTGTTGGTCACTTTTAGTAATTAAAAAACAAAAAAACAAAAACAAAAAACCTACCAGTTAATCAAATGAAGTCTCTTTTTTAAAATAAGAAAAGTCCAGTCCAAACTCTGCTACTTCAAACTCTCATACAATTTAAACTTATCCTGTACACAGTTTGGCCTGCTTTCCATGTAACAGCCTTAGTTGGGGAGAGTGACATAATTGACTTCTTTTTTACTTCACCACTTTGTGCTTCCACTCCTACTCCCCCATTCACAAGACTATATTTTGGATTAGAACAAGGGAGAGGGAGGAGGTAAGGGGCAGACAAATCTCACTTGACTGATGCAGTTATAATCTGCCTCCAGGGTGCTCTTTGTGGCAGTTGCACAATCAGTGGCTCTAACTTTAATAGAGCACTTTTGTGGGCTTTTTTGTAGACCCCCTCTTTTAAGTCCCCCCGGTATTTCTCTGTTCTCAATGCCTATTCCAGCATATTAATTACAACTCCACCCAACATTATTTTAAAAAAAATCTTCCTTAGTTAAAAAATAAAAAATAAAAATCCAGCCTTAGTTTCTGGCAGTCCACCCATCTGCCTTGTCCCTCTCGAGACCCAATCTGGCTCTCTGGCACCTTTCTAGGACAGGGACAGAAATTGAAACCAGACCTCAATAAGTTGACACAAGATTTTCTTATACTTATTCTGAGTATAGCACCTTAGCATTCAATAAATGCTAAGTTTTGTTATACCTCAGTGCCTCCATTAGAAGTCAAGGGGTGGCCCAAAACTCTCAGCTTAGCAAGACTGTCTCTTGCACTAATTACTACTTTACTATCAAAATCTTCTTTGGGACCTTCAGAAGTAATCTTGTCATGCCATTTATCTCTGTTATATCAATCACTACAAAAAGTCAGTTCACAGGTCACCCCTCTTACCCCAGATATAACCTCCATTAGGCTATGCATATTTCATTACCTGACCCCTTTTCCCACCTACCTCTGCTACTCACTACCATATTAACACCCTAGATCTTGTCTTACCTATAAACTATAACCTTTCTCTAATTTCCCTAATCAATTTCATGCATGTCAGTCTCTAACCATCATCTCCTGTCTTTCCACTCACTCCCTTTAAGCTCCTGACTTTAATAATTCTCAAAGTCACCTGAGACTTAGACCCTATTGCTCCTATGACCTTTTACTTGTCCTTCATCCCACTTATGACCTCACACCATTCTTACCTACTTTAAACTCTATAGTTAATGATTATAATTGTGTGGAGGGCCACACAACCTGCCTTGCTTTCCTCTCACTTTGGCAAGACTAGTTAAATTACACTCTGTACCATTATTCTCATATAGCTAAATGTGACTGGAGAGGAACATAACAATACGGCCACTCTCACTTTAAATGTATCACCCCTAGTCTCAAGTGGGCCATTAATGCTTTTCAGAAATTGTACTATATTACTCTACCACTCTCACAGAGAACTATTCATACCGTCTGTCACCTCAGATCTCTAACTTTTCTCCCTCCCCTCTCTTCCCCTCACTCTGGACTGTGCTTGCCAAATGGGCTGAGCATGCTTCCATGATGTCTGGAGAGGGCCCTAAGGCAGAATGCAGGCTCACTGGAGGAGGAAATGGCAATGTGAGGTGAACTGGAATGGACTAACACAGATGTGGCTGAAATCAAGAGATGGCCTGTGAATATATAACGTGAGTGCCAGAGACATCTGCTACAGAGGGAGACATGTCATTGTTACAATAATTATTCTCAATTAAGAATGAAGTTGCCTAGGCCATGAGTGGTGGCTCATGCCTGTAATCTCAGCACCCAGGGAGGCCGAGGCGGGAGGATCACTTGAGGCCGGAGTTCAAGACGATGGTGAAACCCTGTCACTACCAAAAATACAAAAATTAGCCAGGCGTGGTTGTGCACGCCTGTAGTCCTGGCTATTTGTGAGGCTGAGGGAGGAGAATCGCTTGAGCCAGGGAGGTGGAGCTTGCAGTGAGCCGAGATCATGCCACCGCACTCCAGCCTCGGCGACAGGGCAAAACACTGTCTCAAAAATAAAAAAAAATAAAAAAAAAAATGAAGTTGCTTTGGTACAAGAGCAGCTAAATTTGGAATCAATATATTTCAGCGGTTAGCCTTTTTCTTTCTCAAAATCAACTTTAGTTTTTGGTTAAGATGCAGTGGGAATATTTATTACATTTTTATTTATTTATTTTCTATTACATGAACTGACCTTGAGGAATTTGCAATCTATTTGGGACAGAAAAGATAATTCTTATTTGTAAGATACAAAAATTGGTGAATGATTCAGAATGAAATATAAAAAATAAGTTCCATGAATTCAGATATAGATTGTTCAGGACATAAGAACACCTTAAATGTCATTGTAAAAATATTAAATTGTTATTACTATAACTAGTGGTATACGTAGTATGTTTGACACCAGGATTGGATAATTTTGTTAACACATTTTTCCTCTACATGACAAGATTATCTATAATAAAAATCAGAAAATGAAATGAATAATCATAATGGCCAGAAAATAAACAGAAACAGTGAAAATCTTCTTTTGTTCAAAAGAGAAAAATAAGTATTAAAGTATGAAATAATGAAAAAATAACAAATTAATACTTTTTAATTAATTTAGTTTTTAAATGGGAAAGAAAGGCTGGGTGCGGTGGCTCACGCCTGTAATCTGAGCACTTTGGAAGGCTGAGGCAGGCGGATCCCTTGAGCCCAGAAGTTGGAGACCATCCTTGGCAACATGGAGGAACCCTGCCTCTACAAAAAATACAAAAATTAGCCAGGCGTAATGGCACACACCTGTAGTCCCAGTTACTCCAGAGGGTGAAGTGGGAGAATTCCTTGAGCCTGGGAGGTCAAGGTTGCAGTTAGCCAAAATCATGCCACTTGCACTCCAGCAACTGCAACAGAGTGAGACCCTGTGTCAAAAAAAAAAAAAAAAAAAAAGTAAGTGGGGAAGAAACTTATACTTACATAACTTACATATTGGTGTGTTGCAGTAACAAATGACATTTTGTTTTTGAGCCTTAATTTCTATATATTTGTCAATGATTTCATCAAAGTTAATCTTCACATACTCATATTCAATAGACAGTATAGCCAGATTTGTCAATCTGTCTTCACTTACTGTTGATTGAAGAACTTTTTATTAATTTTAATTTTGAAAAGTTTTCTTCAAATGAAGCGTCCTATCTACAAATAGGACGTCTTAAACAAAAAGAACGTTTGTGGCAGAGCTTCATAGCAATCCCCTTTCACAATAAAGTTTAAAAATTATATGTCTGTTTCTTCAGGATTGATTTGAGTGGCTTTCAAATGTTTCTGTGTTTTAAATTTTAGCTGTTAAACACAGATAACTCCATGAAGTCATGTAAAATGACAGAAATAAAGTAACTCATGTTGTTTCTTCATCTTTACAATCTAGTATCATTATTTATACCAAGTTTACTGTTTAAATGCAGGGGTTAGAGACAAGAACAGCATCTGCAGTGAGCTCAAGCAATTCTGAACCATTATGAACTTACTCAAAACAAATGTGCAGCTGAGTCTGATTGTGTCACAGGCTGACTCTGAATAAACTTCCATGTAGAATACGTTGTTTAAGTAATTTAAATGTGCTAATTGGAAACACGTATATATTGTTAAAACTCATAGTGTAACTGCACAATTGTCTAGAACTTAGACCAACAAAACATTTTGAGGAGAGGGTATTTTATCACTGACATAGTTTAAAATTGCTGGTGCATGGTGATAGTAAAAAGTAGATCTATCTTTAGTCAGTTTTACTATTACTTTCAAATTCTCTACACTTAATTTACCTCCTTAATGCATTCATTCAGAGCAGACTACTCCCACCACCCAATCCTTGGCACACCACTGACTCTAGGTAGGTTTCTAGTTTTAGTCTAAGCTATATCCCTATTTCTGGTATTTAGACTTAAAAGACCAGTGTATTAGGCCAACTAGGAATTTGCATGAATTGATTTGCATGAAGTTTGGAGAGGAGGAAGAGGTCATAAAAATAGCAGGGTGACACCAGGTGCTGTGGTTGCATGCCTGTAACCCCAGCTACTTGGGAGGCTGAGGCAGGATGATCTCTTGAGCCAGGAGTTTGAGTCTAGCATGGGCAACATAGCAAGACCCTGTTTTAAAAAATTGTTTTTAAGTGAATGTAACAATTGGGAAGGTAGCATGGGAGTCCTAAAGAATGGGCCCCCCTAATAAACTTAAGTTTGAGCCCCTTAGGGACCAGTACTCCAGTCTAGAAACCGAATAGGCTATTTTTATTTTTTAACTTTTAATTTTTAATTTTTATGGGTACACAGTAGGTGTGTATATTTGCAAAGTACATGAGATGTTTTGATACAGGCATGCAATGCATAATAATCACATCATGGAAGATGGGTTTTCCATCTCCTCAAGCATTTATCCTTTGTGTTACAAGCAATCCAATCATATTATTTTGGTTATTTTTAAATGTACAATAAAATTATTATTGACTATAGTCACCCTGTTGTGCTATCAAATACTAGGTCTTATTTATTCTTTCTATTTTTTTGTACCCATTAACCATCCCCACTTCCCTCCAACCTGCACTATCCTTCCCAGCCTCTGGTAACCATGCTTCTACTCTCTGTCTCCATGAGTAAATGAGAACACGTGATGTTTATCTTTCTGTGCCTGGCTTATTTCACTTAACATAATGGCTTTCGGTTCCATCCATGTTGTTGTTGCAAATGACAGTATCTCATTCTTTTTTATGGCTGAATAGTACTCCATTATGTATAAGTACCACATTTTCTTTATCCATTCATCTGTTGATGGACACTTAGGTTGCTTCCAAATCTGGATCATGTCATAGTTCTATTTTTAGCTTTTTGAAGAACCTCCAAACTGTTCTCTATTTTCGTTTCACTAATTTACATTCTCACCAACAATGTACAAAGATTCCCTTTTCTCCACATCATCACCAGCATTTGTTATTGCCTGTCTTTTAGATATAAGCCATTTTAACTGAGGTGAGACGATATCTCGTTACAGTTTTGATTTGCATTTCTCTGATGATCAGGGATGTTGAGCATCTATGCCTGTTTGTATGTCTTTATTTTTTTTTTTAAGATGGAATCTCGCTCTGTCGCCCAGGCTGGAGTGCAATGGCATGATCTCAGCTCACTGCAACCTCCGCCTCCCATATTCAAGGGATTCTCCTGCCTCAGCCTCCAGAGTAGCTGGGATTACAGGTGCGCGCCACCATGCCTGGCTAATTTTTTTTTTTGGTAGAGACGGGGTTTCTCCATTTTGGCCAGGCTGGTCTCGAACTCCTGACATGAGGCGATCCACCCGCCTCGGCCTCCCGCTGGGATTACAGGCATGAGCCACCATGCCTGGCCTGTATGTCTTCTCTTGAGAAATGTCTACTCAACTTTTTTTTTTTTTTTTTGAGATGGAGTTTCACTCTGTTGCCAAGGCTGGAGTGCAGTGGCGCAATCTTGGCTCACTGCATCCTCCCCTCCTGGGTTTAGGCAATTCCCTGCCTCAGCCTCCTGAGTAGCTGGGATTACAGGCACCCACCACTATGCCTGGCTAAATTTTTTTGTATTTTTAGTAGAGACAGGGTTTCACTATCTTGGCCAGGCTGATCTTGAACTCCTGACCTCGTGATCCACCCGCCTCGGGCCTCCCAACTGCTGGGATTACAGTTGTGAGCCACCTCGCGCCTGGCTATTCAACTATTTTGTCCATTTTTAATTGGATCATTAAATTTTTTTCCTATAGAGTTGTTTGAGCTCCTTATATATTCCAGTTATTAATCCCCTTGTCAGGTGGATAGTTTGCAAATATTTTCTCCCATTCTTTGGGTTGTCTCTTCACTTTGTTGATTGTTCCCTTTGGTGTGCAGAAGCTTTTTCATGTGATGTGATCCCATTTGTCCATTTTTGCTTTGGTTGCCTGTGCTTTTTGGGTATTACTCAATAAATACTTTGCTCAGACCAATGTCTTGTAGAGTTTCCCCAAGTTTTCTTTTAGTAGTTTCATAGTTTGAGGTCTTAGATTTAACTATTTAATTCATTTTCATTTGAGTTTTGTATATCGTGAGAGATAGGGGTCTAGTTTTATTCTTCTGCAGATAGAAGTCCAATTTTCCCAGCACCATTTATTTAAGAGATTGTCCTTTCACCTATGTATGTTCTTGGCACCTTTGTCAAAAATGAGTTCACTATAGGTGTGTGAATTTATTTCTGGGTTCTCTATTCTGTTCCATTGGTCTATTGTGTCTGTTTTTCTGCCAGTACTGTGTTGTTTTGATTACTATAGCTCTGGGGTATAATTTTAAGTCAGGTAATGTGATTCCTCCAGTTTTGTTCTTTTTTTTATCCTAAGATTTGCTATTCTGGGTCTTGTTCTATATAAATTTTAGGATTTTTTTTCCATTTCTGTGAAGAATGTTATTGGTATTTAGACAGGGATTGCATTGAATCTGTAGCTTGCTTTGGGTAGTATAGACATTTTAACATTGATTCTTCCACTCCATTAACATTTTTTGATGTCCTCTTCAATTTCTCTCATCAGTGATTTATAGTTTTCCTCATAGAGATCTTTTCCTTGTTTAAGTTAATTTCTAGGTATTTAATTTTATTTGTGGCTATTGTAAATGGGATTACTTTTTTTTTTTTTTGAGACAGAGTCTTGCACTGTCACCCAGGCTGGAATGCAGTGGCACGATCTTGGCTCACTGCAACCTCCACCTTCCAGTTTCAAGCGATTCTCCTGCCTCAGCCTCCCAAGTAGCTGGGATTACAGGCACCCACCACCACGCCCGGCTAATTTGTTGTATTTTTAGTAGAGACAAGGTTTCACTGTGTTGGCCAGGCTGGTCTCGAATGCCTGACCTCATGATCTACCCGCCTCGGCCTCCCAAAGTGCTGGGATTACAGGCGTGAGCCGTGGCGTCTGGCCTGTAAATGGGATTACTTTTTAATTTCTTTTTTAGATTGTTCACTGTTAGCATATAAAAATGCTACCGATTTTTGTATGTTGATTTTGTATCCTACAACTTTTCTGAATTTGTTTATCAGTTCTAATCATTTCTTGTGGAGTCTTCAGATTTTTCCAAATATCAGATAATATCATCTACAAACAATGATAATTTGACTTCCTCTTTTCCAATTTGGATGCCCTTTAATTTGTTCTCTTGTCTGATTGCCCCAAACAGCTATTTTTAGAAATTACTCTGGGACACCATAAGTCACAATTGGCTTTGCTTGGTTCCCAGGTATATAAAGTGAAGGAGAAGGGCATTCTCACCTCTTCTGCCCCAAATATTGCCCACTGAGAACTTGAAGAAGTTTACACTATTTTGGCACCTAAAGGATTTCTATCAGCTTTGGGAGCATCAGGGGATAATGCCTTTAGAATGAACATCAGAATACTCAAGATGATAGGCATCAGGGCCAGTGGCAGTGCAGAGGCATCATTAAATAACACTACAGGCGGTGGGAAGTCAGGAGATTTCACTGAAGGGAGTCTAGCAGAAGAGTACTACATGACAGATGGTAGAAGAGGAACTATTCATGATTTCACATGAGATATGCTCAGACTTTCAGACATAGCTGGGTGAGATTTTGGAGGTGGGAGATTGGAGATCCAATAATAATAATAATAGTAATAATAATACCTAAAAAAAACCTCTTTAAGTACCCAGCTGTACACTAGATTTTTTACTTTTCACAGGATCATTCTACTCCTACAAACACACTCCAGTATCTTATATTTAGAAACCTTCCCTTGACACTAAATTCACCTTCAACTATCACCTCATTTCTTTGCTCCTTTTCACAGCAAAATTCTCATGCTCTTCTGCACTCACTGTCCATTCTTCCTCATCTCCCATTTACTCTTCAACCCACTTCATTTTGGCTTCTGCTCTTATTACTTCATATGTAACTGAGACTACTCTTGCCAATGTCACCAACAACCTTAGTATTACCAAATCCAATCTTTCCTCATTCTACTTGACCTCTTTGCAGTCTTCAACACTTTTCTTCTTGAACTTTTCTTTCTTATGTCTATGACATCATTGTCTCCTGATTTTTCTCCTCACCTCTCTGGTTCCTTTTCTTCAGCCATTTATTTATTTTTTCCTGATTCTTCTGAGCTCTAATTGTTGGCATGTTCCCCAGGTTAACTTACCCAGTTCCAAAACTGTAAAGCTAAATTTTATCTCCAGGTTTAACCTCTTCTCAGCGTTCAAGACACTTATATATAATCATTTATTTGACTTTATCACTTGGAGATCTAATAAGCATCTCAAATTCAACAGGTCTAAAACTGAACTCCTACTATTTTCTGTCTTCCCTCCATCAAAAAAAAAAAAAAGCCCTTTTCTTTCTTGGTTCTCTTCACAGTCGGCACTCAATAAAAATGAATAGAATGAATGAAAGAATGTTTACCTTACTACATGTCATTCTATCAATAACCTTATACAGTCATTGTAGGTGCTATTTTTATCCCCATCCTTAAAATGAAGGAATTAGAGAGGTAAAGTACAACTTGCCTAAGGTCACAAAGCTTGTAAAGATTCAGGGCCAGGCTTTTAATCTGTGTGCTTTTCTCTAAAGCTCACACGCTTCTTCTCTATGCCACAGTGGCTTCCATTGAAACAAGGATGATTATTATAAGTTAAGATTATATTTATGACCATAAACTAGTACAAATTAGAAAAACATAGATTACATTATTAACAATGATAATGATGATAACAATGATTATCAGCTTTCACATACAAGGCATCATGAGAGGCTTTTTAAAAATTAATCAAGTTTATTATTTAGGACAGTTTTAGATTTACAGAAAAATTGAGCAGATAGTACAGAGAGTTCCCTTATACCCCCGACCCGATCCATACAGCTTCCCCTATTATTAACATCTTTCATTATAGTATGGTACATTATTATAATTAATAAACCAAAAGATACATTATTATTAACTGAAGTCCACAGTTTATTCATGTTTTCTTAAGCTTTACCTAATGTCCTTTTTCTGTTCCATAATCCCATCCAGGATCCCACATTACATCTAGTTCTGTTGTCTCCGTAGGCCCCTGTTGGCTGTGACATTTTCTCAGACTTTGTTTTTGATGACCTTGGCAGTTTTGAGGAGTACTATTATATACTACTATATATTGTATAGTAGGTTATATTGTAGGATGTCTCTCTATTAGAGTTTGTCTAATGTTTTTCTCATGATTAGACTGGGGTTATAAATTTTTTAAAGGAAGATCACAAATGTAAAGTGCCATTTTTATCACATAGCAGGATTATACACCACCAACACGGTTTAGGACAGTTGATGTTGACCTTCATCATCCAACTAAAGTAGTGTTTGTCAGGCTTTTCCACTGTAAAATGTCTCTTTTTTTCTGCCTTTCCATACTGTACTCTTTGGTAGAACAGTCACTATATGCAGCCCACACTTCAGGAGTGGAGAGGCTCCCCTTCTTTAGGGTGGAGTATCTGCATAATATATTTGGAATTCTATGGTATGAGAGATTTATCTATTTGCTTCAATTTATCAATTTATTCAATCATTTATTTATATTAGTATGGACTCCTAGATATTTATTTTATACGTTGGGTATAATCCAATGCTACTTTATTTTGTTGCTCAAATTGTTTCACTTTTGGTCATTATGGGTTCTTTCAATGGGCTTTTGTGCCCCCTTGACATATCCCATTGGTGTGGGTGTGTGTGTGTGTGTGTGTGTGTGTGGGTGGGTGGGTGAGGGGTGTGTTTTGAAAAATTCCTTACTTACAAGATGATCCAGGTTCATCTTGTGTATTTGCTGCCCCAGTCCCTAGAATCAGCTATTTCTCCAAGAAGCCTTGGATCCTTTTCATAGAGAATAGTAATAGAAACCAAGATCTGGGCACTAAGTCTGCTCATTGCTAATGGGGTATCATTTCTTCTAGGCCTTCTCAGCTGATAGATCAAAGAAATATATGTGCGTATACTAATCCATGTGTATACAACACATATCTGTAAATCTTTATAAATGTAACCATTTGTATCTATATTAAGTTAAACATGAGTTCTTACTGATGTCTCCAACTCTAGTCCACTACCACATGGATTATTCTAGCCTGTTCCCCTGGCTTGTCTGTAATCTCCCACTCATGAGAGAAATTTTATGTATACGAACTTACTTAATCCTGTGAGGTAGCTATTATTACCTCATTTTATAGTTGAAGAAACTGAGGCTATTGAAGTTGAAGAAACTGATGATAAACTTTTTCAAATACATAGCGATAAGGAGGTGTAACTAAACTGGACATGGCGGCTGATGCCTGTAATCCCAGAACTTTGGAAGGCCGAGACAAGGGGATCACTTGAGCCCATGAGTTTGAGACCAGCCTGGGCAACACAGTGAGACCACCATCTAAATAAAAAATTTAAAAAGAAAAAGAGGTGTAACTAGGACCTCTTCTGGGGGAAAAAGAACACACAAGTTGTGGAATTGAGAAGGTATATGGTTTGTGCAGTAGTACATACTGATGAGTCAGTAAAATAGATTAAAGTTATGCTGGTATGATCCTGAATTGAACACTGATGATTTTGAAATTATACCAACTGTTTAAATGTCATGCACATCTCTTGAGGAGCAAATTATTATACTAAAGATCTATTATTAATTATACATCACCCTATGAGTCAACTGCAAAACTGTTTAAATTTCTTTTGTATCTTTTTTTTTTTTTTTTTGAGACAGATCTTGCTCTGTCGCCCAGGCTGGAGTGCAGTTGCGTGATTTCTGCTCACTGCAACCTGTGCCTCCCAGGTTCAAGCAATTCTCCTGACTCAGCCTCCCGAGTAGCTGGGATTACAGGTGCCCACCACCATGCCCAGCTAATTTTGTATTTTTAATAGAGATGAGGTTTCATCACATTGGCCAGGCTGGTCTCGAACTCTTGACCTCAAGTGATCCACCCACGTCGGTCTCCCTCTTTTGTATCTTTTAAAAGAGTCATCACTGGTTCCTAAATTCATAAAGATTATTGGGCATTGTATAATTTTAATCAATTAAAGGATAACAAATGAGAATGGACTTGACAGGTAATTTGTACCTCTAGTCAAATTTTTCCTGACCCAAAAAATCCAAAACAACAACCATTCTCCTACCTTCCATAAAAAAAAGTTATGACCTACCTTGATTTTTTTGTTTTTTTGAGTCAGAGTCTCACCATGTAACACAATCGTAGCTCACTGTAACCTTGAACTCCTGGACTGAAGCAATCCTCCCACTTTGGCCTCCCAAAATGCTGGGATTACATGCATGAGCCACAATGCCAGGCTTGAAGTCTTAATCTTTGCTCATTGAAAAGAGGGCTTTGTGATTTAAAAGTTTGGAAAAGACTGCATATATATCAACCCCTTCTTGGAAATTCTACTGTGCCTATTAAGTAACTGAGACAAAAATCAACAAAAAATTAACTTTGAAGTAAATATTTCCCAAATATATTTGTTCACAGAATGCCTTGTTTTAATGTAAGGGCGATTAATATCACACAGACCTATATTTGGAATGCAATGTTTTATTCATTTCATAAGAGAAGGAACTTGGGCCATGTTTTTCTGTTTCCAGAACCTAAAACGGCCTGGCACATAGTAGGTGCTCAATTAATAATTGTTTGTTAAATAAGTGGACAAGCAAATATGTATTATCTACTATATGGCAGTCACAAGGAATATAATGGTGAAAAAATAAACATGGTCCCTGTCCTCATGTAACTTACAGTCTACTGGAGAAGATTATTAAAAAGCAAGTAAAAAGGTTAAATCTTAGATAACAGTTATTAATACAAAACTCTTTAGATAAAAGTTATGGAAACAAACAATGTTGAGATGAAGAATAAAGGAGGTGGAGGCAGCGTTACTTTCAAAAATAAGCAGCTAGCTTTTCAATGCATTTACTCAGACAAATCTATAGCTAACCAGAATCTGAGTATTTCAAACATCAACCTTCATTCAGATCACATATTCACAAAGATTGTATTAATCAAGGTCCTTGCATAAAACGGATGGCATACTCAAAAGGATTTAAATTAAGAGAGTTTTATAGAACTATTTATGGGCTGGGCGCGGTGGCTCACGCCTGTAATCCCAGCACTTTGGGAGGCCCACGTGGGCGGATCGCTTGAGGTCAGGAGTTTGAGATCAGCCTGGCCAACATGGTGAAACCCCGTCTCTACTAAAAATACAAAAATTAGCCGGGTCTGGTGGCACACGCCTATAATCCCAGCTACTTGGGAGGCTGAGGCAGGAGAATCGCTTGAACCCGGGAGGCAGACATTGCAGTGAGCTGAGATTGTGCCACTGCACTCCAGCCTGGGCAACACAGCAAGACTCCATCTCAAAAAAAAAAAAAAAAAGAAAAAACTATTTACAGAGGTGTGGGCAATATTAAGGGAAAAAAACAAGGGAAGAGGCTAGGTGTGGTGGCTCACGCCTGTAATCCCAGCACTTTGGAAGGCTGAGGCAGGCAGATCACGAGGTCAGGAGTTTGAGACCAGCCTGACCAACATGGTGAAACCCCGTCTTTACTAAAAATACAAAAAAATTAGCTGCGCGCGGTGGCGCACACCTGTAATCACAGCTACTCAAGAGGCTGAGGCAGAATAGCCTGAAACCAGGAGGCAGAGGTTGCAGTGAGCTGAGATTGTGCCACTGCACTCCAGCCTGGGTGACAGAGCAAGACTGTCTCAAAACAAACAAACAAACAAACAAACAACGGGAAGAAAAACATCTTAAGAACCAAAGATAGCCAGAAGCCATTAGCAACACCCTTAGACCTGAAGGACAAGGGAGTCAACGGGAACAAGGCATTAGGTGTCAGCTGAAAATAAATTATATTTATATCAATATAAATATAATAAATATAATAAATTATGGTTAAGCATACGTCATATGGAGGCACCACAAACCACTTCTATATAAATAGTCCTAAATTATAATTCCATGTAGGCAAAAATTAAGTTTTTGTACCTCAGCACCTATTACAGTCCTCACATATAGTGGTACTGTTGGATGTAATTTATACATGTGTATTGAACGTACAAATTGCATCCGACAAACATAACTTTCTTGAATAGCAATAATCATATGAGATTAAATGTAAAGAACTTATTTCTTTTAAAGAGTTATAATTCTTCTAAAATTTTGCAGTTAAAGCAGTTACTACAGTTACATAGGGTAACTTTTATAAGACTGTGTTTCAAGTTTAGAACTATGCCCTAATTGGCAATTATATATTTCAAATGAAGAAAACTGTTCTCTTGGGGGTCTAATGAAGAAACCAGATAAATCAGCAATAGACTGAGCAGAGGTTTTAAAGGATACTTGAACAAAAATGTAAAGCAGGTCTACTTTCATGTTTAAGTGTGTGAGCACTGAATTAAAGAGCTCCTTAGAAAAAACTATTTTTGGCCGGGCATGGTGGCTCATGCCTTTAATCCCAGCACTTTGAGAGGCTGAGGTGGGTGGATCACGAGGTCAGGAGATTGAGACCATCCTGGCTAACACGGTAAAACCCCGTTTCTACTAAAAATAAAAAAAAAATTAGCTGGCGTGGTGGCACATGCCTGTAGTCCCAGCTACTCGGGAGGCTGAGGCAGGAGAATCACTTGAACCCAGGAGGCAGAGGTTGCAGTGAGCCGAGACCGCACCACTGCACTCCAGCCTGGGCGACAGAGCGAGACTCCATCTAAAGAAAAAAAATAAAAATAAAAATAAATAAAAAGAAAGAAAACAAACAAAGAAAAAAGTATTTTTAGGCTGGGTGTGGTGGCTCACTCCTGTAATCCCAGCACTCTGGGGGGTTGAGGCAGGTGGCTTGCTTGAGGTCAGGAGTTCCAAAACAGCCTGGCCAACATGGTGAAACTCGGTCTCTACTAAAAATACAAAAATTAGTCGGGCGTGGTGGCGGGCACCTGTAATCCCAGCTACTCAGGAGGCTGAGGCAGGAGAATCGCTTGAACCGGGAGGTGGAGGTTGTAGTGAGCTGAGATCGCACCACTGCACTCCAGCCTGGGTGACACAGCAAGACTCTGTCTCACAAAACAGAAAGCATTTTTGCCATATAAAGGAATTTATCATGATTGCATTAACATCAAATTGTTCCATTCTATGTCAAAAAGGATTTATTATTAATATGACTTTTTAAAAGAATAAACTGGCTCTAGATAATTTAAAATATGCTAAAAAAAGATTTGTTTAGGTTGCATAAATTAATTCACATTTGAAAACAAGCATGTTTTCTTATGTTTACACATAAGAATATTTTATAGCACACCATAAACACTAAATGCTGTTTTTCTTTCCATTTTTCCTAGTCTACCACATATGTATAGAATTTTAATGTTTATAACACAGAACATAAGCAATTAAACAGTCATCTTGCAGCATTTTAGCCAAAATTTATCTTTTTGTCAGTATCCATTCATCCAGGTGCTTTGGGGAGAAATCACTCAATGCCCCAGAGATGGGCATGACTCAAGGTTGGCCAAAGCCATAGTGATTACATCAGAGATTGGTATACCAGCTAATTAGAGCCAGTAAGGCACGATGATGAAGAAGGTAAAAAGTCATCAGATTCATAATACGTATACATATAAGTATATATAAAACATAAATATATTTTGGTGATGCAGTTGACAGAATTTGCTAATAATTTAGATAACAGACAGGAAGAATCAAGATTGATTGTCCTTAGCATTTGGGTGATTGTAGGCCATTTACTGAGAGGAAACATGGTTTCCTGGAATGAAAGTTAAAAGTTTTATGGAATAAAAGTTAAAAGAATAAAAGTTAAAAGTTTAGTTTGGGACATCATAAATTTGAGATGCCTACTAGACACACAATAAGAGATGTCAAGTAAACAGTTGTACAAATGAGTCTAAGGGAAATTTATAATTCCTTAGGGTAGATTCCTAGTAGTAGAGTTGCTGGATCAAAGGTTACGTGCATTTTTAGTGTTGTGCTGGAGCCAACATAGTTGGTTTAGTATTGGCTAAGATAGCGTTGACTAAGATGGCCAGTGCAACATTGAATAAAAGTAGAGTGTGCATCCTCACCTTGTTTCTGTCTGAGAGAGAAACCTCAATTACATATGAGGTTAGCTGGCTGGGCACACTGGCTCACACCTGTAATCCCAGCACTTTGAGAGGCCGAGGCGGGCGGATCACAAAGTCAAGAGTTCGAGACTAGACTGGCAAACATGGTGAAACCCCATCTCTGCTAAGAATAGAAAAACTAGCCGGGTGTGGTGGCATGTGCCTGTAATCCCAGCTACTCAGGAGGTTGAGGCAGGAGAATCGCTTGAACCTGGGAGGTGGAGGTTGCAGTGAGCCGAGATAGCGCCACTGCACTCCAGCCTGGGTGACAGAGCGAGACTCTATCTCGGGGGGAAAAAATGAGGTTAGCTGTAAGTTTTGCCTAAATGCCCCTTAGAGAATAAAGAAGTTCTATTTTCTTACTATTTTTGAGAGTTTATTTTTCAATCATGAATTGGTGTTGAGTTTTGCAAATGCTTTTTCTACATCAGTTGAGATGACCATATGGTTTTTCTCCTATATTTTGTGAATGTAGTGAATTAAATTGATTGACCTTTGAATGTTAAAACAACCTTGGACTTCGGCACTAAACTTCACTTGCTCAAACTATATTATATATTACTGAATTCTATTTGCTAATATTTTGTTAAGAATTTTTGTATCTGTTGCCAGATGCAGTGGTTCATGCCTGTAATTCCAGCACTTTGGAAGACCGAGGCAGGCGGATCACTTGAGGTCAGGAGAGCGAGACCAGCCTGGCCACCATGGTGAAACCCCATCTCTACTAAAAAAAAATAAAAAAAATTAGCTGGGCATGGTGGCGCATGCCTGTAGTCCCAGCTGCTCAAGAGACTGAGGCAGGAGAATCACTTGAATCTGGGAGGCGGAGGTTGCAGTGAGCTGAGACCGTGCCACTGCATCCCAGCCTGGGTGACAGAGTGAGACTCTGTCTCAAAAATAAATAAATAAATAAAATGAAAAAAGGAATTTTGTATCTATGTTCATGAGGGATAATCTTTTATTTTCTTGTAATGCCTGTTTCAGTATCAGGTTATGCTGACATCATAAAATGAATCAAAAATTATTTCTCCCTTCTCTATTTTCTGAGTCTGTGTAGTATTGTTTCTTAAAAGTTTGGTAAAATTAACCAGTAAAGTCATTTGTGCCTGGAGTTTCTTTTACAGGAGTGTTTTAAATTAAGAATTCAATTTCTTTCTTTTTCTCTCTTTTTGGCATAAATTTGTTCACAGTATTTTCCTTTATCCTTTAAATATCTGTAGTAATAAATTTTGTTTTCTGTATTTCTTGGTCAATCTAGCTAAAGGTATATCAGTATTATTAACCTTTTCAAAATATCAACTCTTGGTATTTTCTAAGAACAAGGATATTCTCCTACGTAATCATAATGGCATTATCTCACCCAAGAAATTTAAAACTGATATGATAATCTTGTCCAATCTTCAGTCCATATTCACATTTCCCTAATTGTCCACAAATGTCCTTTGAAGTTGTCTTTATTCAGTTGAGAATCCAAGCAAAGACCATGCATTGTTGCTGCATGTATTATCTTTTTAGTCACTTTTAATCTATAAAAGTTCCCCTTGCTTTTTTTCCCTTAGATAATATTGACTTATAAAAATATGGCCAGGCGGGCTGGCGCGGTGGCTCATGCCTGTAATCCCAACACTTTGGGAGGCTGAGGCAGGCAGATCACCTGAGGTCAGGAGTTCGAGACCAGCCTGACCAACATGCAGAAACCCCATCTCTACTAAAAATTCAAAATTAGCCAGGCATGGTGGCACACACCTGTAGTCCCAGCTACTCAGGAGGCTGAGGCAGGAGAATTGCTTGAACCTGGGAGGTGGAGGTTGCGGTGAGCCGAGATCGCGCCATTGCACTCCAGCCTGGGGAACAAGAGTGAAACCCCATCTCAAAAAAAAAAAAAAAAAAAAAAAAGGCCAGGCGTGGTGGTGGTTCACGCCTGTAATCCCAGCACTTTGGGAGGCCGAGGTGGGTGGATCACCTGAGGTCAAGAGTTTGGGACCAGCCTGGCCAACTAACATGGTGAAAACCCATCTCTACTAAAAATACAAAAATTAGCTGGGCGTGGTGGCACGTGCCTGTAATCCAAGGTACTCGGGAGGCTGAGGCAGGAGAATCACTCAGACCCGGGAGGTGGAGGTTGCAGTGAGCCGAGATGGTGCCACCATATTCCAGCCTGGACGAGAGAGTGAGACTCCTTCTCAAAAATAAAAAAATAAAAAAAAATAGTCTAGCCAATTGTGTCACAGAATGTCTCACAATCTGTTTTTAAGTATTGCTTTTCAAAAATTAGGTTAAACATTCTTGGCAAGAATACTTCATAGCTCATATTGTGTACTTCCCACTGTATCACATCAGGAGGCAACTGTGAGTTCATTCTGTTATGGTCATGCTAAGTTTGATCACTTGATTAAAGTGGTGTCCAAAAGATCGCTCCATTGGATACTTTGAGATTATGTAAATATCCTGTTCCCCAGCAAAGTTTCATACAATAATTTCTAATTGAATATTACATTGGTGGGAATAAAATAGGGTTTCTTAATTCTATCACTCATTCTACTTTTTAAATTCAACATATATTTACTGGGTGCCTACCATGTTCTAGTTACCATGCTAGTGAATTAGATTGTGAAGTGAGCAAAATAAACGCTTTTCTTCATTGTCTATAGTGGGAAAGAAATAAGGAAACAAACTCTTTTCAGTACTCCAAGAAGCTACATAAATTAAAAATCTAAAGAACAAGTTATATTTGTAGTCATCATTATCTTTGTATTAAGTAAACGGCAGTAGATATACATCTTTAAAAAAATTTTTCTGTTTCTTCTTTTTAAAAAACTGATACATAATTACATCTCATAAAATTCAGCCTTTTAATAAAGTTTACAATTTAGTGGTTTTTAGTATATTCATAAAGTTGTTCAGCAATCACCACAATCCAGTTCACCAACATTTTCATCACCCTGAAAGGAACTTTGTACCCATTAGCAGTCATTCCTAGTCTCCCCCTTTCACAGCCCCTGACAACCATTAATCTACTCCTGTCTGTATAAATGTGCCTATTCTGGATATTTAATATAAGTTGAATTACACAATATGTGGTCTTTTTGTTGGCTTTTTGCACTTAGCATAATGTTTTCAAGGTTCATCCATGTTGTAGCATTTATCAACACTTCTTATGACTAAAAATATTTCTATGTATAGATATAATATTTTGTTCATCTATTCATCACTCCATATCAGTTTATACAGTGCTTCCTAACTTCATTAAATTATAAACTTCTTTTCGAAAGACACAAGCTGGGCATGGTGGCACACATCTGTAATCCCTGCTACTTGGGAGGCTGAGGTGGGAGGCTCACTTGAGCCCAGGAGTTGAGCCCAGCTGGGCAACACAGTGGGACCTTGTCTTGGGGGAAAAAAAAAAAAGACACAAGAAAAATGACAAAACAAGCCACAGACTAGGAGACAATATCTACAAAACACATAGTTGATAAAAGACTTATATCTAGAATGTACAAAGGACTCTCAAAACTCAATAATAATAAAACAGAAACATAAAGATGAGCAAAAATTTCGAATAAACACTTAATTTAACTTTTCCCTAGGTGTACTACCCTTTGGGATACTAGCTTTATAAAGGGACCTTCTATCAGTCTTCTCACTTTGCAGTTTCCCTAAGCTTTGGCTGTTATCCCTCTCTGAGTCCCTTTAAAATGAAATTTGTAGTTTACCAGGTGTTAGGAGTTGAACTGTGTCACTCCAGAAGATGCTGAAGTCCTAACCTCCAGTACCTGGGAATGTGACCTTATTTGGAAATAGGATCTTTGCAGATGATCGAATTAAGATGAAGTCATTAGGGTGGGCCCTAATTCAATATGACTGATGTCTTTATGAAAAGTGAAGACACTGAAGGAAAGCCATCTACAAGCCTGGAGTGCCTGAGGCTATCAGAACCCAGGAGAAAGGAATGAAACAATTCCCCTCACTGCCCTCAGAAAGAACCAATTCTATAAACACCTTGATTTCAGACTTCCAGGCACCAGAACTGTGAGACAATAAATTTTGGTTGTTTAAGACACTGAGTTTGTGCTACATTTTTACAGCAGCCCCACGAAACTAATACACCAGGGATCAGTAGCTGCTCCCAGAGCAGCTGGCATCAGGACTTGGCTTTCTCTCATTTTTGGTCTCTGTAGATTTTTCTTACTTTTTTACTAATGCAACTCTGCATTCCAAAATATGTTTTCAAAAATTTATTTGTTGTGTGCTGGGAAGATTTTTTAGGATATTTAATTTTCATGTTGTTGGAAATGGAAGTCTACTTGATTCTTCTGAAAATGGGGTTTGGTTTCTCTCAGGTACTTATTATTACTTTCCAAGTGAAATTTGTTATTTATTTTACATCTCAATTATGCCTAATATTCTACTGTATTCTGTACATGGCATTTTGTTTCTCACAAAATTGCTAGTTTCTTGAGAGTTGAGATGGTGTCTTACTTACCATTGAATACAAGCACATAGAACAATACCTCACATATAATAGGTATTTCCTAAATTACCTATTGGTCATTAAACTGAATGTACTTGTATATTGAGCAGATGCATAGGTATGTAAAGTTGCTTGGAGTGATAACTTTAAGTCTTAATTTGAAGTTTTTATTAATTCACAAATGTCTGTGTTACTCAGGGTCATGGTCACCTAGGATGGGTTTTCTTTTCTTTCTGATTAATATAATTAAATCTAGGTCTCAGGAAACCTATAGGTTTACGGCCTTTCAAGTTTCCTATATTAGAGTTTGAAGTGACTTTATTAATAAATATTATTTGTAAATATTACCACTCTGTAAACATTATTATACCCATTTTTCAAATACAGAAAGTAAAGGTCAGAAAGATTAAATGCCTGTTCCAAGGTGTGATACATAATAAGTACCAGAGTTAGAAATAAGTTTATTTTGCCCTAAAGCCATTCACTATTCTATACTACTTATTATGGATCCCATTTTGTAATGATTATGAAACTCCTTGCTGTTTTTCTATTCCTATTTGTATCAGAGTATCATCATATTTACTTATTCCAAAATAATGAAAGGTATCTTTCAAAATACCTGCTTATGTATGATTTTTATATTTTCTGTCCATGTAGTCACTTTCCATTGTTCACCTGATATATTTGTTAGACATAAACACCCTCAGAGGTTACATGCTAGAAAAACAAACATTTTGAGGTTGCTTTTCCTTTTTCTTCTCAGTAAGGAAAGGTTCCCACTGTAGGACATTCAAATCCATATCATTAGCCTCCTATAAGATTTTCCATAATAAGGCTGCTTTTGGGTGCAATCTGCACCATACACTGCTATGCACTTGCTTATACCCTGCTTACTTTCCAGTTGCTTTAGTATGCCATATGTAAACTTCATTTACCCAAATCGTTTTTAAGTTCCTTGAGGTCAAGCATGGATTTTCTATTACTGTGTATTCCTGTAATAGCTGTCATCTATTAAAGGCTTACTGAGTACCAGGAACTTTGCACACATTTCATTTATTATTTACAATAACATGGCAAATTAGGTATTATTACCCCCATTTCACAGATGTGGAAAGCCTCAGATATAATTAGTCCCAAGACTGTAAACCTATTAAGTGACCATAATGATGGGTCCTTAATATGTGATTGTTGAGTTGATGGATTTGTGGTAATTTTCCTGAAAGATCTTTCCATCTGGCCATAGTGCAGTAGAAAAAGACACCAGTTTGTATCCTTATGCTATAAATTACTAGCCTGTGACTGTGGACTAGTTACTTAGCGTCATCAAATCTGAGTTCCTGATTTGTAAAATGGGATAATAAAGCCCAATCCATGAAGAAGTCTTAAATATTAAACTAGGTCATACACATGCAAAATAAATATTGATTTATTAACTCGCTTGCTTATGTGTTTCTTTTCTCTCACTGAAATATACACTGAATGAATAAGTGAATAAATTAAGAAGTACCAAGAAAAGACATTTATCAAAGTATCTTTTTTGTATAAATATGATTTAATAGCCTACAAATTATGACAAAATTCAACATAATTCAATATTTTTTAGCATTCTTCTATGCTAACATATTCACAACTACATTAAAACATCTTCAGATCATCCTCTCAGATCAATTACCATCACACTTGTAAATGGAGACCTTGTTTTTAGCATGTTCAGATCCTTTTCCTAAATATCTAGGATTTTATTTCCTTCTACAATATTGGATAGGAGACAGTAATCTTTTAATGTAATGGAAAGATATTTAAATGCTTTTTTCACCACTCCTTTTCCCCAAATTAGTAGATGATTTTTGTGTGAGGTGATTTTTCTATCAGGTAATTTAGTATCATTGTTGTTCCATAGCTTGAATTTTATGTGTTTCTTTTCTATCCGCTTTCTCTTCAGCATGTTCTGTTGCTGAGTAGAGAAACCTCACAATGGCTATAGACTGTTCTATTGTTTAAATTCTATGTATTTAAACTCAAAACAATGATATAAAACATGACTTTACTGTAGAAATGATAAATTAATTGTACATTGATTTTAAAGATAATATCTTTGTTTGTGGAAAACAAAAAAGTGCTACTAAAAATTCCCAGATCTCCATCCTGGTAATTCCAAACAGAATATTTTCCTTAGAAGGCACTAATCTTTAAAATTCTTTTATGTTGGTAAGCCAAAACCTCTACTTGCTGATCTTAGGGCATGGTGCAAGATCTTTCAATAAGGTTTGATGAACCAACAAGTATTCTGGAATACTTCTTGAGGAAATTTTAAAAATTAGAATATTAATAAGTTAATATGTATTGTTTATAGATAGTAGTCATATATTTGAAGAACTGTGCATTTTGAACCTTTAAAATATGATAAATAAGCCTTTTTAAAAGAAAATGAAAGCAATCACTGATCTTCAGCTGATGTTGTTATGTACAATTCTCTATTATATTGCCAAATTAATATTTTCTCTATGACATCTGTGATGTCCCTCTGGACTAAAAAGACATATATATATTCTTTCTGTTAACTGTCTTTATACAGTTATTTGCTTTTCCATTAGGTGCATGGTATATTTAAACAACTGCAGGCAATTTATACTAGCTCAGAGTCATTTTGATCAGTCTTGAGCAAATTAACTAGCCTTCAGTCAGTTCAGTGCTCTCTCCTATGTGGCTCTACTCCGGCTTCACACTGAATAGTCCCTCAGTCTAGTCCAGATGTCCAACTGTATCCACTCACCCTTTCAGAATGATGTTGTGCTTGCTATTTTTAGATGGAATATGTGTCTGCTGTATGTTAGTAAAACATGTAAATTATGTATGTAATTTATACATGATACATATCAAGTAGTGTGTTTTTCTACTATGTGTTTCAAAAGCATTATCCAAATGAAAATGATGAAAAACTTCCCACAAAACCGGAAAATGTTTCATACCAAGAAAGTTAATTTGTTTATATTTACCATTGTGATATAATGAAGGAAATTTTTTTGGTCTTGTTTGCCCTGCTTTTGGATTCTTGGGCAAATGTCTTTTACTGGTCTTTTTTTGTCCTTGCTTTTGGATTCTTTAGCAAGTTGTCCACCATGTAATTAATATTAAATTAACTTATAGGCATTGCTATATAAAACATTTAAAATATTCATTATTCCTCTTGTCACTATCATACTTTCTTTTCTAATGCTTGAAATTTCTAAATTGCAGATAAGTGGCTTTTTAATATATGTGCCTCATGACAAGCTTTTGAAACATTAACTTAGGTAGAATGAGGACCTGCATTGGTGTTTTCAGTTCTAAGATTTTAATTTCTATCTTTCCCAGGATCATTAATTAAAATGATTTAACCTATATCTAAAAAATTATCAGCTTATATTTCTTTAGTAAATCATAATTTGTCATCTTAAAATAGTAATGTGAAGTGAATTGATAGTATTTGTTCCACATCCATTTGCTCAGTACTGAACTTTAGTAAGAAATATCTCAGCATATCCACATATACATAAGGATACTCATATAGGACAGGACCAACAACATTATTTTGATTAACTGGTTAGTACCAACTATATACTTATGGATAAACATAGCAAGCTTTGGTCCACATATGAAGTGCAAAATGTAACTATAAAATAACAACAATACAATTAAAATACGTAATTTACCAGTAGGAATAATTTACTTTTAAAAAATTGCTTTGGATTTCATACCATAGTCTTTTCCTCACATTTTTCTGTAAGTATTAGCAATTTAACATGTTCTTAAAATGATTAGTCTTATCAATATGACAAATTAGAATATGTTATTTTCTGAAGATCACAAATTAAGATTTTCTAGATCTTAATTCTATGCTGAAAATCTTAGCATGTGTTGAAATGTTAAATATTATAAAACATTTCAACTAATTTATATGCCAAACATAAATACACAATTGATGTAACCTAATGTACACTTTTTTTCACTTAACTTTATTTTAAATACAATATAGGCTGAATGCTTTTTCACTCATAGGCCTATGATAAATTTGAATTAATGGGGATAATAACTACTTTTAGCATCATTAAATATGACTTTAAAAGTTGAAGTAATGTTTGTGAACAGGCAAATAGGTAGCTGAAGAATCAGGAATAAAGAAGTATTGGAAACCTCTATCTACATGCTATTTTTGTTCATCACCTAAAATGTGGAGACAAAAAAAATATACAGAGAAATTTTTTTAAAAAGTGGGGTGGACAGCCAAAACTATAGGTGGTAGTATAGTGAAATATTTTGTAAACCATTGTTTTTAATTATATTTTGAAAAAGAGACTCTGGAGTGATCAATTACTTTTATATCTCACGATGATTATTAAATGTTATCTTTCATAGTTAAAAAGCACACCACAGTATACAGTATTGTTTATGTGAATGCTGAAACAGGAATATTATCCTGTTAATCATCAAGTGCTGATTAATTTAACAATTTCATCCTATTTATTCTTCTAATATATGAGTTTTTATTTCATCTTGAATCATCACCACACTATAACATTATTGCTGATTTGCAAATTAATTATTCTAGGCCTTTCAATTGTTAGTATTTATTCACAGCTGTCCCAAAGTTTGACAAAAATAAGAATACATGTTCATTTTTAAATGGCCTGTATAGGTTTGGTGTGAAGTGCCTAAATTAGCAGAATCGGTATCAGAATGCTGATATATCACTGAGGACAGTTACTTTTTAATAAAATTATCAGAAGGAGAAAACTATGGAACAAGAATTCCCAAAAAAGTTCCAAAATGTAAGACAGGATATACTGTTACATTAGTTGTGCACGGAATAGCCAAATTATAGAATAATTATTCCTAAAAATCAGTAAGTTGTTTTTTTATTTTAGAAAATAATGTTTCCAAAGCATAAATTTTAAGCTCAGGACAAACTTCTTTACCAGCCAGTTGTGCAGACTGTCCACTGAGAAGGAACAGGGAGTGGATTGTATTTTAATAGAGTTGTGATAATTTAGTTGCATTTCTAAATTAAAAATTCAACATTAAAAGATGTTGGCAGTTTCCTTTTTATGTGATCTTTCACTATTCATACAACTAATCCGAAAATCTAAGACATATAATGAAAATAAAATTCGCATGATACTGCTTTATATGGTCAAGATAAAGTATCAGCTTTTTCTAAGTAACTACTCTTAGTTACTTAGAAAATTTAAAGAGCAGAAGCTTCTGTCTCCAAAAATGTCCAGGAAGATTTTTGAGTTTTTCATGCATCAGTTTCAGAAACTGTCCCATTATTTTCATGTTAAAAGACAATATCACTTTAATTATACCAAATTAAATGCGTATGAAGTCCTGATAAATTATTTCTTTCATAGCATTGGTTTTATGTAGCATTTCTTCTTAGTGCTCAAAAGAAATGACGTGTAGTTGGATAAGGATTGGTGGTTTTTTACTTCCTCCCCCAAAGAGCTGATGTTTTTGGCTGGTTGTTTTTTGTTTTTGTTTTTATTTGGTGGTGGGGGGAGACATGAGAGAAAAGAAAAAGGCTGTATTTAGAATTATTGAACAGGCCTACACTAAAATTCTTCCTTGTCCGATGAGGATGAGGGCTGGGGGAGAAAGGTGAGGTGGAACAACTGAAGTGTAATAGTATCTGTGTAGTTTTTTTAAATGTACAATCTCTCCCCCGGTCTCCGGTCCCCCTGCTCCTATGTGCTGGTACCTCTGGACGGTTCAGAAGCCATTTTAGAACTCAGGAAGCAAAATATGTGAGTTCCACTATGCTTCTGCAGGTGCTGTGGTGGCAAGGATAACCTTTGTTCGCTTGCCGGGGGGTGTAACCATGCTGTTATTTAATGTCTTTGAGGATTAAAGACACCACAGAAAATTCCAAACCCACATCCTAACACCTGAAGCTCGCACAATGTTTCTGGAGCAAATGACAAAACATTTCACTGCAACCTTAATTTGGCAAGTCTGTGTCCAGATCTGGGGATTTTTTTAAAATTGTTTTGAGGCGTCGCTGATGATCCCTACAGTACTCGATTTTCAAAACTATTCCGGGTTGAAAAAAGACCCCTTTCTAGGTGTTTTGCGCACCCGAGCCCTGCATTTCACGGTGTTTCGGGAGGAGGGTCTTTCGGAATTGAACGTGCATTTTCAGTCCTGGGCGTCTGGTAATTTGTGGGGTTGGGGGGGACCGACAAAACCATAGGGCAACTTCGCGAATAGTCTGAGGGGCTAAGAAGCCAGAGAGGCATTTGCCTCCTCGCAACTGGACGCGAGGCTCAGAACCCGGCTGTCCTCAGCTGTCATGGGGGGAGGGGAAGGGAGTGCTGGCATCGAGGTCGGGCGCCGTTTGCTCAGCCTCCCCGCTGCGTCCCGCCGCCAGCTCACCTCCGCGAAGAGCTAGGCACTCACCGGCCCGCTGGCCCTTGCTCCCTGGCCGCCCTCCGGCCCCGGTCCTCAGGCACAGGTCGCCAGAACCGTCCAGTGGGATGGCTGCCACCTCCTCGGGGACCTCTGCCTGAGGGCCAGGACCGGGGTCGCCTGGCCGCCCGGGGAACCCGCAGCTCCCGGGGCGCTGCGCCGGCAGCCGGGAGGCGCCGGCGCCCGCTCCCCCTCCCCGCCCCCCGCTCCCGCCTCCTGCCCGCGGCGCGGTGCTCCTGCTCGCCCCGGCCGGCCGCGCGGTCGCGCACACACTCACTCCGAGGGCGCCTCCAAGGTTACCCGCGGGTGGGGGCTGGGGCAGACTCCGGCCACCGGCCTCCTTCGCTGCTTTCCTATCGCCGCGGCCCTTCTGCCGCTCCAGGGCCACCGGGATCCAAATCCTAACGCAGAAGACACTCCAAAGTCCGGGGAGGGAAGTCAAGCTGAGAGGCAGGCCGGCATCTGGGCAGGGGGCGGCCTTAGTTGGCTCCGGGTGCCCGGACGGCCGGGTCAGGCGAGGTCGCGGCAGGAGGGGGCTGTGACTCCGGCGGGCGCGCTCCGTACAGCGCAAGCTGGGCTGGGGGCAGCGCGCGGGGGCTGCAGGCAGCACCGAGGCGCCCGAGGCGCCCCGGGCCCGTAGGGGGGCAGAGACAAGCGGGCGGCCAAACCTGCCGAGGAAACTAACTAAATAAAAGGAGACTGTTATTTAAGGCGCGGAAATTTGAAATATTTGGACAGGAAGAGAAAAGAAAAGAAACCTTAGCGAGGGAGGGGGAAAAAACGCGAGCTAACGGTTTTGAAGCTCCCCCACCCCCACCCCGGGCTTTTCTGCGCGCCCTGAGGGAGCTCTGGGCTCCAGCTTCCTATCACCAGGGCCCCGGGAGTTGGAGCTGGAGTCTGGAGAAGGAGTTTCAGAGGGACAGAAAAGATGTCTTCGCAGCCCCTCCGTGGAAGGCTTGGGTTGGCTATGGGCAGAGCTTTACCCGGGGTCTCAGGTGGGAAGTTTGTTTCCTGCCTCTCACTAGGTTCCTGCGTGGATCTGTTTTCATGGGACTGCCATATAAAAGCACAACAGTCTCCAGAGACCGAGACAGGGACTTTCCCCCGTAGCCTTTTGATGAAGGTTGCTTAGGGCAGCCAGGAAGGCTGTGAGCACGACCTTTTCTTGCTCCAGCACTGTGATTGCCCGGCGCCTATGGACTATTTACTTCTACACCCGGCAAAAGCCGAAAGCACCTTTTTGGGAACTGAGATTTCGAAACCAGTCCTGGGCCACGGACTCCATCCACAACGTTCTTTTGATCAATACGATAAGGGAAATACATCATATTGCTTTCTCGGGACAGAATACTTAATCTACTTATTGATCAGTCACCCATTGTGGTGTGTGTGTACATGAACTCATCACACCGTTGCAAGATGCATAATGTTTATCAGAAAACTTAATTCACTACCAAAATGTGATAAAAGACACTTTGTTTAGCAGTTCGGGGACCAGAACTTGAACCGAGGTCATGTTAGTGCCCTCCACCCCAGGTGTAAGCCTGGCTTCAGCTTAGTGGGCAAAGGCTGAGCCCAAGTTTCCCGATGTGAATGCGGACGCAGCGGTGAAGAACTGAATTTGAGAGCGCATCCTCTGCTTTGTATCCTCCATCCTTACAACAGCGTCGTCCCCTGGAGCTCTGGACACTCCATTAGTTAGCACTTGCATCCCCACTCTCTGCATCTGAATAAGTTCAGACCCCTCCCTCCCCACCTCAGGTCGCTGAAAAATAGGTCCCCAGCAGCAACGTTTTATCCATCCTATACATTTCGGCATGTTCAAGAGGCTTACAGAATATTGTTGAGGTTTTTGAGATTGAATAATGGCTTTTCATATTTCCTAGAGGGGACCACATAACTCATTTCTAAAATACTTAGATTAGCAAAGCTACTTCCCGCACAGAGCTAGAGTAATATGGCGATGTTTTAATGCCTAACAACATTTAGACTGATGAAAAGATAGAGCGTCCTCTCCCTCTATTGTGCTCTGACCACCCGAGAACAAAGCAACTGCAGAAGTAACTCCTCTTTTGCTTTATGAACGTCCTATGCTTTTATATTTGAAATCTCTAAAGGGAAATTTTATTCTATTAAATAAAGTAAATGCCGAGACATGTTGGATGCTGTGAAGTCCATTAAACTGGATTTTAAAATCATGACCGTCCATCTTTACAGTTGTAACTTGTAAGAGGGTTTTTTTTTAAAATTACTTTCAGTTAGTGTTTTGTTCAAAAATAGTCGGCTTATTAAAGTAGTATATTTTGTATATTGACTCCATTTTAAAATCCAAAATATGACACTTTTACTTCAAAACCACCTCAATCTCTGTTTTTCTTAAGTGTTTTATTTTGTTGCCATCAAAAATAAATTTATTTAGTAATTTGTGGTTAAAGGTGTCAGAGGATGAGGTCTTTTTGCACTTAGGGAATGTAAATTTTACTGCAAAATTAAAAGGATTAATCTTTTCTTTCTATATTCTTTTATACTATCATGGAAAATAAATTATTGAAAACCACTTGCCTGCCACCCAGCCATTCCAATCCTTGTTAGGTCAGGCATCAGAACCATGTCCTTCAATAAACCTTGAGGCATTTTGTTCTTTTTGGAGTGAGGGCAGAGAGCTTATGAAGTAGGAGGGAACATTCACATAAAACATCTTTGATCATGTGGGAGATGATGAATAAAGTATGTATGAATTTGTAAATGATAACTGTATTGAAATCTGTTGTTAAAAAGTGTAAATTAAAATGACTGAGTAGTAGATGCTGGAGAATTGTCTTGGAAATTTAATATTTCTACTTCCTTAAAAAAAATTTTAAAAAAATTTTTATGTAAATGTGCTCCTAAAAAGATTGTATACTCTTTTACTAAAAAGTTTTGTGGAAATTAAGTACCATTTGTGAGAGTGGCTGATTTATTATTTTAAAAGTTTCTACATTTATTATTCTGCAGATCCTAAAATAGTTATGACCTTTATATGTAATTTATACATTTGTCTCGCTGTTTTTCATTCCCTAAAAATTGATATTTGCACTTTAATACTTAAACATTTTATAATTTTACATTTCTTACACTCAGGGAGAAAAAGTCCACATTACACTTAGTGTATTTATGATATAATTTTGGGAAATGTATTATTTAACCATTTGCTTCATTTTGTGATTAAAAATCCATTAGTGGTAAGCATTTTTAAGGTGGCATTTTCTTTTAAAACTTTAGAGCTAAAATATGTTTTCAGATTGCTACTTCTGAACTTTGTCCTTCAACTATTTGACTTAATGTCGAGAAAAAGGGAAGATTGGACATTAAGGGAAATTCACACTGAAATTTCAGGCTTAATCTTCAAAAAAAAAATGTCCTTATTTTGTTTTAAAGCAGAAATACTAGGCACCAAGGTGGACAGGACATGGGTAAAGGATGAAAACAACTGAATCATTAAGAGAGTATGTCTAGTTTTCCAGTTGGTCTACCTCTTCTAGTGTAAAGACTGAAGACATCAATAACTTTTAGTACAGTTCTCCTTAGCAAGTGATAAGTTGTGTATGGGTTCTAAAGGAAGGAAAATCACAGAAAAATGTTGTCCTATTTTGAAAGTATTTTAATTAGACAAAAGAAGCATCAGGACAAACCATTTTAAAAACAAAGTCTTCAAGTTGGGTGTTGAGATTGGCAAAAGGGGAAGCAAGGGAAAAGCCAAGGAAAGATAAAATATTCAGAAGAAAGTCAAAGCTATTTGCAATTACATGTTAGAACAGATTTTGCAGGTGAAAAAGATGTTGCTTAAATATATTCATAAACCTGTTGTAAGATTTTCACTTATGCAGTTTCAGAAAATTTCGCTGCTTAACATGACAGAACTGTATTTTAACAAATGACATTAAGGGTCAGGAGAGCTACCCAGTTAATTGATAAAGTAGAGGCAACGTGGGGGAGCCCTCCCCACATTTATTGAAGATTTGTGGCTCCCCCAGCCCTGTTTGCCTGCATCAGGCTAACAACCTCGTTCCTCCCATAGAGCCTGGCCAAATCACAGGCGGTGTCCCCCTTATGGTTCCGATGCCCCACATTGCTGGCCGTGTGCTTCACCAGGAACTCCACCACCCGGAGGTGGCCTTCTTTGGCAGCCAAGTGCAAGGGCAGGTTCCCTTCATTATCCTCGATGTTAACATCAGCTTGAAACTCCAGCAAAGTCTGTAAAGTGTCCAGGAAACCTGCTCTGGCCGCATCATGAATGACAGCGAAACCAGTTCGGTCTTTCAAATTGGGATTAGCACCTCTAAGTAGCAGTCTCCTGGCAATCTCGGGATTTCCAAGTTTCATAACCTGGAAAAGAAGTAGAAATGGTAGAATACTTCAAGTGCTCATGCTACAGAAATATTTTAAAATATCTGCCTGTCCTTCCATTTATGTAACTATTTATTTTTGATGGAGTTCTTGCGGAAGACCCATAGGATGAGGCTTGAAGGAGTCAAATGCAGAAAAGTGCTAGTAGGTGAAAGTAGAAGACAACTTCTAAAAATTGAGCTTCTGTGATGGAACGTCTTAAATGGGCCCAAAAGTCTAACGTCTTAAATTGATCAATAAGATAGAATTTGTGCAACATGTATAGCATTTGCTAACAACTCAGTTCTCTATGTTGCATGAAGAGTTGTGTAATTTCACGAATTTATTAAAATAACAGAAATGGAATTTGGGATTTAAATAAGAGTCTCCTTCTGTTTGATTGTTCATGATCATAAAAATGTGCCTGTGGTATTAATTCTAGAAAATCAATGTGGTTAAACTTTATTTTCTAAATAGCTACTGCAAACAAATAAGGATGTTGAGTTTCTCTAAACCAACTCCATCAGCGAGTGTAAAAATGATGTCTTAAAAATCCAGGCCTGATATTTTCTTAAATGATCAATTTTTACAAGTTCCCTCCAAATAGATATGGCTCCAAATTTCCAAGCATTTCTTAAAAATATTTTTTATTTGCAAGTTATTTAATATTGGCTACTAGGTGTATTCAATGTTTAGAATCCTTCATTTTAAGTTACAAAACATTACTGATTATTAAGGTGTTAAATAAGCCACAGTGTTCTAAATTGCTTATGATATTAATTTATATAAAACTAAATTCCTGATATGCCTTGTATCACAGTAGGAAATTATTGTATGACAACTGTTCTTGAAAATAATGAAATAGTCACTCCATTACATTATATACTGTTTCTCAAAGTTCTGACAAGCCTCCTGATTTTCAAATGAGCAAAAGAAGAAAAAATAAGATATTTAATGGGTGTTTTGGGACACGGACAGCCTTGTCTTGTGGTTTGAGCTCATTTAATAATCAACTGGTGATCCTGTGTTAGTTCCTTTTTCAGTTATTATCAAGCATTTAAGGAATAGCTATTTGTAAACTGCCAACATTTTAAAAGTCAGAATGTGGTATTAACACTTGCTATCAACATACAAATAATTCACATAACAAAGATTATTTACTATTGTTTGAATATATTTCACTCTATCAGTGGTCTCTTATAAAATATCTTGTAGAACAGCGTGCAAATATAAAATGCATAAAATTTAGTTGTGAAAAAATATTACTTTCATTAACATGCCACACATTTTCAGCATTTACACTGGTTTATTTATATTTAGGTATATCCATAATAATCTAAATTTATAATAAATATCTTGTGTAATAGACACTCAATGTTTATGAAATTAAATGCTAATGGAAAATACAAAGTCATTCTATCTTTTTTAAACGTTTGTTAAAAAAATCTAATCACACATTAAATAACATAATAAAATATATTTAGAATGAGTAATATTTTGTAAATGCAAACTACATAGATGGACAAGATACTAAGCTCCCCTGTTGATAAAACTGTTGATTTTTAGCTCTTCCTTTGGAGCAGTGGTAAACAGTGATACATAATTTATATTTCAAGAACTTCAATGAAACATACTTTTTGGTTATTAAAAATTGATACGACCACAACTGTCTCTAAAGATTTAATAATATTTAAGGACCTGGAATGAGAAAAATAAGAGACAGATACCTTGGATCTTTGTAAAGCAAACATACGATTAAGGCCTTTGATATTAACCTGATAGAAAAATGTACATTAGGAAGGTGGAAAAGGCTTTTGAAATTGAGTAAATAAACATAATTGTAGAAGAAAATTCACCTTTTTTCACAGAAGATAATAGCAATATTGGAAATGGTTTTGAAGAAAGTTATTTCTTGACTTATGACACAACTTCAGAGTCAGGATTATACATATTGAAAATAAGCCTTGAAACTCCAGTTTCTGTGTGTGTGTTTCGTTATATGTACAAGGACTAAGCCACAATAAGTGGGTGTTAGTATCTTGACAAGTATGTTTAATATAAACAAGATTGTAAAGTTGTATTAAAAATGTTTGTCAAAACTTTTTAAAAGAATATTATTAATTTCCCAGTCTTCCTGTTCATCAAAAATCCTGTAAAATCTTATTATGAACATGGGTTAAGTAGCTCATTCTTTGTGAAGTTTATATAATCTTTTGAGTTTTCAAAAGGAAACTTTTCAATATATTAAATTTGTTACTTTGCTATCATCACTAAACCTGTTCAAAACTACTAGGTAGAAAAAGAAAAAAAATCATTACTTAATGTAGCAGCAATACGAGATAAATAATTTAGTATCTGTGCATAAACTTCCTTAACACTGAAATTTTTGCAACGCCATTGTATTCTGATTGAAAATGTACAGACTGTATGGACTTTGTTTGTTAGTAGTATATCTCTTGGCACTTAAATTTTTAATTCTTGTAACCGAAACAAAGCCCTCTAAAAACCCTCTCCCCACTGGGTTTTCAAAAACAGCTTCAAGTGTTGCATTTCCAAATAAGAATAGCTCATAAGAATATCATCAGACTCTGATAAAGCAACTATTTTAAACTATTTTGTCATTTTTCTGTTTCTAAGCCTTTCACCTAAGTTACATGATAACATTCCGAAGAGGAAAAAAATTATCAGGTACAATACTTGGCAGCTGGACATGTGTCAATTGTTGCCTGTAAATCTAATTACTGAAAATTAGAGCACACCACGGCATGACCGTAGAGACAAAGACACTGCAGCTGAGCTCTGATTAGAAAATTCAACTTTTTATTCCTCCCGACTCCTGAATGAGTGGATGGTATTACATTAACTGTAAAATGTACATCCTGTCCCGGTGCCCAGGCCACCCATTCCAAACGAGGAAAGGTCGTTTGTCAAAACTTGAAGCATTTGAAGGAAAAACACCCTCACCAGTAGTCAAGAAAATTAACGTTAAAGTCTATTATTGGGGGCAAAGTACGTAAAACCACTAATAGCAGTGTATTTACTTCAAATAATAATCATAATAATGTGTTTACAGAGCTGTCTTTAAAAACAAAACAAAACAAACAAACCTCGGCCCTACAATGACTACTTTAAAATCCCCACCGTCACAAAAACATTCCAAAAACTAAGACCAAATCTGGACCCCACTTGATATCAAGGATGTTATTGGATTTGAGGAGTTTGTTCAAAGTACGTCATTTTGAGAAGTTGCATCCACTTAAAGATATAAAATATGGCAACCAACTAGGTTTAAAAACAGTGAAATTTTATGTCCCTGAAAGCTTAAAAGCTGTAAATCTAGTAACCCGGGTCACGTAGGCAACATTATTGACTTGTTTTCCCCACCTCTCTGAATACCAACCTGCAGCGCAGTCCTTCCAAATCCATTTTGTGCATTGACGTTTACATTATTTTGCAACAAACTAGTAAGTTGCTCTAGGTCCCCCCTGGCAGCTGCGGACGCCAACTCGTTCCCCCAAGGCTCGGCCATTCTCTAGGGTCCTGACGATCAGGAAAAGATGAATTAGTCGTTTTTCTTTTTCCCCTTTCCTTTGCTCCTAACCAGGCTGCATGATGGCATCGGAGACTGACAGAAGGACTGGGATGGTTAATCTGGAGTAGAGCTTGGTAGTAAATACTAGTAAGATCTGCCTGCCAAAAGCCCGCCCCTCGATTCACACGTGATTATTCAGCAAAACTGAGCCATTGGAGAGGGGCACCTCGCCTCGCTTTTTTAGCTTAACCCCTATGAAGAATTCTGACGACTCCACAGAGAGACACACAGACACACATACATTCCTGGTTAATGACTCCGGACGTCAGATGTAGGCAGAGCTGTCACGTACCTACGCTACAGATCTCTGTGAGGAGTGTGTGTGGAGACTCAAGGGACTATAGATCGGGGCAGAAAATGCCGCGGAAGGAAAGACATTCAGGGGGAAGAAAAGGCATTCACCCACCCTTGTTCACGGTGGTGACTTGAGCCGTGTGAGGCAGAACTGCAGGGGCAGGTCCTCCAGGGGGCTCGGTTTCCATCCGTCTCGCCGAAGGGATAGTCCTGGGTCCTCCGCTGCTGGGAGAGCGCCGCGGTGGCTGGATGCTGACGTGCTCCGGGGGGTTAAAAGATGATCGCCAAAGGCGAACGGGAGTAGCAGTTCCGTGGCCCTCAAGTTACAGGTCGTAACGACTGCCCAGTGCTCTGGGCTTCTCCAGAAGAGCCTTTAGTCGCGTTCGGGCCAAGCCGTGGGCTAATGCCGCTCAGGAAAGCTCCGGAGCCCGCCCGCCAGGCAGCCGCAGCCCCGCCGAGCCTCAGAGGCCGTGGGAGCCGGGCTCGGCGCGCGTCTCCGGAGGCTGCCGGGCGTGCAGCGGGCCCCCGAGAAGCCCGTCATGCCGGCCCCGCCAGGTCCCGGGACTCCCGGCAGCCTGAAGAAGGAGAGCGATGCGGGAAGCGTCTACGGGGCCCGGAGTGCTGGGGCAGCTCGCGGCAGCATTGCGGCTGCACTGGGCAGCCCCCCGGGAACTTCCCGCCTACGACCGCGCTCGTTCAGGCTTTCTGCCGTAGGCACTCATTGAGCTGCTGCCGCCGCTGTCCTTTCCTTCCTTTCCCGGTTTTGTGGGGGCCTCCGGAGATGGGGAGAGTCCTGGGAAACGTAGGCCAAGTTCAGAGTAGGGAGAGTCGCCGCAGTTCCAGGGCGCAGCCAGTCCCGTCGCCGTCTCGGCGAGCGCTCAGCAGCTTCGGCGCCCGGTGCCACTTCGCCACCTCTCGCGGTCCCCGGCCTGTGCCCCTTTGCTGCGGACAGGGCAGCCGCCAGCCAGCTGTGCCCTGGAGCCGAGCCTGGCAGCACTGCTTCCTCCCTGGCCGCACCGCTCCCAGTGACAGTTTCTTTTGTAGCTGATCCCCCCCTAGATCGCCGGTCCCTGCTCCTTTCACCCCTACAGGCACTTGCGTGTCGCCCCCTTTTTTGCTTTTTTCCTTCACTCCCTCCGTTGCTGCTTTTTTCGCTGAAACAATTGCTGCTTCTGTTGCCTCTCAAAGAGGGTGCCGGTTTCTTCTCCCTTTTTTCCGATCTCATCAGCTTTTTTTGAAAAGAAAAAAATTGAGCGCTTTTTGAGTTGAAAAACCCGCCCCCATTTTAACGGCAGAGTTTTAAGGAGGCTCGGCAGAGTTGCAGCGCCGCGGGAGCGGGAAGGCCGGGCACCGCCCACGCCCCGCCCTCCGCCCTGCTGGCGCTCGCGCTCGCAGTCTCGCTCGCTCCGCCCGCCCGGTCCCGCGCCCTCATTCCCGCCTCCCGCTCTCCACCTCCTCCCGTCAAGTCTCTCGCGCCGGCTCCCTCCCGCCGGCTAGGCGGCCTGTCCCCAGCTGGAGCGGGGTTCGGCCCCGCGAAGCCCGGCCTGCCCTTCTCCTGCTGGCGGGCTTGAGTCTGTGACGCGAACCCCCAGCTGCCCCAATTCCTACGGGGGCGAGGACAGGGGTTTGTTATTTAAGACGGTTGTGGAGGGCCGCAGGGTCTTTGAGGCTCCGCAGCGTAGGCTGCGGGAAGGCGGACAGCGAGCTGGCATAAAGGGAGTCGTTCTTTCAGCGCTAGCGGGGCAGGTCGGCCCGCCTCTGTGCTCCCCCGCCAGGCTCGCAAAGTTCGGGCGGCCAGGCCTGCGGCTGCTGCTGCCTCCTCTAGGGCGCGCGCGCTCCGTAAACTCGGCCTCTTTCGCTGAGCCCTGGGCCTCGGCCTCGCACCTGCCAGATCCACGCCCGACGGTGCGGTGGGCAGGGGTGGCCGCGGGGGTGGAGGGGAAAATCTGGACTGCCACTAAGCACAGTGCTTACAAAAAGCAAGTCTTGTATAGACTGAATTTTATGAAAACTTAAGACATGGCATATGTAAGAACGAACTCTGAAGCCTTAATTAATCAAGGACTAGAAACTGCGAAATAGTCCTATTATTAGAGAAAAAGGCGAAAAGCAATTAAATTTAAAGCAAAGTTTAAAATAAGTCGTGTGAAGTGTTTTCTAACAAAGCCATTTCTTGGTTGCCGAAGTTCTCTCACTACTTAGAAGTGGCTTGGTTTTCTAGATGTAAAGGAATGGTTTCTCTCCTAATCCTTTAATCATCCGACACCAATTTCCAGTACTTTTAACTTCCTCTTTTAGCTATGTGAGATTAATTAACTATTGCTTTCTGTATTTTTATACTCTTAAAAATATCCAACACAGTTGCATGATGCACCCAGTGGTCAAAATGAAACCAAGCAAAAAATGACATGTCTAATGAGAACCGGCCTTTGGCAAGCGGATCCTCAAGCAATATCTGTACCCTTCTTGAAGTACACTGGGAGTATTAACAAAACACACCAGAAACCTCTGGATACTCATCCAGCAAGAGATTGGCTGGTAGGTAGAGGGAAAGTTGAAACTGGGAAGAATCCGGCAGTGTTTTCTTTAACATAATTGTTGAGAAAAAAACTGGAGTTCTTTTCTTAGGTAACTAAACTTGAATTGTGACTCAAATGAGAACTACAAAACAAGAAATTAACTCTCTTTTTCTTTCATATATGTAGACGTTTCAAATAGAAACATTTAAGATTCCATTTATACCAGTAAGAAATAAATAATAATTTACTTTTGATTATTCTGGGAACTGTGTAATCTTTTCATACAGCAAGAGGGTGTGAGGACATATTAGCACTGTTGGCTGATAAGAGAGAACTGGTATTAGTCCAATTTATGAGGATTGCCTTCTAGCATTTATTATGGTTTCCTGCTTAGAGATAAATTGTAAAGAGGAAGAATCTTAAAGTGTATGATTACATAAAGTACGGGTAAACGTACTATAATTTTCATGAAATAAAATGCTTATTGCTGAATAACTAAGTAAAACTTATGATAATTTAAGATGTACACAGAGTTGTATTAAGATTTTTGGAGGCCCTAAGCACCAAAAAGATTTTGATGTTCTACCACCTCTTCCTCATATAGAAATAAAAAGAAAAATAACAGAACCCCAAAATAAGAGTAAAAAAGTCCAACAAAGTTCTGATTTTTTTCCCATGATGGCTACTTCAGTGGTTTTGCTGAGATATTAAATTATTTGGCAAAGTTTTGTTTTTTTAACATTCTGATTTTGCTGGTGCCCTGAAGCATGTGCTTCATATGCCTGTTGGGTAAACCAGAATTGGCAGTGCAGAGGTTAGGGTCTTAGTTCAGAAGGCATACGTAAGTATTACACAGTAACTCCAGTGAAAATCTAGTATTTATTGAGGGTTGGTTCACTAAAGCAGATTCAAGGGTATCTCTACCCTCAATAAGCTTATATTCTAACATGGCTTAAAAGAAAAATTCATAGTTAAGTTTCTACTATATTGAGAGTGGTGCTTTCCCTTTTCACATCAAAATGATAAGTACATCAAATACTGAAATATAGCCTTTATAGTTAGATATTAAATATTAACAGTCATGGAAACCTTTTGCTCCAGCAGTTCATAATCATTTAAGGAGACATAGAAATGGCCGGACGCGGTGGCTCACGCCTATAATCCCAGCGTTTTGGGAGGCCAAGGTGGGCAGATCACCTGAGGTCAGGAGTTTGAGACCAGCCTGGCCAACATGGTTAAACCCCAACTCCACTAAAAATACAAAAAAAAATTAGCTGGGTGTGGTGGCTGGCGCCTGTAATCCCAGCTGTTCAGGAGGCTGAGGCAGGAGAATTGCTTGAACCTGGGAGGCAGTGGTGGCAGTGAGCCGAGATAGCGTCACTGTACTCCAGCAGTCTCCAAAAAAAAAAAAAAAAAAAGAGAGAGAGACATAGAATAGAAATGTGATTTAGTCAAATTATTCTGTGCTTTTCCCTCATTGACTCAAGTAGGTACAGTTTCTGAATGATTAACTTTTGGAAATGTGTATGTGGTATTTACTATTTCTTTAACTGGTCTCAAAGTCTTCCTTTTTGTTGTTATTTATAGATCAACACAGGTGTAAAACAGACTGGGCACCCCCAGGCAGCCTTTTTTTGCCACTTTATAATTGTGGCTTCAGCATTTTATTTCTGAGATTCAGTGATTTTTTTCATATAGGTACTTATTTATGAAAATTTTTTATTATTTTTATTTTATTTTTGAGACAGGTTCTCACTCTGTTGCCCAGGCTAGAGTGCAGTGGCTTGGTCATGGTCATGGCTCACTGAAGCCTTGACTTCCCAGGCCCAAGTGACCCTCCTACCTCAGCCTCCGGAGTAGCTGGGACCACAGGCATGCTCCACCATGCCTGGATAATTTTTCTAATTTTGTGGAAATGGGGTCTTCCTATATTGGCCAGGCTGAAAGTTTTTTTTTTTTTTGAGATGGAGTCTCGCTCTGTCATCAGGCTGGAGTGCAGTGGCGCGATCCCGGCTCACTGCAATCTCCACCTCTGGGTTCAAGCCATTCTCCTGCCTCAGCCTCCTGAGTAGCTGGGATTACAGGCGCCCACCACCACACCCAGCTAATTTTTGTATTTTTAGTAGAGATGGGGTTTCACCACGTTGGCCAGGATGATCTCCATCTCCTGACCTCATGATCTGACCGACTCAGCCTCCCACAGTGCTGGGATTACAGGTGTGAGCTACTGCACCAGGCCTGAAAGTTCTTTTTTAAAGTAAGAAGAAAAAAAAGCCCAGTAAGCAACCCAAAAGCTGAAAAATAATAGCAACAATTAATATTTGTATAGTGTTTCATGGTTATAAAATATGATGCATATCTCTCTCTCTCTCTCTCTCTCTATATATATATATATATATTTTTTGAGACTGAATCTCGCTCTGTCACCCAGGCAGAGTGCAGTGGCACAATCTCAGCTCACTCCAACCTCTGCTTCCTAGGTTCAAGCGATTCTTCTGCCTCAGCCTCCTGAGTAGCTGGGATTACAGGGGCGCACCACCATGCCCGCTAATTTTTGTATCTTTAGTAGAGACAGGGTTTCACCATGTTGGTCAGGCTGGTCTCGAACTCCTGACCTCATGATCCGCCCACCTCGGCCTCCCAAAGTGCTGGGATTACAGGCGTGGGCCACCACACACAGCCAATGCATATATTAATCTTTACAACAATTCTGTGAAGTGACTATGATAATAATCCCCATATTTCAGGTGAGGGAATTGAGGCTGGCAGAAATTGTGATTTAAAGTCAGTAAATAGTAGACATAGGATTTGAATTCAGTTCTTGGGGCTCCAAACCTTATACTTTTTCCATTAGTCCAGGGTCAGCCACTAGTATCCTAAACAACATTAAATCACTAGATGAAACACCTATGTGTAGTAGCATTAGTCTTCTCATGAATTACATTATGAGCAAGAAGTATTATTTAAGAAACTGGTTATCTCAACCAAAGAATCAAGGTTATCACTACCAGTAATAACTCAAGTTGATAACACATGGCCTTGATATGATGTAACAAGGACATATCACCTCTGCGGTATTTTCCCCCAAATGCGTAAACTCAGTGTAATTCTGAGAATACATTAGGCAATCCCAGATTGAGGGAGATTTTATAAAGTTCCTGACTCTTCAGAAGTGTCCACTGAGAAACTGTCACAGATTGGAAGAGGCTACTGAGACATGACAACTAAATGTAATGTGGTATTATTGGACCATGGAACAAGAAAAGGACATTAGTGTAAAAATCCAAATAGAGCCTCTAGAATTTAACTAGTAGTATTTAGCAGTGTTAATTTCCTAGTTTTGATAGATGTACCATGTTAAATAAGATGGTAACATTAGAGAAAAATGGGCTAAAGGCATGCAGGAACATTCTGTACTGTCTTTGGAACTATTCTAAAATAATTTCAAATAAAAATTTAGTAAAATATAAATAATATTTATTATTTATATTGGAAATAAAGATGATATAAAAGTTTCTTTTAAAAGAACATGGAGATTCTAGAAAAAGATCTGTATTTAACTTAGGCTGAGCTCCATGAACTCCTACTATGGGCCAACTATGAGAATAGATAAATTAAAATTACTTTTCTTTGCTCATGCATGCACCAAATTTCTTTACGTTTCCTTCTTTTGGTTTATGACACTTAACTGAAATTGTTTCTCTTAAGGATGGAATTCTGGAGAAATGAAAAATGATTTTTTTTCTCCTAATTCAGTATTTATTTTTCTTCCCTCCTCTTATCTGTAGTAGATAATTACTCTGGATGCTAGGTATCCAACCATGAAGAGTTAGGCCATAGGGAAGAAACAGTGTCTTTGGGAACGGTGTAAACTAAGCAGCATGGAAGGGAAATTGTACAGCGGCAACATGGTAAGTGGAAAGAGCACTAATTTGACCTAGCCTTGAGTCCTAGGTTTGTCACTTTGTAGCATGACTTTGAGCAAATTCTTAACTTGTCAGAGCAGCTTTATATTCTGTAAAGTAGTAGTTGTAAACATTAAATGAGATAAAGTTTGTAATGTATCTGTACACAGTAGACTCCCAATAAAAATTAATAAATTCAAAAGCATTTACTATCTGTTATGTTCACAAGACTTTGCTATGTTTGCACTATGGTGAATATAAAAACACATGGCATAAAGCGGTTTATAATCTCAAGAAACTTTCAACCTTTGGGGGGAGATTAAACATACATATATGAAAACAATTAGAGAAAAAAAATTGCAGAATTTACTGGAGCACTAAGTTGTGTTGTAAAGATACTAAAAGCAGTGATTAGAAAGGAGAAAGATCCTTACTGGCTTAAACTTTATGAAAGGGGTGGTCCTGAGAAAAGCATTTAGGAATTGGTATACAGAGTAATAACTAATATGTTTGGAGCATTTTAAGGTTTATGAGGAATTTTCACAAGCATTTTATCATTCAACATTCAAAATCACAAGTTTTACTAGCCCAATTTTAGATATAAAGAAATAGAACCAGAGAGCCTTTGTTAAAGAGCAGAGTTAGAACTCAAACTACAATTATTGACTATTAAATTTATGTTAGTGTGATACCAATATTTTATATTTTCCATGCATTTACATATTGTTTTTTCATTTATCAGAGGAAATAGTCCTGTGAGAAGCTGAAGTCAGAGAGATTAAGTGACTCATCCACGTTCCCTCAGCTAATTATTTGGAAAAGCAGTACTAATATATGCCTGAATGTCTAGTGTGTTCATTCCATCGTTCTACATACCACATTGTTTTAATTTCCAGATGGAGAGAAAGGAAAGAAAAAGGGAGCAACATGGGATTTGAATGGGTTCTGAGGTACACATGGATCATCACAGAGAAAAACCCTCAACTTTTTAGGACTGCATTAATCCTTGGCCATATAACTAGAAACAATTATTCACCTGCCTTATACTGAGGGTGGCCTATATGAATGGGGCAACTGAATTGCCACATTTATATTAACGGTGCTGTGTTTTGCCTCATGATTCACATTTGTGCTGACTTTTGGAATTACTTTCTTTTTTAAAAAATATTTATTTATTTTGAAACAGAGTTTCACTCTGTCACCCAGGCTGGGGTGCAGTGGTGTGATCTTGGTTCACACTGCAACCTCCACCTCCCGGGTTTAGGTGATTCTCGTCCCTCAGCCTCCCGAGTAGCTGGGACCACAGGCACATGCCACCATGCCCGGCTAATTTTTGTATTATTTTTAGCAGAGATGGGATTTCACTATGTTGGCCAGGCTGGTCTTGAACTCCTGACCTCAAGTGATCTGCCTGCCTCGGCCTCCCAAAGTGTTGGGATTACAGGCATGAGCCACTGCCCTGGCCATGGAATTATTTTCTTACAGATAAAAATTAAGACATTTTGATTCATGTGACTGTGGAGGGTTCTATTATCTAGCTAATTCTGGTCTAAACACAGATCATTACTTAAGAGTTGTAGGCCAGCCTATTTTCATTTAAGAAAACACACAATAAACTCAGATCATAATATAGTGCACTTCTTTATATTCAGTGAAACTGAACAATTAAGTCATATTTCTGATTTCTCATGAATATATTCCCGGTTTATGGAGCCTAGGCCTTGCTGGGTGTGGTGGTATGGCTCACACCTGTAATCCCCACTCCCAGGAGGCTGAGGTGGGAGGATGGCTTGAGCACAGGAGTTGGAAGCCAGCCTGGGCAACATAGTGAGGCCCTGTCTCTAAAAAAGTAAATAAATAATACAAGTTTAAAAAGTTCTTAAGGGAAGCCTAGGCCTTCATGCTACATGATGATTTCACTAGTTTTTATTTTAGCTCTACAGGATAAAATCAGCAATCTTACTTCACATTTTCAAGCTTTTATATACTATCCAAAGCAAGTAAATGCCCCATGTCAATCCAGAAGCTGATATTTTCCCAAATCAAGGATGAACAACTTCCACTGTCACACTTTCTCTAACCTGGACGACAATTACAAACTGTCACACTTCACTGTACATAGTCTTTGGCTGTTTTAGTTACAGAGGCTGTCAATTTCTGACCATGGGTTGAAACTTTCAATAATTGGTGAATATTCCAAAATAGTTTCTTATGAAAATGAATAGGCCGGGTGCGGTGGCTCACGCCTGTAATCCCAGCACTTTGGGAGGCCGAGGAGGGCAGATCACGAGGACAGGAGTTCGAGATCAGCCTGGGCAACATAGTGAAACCCCGTCTCTACTAAAAATAAAACAAAAACTTAGCCAGGCATGGTGGCGGGCGCCTGTAATCCCAGCTACTCTGGAGGCTGAGGCAGGACAATCGCTTGAACCCAGAAAGAGGAGGTTGCAGTGAGCCGAGATCGCGCCACTGCACTCCAGCCCGGACCACAGTGCGAGACTCCGTCTCAAAATAAAGAAAGAAATAAAGAAATAAATAAAAATAGACTGACTATATTCAAAGCTGGATTCAAGTTTTACCCCATTTGTAAGATGTCTCAGCTTAAAAAAAACAAATATAACTGCAGCAGTAGAAAGGTTTTCCCTTTTTTCCCCCTTTGGAGCAACCCTATTAACTGGAGGTTGTTATTTCTCATAACTACCTTATCAATTAAAAAAAATGCTCCTCCTCTTCTCTGGGACGAGATTTTTACTTTTCTCAGCTTCCTCGTCTCTCCCATGTCTACCATGGCAGTCTGGTTACTTCTGTGTTACGGAGTCTAAGGATGCAGACGTCAGGGAGCTTGGGACTGGGTGTGACAGTGTGGATTCGGTTTTGACAGGTTGAGCGTGAGAGACTATATGAAGTTGTATTTTGGTGAAACATTGTAGAGAAAACGTATATTTCTGAAATGCTGTTAGACGAGTTGTAACAGTGTGTTCAGTTGGTTTGTGAGGCTGGTGTGTATTTGTGTGACCAACCACGTGAGGTGCACAATCTGGTCCCCGCCTCAGCTAGGGGGAGGCGCTATCCCGAGGCCTTTGCTTAAATCCAAACTGGAATAACCTGTTGCGAGACTTGAAGCTTCCGCAGCTGCAGGTTGCCGTCTCTGCCGCCAGCGAACAGATCCTGGCCGGGTAGTCGCGCGCCCTGCGCTTGACAGGAGGGTGGTCACGTGGAAGCCGCAAAGCGGCGCTTTGCGACCTCGATGACAGGCAAAATGTGCGACAGCCGTGGCGCTGGCCAACCAGGGGCGGAGGCGGCGGCCAGGGAGGAAGCGGAGGAGGCGGAGGCGGCCGCGGCGTTCGCCCGCCCGCTCGCTCTCTCGGTTTCCCCGCCCCCGCCGGGCTTAACGCCGCTGAAGGTAGCCGGGTGCGCGCTGTTGCAACCTGCCCTCATCCTGGCCCGCGACTGTAAGACCGGTCCCACATCCAGACCAATCTCCCTGTCCGGGCTGCTGCGACGCGGACTCCGCAGGTTGCAGGCGGGCGGCCGGGGCGCCTGAAGGTTACCGAGTGCATGAGCGCCTAGCGCCTCCCGCGCTGCCCCGCCCGCTGGCCCGCCGGCCCGCCCGCCGGCTCGCCCGCCAGCCCCTCGGCGCCCGGCGGCGGCGGCGGCGGCGGCGACGGTCGCAGGAGGTGCCGTCTGCTTCCCAGGTGCGCGCTTCGCTCCCGGAGCCGCGGAACTCGGCGGCCGCCATGGCGTCCAACATGGACCGGGAGATGATCCTGGCGGATTTTCAGGTGAAGTATCTGGCCCTCTTCCCCTCCCACTTCCAACCTCGTGGGTTTCCGGTGCCACAAGGGAGTCTTCTTCCCAGCGTTTGAACGCTGCAGTGGTGTGTCGTTTAGGCTTTTATACGGTGCGTGGCGTGTGTGTGTGTGTAGCGAGTTATGGAGAAGAGTATAATTTATATGCTATCATGAGTGTGTAGAATGTGTTAAGTACGGGTTGAATGGGGTTGGAGGTATTAATGACTTTTGGGTTATTATGTGTGTGGAATGTGTAGTGTTTCATGTATTATATGGGGGGACGTGTAGAGTTTTTGTTTTAGTTGGTGTTGGACCATTAAGTATGGGATGTTTTGGGTTGTTCTATGGGGAGAGATGTATGGAGTGTCAGCGTGGAGCGTGTGGTGTTATGGGCGTGGTGTATTTATATTGTATTAAGGGAAGAGTAAAAAAGCAGAATGATGAGATGGCGAGGGCAATGGCAATGGGGTACTGAGGTCCTTTTCAAAGAGGAGTAAACATTTGAGACTTTGCCTAATTGGAATCTTTGGAGGGTAAGAAGATAACGAGGAGACAGATAAGACTATATATTCCAGAGTATCTCTGCAATGAATTCACAAGCTTAATAAATTACCTATTCATATTTGCGGATTCCCCTCCCCTACAGAGTTGAATTGCTTGGTTGGTGTCCTTTCTCCAGGAATACTTTAAAGGATAAGTAAAGGCTGTTCTCTTAATAAACCCAGCTGTAGTGCCACTGACATGTAAGTATCTTAGGGAGGCCCTTTGAAAGTAGAACTGTATGCATTGTGAAAGACTTGGAGCTTGCACTAATATCCTGTGAGCGCTACCTTTTCCTTTTGATGTTTGGTGAAGGAATTATTTTAGTGAGATATTTTTAGCCATTTTGACATCAACTTAGAAGCTACTGTGAAGTACAGGCAGACTTTTCCCTCTTTTTTAACACTCATCGTTGCACAGGTTCTAACACTAGCTTAGTAGGCAGTATTTTTCCTTACTGAAATTTTGTTGGGCTTTTCTCTCTCTGTTCTATTAAGTTCCTTATTTTTTTTTAAAATTAATTAATTAATTTTTTTTTGAGACAGAGTCTTGCTCTGCTGCCCAGGCTGGAGTGCAGTGGCGCGATCTCGGCTCACTGCAAGCTCTGCCTCCCGGGTTTACGCCATTCTCCTGCTTCAGCCTCCCAAGTAGCTGGGACTACAGGCGCCGGCCACCACACCTGGCTAATTTTTTTGTATTTTTAGTAGAGACAGGCTTTCACCATGTTAGACAGGATGGTCTCGATCTCCTGACCTTGTGATCCGCCCTCCTCGGCCTCCCAAAGTGCTGGGATTACCGGCATGAGCCACTGCTCCTGGCCCTTATTTTTACAAATTAACGTTCAAATAACCATTTTCAGAGTTTGCTGTTTTGGTTACCTAGTAGAATCTGATATACAGGTATTAGGAATATGCGTATATCTACACTTTGATTAAACCATAACCTCCAAACTAATAAAGGAGTGTCGTTATAATAAAAGTTGACCATAAGATTTTGATGTTTTGTAGGTTTAGGATTGGCCTGAGGCTTTTTGCCTGCCTACGTTTTAAAACATTTTTCAATTAATTAATTAATTAAATTTTTTAGAGATGGGCCTCGCCATGTTGCCCAGGCTGGTCTTGAACTCCGGGGCTCAAGTGATCTACCCGCCTCAGGCTCCGAAAGTGTTGGGAATACAGGTGTAAGCTCCCACACCCAGCCCTGCCTAAGTTTTTCATCATTGTCTTTTTGTTTTGTTTTTGTTCTCCAGTTCAATTTTTTATCTAATGTGGAATGCACTGTTTGAAAAAGGACTCTATATTTCTAGGTGTAGTTTTGCCATGTTACAAAATTGTCTTCTGATTTCCCTCATTAAAAACTTTATAAGGTAATTATAACTTTGTTTTGATTTTACCTTTTTATCTCTAATAACTTGCATCTGCTTTCTATTTTTTGTGTGTGACAATTATTATGCTTAACTGTTAACCTTATATTGGCTAAAGGACAGGAAATTTAGGCTTCTCGTACTCAGGCAAAGCAAGATTTTCCAGGGATTTTGGTTTGGAAATGAAAATGAAAATTTCGATCACATTAAGAAGATGGGAATAAGTTTTTCTCTTCAGACCAATGGTAATGCTATACACAATTGTTTAAAAATGGGAAAAATAGAATGGCATCTGCAGTGAACAGTTGTTTGCCTAATAATGTTAATTTTATATTGTCAAATAGGTAAAAGAATGTTATTGATAGAAGAAAAAATTATTTGGAAAACTACATACCTTAAACACATTAGCCATTTGTGTTTTTAGGAACCTGGAGTTTTCTTACAAATGATGGTCTTAGTAAAAAGTGATTATTCTTCCTGTTTTTTATATTATCTCAATTTTTATAGGATTAACTTAAAAGTAAGCATTTATTCAGTTATGAGAAAACCAGGTAATTTATTTATTTACTTATTTATTTTTTCTGAGATGGAGTTTCACTCTTGTTGCCCAGGCTGGAGTGCAATGGCACGATCTTGCCTCACCGCAACCTCCGCCTCTCGGGTTCAAGTGATTCTCCTGCCTCAGCCTCCTGAGTAGCTGGGATTACAGGCATGCACCACCATGTCCAGCTAATTTTGTATTTTTAGTAGGGACGGGGTTTCTCCATGTTGGTTAGGCTGGTCTCGAACTCCCGACCTCAGGTGATCCACCCGCCTCGGCCTCCGAAAGTGCTGGGATTACAGGCATGAGCCACCGCACCCGGCCTCAAGTCATTTAATTTAAGGATTGCAGCTTAAGACTTGGCATATGGTTACTTGGATGACACTGGTTTCTTCTGTAACTGGGCAAATTAGTTTCCTCACCAAAAGTGAATATGGTGAAATTACATGTTTATATCATATGATTGCGAGACTCAATATTAGTTTGAGAGCTTAGTATTGTCTTTGTAGAAAAGACATAATTTCTAAATTTGATCAGAATTTGAAAATAAATCACATTTTGATCATTGCTAGATACTGTGTCTAAATGTGGAAAAACCTTTGAGAAGGATTTTTGTATTTTTTTTTGACTATTTCAAGTCAATAGAGAAAAGAATTCTGTTGAAATCAGTGAAGTGGTGATAAGTAGTGGGTGGAAGATTACAGCTCAGACTTAATGGGATAGATTTGGAATATTATAGATGGGTGAATTTATTACAAAGCAAATATTACCCCAAATTGTCCTCTAAGAAAATCCTCCCCCAATCTGTTAATGAAAAAAAAAATTGTGGTACAATCCTTATAAAATTTACCATTTTAGCCATTTTAAAGTCTTAATGCCAGTTCAGCGGCATTAAGTACATTCATTTTGCTTTGCTACTATCATCGCCATCCATCTCCAGAAAGCTTTTCATCTTGCAAATCTGTTACCGTACTTATTTAACAATAAGTCCTTGTATCCCTCTCTCCTCAGCCCTTGGCAACCACCATCCTACTTTCTATCTCTGAATTCGACTCTTCTATTAATAGGTACCTCATATGAGTGGAACATACAGTATTTGCCCTTTTTTGTGACTGGCTTATTTCACTTAGTGTCATGTGCCCAAGATTCATACATGTTAGCATGTGTCAGGATTTTATATCTTTTAAAGGCTAAATAATGTTCCATTGTATGTATATACCATATTTTGTTTATTCTTTCACCTTCCATGGACATTTAGGTTGTTTCTACCTTGTAGCTATTGTGAACCATGCTGCTATAAACATTGGTGTTCAAATGTATGTTCCAGCTTCTGCTTTCAATTCTTTTGCATACATACCCAGAAGTTAAATTGCTGGATCACATAGTCATTCTATTTTTAATTTTTTTGAGGAACTGTCATATTGTTTTCTATAGTGGCTGCACCACCAAAATTTTGAATGGAGAGAATGTCAGCATCCTGACATTTTTAAATAATTTTAAAATAAATTATTTTAAAAATCAGATCTGAGCAAATTAATTTACAATTTGGAATATTTGACCAAAAATCAGTTTTACATATACATAGTGTTAACATAGTATGTTACCGATAAAGGAATGACTAGAGTAGTACACCTACAGTTCTTGCTGGCTAGAGCCAGGAGGGGGTGTAAAGGAATTTCCTGGGTTTAAAAAAGCAGGCAGCATTGATGAATCATGAAGTTCCCCCTACCTCCCTTAGTGGTTTTGTAACAAAGAGATGCATTCAGGTGAAAGTTTCAAGTCTTTTTGTAACTATAGAATAACTGTTCTTTTTGTAATTGTAGAATTCTTTAACTTTTTTTTAGGTTGAAGTAGAGAACATGAATCATTTGGTCTCAAACTTTTGAGACCCTATTTGGTTTGCTTACATATGTGAAAATAGTTATCCAAATAATTGTGATTGCTATCAAATAATTTCAATAATATCAGTTACTTCTTTTGGTCTAGAGTCTTCTCCTCCTTAACCTCTTTCTTTTTGGCGAGACGGGGTCTCACTCTGTTACCCAGGCTGGAGTGCAATGGAGTGATCACTGCCCCTTTGAACTTCTGGGCTCAAGTGATCCTCTCACCTCAGCTTCCTGAGTAGGTGGGACTACAGATGTGTGCCACCAAGCCTGGCTAATTAAAAACAAATGTTTAAGCCAGGCATGGTGGCTCACACCTGTAATTTCAGCACCTTGGGAGGCCGAGGCAGGCGGATCACTTGAGGTCAGGAGTTCAAGACCAGCCTGGCCAAGATGGTGGAACCCCATCTCTACTAAAAACACACACACAAATTAGCCGGGCATGGTGGCTGGTGTCTGTAAACCCAGCTATGGGAGGCTGAGGCAGGATAATCACTTGAACCTGGGAGGTGGAGGTTTCAGTGAGCCAAGATCATTTCACCTCACTCCAGCCTGGGTGACAGAGTTAAGACTCTCTCAAAAAAAAAAAAAAAAAAAAAAAAAAAAAAAAAAAAAAAAAAAAAAACCAATTTTTTTTTTTTTTTTTTTTTTTTTTTTTTTAAGAAACAGGGTCTTGTTACGTTTTCCAGGCTGGTGTTGAACTCCTGGCCTTAAGTGATCCTTCTACCTCGGCCTCCAGAGAGCTGAGATTATAGGCATGAGCCACCACACCTGGCCTGGTGTTACCTGTTTTTCTATTTATGTTTCTCTGGTGCTGTTAATACAGAGGCAGACATCATAGCTGTACTCAAGTGAAGAAAGAAAAAGAACAACTATCAATAGTAGTAATACTTTGTTTTAGGCTTTCTGAGAAGCCCTTATCTGCCTTGCTAAAAAAGTATTCTTGGCCTGGCGCGGTGGCCTTTGGGAGGCTGAGGCAGGTGGGTCATGAGGTCAGGAGATCGAGACCATCCTGGCTAACATGGTGAAGCCCTGTCTCTACTAAAAAACAAAAAATTATCTGGGCATGGTGGTGGGCACCTGGAGTCCCAGCTACTTGGGAGGCTGAGGCAGGAGAATGGCGTAAACCCGAGAGGCGGAGCTTGCAGTGAGCCGAGATCGCGCCACTGCACTCCAGCCTGGGTGACAGAGCGAGACTCCATTTCAAAAAAAAAAAAAAAGTATTCTTTCTGAATTTAGTTCCATTGGTCATAGATTAAGAGTCCCTTCATTTCTTCTCTAATTTGGCATTGATTTGATGTTATTTTCAGTTATGTTTTCTGTAACACACAAATGTGCTTTTGTTTTTCACCCCTAGTCTTTCCAGCTAGTAATACTTTTTGCTGCCTAAATTGCTTGATGAATTTTCTTTCTTTTTTTTTTTTTTTTGAGACAGAGTTTCGCTTTTGTTGCCCAGGCTGGAGTGCAGTGGCGTGATCTTGGCTCACTGCAACCTCCGCCTCCTGGGTTCAAGCGATTCTCCTCCCTCAGCCTCCCAAGCAGATGGGATTACAGATGAGAACCAACTACCCCCGGCTAATTTTTGTACTTTTAATAGAGATGGGGTTTCGCCATCTTGGCCAGGCTGGTCCCAAACTCCTGACCTCAGGTGATCCATCCACCGTGGCTTCCCAAAGTGCTGGGATTACAGGCGCTGTGAGCCACCGCATCCGGCCAAATTTTCTTATATTGGGTTATCACCATGGGTCTTTGAAACTTTCCTTTGCATATGAGCTCCTCTTTGAAGTATGGACTTTTCTGTTGCATACTGATAAGTCACTTATGTTGAGTGACACATACGTAGTTTCTGTACATTTATAACATTTTCTCTTTCTAAATGGAGTTGTGAATCCCACTTCTTTCTTTTTTAGTTTGACACAAAGAAATATCGTCTACAAAAGACAATGCCAGACTGTGTGAGAAGAAATGGTATTGATCCAAACAGATATCTTTTGTGATGTTGCGGATTAGGGACCAAACTAATTATCCATGGAACATCATATTTCATTCCTGGGAGCAAGTAATCTTGTTACCTGTCCTTTCTTTCCTTTCTCCTGTGTCCTCTTTATTTATTAGAGAGACAAATCATGTTGTTTTAGTATTTGGGTTGTAGGTCATTGGGAAAATAAGGTTTTTGCATGTAGAATAAAGTTTAATGGTTGGTGGTTAAGGACGTGGACTTTGGATTCAGACCACTTGTGTTTAAATCACAGCCCTACCACTGACTCTTCTGGTGATCTTTGACCAATCACTTCACACCCCTCGGCCTCAGTTTCCCCACATGAAAAATATGTTAGCACATGTAAAGTGATTAGAAAAGGTGTCTGACATAGAAAGTGTTCAATAAATTTTAGCTGTTATTTTTGACAGTTTTAAGGTAAGTACTTGTTCTCTGTTGGGAACTTCAGAGGTCATCTGTTTGAAGCTTACCAGTTTTCCCTTTGTGGAAATTGAGACCCAGAAAAGAGAAGTGGCTTGTATAAAGTCATAGGTTGGTTTGAAACAATTTTTGTTTGTTTGTTTGTGTGAGACAGGGTCTCATTCGGCCACCCAGGCTGGAGTGCAGTGGCGTAATCTTGGCTCAGTGCAACCTCCATCTCCCAGGTTCAAGCAGTTTTCCTGCCTTAGCCTCCTGAGTAGCTGGGATTACAGGCGTGTGCCACCACACCCAGCTAACTTTTTAAATATTTTTAGTAGAGATGGGGTTTCACCATGTTGGCCAGGCTGGTCTCGAACTCCTGACCTCAAGTGATCCGCCCACCTTGGCCTCCCAAAGTGCTGGGATTTCAGGCATGAGCCACTTTGCCTGGCTGAAACAAATATTTTATCCAGGTGCATATAAGAGTGTTCATTTTCTAGCTGATTTGTCAGCTTGGAGTTCTTGAAAACAAAACCTGCTCTTTAGAAATTTCTCCAAATGAGGAAACTTACATATAAAATAAATTAACAGTGCCTGGCTATCATGTAGTGGACCTTCAGGAAGGAAGGAAGGAAGGAAGAGAAAGGTGGCACTTTGTCTATTCCTTGTTTACCATTTAGTGCCATGCTTCTGTGTTCACAGGTGTTCAAAAGCCTTGGAATGCACATAGTGTCTCTAGATTAGCTGAGCATGATAGAATTGATGCCTGTTGTTTGCCTGACTGGTTTTATGGACCTTGTAGATCAGGGGTCAGCAAACTATATCTTGCAGGCCAGCTGCCTGTTTTTATAAATAAGGATTTATTGCAACACAGCAATACCTGTTCATTTACCTTTATCTGTGGTGGTTTTCTTGCTAGAGTGACAGAGATGAGTAGTTGAGACAGAGATTTTAATGGCCTTACAAGCCTAAAATATTTACTGTCTGGGCATTTAAGGTAAAGTTATTTCTCCCCTCCCCCCATGAAATCAGTACTTTTCTAGGTTTTAGTAAATTCAGAGGACTGGAGTGTTTGAATGCCTGCTAGGTGGCAATATGTGTTTACACCTCCATATGGGGCAGTTGTTAGAGCATTGTACTTAGGTAGACTGGCTGTAGCTGTTGTTTTTTTGTTTTGTTTTAGGTTTTCTTAGCTGTGGTTCTTTGAGAAAGTCATTTGCCCTTTATGGGCTTCATTTATTCGGTCTATAAAATGGTGATCTGGGACAGGTGTGGTGGCTCCCACCTGTATTCCCAGCACTTTGAGAAGAAGAGGCAGGGGGATCACTTGAGGCCAGGAGTTTGAGATCAGCTTGGGCAACATAACAAGATCTTGTCTCTACCAAAAAAAAAAAAAATTTTTTTTTAAATTAGCTGGGTGTGGTAGCATGTGCCTGTAGTCCTAGCTACTCAGGAGGCTGAGGTAAGAGGATATGATTGCACCACTGCACACCAGCCTGGGTGGGTGACAGAGAGACCCTGTCTCTAAAAAAAAAAGGAATGGTGATCTGTGTAGAGCCATATGTACTTGTAAGCAGAAGACTGGATTAGGTCAGGCCAAATAGAATCCAGAGAATCACTTGGCAGCCATGGGACTGAGGACAATCAATTGTAATTCAGATAACTGACCTAGATTAGGGTTCAGAAGATTACAGCCTGAGGGCCAAACCACCACCTTTTTTTGTAGATAAAGTCTTACTGGAATATAGTCGTGCACGTATGTTTACATGTTGTCTCTGGTTATTTTTGTCCTTAATAGCAGAGTTGAGTTGTTGACTGCATGTCCTGCAAAGCCTAAAATATTTACCCTGCTCCTTTTAGGAGAGTTTGCTGATCCTTGATCTAGATCAGTGGTTTTCAACCAAGGGTGATTTCTGTCCCCCAGGGGACATTGGGCAATGTCTGGAAACACTTTGGTTGTCACAGCTTTGGGCTGCTACTGGCATTTAGTGCACAGAAGCAAAGGATGCTGCTACACATTCTGTAATGCACAGGCATCCCCCGATAGTAAAGAATTTTCTGGCTCAAAATATTGACAGTATTGGAGAATCCTGATTTAAACCAATGGTTCTGAAACTTTAGTTTGCATCAGAATAATTTGGAGGGCTTGTTAAATCACAGGTTGCTGGACCCCCACCTCAGAGTTTCTGACTCAGTGGGTCTGGTGTAGGGTCTGCAAATTTGCATTTTTTACCAGGTTTCCTGGTTATGCCGATGCTTCTGATCCAAGGACTACACTTGAGAATTGCTGAGCTAGGTGACTTTTGAAATTCCATCCATTCCTGTGATTCTTTGATTTTGTGATCTTAAGTACTGTTCCATTTCTGTGACTTAGCAAAACGGTTTTATGATATGGTTTGGATGTTTGTCCCTTCCAAATCTTATATTGAAATGTGACCTCCAAAGTTGGAGGTGGGTCCTAGAGGTAGGTATTGGATCATGGGGGTGGATCCCTCATAAATGGCTTAGCACCATCCCCTTGGTGATGAGTGAATTCTTGCTCAGTTAGTTCACGTGAGATTTGATTGTTGAAGAGTCTGGAGCCGAGTGTGGTGTCTCACACCTGTAATCTCAGCACTTCGGGAGGCCAAGGCTGGTGGATCACTTGAGGTCAGGAGTTTGAGACCAGCCTGGCAAACATGGTGAAACCCCATCTCTACTAAAAATACAGCTGGGCGTGGTGGTGTGCACCTGTAGTCCCAGCTACTTGGGAGGCTGAGGCATGAGAATCGCTTGAACGTGGGAGGCAGAGGTTGCAGTGAGCTGAAATTGCGCCACTGCACTCCAGCCTGGGCGACAGAGCAAGATTCTGCCTCAAAAAAAAAAAAAAAAAAAAAAAAAAAAAAGAAATAAGAGTCTGAGATCTTTACCATTTTCTCTCTCTCTGGCTCCCTCTCTCGCCATATGATAGTCTGGGTTGACTGTGAGAGGCCGTCTCCCACTTTGCCTTACACCATGATTGTAAGCTCCTTGAGGCCCTCACGAGAAGCTAGCGGATGCTGGCACCATGCTTTCTGTATAGCTTGAGAACCATGAGCCAACAAACCTCTTTTCTGTATAAATTACCCAGCCTCCGATTTTTTTTATAGCAATACAAGAATGGACTAAGAGTATATTTCAGTATACTGATGCTTGATGCTTAGGCTGTTTCATGACTCCACCTTTTTGGATCCTTACTTTTCATATTCCTTTGGAAAGTTTCTATTTCTCCTTCAAAAACCACCTCCTACCTTTTGCTTGTAACATTCATACCTTGTACCCAGTTAGGGTTAATAGTTTCTTTTGTATTTTGTGCATCTCTCTTCCTTTGAGTCTTATGTTAGATTGTCAGTGATCAATTTACATGTTTCGTTCTCCTACTGTCAGCTCTGTGGGGGAACAACTGTCTGGATCTTAACCATCTGTTCCTGCAGTATCTAGTAAAAAGTGCTCAGTGACTATTTACTGAAGGAATATTCTTAGTTTAGGCTGTTATGGTACAAATGGAATAGAATTGTAATTTTTTATGTATTTTTGATATCATTGACATGATTTTGAATAATAAAATCTTTCATTGGGAAAATAAAGATTTGACTAAATTGAGGGTTATAACTTTAAAGTGACACATATATAGAGAAGTACAAAACACTTCCGCTCTTGTTTAGCTTTTATTGAGGGGCTCAATGAGATGTGATAAAATATAGGTCTTGAGGCCAAGAACTTTGTAAAATTTGAATGCTGCTGCTGAATTTACTGTTTTATTCACTCTTCCTGATTATAATTTCACTCTCAATTGGTTTTTAAGGCATACATTTTATTTTCAAGTCAAAATTGTTCACCATGTTAAATCACTAGTCATTGACTTTAAGGTGAGTTTGAGATAATTTCAAAAAGCAGTCTGGTAAAATTAACAGAATAATTACACCTGGCTTTATATTTACTTGTGGTTATGGGGGAATAATAGAGATAGGAAGAATGAGATGTCAGGTTGTGGTAAAAGAAGAAGGAAGAGTTTTCAGGTTATGTGCACCTTAATGGCCTTCAGGTGGGGTTTGAGTCGCCTAGTTTTTCTCTTTGCAGTTCATCCTGGCTCCCTGGATTCTTTAATGATTGAGCTATAATAGAAGAGTGTTAGTGAGAGGAAAGCTTCTTCTCTTTTGCCCTCCCCATCCTCTTTTTCCCTAAGGAAAAGTAGTGGTTGAATTTGTTTTTTAAAATCAATTTTAGATGTATCCCTTCTTTAATAGGGAAAGAGTAATAACGGTAACTTCTAGCTTTTGGTTACTTTGTATATGTCAGGTACTATGCTAGGCTCTTAACATCTAATCTTTACAGTGATCTTTTATTGGGATATAGTGATATGGTTCTCCATGCATGGTTTCTGTATATCTTCTCAACAGAGGCACTGAATGCCTTTGTTTCTATATTTCCAAAGATTTTTGTATTCTGAACAGCCTTGAAAGATAGAGATAATGTCTCCCTCTTGGGTGAAGGGAGGTAGGCATACTTTCCACTCTAAAAGATTTGAGTTCTTTAGGCTGTGAGTTCCTCTTCTGTATTGCATTCCACTGCATGTGCAGGTATCACTTGGTCTATTTTGTGTTGCCCTATAGGAAATGGGACTGGAGAACCAGCACAGGAACATGCTGATACTTTGACTACTAATATTGCTGTGAATCATAAAGTTCACTGTCTCTGACCTGGGAGTCAATGTCTTCTGCCAGCATCCACGAAACTGGCAGGCTAAGTTGTTAGCTTGCTAGCAGGATAAAACTCAGATCCTTTAGTTTTTAAGTTTTGGCAGCAAGGATGGATGTTGACAGACACATGACATTCTGGAAGAAGAAAGATGAGAGTGTCTTCACAGGTTGGTTAACAGAATTTGAGGGAAGTCCTTGGTAGAAACATGTTGCCCAAATTAAGTGGTTCTCTACTTTATTGCCTGTTAATGATGAGATATTGGGGAAGTAGTTACAGACTGAGTTCCAGGACATAGGTTCGAAGACAGCTGCCTGAACATTCCTCTGGTTGTTGCCAACTCTCCTTTGGGTGGGGAGGATATTTTTCACCAATCTGGAGGTCACCCTCAAATCCTCCCCAGTGTAACAACTAGGGAGATTTGTCCTGATTGGGCAAAAGCTTCTGTTCCCTTTCAGACAAGAGTTACAGATGTATGTGTACCTACACTGAGTGTGAAGGGAGGCAAATTTGTAAGTTACGTGGGCAGAAAAGAAAGTTGTTAGAATTTTGCTTTGCCTAAGAGATGGAGTGCATAATGTCTTGTGGCTCAGCCCCTCTTCTGGAGGAAACTTTAGTTCCCACTTTACTGTCTGAAGCAAAGCCGTCGGCTCAGTGGGGTCATTAATTCATAGAGGTTTCACCCTAAACCTGGTCCTGGTTTGCTGATGGTTTAGTCAAGCTGCAAGCTTACTGTGTCTGCTTGACTTCTAGGGCTGTTCAACCTCTGTACTAGCTATGCAGACTGATAATGGATGTGATTGCTCTGTTCTCTGGACAGAACTCAAGGCTTTTCTTACAGCTCTGATTGGTACTCTTCTCGATGAAACTTGTTATATTTCTACTGACCTTTGCCTGTTGCTAATGGCCTAGCTCTTTGGTCTGCCACTTGGAAAGCTATAGACTGGCAAGTTAAAGATAGCGCTTGTTAAAGCTGTGAACTATGAAAACAAATTGTACTTGCTGATCAAACCATCTGGATCACTCATCTAGATGCCCTTAGTAAGGGCCTCTCTTCTGATGAAGCCCACTGGAATCAAGCTTCTGATTGAGTGTACACTGCCCAGAGCCATATTCATTATATTGGATATGATGAATATCAACTATCATAAACTGGACACAAAGCAAAGGACTGTGACACAGAGGGTACCATTACATGCCAGACTTGCGCCTCCTGCTAAAAGTTTAACCATTTGTCACATGATGAGAGAAGCCAGTGGCATGGGATGTGGCTCCTGCTTGCCCCTGGCAGATTGAATACATTGGACCTTTGACCTCCCTATTACAGCCAACTTCCTATCAGTGGTGCCTCACTCCTGTTGCCATTTTTTTTATGGTTTTGATGTTGCTGTTCTAGTCCAATCAGCTGCCTCTGGCCACACCATCGTGACCCTAGAAACCAATCTGTGTTATGCTTTTGGCTTTCTGGACTGTTTGCAGTCTAACAGTAGTGTACCTTTTATCGTACAAGCCACTCAGCAATGAACTGATTGTCAAGGTATTTGATGCTTCCATGCTCCCTGCCGTTCATAGGCATCTGGTATGTGGATAAACATTGAATATTGGAATAGCTTCTTCAAAAATTGACTCAACGATTTCTGATTCTACATCCTTGACCTCCTCTTGATCCACACACCTTACTTAGAAAGCCAGTTTTGCCACTGATGGTAGCTGTCCCCAGAAAAGGATTATCTCATCTTGATCACTCCTGAGTAATGATCAGAATGGAAGGGGTGGGAGGCTATATAGCCCTATTTTGAGAATTCAGGATTCCACCCTGACCAATTTTAGGCATGATGTTTCTTTTTACCCCCTAGTAACAACCCAAGGCCAGCCTGGTTGGTATCTATCTTCTATGTGGCAGCTAGGCCAAAAGATGGCTTAAGGAATTCAGACTTAATTCTTGTTTAGTTACCTGGATTCTCTTGTTGAATTGATATTATTCTAGGTCATCAGGTTAGTGACTATTTGGTTGAGTATACTGCTTGCTGAGTTTCTGTGTGGTAGACAGTGGGGACCATAATGGGTTTCTGTAGGTTTTATGCAAATTCCCTTGACCCTCTTGCACCTGACATTTCCAGATGAAAGGTCTGGGTGTTGTGAGTAAAAGATGATTGGGAAAAAGGTGAAGTTATAGCTGCTGGAATGGGACATACTGATTTTGTAGCAATGGACAGAGAGCGGCAATCCTGACACTTGGTGGAGGGACCACCTTAGACCCCAGGAGGTTTAGAGAAGGGAAAGACATTAATGTTCATTTTCTTTCAGAATCACCCTTGAAGCCTTCCTCATAAAGAAAACACTCTGGTGTAGCTCCTCCAAATTGTTGTTATCACATTAAGTTTAGCTGACTGCTGGGTCTGCCATCCCCCATGACTCTGATCATGATTTGTCATTCCCTGTAAACTTACTGGGAGGTCTGCTGGAAACAGCAGTGGTTGGCTCCAGGTCATGTACCTTCCATGCAAAACACCTGTGAACACTTCTTTACTCCCATCTCATCAACTTCACTCAGATTCTGTGGGGTAGATTTTGGCCACCTGGCTTATGGCCTGGACAAATGGGATAGATTGGACTGACTGCCGTCATGCAGTCCTTTCAAAAACAAGGACTAGACTCACTGTTTTGAACTGAACTGGGTGGGAACCTTGTGCTGGAACACAATTTGACAATGCCTCCTTGACTGATGTAGGTCCTCCTTGGAAAGACCTAGTGATTCTAAACAACCCACTCTTTTCCGATGTACCATGTGTGTCCTTGGGACTGTACTTTTTTTTTTTTTTTTTTGAGACGGAGTCTTTCTCTGTCCCCCAGGCTGGAGTGCAGTGGTGCGATCTCGGCTCACTGCAAGCTCCACCTCCCGGGTTCACGCCATTATCCTGCCTCAGCCTCTCGAGTAGCTGGGACTACAGGCGCCCGCCACCACGCCCGGCTAATTTTTTGTATTTTTTTTTTTTAGTAGAGACGGGGTTTCACCATGGTCTCGATCTCCTGACCTCGTGATCCGCCCGCCTCGGCCTCCCAAAGTGCTGGGATTACAGGCTTGAGCCACCGCGCCCGGCCGGGACTGTACTTCTTTTGTGTAACCCAGGTATTAGCACATCTCCCTTCTAGAAACATGGACCTTCCTCCACCTTTGAATGTTTAAGGAAACACCATTAAATCTTGTTGCCTTTAAATAACTGTGTAGATCTCTCTAAAATGAGGCCATCTTTGCTTGCTTGGGGAAACTTCCTGGAATGATAACTGATTTGTTATTTAGGCACACCCTATGAACAATTATCTTTATAAGGGGAGTCATTCAATTAGACTAGGCAGTGCAAAATTCGTTCCTGACTTTTTAACTGAAGTAACCAATGACATCACCTTGGCCCTGGAAGGCATTAAGGTCAGCCTCAATTCACTGAGCAGAGTTATTATGGATGATAAAATTGCCCTGGACTTTTTTCTTGTGAGCCAAGGCAGAGTCTGTACAATCACTAATATATCTTATTGTTCTTAGATTAATGCCTTAGGCCAAAAGGAAAGGTCAATACAGAAAGCTACTTGGCTTTCTGAGGTAGGCCCTGATGGCTTATGGGATTTCATTATCTTATTTGGGTGTGGGATTCTAAGAAACATGGTTGAAATCAGTTCTGAAAATTGACCTCATCCTGCTGCTTGGAGTCTTGTTGATAGTAGCTTTAATTAAATGATGTATGATACCCATTGATCAGATTTAGTTCAAGCCTCTGTCAGTTGGATTAATCAGAGTACCTGATAGTGGCATATTTGTGAGAAAATTTATCAGCTGCCAAGATGGTTAGAAATGAGGAGTGGATGTTGTTGGGGCACAATTCTCTATGTCTCATATGTTTCTGCACATCTTATGAATAGGGTACTGATTGTTCTAGATTTTCTTCTCAAGGATGTTGTATTGCTACCAGACTAGATAGTGTTTCCCCAAAGGGTTGGTTGCTTACACCTTGAAGGTAAAGATACTTTCTCCCTCCACAGCAAAGGTCAGGTATGCTTACAATCCATTATAAAAGAGTCACATTCCCTAAGCTCAGGGTTCCTCTCCCGTAATGCAATCCACGGTGTATGGCCCACTCTCTGTCACCCTATGGGAAATTGGCCTTGGGAATTGGTGTAAAAATTGCCGATACTCTGTAAAAAAAAAAAAAAAAAAAAAAAAAGCTAAAACTCTGGCTGCTGTTATTGTTGTGAGGAGTAAATTGCTTTGTCCTTGTCTTAGGAGTCCTGTATCTTCCTCCAATATCCATGAAATTGTAACAGGCCAGGTTGTTAGCTTGCCAGTAAGTAGGGTGGATTCTTAGCTTTTTTGTAGTTGTTACCACCCTGCAAGGTAGGTAATCCCTCATTTTGCATATTGATCTTAGAGACAGTAATTATAATAACTACAACTAACATTTACTGAACATTTAATTCCCTTCCCTTTCGTCTCCTCTCCCTTTCCCTCCCCTCCCCTTCCTTAAAATACAGTGTGGTTTACAGCAAAGTTCACATGTGATGTGGTGCAGTGGCACCATCATGGCTTACTACACCTGGCTAATTTGTGTGTACATGTATATACACTTTTTATAGAGATGGGGTTTCACTATGTTGCCCGGGCTGGTCTCAAACTCCCGGGCTCAAGCGATCTGCCCACTTCGGCCTCCCAAAGTATTGGCATTACAGGCATGAGCCACTGCATCTGGCCTGAACGTTTTCTTTCTGTTGGGCTCTGTGATAACTGTTTGATTTGCATTATCTCATCTAATTGTTATATGCCATCTAATTTGTAATAGCCATTGTTATTATTTCCATATAAAGATGGAGAATATGGAGGGGTAAAGAGGTTAAGTAATTATCTAATGACAGTAACAAGGGTGGGATTGAGATTTACTTTGTTCGACTACAAAGTAAAACGTATGTATGATCTTATATATCCACATTTTCTCAAATGGGTATGCTAGGCAGTACTCAGCAGCAATTTACTGGCATAATAAAAAAAACATGGTTTTAAAAAATATTAAAAATCATTTTCACAAAGTATATATGAAATTTACATGAATTTTAAATAGAAAATTAGATTTCAAAGACATTGTAAGGAGGTAGCTTGCTTCTCTTTGGGCCCAATGGGGGAACATGTTTCCCTCCAATGAGGGAACATATTTCCCTTCTATTGTTATGCTCACAGTTGTGGAAAAATTTAATAAGTACTGCACTTTACCACTTTGTCTTTTATAAAGCAAATTCAAATGCATCCAAATTGGGCTCAGTGGGTCATGCCTATAATCCCAGCACTTTGGAGGCCAAGATGGGAGGATCGATTGAGCCCAGGAATTCAGTATTGCCTGGGCAATATGGTGGGGTCTTGTCTCTACAAAAAACTTGAAAAATTAGCTGAGGCCTGGCACGGTGGCTCATGCCTGTAAACTCAACAGTTTGAGAGGCTGAGGTGGGTGGATCACTTGAGATCAGGAGTCCCAGACCGGCCTGGCCAACATGGTAAAACCCCATCTCTACCAAAAAAAGAAAATACAAAAATTAGCTAGGCGTGGTGGCTGGCACCTGTAGTCTCAGCTACTCGGGAGGCTGAGACACAAGAATCACTTGAACCCAGGAGGTGGAGGTTGCAGCCAGCTGAGATCACACCACTGCACTCCAGCCTGGGCGACAGAGTGAGCCCCTGTCTCCAAAAAAAAAAAAAAAAAAAAGTTGAGCGTGGCAGCGTGCACCTGTAAATCCCAGCTACTGAGGAAGCTGAGGTGGGAGGATTGCTTGAGGCTGGGAGGTGGAGGTTGCAGTGAGTCAAGATTGTGCCACTGCACTCTAGCCTGAGTGACAGAGTGAGACTCTGTCTTAAAAACAAGAAACAAACAAAAATAAAACCCCAAACTGCATCCAAGTATTTTTTGATTCCTTCTTTATCTTTATTCTTTAAAGATGATTTTTAAAATTTATTGTAGCTTTATGGTATGCAAAAAGAGAGGACAGTGTAGTTTTTCTGGTGTCCCTGGATTGACCAAGGCTAATAGAGATGGAGAAAAAAAATCTTCCCAAAAAACGAGAGCTTATTGACTGCTTATCTTGAAGTTGTGTGTGACAATGGTTGCTACTGAGATTACATAGATACTAGTATTTTTATGTCACTTTTACATTCATCAGTGCCTGTACATTACTTTCATTTTTAAAATTCTTTCTTGAAAGTACTGAAAGTGCCTGTAAATAATTATGTTAGTATAAATCTATGTCAATGCAAAGTAATTTGCTTAATTTTTCTGGGAGTACTGTCAGTTTTGGGTATATTCCCAATGTCCTAGTAGTAGAACTTGAAACAAAAATAATGGTGTAGACTGGGCATGTTGGCTCATGCCTATAATCCTAGCACTTTGGGAGGCAGAGGCAGAATTGCTTGAGACCAGGTGTTTGATAACAGCTTAGACGACATATTGAGACCCCATCTCTACAAAACAAATGAACAACAGAAACATAATGGTATAGTGGCAAAAGTTGATACATGGGAACTTTGTTGTAAACTACATTGTATTTTAGAAGAGTAAAATAATGCTTACTGATTACTTTGGAATAATGTAGTAAAAATACTCTGCCAATGCTGGACTGGATAGATATTTGATGATATGAAATATATATATATATATATTTTAAATCTAGTAATGTACTTACTGGGTTTTAAGAAAAGGAGTCCTGTGGCTGGGCATGGTGGCTCCACGCCTGTAATCCCAGCATTTTGGGATGCCGAAGTGGGCGGATTGCTTGAGCTCAGGAGTTTGAGACCAGCCTAGGCAACATGGTGAAACTCCATCTCTACAAAAAAATACAAAAATTAACCAGGTGTGGTGGTGCGTGCCTGTAGTCCCAGCTACTCGGGAGGCCGAGGCACGAGAATCACTTGAACCCATGAGGCAGTGGTTGCAGTGAGCTGAGATCATGCCACTGCACTCCAGCCTGGGTGACAGAGTGAGACCTTGTCTTAAAGAAAAAAACAAGAAAATAAAAAAGTACTTTTATTGACATACTGTAATACTTATGGGTGAAATGCTATATCTAGAATTTACTTCAAAATGACCTTCAATAAATGTGATTCACCACATAAACAGAATTAAAAGCAAAAACCATATGATCATCTCAATAGATGCAGAAAAAGCTTTCAATAAAACCTAACATCGTTTCATGATAAAAACCCTCCACAGACTAGGCATGGAAGGAACATACCTTGAAGTAATAGCCATCTATGACGAACCCACAGCTAACATCATACTTAATGGGCAAAAGCTGGGACCATTCCCCTTGAGAACTGGGACAAGATGAAGATGCCTACTCTCACCACTCCTATTCATCATAGTACTGGTCATAGTACATAGTCCTAGTCAGAGCAGGCATTCAAATGAAATGTCAATGAAATTTATCAAATTTCACTGAATGAAAAAGTCAAACTATACCTAGAAAACCCTAAGGACTCTGCCAAAAGCTACTAGAACTGCTAAACAGTTTTAGCAAGGTTTCAGGATATAAAATCAATGTACAAAAATCCAGTAGCATTTCTATACACCAGTAATGCCCAGGCTTAGAGTCATTTGACTCTAAGAGAGCACAATCTCATTTGCAATAGCCACAAAGAATATGAAATACCTAGGAATACAGTTAACCAAGGACGTGAAAATCTCTACAAGGAGAACTACAAAACGCTGTTGAAAGAAATCAGAGTTGAAACGAATGAAAAAACATTTTATGCTTATGCATTGGAAGAATGAATAGCATTAAAATGGCCACACTCTCCAGAGCAATTTATACATTCATTGCTATTCCTATCAAGCTACCAAGATTATTTTTAACAAAACTACAAAAAATTATTCTAAAATTCACATGGAAGCAAAAAGAGCCCAAATAGCCAAACACTCCTAAGCAAAAAGAACAAAGTGGGAGGCATTATACCACCCAACTTCAAAGTATACTATAAGGCTGTAGAGACCAAAACAGCATGGTACTGGTACAAAAACAGACACACAGACCAATGGAACAGAATAGAAAACTCAGAAATAAAGTTGCATTTCAACTGATATTTGACAAGGCTGACAAAAACAATGAGGAGAGGACCCCTTATTCAATAAATGGTGCTAGGATAACTAGCTGTATGCAGAAGGATGAAACTAGACCCTTACCTTTCACCATATATGAGAATTAACTCAAGATGGATTAAAGATTTAAATGAAAGACCTCAAACTAGGAAAATCCTAGTAGAAGAAAACCTAGGAAATATCCTTGATATTGGCCTTGACAAAGAATTTTTGGTTAAGTCCCCAAAAGTAATTGCAGCCAAAACAAAAATTGACAAGTGGGACATCATTAAACTAAAGAGCTTCTGCACAGCAAAAGAAACTATCAACAGTGTAAACAGACAACCTACAGAATGGGAGAAAATATTTGCAAATCTATGCAGATTGTGTATGTTTATAGCAGAGCCATAGCATTTCCAGGGGATGGATCCTGGGGGTACCCTGAGTTAATAATGGATACAGAGCCATCTTTTGATAAAAGGGTACTGGTGACATACATAGCTGGTCCTAGGACTCAGTTCATATACATTCCTACTGAGTTTTTAGGAGACCTTTATGAAGGTAGTGGCAAGGAGCTCCCTCCTGGCCAGGGAACATCTGTCTTGCAGTTGCTATTTGTTACCCATGGGAAATGCGTGAAACTGTAGAGTCCTGGCTCTTAGTTATTTTCTACAATTGCTATAGTAATGTCAGATAGGATGTTCTGAGCTTGCCTAACCAGGCATTTACTCAAAATATTCTTAGTGGTATGGTTGGCATTGCGGTCAGAGAAGAGAGATGGGTATATCATGGAGTTTTGTCAGTATAAGCGATTGTGCCTAATAAAAAAACAGTGTCTTTAATTCTTACTGCTTTAAATCAGTATGTACTGAGGGTATACCAGACATTAATTTATTCAACAGATATTTAAATGACCTCACATGTCTTGTGATGCAAGGATGTGAGAAATACATATTACCTGACCTGGTTTTTATTCATATTTTCACTCACTTGACAAAGATTTATCGATTATCTGCTCTATGGCAGGCATTATACTAGGTACAGGTGAATAGGGATTAGGAAGAGGAGGAAGAGATACATAAATTAAGATAGGGGCATTTTTCTTAAAATCCTTGTAAATAATTATAGTGCAGAATAACAATAAAGGAATATAGAACTTGGCTCCAGTGGTTAAAATGGGTATACTCATGTAGTACTTTAAACCAATAATATTAGATATGTCATAGGGCAAAATATAACTATCTATCAGATGGTTGGTAAAACCATGAGAATCATATGGTACAAAGTCCCAGGGCTGAAATCCCTTCTGTATCTTTCCTCATGTCCATCTTTTGCTTGAAAATTTTGGTAATTAGGGGATCACTACTTTGTAAGGCAGCTAATAAAATTTTACCTCTTTGTAACTTACTGATTTACTCTGGACCTATACAGAATCTGCGCCCCGCCCCACCCCCCCATATGAAGGCAACTATGTTAGCATTAACTCTTACCTGAGTCCTAATTTTTCAGTTCTTTCCACCACTCTTACTTAGCTCCCCTCTGGATGTGCTTGTCTGTCAATGAAACACTTCAAAAGAAGAGATCAAGAGTCAATACAATATTCCAAAAGAGATCTGGAATACAGTAGAATGGACTTTCCCCTAGTTGTGCACATTGTATTACTATTAATGCACAATTAATAGTAATACCTTACAATTTTGACACATATTGAGTGGGTGGTAACATGAAGATCCCACCTGAGTAAGGCATACCTCTCTCATCCTAAATTCAATCATTTGAATTTCTCCAGCTCAATGAAGAACTTTGTCAGCTTGAATCTTTCTACCTGCTCTTAAATCATCTCTGTAGGAATTTGCTCCATTGGTTTTCTCCTACATTTCCTTTGGCTTCTGCATCTCTGCTTCATCTGACTCCCTCTTCTCAACCTATTTCAGGTTTAAAAATTTGCCAAGTTTCTCCCAGTGTAAAAATACCTTTCATTGATCCTGTTTTATTCTAGATGATTCCATATTTCTCTCTCCTTCCCCTCATATGTCTCTTCAGCGTTAATGTACATTAAGAGTCTGTCCTGTCCCCTTTTCCTTTCCACTCTACTGCATCTCATATGGTTTCCAAATAATCATCCTTTCTTTGGTTTTTACTATCCATTATATATATGCTGCTAAGTCCAAAAGCAGCAGCCTCATTTCTGTCCTCCTTTGAATTCCATATTAAATTGCTTACATAGAATGAAGGTCGAGTTCACTGGCAGGCTAACAAAGCTCCTTGTAATTTGGCCTTATATGCCCTATGTCTTGTGCTGGTAGTAATACTTTGATGCTTGTAATTTTCTTGAACTTACGTCATTTTGTGTCTCTGCTTTTGTCAGTTCTCCTGACTCTCAGTTTTTCCTGACTCTGTCTTCATAGACTTGTGTGTAGGCATTATTATCTCCTGTGAAGTCTTCTCTGACAGTTAACTTACTCCCTCCTCTGTGTTTCTCATTCTTCTTCTTTTTTAAAAAAATAGATCTGCAATACCCATATGTAGTTCTCATTCCTATGTATCCATCTGTCATTGTAGCTGTCACATTACTTTGTAAATATCTGTTTGTCTTTCTTACTAATTTGTGAGTTCTTTACAGCCAGGAAGTATATCTTTTTGTTTTGCTATTTCTGGTACCTAGCATGTTTCCTGGCACATAGTACATTCTCACTGAATATTAAATTGAACTGAACTAGTTAATTTTGATCTTGTGGAAATAAGAAGGAAAAGATATATTTGGGTCTTTGGATATTTATTTTGTCATCAGAATGTAGCTGTTTTAGCTTTCTGTCATTTGCATATGTAAATGAACATTAGTTTGTTAGTTAACACTGTCTGAGTGCCTTGAGATTTGGGACTGTGTCAAGTTCATCTCTGTATTACTAGTACCTAATACATTGCCTAGCAAATGTCAAGATGTGAGTACTTATTAAAATGGGGCAAATGAAGTTGAAATCAGATGAAAACATTGATGCTGCAAATATACCATATCACTAGTAGTGTTCATAATTACTTCTGTATGTTAGCTTTAAGAATAAATCAGGCTGGACATAGTAACTCATGCCTGTAATCCCAGCACTTTGGGAGGCTAAGGCAGGAGTTTGAGACCAGCCTGGGGAAATATATGTTATATTCTTGACATGCTAGTCAAGTTATCTATCAAAAAAATATTTTGGCATGAATTATTCATAATGAATTCATGGTGATTTGTAATGATCATCCTTCCTAGAAAAATATGTATAGGCCAGCATCTTTATTAATTACAAAATTTTGGCATTAATTGATGGCAGCATACAAAGTTTGTAGTTATCTTAATTTTTGTTTTTCTCTCCTTTTGAAATTCTACCATTTCTCCTATTTAAAACAATTCTCAAAGATTTCTTGTTGGTTATATGGATCTTATTGCCACATTTTTCGATACCTTTGCAGTTAGTTGGTATGAGACATAAATATACAGATCGAAGAAGCTTAGCGAATACCAAGTAGGTTTAATACAAGGAAAATCACATGTAGGCACATCATAATCAAATTGCTAAAAACCAAAGATAAAGAGAAAAATCTTTAAAACATCCAGAGGAGGGGGAAAAACATTCATGAATAGAACAATGACAAGAGTGATAGCTAACGTCTAATCAGAAACAGTGGAATCCAGAGGATAATGGAATAATATCTTTAAAGTGTTGAAAGAAAAAAATATCAACTAGAATTTTATATTCAGCAAAATTATCCTTCAAAACCAAAAGTGAAGACTTTAAAATTTTTTTCCATTACTTATTTATTATTATTTTTGAAACTCACTGTGTCACCCAGGCTGGAGTGCAGTGGTGTGAACATGGCTCATTGCAGCCTTGATTTCCTGGGCTCATGTGATCCTTCTGTCTCAGCCTCTTGTGTAGCTGAGACCACAGGTGTGCACCACCATGCTTGACTAATTTTTTAATTTTTTTGTAGAGACAGGGTCTCACTTTGTTGCCCAGGCTGGTCTCGAACTTCTGGGCTCAAGTGATCCTCCTGCCTTGGCCTCCCAAGGTGCTGGAATTATAGGCATGAGCCACCATACCTGGCCAAGACAGTGTTATATGATCAAATATGAGAAGATCTGTTGCCCACAGACCTGCATGTTATAGGAAATTATAAAGAAATTTCTTTAGGTTGTAGAGGAATGGTATCAGATGGAAATATGGATCTATGGAAGACATGAAGAACGCTGAAAATTTCATATATATGGGTAAGTATTTAAAAAATTATATTATGTAGAAGTAAAATATGTGACAACAGTAGCAGAAAGGAAAGAAGTATTGTAGGGGTCTTACATTATATGGGGTGCGGTAATATTAACTCAAGGTAAACTGATAAGTTCTGGAGGGATATTGTAATTCTGAGAACAACCACTAATAAATAGGAGAAATATAGTTAAAAAGCTAACAGAAGAGATAAAATAGATTACTAAAAATATGCTGATATGGTTTGGCTGTGTCCCTACCCAACTCTCAACTTGAATTGTATCTCCCAGAATTCCCACGTGTTGTGGGAGGGACCCAGGGGGAGATAAATGAATCATGGGGCCTGGTCTTTCCCTTGCTATTCTCGTGATGGTGAATAAGTCTCACGAGATCTGATGGGTTTATCAGGGGTTTCTGCTTTTGCTTCCTTCTCATTTTTCTCTTGCCGCTGCCATGTAAGACTTCTGTCATGATTCTCAATGATTCTGAGGTCTCCCCAGCCATGTGGAACTGTAAATCGAATTAAACCTCTTTTTGTTCCCAGTGTTGGGTGTGTCTGTATCAGCAGCATGAAAACAAACTAATACAGTAAATTGGTATCAGTACAGTGGGGCATTACCAAAAAGATACTGGAAAATTTGGATGCGACGTTGGAACTGGGTAACAGGCAGAGGTCGAAACAGTTTGATGGGCTCAGAAGAAGACAGGAAAATATGGGAGAGTTTGGAACCTCCTAGAGACTTGTCAAATGGCTTTGACAAAAATACTATTAGTGATATGAACAATAAGGTCCAGGCTGAGGTGGCCTCAGATGGAGATGAGGAACTTGTTGGGAACTGGAGCACAGGTGACTCTTGTTATGTTTTAAGCAAAGAGACTGGCGGCATTTTGCCCCTGCCCTAAAGATTTGTGGAACTTTGCACTTGAGGGAGATGATTTAGGGTATCTGGCGGAAAACATTTCTAAGCAGCAGGGCATTCAAAAGGTGACTTGGGTACTGTTAAAAGCACTCCATTTTAAGAGGAAAAAAGAGCATAAAAGTTCAGAAAATTTGCAGCCTGACGCAGTAGAAAAGACCCATTTTTTGAGGAGAAATTCAAGTTGGCTGCAGAAATTTGCATAAGTAGCAAGGAGCCTAATGTTACCTAGGGAAAATGTCTCCAGGTCATGTCAGAGACTTTCACGGCAGCCCCTTTCATCACAGACCTGGAGGCCCAGGAGGAAAAGCGGTTTCGTGGGCTGGACCCAGGAGTACTGTGTGCAGCCTAGGAACTTGGTGCCCTGTGTCCCAGCCACTCCAGCTGTGGCTGAAATGGGCCAACATAGAGCTTGGGCTGTGGCTTGAGAGGGTAGAAACCCCAAGCCTTGGCAGCTTCCACATGGTGTTGAGCCTCCGGGTGCACAGAAGTCAAGAATTGAGGTTTGAGAGCCTCTGCCTAGATTTCAGAAGATATATGGAAATGCCTGGATGCCCTGGCAAAAGTTTGCTGCAGGGGTGGGACTCTCGTGGAGAACCTTTGCTAGGGCAATGGGGAAGGGAAATGTGGGGTCAGAGCCTCCACACAGAGTCCCTGCTAGGGCATTGCCTAGTGGAGCTGTGAGAAGAGGGCCACCATCCTCCAGATCCCAGAATGCCAGATCCACCAACAGCTTCACCCTGTGCCTGGAAAAGCTGCAGACACTCAGTGCCAGCCTGTGAAAGCACCTAGAAGGGAGGCTGTACCCTGCAAAGCCACAGGCGCGGAGCTGTGCAAGACCATGGGAACCCACCTTTTGCATCAGTGTGACCTGAACGTGAGACCTGGAGTCAAAGGAGATTTTGGCGCTTTAAAATTTAACTGCCCCGCTGGATTTCAGACTTGAATGGGCCCTGTAACCCCTTTGTTTTGGCCAATTTCTCCCATGTAGAATGTCTGTATTTACCCAATACCTGTACTCTCATTTTATCTAGGAAGTAACTAGCTTGCTTTTGATTTTAGAGGCTCATAGGTAGAAGGGACTTGCCTTGTCTCAGATGAGACTTTGGACTTTGGACTTTTGGGTTAATGCTGAAATGAGTTACGGCTTTGGGGGACTGTTGGGAAGGCATGATTGGTTTTGAAATGTGAGGACACGAGATTTGGAGGGGCCATGGGCGGAATGATGTGATTGGCTGTGTCCCCATCCAAATCTCAACTTGAGTTTTCATCTCCCAGAATTGCCATGTGTTGTGGGAGGGACCCGGGGGGAGGTAATTGAATCATGGGGGGTCAGTCTTTCACGTGCTATTATTATTATTATTTTATTTTTATTTATTTATTTATTTTTGAGACAGAGTCTTGCTCTGTCACCCAGGCTGGAGTGCAGTGGCGCGATCTCGGCTCACTGCAAGCTCTGCCTCCCTGGTTCACACCATTCTGCTTCAGCCTCCCGAGTAGCTGGGACTACAGGCGCCTGCCTCTATGCCTGGCTAATTTTTTTTAATTTTTTTTATTTTTAGTAGAGATGGGGTTTCACCGTGTTAGCCAGGATGGTCTCAACCTCCTGATCTTGTGATCCACCTGCCTCAGCCTCCTAAAGCGCTGGGATTACAGGCGTGAGCCACCGCGCCCAGCCACATGCTATTCTTGTGATAGTGAATAAGTCTCATGAGATCTGATAGGTTTATCAGGGGTTTCCGCTTTTGCTTCTTCCTCATTTTTCTCTCACTGCCACCATGTAAGAAGTGCCTTTTGCCTCCTGTCATGATTCTGAGGCTTCCCCAGCTATGTGGAACTGTAAGTCCAATTAAACCTCTTTTTGTTTCCAGTTTTGGGTGTGTCTTTATCAGCAGCGTGAAAACAAACTAATACATGTGCTCAACCCTAAAGAATGCAGATAAGAAAGTATAACTGAAGAAAAACAATTGGGACAGATTGAAAACAAAATAAAAGAACCAAGATAGTAAACTAAGAACCAAGATAGTAAACTTACAGTAAACTACTGCCATATCAGTAATTACATTAAATGTTAATAGGGTAAATAGTAATCAAAAGGTAGAGACCGTCAGGTTGGATGAAAATTAAATATTGATCTATATTGTGTATAAGAGAAGCATCTGGAATATAAAGATGCTTCTCTAGGTTGTAAATAAAAGGATGGACAAACAATATATCATGTAGACACTAATCATAACAAAACTGCTGTAATTAATTAATAATGTTAGACTAAGACTTCAAGTTAAGGAGTATTACTAAAAATAAAGAAGTTCTGGCCCACAGTTTTTCTGCTTTCTAACCCTAGTTAAGTTATGTTGCCTTCTTTAGTTTTCTTATTGTAAAATTGGGCTATTTGGTGCTTTACCTACATTTTTTTTTTTTTTTTTTTTTTTAAAGACGGAGTCTCGCTGTCTCCCAGGCTGGAGTGCAGTGGCGCGATCTCGGCTCATTGCAAGCTCTGCCTCCCGAGTAGCTGGGACTGCAGGTGCCCGCCACCATGTCCGGCTAATTTTTTGTATTTTTAGTAGAGATGGGGTTTCACCATGTTAGCCAGGATGGTCTCCATTTCCTGACCTCGTGATCCACCCGCCTCGGCCTCCCAAAGTGCTGGGATTACAGGTTTGAACCACTGCGCCCGGCCACCTGCATTATTATTAATCCTTACAGCAGCTTTGCAAGACTGTTGTTATTACCATTGTATGAGTGAGAACACTGAGACTCAGATAGGTTAATAACTAAAGTCATAGGGCTAGTTAAATGGTAAAACTGCATTTGAAGCTAGTTGTGCTTTGAGTCAGAGTTTTTTTTCCACTACACATTGTTTCCTGCCAATATACCTTCCTGAATAGTACTGTACCCTAAGCTTTGCTTCTGTATAAACACACCTACTTGGAAGAACTCTCCTGAGGTTACCTGCTTAGCTCATTATGCCCTTTTGGAATCCAATCTTCTTTAAAACAAAAGAACCAAGATGTATTAAAATGTCATTAATAGGCTATAATTGAGAATTTCCCGTTTTGGCATTATGATTTTACTACTTATCAGTACATTTCAAAGATATCCCTCTCTTGAAATGCTTTGTTAACTACACCCCCAGATTACCCTAAATAAATGTTAATTTGCTAACATTTTGGTTAAGCTAAATGAAAAAAATGAGTGGCATAGATCATTGGAGTCTACTTGGAAAAAAGAAGGTATTTGCATCTTGGTGCTTAATTCTTTATGCGATAAATTGCCTAATATATGTTACTTGCTTTTTAAGAGTTGTAGACTGTAAATTACTGATAATTTGTATAGCGTTACATTATATTTATAGCTTCTGGTAAGACAGAATACTTACAAGTTATAGTTTATAATAATTATAAAAAAGCTAAGTATGGTTTGTGTTCATTTAAAGAATCTTATAAATCTTTAGATGTACTTTGTTACCTGAATAATTGTGAATCATGAGGGCAGAAGCCAAATCTTCTACTCACTATATTTCCAGACCCTAGCTCTATGCCTGGCACATGATAGATATTCAATGAATATTTTTGGCAGTTTTATTATTTCCTGAAAGTCTTGTGTGAAAACTAGCGTGTAATGAAATTCCCAAGATGTGTTAAATGTTTGCTCCCTCTTGTGGATAGAAAAGATAATGTAGGCTCTTACAATGAATCTGTTCTCTAGTTTTTTGTTACCAAAAGATATAATATAAACAGTGTGTAAAATTTACTGAAATTTTTATCTTTTTGAAGGGATCCGAATACAATTTTATCAACCAAAGATCTTTTAGTTCACATATATTCATAAAACATGCATAATTCTTGCTCAAGTATCATTTTTTAAAACTATCCAGGGTAAAATTTATATACTAGTACTCAATTTAGAACTTAAATAGCACTGTTTTTGGAGCCCACTCCTTCTGCTTTCCTACGTATAAATTGTATGAATAATGAAAGAACTTTCTGTTTTAATTCTGTTAATAAAACTCTATTAAATATTGTGGGATATCCTTTGAGAGTATTATTAAACACATCATTTCCTAATAATTCAAAACATTTTTTATTTTGATTAAAAAAAGAATCATTTTGCTAGCCTTCCCAGTTTTTTTTTTTTTTTTTTTTGGGACAGGGTCTCTCTGTGTCACCCAGGCTGGGGTACAGTGGTGCAATCTCTGCTCACTGCAACTTGTGCCTTCTGTGCTCAAGCAATCCTCCCACCTCTGCCTCCCATGCAGCTGGGACCACAGATGCATGCCACCATGCCTGGGTATTTCTTTGTATGTTTAATAGAGATGGGGTTTCACTATGTTGGCCAGGCTGGTCTCGATCCCCTGAGCTCGGCTTGGCCTTCCAAAGTGCTGGGATTACAGGCATGCGCCACTGTGCCTGGCCAGCCTTCCCTAGTTTTTTTTTTTTTTTTTTGAGATGGAGTCTCGCACTGTTGCCTGGGCTGGAGTCCAATGGCGCGATTTCGGTTCACTGCAAAGAAGTGAAAACTTCTTTTCTTTTCTGCGCCTCCCAGGTTCAAGCGATTCTCCTGCCTCAGCCTCCTGAGTGGTTGGGATTACAGGCGCCCGCCATCATGCTCAGCTAATTTTTTGTATTTTTAGTAGAGATGGGGTTTCACTATGTTGGCCAGGCTGGTCTCGAACTCTTGACCTTGTGATCCGCCTGCCTTGATCTCCCAAAGTGCTGGGATTACAGGCGTGAGCCATCGCGCCTGGTCGCCTTCCTCAGTTTTTAGATACAGAACACCTATTTTCTTTTAAGTGTGATACTTTTATTCTAAAGAATTAATGCCACTGAAACTAAAAGCAGCTGGGCTTTGGAAATGCTTTGATATGTATAATAAATCTTTTAAACAAAGGTATAGATTCTTGACATTCTTTTCTCCATATACTCAAGAGACTTTCATATTACTTTCTTAGACTTTCCTTTTCTATTCTATTATTTATAGTAGAAGTTGACTTTCATTTTGGGCCACTTTTGAAATAGAACCAATATTTTTGCCATTTCAGAAAAATTGTCATCTGTGTGCCAAAGACAGAGAGCATGCAGTAAAAGTGCACTATAGCATGGATGTTGGACTCTTAAGCAGGGCTCACTTGCTAGGCAGGTGACTTGTTCCTGAAAACCAGTCTGGCTATGAACATCATCCAGATCCTCACCTCAGCAAAATCACAGTCTGTCATTAACTAAAGCAAATGAAAACTCTAAACTTTATGAGGGCATAATACTCAGCAAAGAACACAAATCGTAAGAGTATAGTTTGAATTTGCACAACATGAACACATCCATATAAACAACTCTTTGGTTAAAAGAACTGAATATGTAACAAGAGTAGAAAAAAGAAAAAGAGGAGATTAGGGCACATAGAGACACAGGGAAGAACAATGTGAAGACAAAGGGAGGAGACAGCCATCAACAAGCCAAGAAGAGAGGCCTCAGAAGACACCCAAACTGCTGACACCTTGATATTGGATTTATAGTCTCAGAACTGTGAGAAAAAAAGTTTATGTTTAAACAAACAAAAAGAAAAAAAAGAAGCAGAATATAATCAGAATTCCAGAAGCCTCCTTCTTCCGTTCAATTACCCCTCACCCTTTAGGATAACTTAGTACATTGACTTCTGACATTACATATATGTTAGTTTTGCCAGTTTTAAAACTTTATGAAACCACACAGTAAGTTATTTTATTTTATTTTTTTGGAGACAGGGTCTCACTCTGCCACCCAGGCAGAGTGCCATCTTGGCTCACTGCAACCTCAGCCTCCCAAGTAGCTGGGACTACAGGCACATGCCACCATGCCCGGCTCATTTTTTGTCATTTTAGTGGAAACGGGGTTTCAACATGTTGGCTAGGCTGGTCTCGAACTCCTGACCTCAAGTGATCCACCCGCCTCGGCCTCCCAAAGTGCTGGGATTACAGGTATGAGCCACCGTGCTTGGTCCCCATGCAGTAAGCTTTAAAAAAAAAAATCTGGTAAAACATACGTAACATAAAATTTACCCTTTTTGCCATTTTAAACATACAGTTCAGTGGTATTAAGTATCCTCACATTGTTATGTAGCATCACCACCACTCATCTCTAGAACGTTTTCATCTTCCCAAACTCTATTGATTAAACATTAACTCCCCATTCCCTTTTCTGCTTCTAAACATTAATTCCCCATTCCCCCTTCTGCTTCTGTGAGTTTGAGTACTTACAGATGTGGAATTATTTAGTGTTTGTTCTTTTATGTCTGGCTTGTTTCACTTAACATAGTATTTTTAAGGTACATCCATTTTAGAGCGTATGTCAGAATTTCTTGCCTTTTTAAGGAGCAACAATACTCTGTTGCATGAACATATTACATTTTCTTCATTTATGGATGGACATTTGAGTTATTTATACATTTTGGATATTGTCAACAATGGTACTGTGAACATGGGTGGATAAATATGTTTTGAGTCCTTGCTTCCTTACAAGTCTTTTGGGTACATAACCACAAGTGCAGTTACTGGATCATACGGTAATTTTTTCCCTCATATTTTTAGTTTACATGTAATAATTGTATATACTTATGGGATACAAGTGATCTTTTCATAAGAATATGCAATGTGTAGTGATCAAATCAGGGTAATTAGCATATCCTTCACAAACTTTTTTTTTCTTTTTGCTGGGAACATTTAAAGTCTGCTTTTTTATCTTTTTGAAAATATACAATAAATTATAGTTAACCATGTCACCCCACAGCACTGTAGAACACCAGAACTCATTCCTCCTGTCTAGCTGTAATTTTATATCTGTTAACCAGGTTCTCCACATTCTCCCCTTCTCACTGCCCTTCCCAGTCTCTAATATCTACAGTTCTGTACTCTAATCCCATGAGCTTGGAATTCTTTTTAGCTCCTACATATGACTGAGAGCATGTATTTATCTTTCTGTGCCTTATTTAGTTTAACATAGTATCCTCCAGGCTTATCCATGTTGCTGCAAGTGATAGGATTTCATTCTTTTTCTTTGTAGTTTTTTTGTTTGTTTGTTTTTTATGTTTAGAGACAGGATCTTTCTGTTGCCCAGGCTGGAGTGCAGTAGTATGATCATGTGTCTCAGTAATGTTAAACGCTGGGGCTTAAGCGATCCTCCCCCCTCAGTCTCCCGAGTAACTGGGATTACAAGCATGTGTCACCACATCTGGCTAACTTGTTTTACTTTTTGTAGAGATAGGGTATTGCTATGTTACCCAGCCTGGTCTTCAACTTCTGGCCTTAAGCGACCCTCCTGCCTCAGCCTCCCAAATCACTGGGATTACATGCATGAGGCACACTACATCTGGCCCAATTCCATTCTTTTTCATGGAGGAATAGTATTCCGTTGTGTATATAAACCACATTTTTCATTATCCATTTGCCTGTTGGTGGACATTTAGGCTGACTCCATATCTGGGCTATTATGAATAGTGCTTCAGTAAACATGGGGGTGTAGGTATCCTTTTGATGTTGATTTCCTTTCATTTGAATAAATATCCAGTAATGTGATTGCTGCATCATATAGTAGTTCTATTTTTAGTTTTTTGAGAAAGCACGACACTGTTTTTTATAGTGACTATACGAATTTATATTCACTATACCAATTTATATATATAGATATACCAACAGTGTATGAGTTCCCGTTTCTCTGCATCCTTGCCAGCATTTGTTATTTTTTGTCTTTGATAATAGCCATTCTAACTGGGGTGAGATAATATTTGTTGGCCATTTCTATGTCTTCATTTGAGAAATGTCTGTTCAGATCCTTCACCCACTTTGTAGTAGTGGGATTTTTTTTTTTTTTGGTGCTAAGTTGTTTGAATTCTTTGTGTATTCTGGTTGTTAGTTCTTTGTTAGTCAAAGGATTTGTTAAGTATTTTCCTATCTACAGGCTCTTAACTGTGTTGATTGTTTCTTTTGCCATGGAGAAGCCTTTTAGTTTAGTACAGTCCCATTTGTCTGTTCTTGTTGTCTGTGTTTTTGTCCTGACGTGTTTTCACCCAGCAGTTTTATAGTTTTGAGTCTTATGTTTAAGTCTTTAATCCATTTTGAGTTAATTTTTGTATGTAGTGATAAATAGGGGTCTAGTTTCATTCCTGTGCATATGACTATCCATTTTTCTCAGCACCACTTATTGAAGAGACTGTTGTTTTCCCAATGTGTATTCTTAGCACTTTTGCTGAATATCATTGGCTAAAAATATGTGGATTTATTAATATTTTTAATTTCAGGGTTCTCTGTTCTATTGGTCTATGTATCTGTTTTGTTTGTTTTGTTTTGTTTTGTTTTTTGAGATGGAGTTTCATTCTTATCACCCATGCTGGAGTGCAGTGGCATGATCTCAGCTCACTGCAACCTCCGCCTCCTGGTTTCAAGTAATTCACCTGCCTCAGCCTCCCGAGTAGCTGAGATTACAGGTGCCCACCACCACACCCAGCTAATTTTTGTATTTTTTGGAGAGACAGGGTTTCATCATGTTGGCCAGGCTGGTCTTGAACTCTTGAACTCAGGTGATCCACCCACCTCAGCCTCCCAAAGTGCTGGGATTACAGGTGTGAGCCACTGTGCCTGGCCTATGTATCTTTTATTATATCAATACTATGCTGTTTTGGTTACTATAGCTCTGCTGTATATTTTGAAGTCAGCTTTGTTCTTTTTTTCTGATTATTGCTTTGGCTATTCAGGGTCTATTGTGCTTCTATATGAACTTTAGGATTGCTTTTTCTATTTCTGTAAAGAATGTCCTTGGTATTTTATAGAGATTATGCTGTATCTGTAGATTGCTTTGGGTAGTATGGTCATTTTAACAATATTAATTCTTCTAATCAGAGTATGGGATGCCTTTGTTTGTGTTCTCTTCCATCTCTTTCATTAGAGTTTTGTAATTTTCATTGTAGAGGTCTTTTACCTTCTTGGTTAAATTGATTCCTAAGTTGTTGTTGTTGTTAATAGCTATTGTAAATGGGATTGGTTTCTTGTTTTTTTTTTTTTTTTTTTTCAAATTGTTCATTTTTGGTGTGCAGAAGTACTGCCGATTTTTGTTTATTTTGTGTCTTGCAACTTCACTGAGTTTATCAGTTCTAAGAGTTTTTTGGTGAAGTCTTGTTTGCAGATCATGTCGTCTGCAAACAAGAATGATTTGACTTCTTCCTTTGCAATTTGGATGCCTTTTACTTCTTCCTCTTGTCTGGTTGCTATAGCTAAGACTTCTAGTACTATGTTGAATAACAGTGGTGAAAGTGGGCATCTTCGTCATGTTCCAGATATTAAAGTGTTTCAGTTTCTCCCCATTCAGTATGATGCTAGCTGTGGGTATGTCATATATGGCTTTTATTACATTGAGATATGTTTCTTCTATACTCAGTTGGGAGTTTTTATCAGAAATGGATGTTGAATTTTATTGAATGCTGTTTCAATGTCTATTTAAATGAAAATATGATTCTGGTTCTTGATTCTGTTATTGTGATGTACTGTATTTATTGATTTGTGCATGTTGAGTCATCTTTGCATTCTTGGCATAAATCCCGCTTAATGGTGAGTGATCTTTTTAATGTGCCATTGATTTCAGTTTGCTGGTATTTTGTTGAGGATTTTCAAATCTATGTTCATCAGGGATATTGACCTGTAGTTTTCTTTTTTGTTGTGTTCTTGCCTGGTTTTGATATCAGGGTAATGCTGTCTCATAGAAGGAATGAGGAAGAATTCCCTTCTTTTTAATTTTTTGAATATTTGAGAAGTGTTGGTGCTAGTTTTTCTTAAGAGTTTTGTAGAATTCAGCAGTGAAGCCGTCTGGTCCTGGGCTTCTCTTTCTTGGAAGTTTTTTTTTTTTTTTTTTTTTTTTTTTTTTTTTTAAAGACACAGGGTCTTACCCTGTCACCCAGGCTGGAATACAGTGGTATGATCATAGCTCACTGCAGCCTCAAACTCCTAGAGTCAAGGGATCCTCCTGCCTCAGGCTCCCAAGTCAATAGGACTACAGGTATTGCACCCCTTTGCCTGGCTAAATTTTTTTTGGAATATTTTTTGTAGTGATGGGTTTTTCTATGTTGCCCAGGCTGGTCACGAACTCCTGGGCTCAAGCAATCCTTCCACCTCAGCCTCTCAAAGCATTGAGATTATAGGTGTGAGTTATTGCACTTAGCCTTAGGAGACTTTATTGCTGATTCGGTCTTGTTGCTTATTATGGCTCTGTTCAGGTTTTCTATTTCTTCATTGTTCAATCTTGGTAGTTATCTGTATCTAGAAATTTATCCATTTACTCTAGGTTTTCCAATTTGTTGGCATACAGCTGTTCATAATAACCTGCAATGATCTTTTGTGTTTCTTTGGTATCAGTTAGGATGACTTCATTTTCATTTCTGAATTTCTTTTGTTAGTCTCATGAGCAGTTTATTGATGTTTTTTATCTTTTCAAAAAACCGACTTTTGTTGATCTTTTGTCTTTTTTTTTTTTTTTTGTGGCGGATTCTCGCACTGTCACCTGGGCTGGAGTGCAGTGGCATGGTCTCAGCTCACTGCAACCTCCATCTCCTGGGTTCAAATGATTCTCCTGCCTCAGCCCCCACAAGTAGCTGGGATTATAAGTATGCACCAACACACCCGGATAATTTTGTATTTTTAGTAGAGACGGGGTTTCACCATGTTGGTCAGGCTGGTCTCAAACTCCTGACCTCAGGTGATCCACCCACCTTGGCCTCCCAAAGTGCTGGGATTACAGGTGTGAGCCATCATGTCTGGCCATTTGGTAGTTTTCTGTAGTGGTTACGTTTGAGTCCTTTTCTCTTTCTCATTTGTGTGTTTGCTCTCTACCAATGAATTTTATACTTTAATTTTTTTTTTTTTTGAAACAAGGTCTTCGCTCTGTTTCCCAGGCTGGAGTGCAGTGGTGTGATCTTGGCTCACTGCATCCCTCTGCCTCCTGGCTCAGGTGATCCTCCCACCTCAGCCTCCCTAGTAGCTAGGACTACTCTGTGTACTCAGTCTCCCTAGTTGCTAGGCACCACCATGCCTGACTAACTGTTGTATTTTTAGTAGAGACAGGATTTCACCATGTTACCCAGGCTGGTCTCGAACTCCTGGGCTCAAATGATCTGCCTTTGTTGACTTCACAAAGTGCTAGGATTACAGGTGTGAGCCACCATGTGCCTGGCCACTTTAATGTGTTTTCATGATGATAGATATTCTTTTACTTGCAGATGTAGGACCTCCTTAAACATTTGTTGTAGAGCTGGTCTTGTTGTTATGAATTCCCTCAGTGGTGACAGGCGGGTGGTGTCAAGCTGATTCTCAGGCTCTTGGATGTTGCATGCAGCCACTGACAGTGGGTTGCAGAGTTGGGCAGGCCAGTCCACAGGCTCTAGGATGGCATCTGGGGGTGTTGGCTACTGCAGGTGGGGTAGGTCGGTCCCTAGGCCTTGTGATGGCTCACCCATGCTCTGGCGGTTGTGGGCAGGGTGGGCCAACCTAATGCGCATGGACAGTGTGTATCTCATATGGTAATTGTATGTTTGATTTTTTGGGGGACACAGTGGGCTTTTGTCATAGATGTATTTTGTTACTGTTTACATTTACTTATTTCTTCTAGAGGTTTTTAATGTAAAGAATGCAGAGTTTTCTACATATAATCATTTGTCCGTGATAAAAGATAGCTGTAATTCTTTCCAATTTTTATGACTTTTTCTTTCTTTCTCTTTATTGCATGTGATAAGATCTCTAGTACAATAGAGGTTGAATAAAAGTGGTGACAGCAAACATTCTTAACATTCTTGCCTTTTTCCTAATCTTAGGGATAAATATTCAGTCTTTCACTATTAAGTATGGTGTTAGCTATAGGTTTTTCATAGATGTCCTTCTGCTGATTAAGGAAATTGCCTTCTATTCTTAGTTTGCTAAGAGTTTTTATTATGAATGTTTATTAATTTTTTTTGAATATTCTAGTGAGATGGTGATATAGATTTTCTCGTTTGTTCTGTTAATATGGTAAATTATACTGATTTCTGAATGTTAAACCAACCTTGCATTGCTGGGAGCAACCTTAGTTGGTCATGATTTGTTATCCTTTTACATAATCCTGGATTTGATTTGCTAATATTTTGTTAAGGATTTTTGCATCTATGTTCATAGGAAAATTGGCCTGGATTTAGAGGAATCTTGGGCGCACCTGCCATGTATAAGTGACATGAGCCAGTCAATCAGGGACAATGTCTGTCATCTGCAGTAGTACTTGGGGCTGTACCTATACTTTTTGGGGGCAGTAATGCCTGCTGTTTTCCACCTTCCAAAGCATATTTTCTTTCTTTACTTTTTTTTTTTTTTTTTTGAGACGGAGTCTTGCTCTTTCACCCAGGCGGGAGTGTGGTGGCGCGATCTTGGCTCACTGCAACCCTCTGCCCCCCAGGCTCAAGCGATTCTCCTGCCTCAGCCTCCCGAGTAGCTGGGACTACAGGCGAGTGCCACCACACCCAGCTAACTTTTTGTATTTTTAGTAGAGACAGCGTTTCACCATGTTGGCCAGGCTGGTCCCGAACTCCTGACCTCAGGTGGTCCACCTGATTTGGCCTCCCAAAGTGTTGGGATTACAGGTGTGAGCCACTGCCTGGCCTGCACATGTTTTCTTGTGGCCATTCCTGACCTCAGACCACTCAGGGAAGGAATTTTCAGGAATTTAGTTTCAGTTTAGCTGAGTTGATACAGTATGAAACCAGCAGATCTCATCTTTGCTATACTTCTTACATTTCTTTTTTCCCACCCTTGTTCTAGAGATTACAACATACATGGTTTACTTACCACAGTCTTTCTTAATTGCTTTATACTACTTAATGTATAAGAACTTTATAAGAATATTCTTAGGCTGGGTGCGGTGGCTCACGCCTGTAATCCCAGCACTTTGGGAGGCCGAGGCTGGTGGATCACGAGGTCAGGAGTTTGAGACCATCCTGGCCAACATGGTGAAACCCTGTCTCTACTAAAAATAAAAAAAGTTAGCCAGGTGTGGTGTCAGGTGCCTGTAATCCCAGCTACTCGGGAGGCTGAGGCAGGAGAATCGGTTGAACCCGGGAGGCAGAGGTTGCAGTGAGCCGAGACTGTGCCACTGCACTTCAGTCTGGACAACAGAGTGAGACTCTGTCTCAAAAAAAAAAAAAAAAAAATTCTTCTATTTACCCCCTTGCAGCCTTTATTATATTCTTTTCATATATTTTACTTATACATGTTATATAGCTCAAAATTCATTCTGTGATTTTTGCTTAGAGTTGTCTTTTAAAGAGTATAAGAAGTAATAAAAAAAAGTCTTATATTTACTATTTCTGATGCTCTTTGTGTAGATTAGCGGTTCCATCTAGTATCGTTTCCCTCCAGCATGAAAACCTTTACTGTTTTTTATATGCAGATCTGTTGGTAAGAAATTCTCTCAGTTTTTATCTGGAAATTTCTTTGTTTTGATTTTTCATTATTTGCATGTTTTTCATTTAGGAGTTAGAGTTAGTGGTAAACCTATCTGTTGGGTATTTAAAAACATTTTGGTAAAGAGTATAAAACAAAATTATTAAGGAAATAACATTCCTGACACTTCGTAATTTTATTATTCTGTCTTTATTGATAAGTAAAAGTTCATTTATTTTGTTCCTTATAATTAAAAAGTTTTGGTTTATGTGAAATTTACATTCAATGAAATGTACTCTTTGTAAGTGGACAATTTGATGAGTTTTAATAATTATATAGGCAGGGTGTGGTGGCCCACTCCTGTAATCCTAGCACTTTGGGAGGCCGAGGTGGGCAGATCACTTGAGGCCAGAAAGGTTTCTTCATGGTCTCAATCCTTCTCCATGTCCTATGTGAAACCATAGGTCTGATTTCTATTATTGTAGATTACTTTTGCGTGTTATTGGACTTCATGTAAATGAAGTCATACAGCATGCAGTGTTTTGAGTATGGCTTTTTTCTCTCAGCTTAATGCCTTTGAGGTTCATCAGATAAATGTATCGCGAACATTTTCTCCCAGTGTGTGACTTATCTTTTTATTTCACCTTAGATTCTGGTGTTTAGTCTGAGGTCTTAACCCTGGCTGGTCCTGATGTGTAATTTTGTTTTGTAAAACTGCCAAAAACTATGTTGGTTTTCTTTCTTTTCTTTTCCTTTCCTTTCCTTTCCTTTCCTTTCCTTTCCTTTCCTCCTTCCTTTTTTCCTTTCCCCTTTCCTTTTTCCTTTCCTCCTTCCTTTTTTCCTATCCCTTTTCCTTTCCTTTTTCCTTTCCTTGGCTTCTAACTAAACTAAGCTTTTTAGTTCTCTGACTCAGTGAATACATTAATACATTGAATTTAGCAAATATTGCTTGGCAAAAAATCTGGCATTATGTTTGAGGCCCTCTGATTGCTGCAAAAATCTCTGCTGGTTTCTGTTTTTATTTGTTGGTTCTGTTGATGCAAAGCCTGTATTTTCAACTTCTTGCTCGGAATTAAAAAGTCCCTAGCAGAAGTCAGCTTACCTCTTTTAAGTTCTCTCGATTTCAGGATCTTATGCCATCTTGTTCTTGTTGCCTCTGTGAAGAAGCTTTTCTGAGCCTGCAAATAGATTATTGCAGTATGTCTTTCAGCTTTTCAATTTGTTCTCAGCAAGAGTTAGTCTTCTAGCCCATCTGGAAGCAAAACCTTTTGAATGCATTGATGAGAATACTTTTTAAAAACAGTTTGGATTTTAAGTTTTGCTGTTTACCCAAGCATAAGCCATCATCTTTCACTGTTCTTTCTTCCTCCTTTCCTTGTCTTTTTTGATAGCTGATTCTCTTAGGATGATAGATTTGGGACATTGTAGTTATCACATGATTCATCTGGCAGAAACTTTCTCTCATTGCCAGTTACCTAGGACTTGGCTAATTAAAAATTAAAACTAGGGCTTCGTTCATTTCTCCATATCTTTAATTTCCTTTGATCTATCTGCTTTTTATTTCTGTCTTTTGCTTCTAATCCATGAATGGATAGGATAGATACTGTCTTTACTTACTTATTGACATCAATTCTGTCCTTTGCTAATAATTGCCATTCTTAGCAGCATTTGATTATTAAAACTTCATTTCTATGTTTCCCTAAGTCTTCTAGGAGAAGTAATATGAAGGCTTCCATACTCTTTCCAATCTATGATTTGTTAGTGCTCCTCTCCTTTCATTTGTCAAGACCTTTGCAACCTGTCAGGGAGTATGTCATATGGGAAATTATTATGCTCTGAACAGTTTGAAGATCTTTGTTTCTACGTTTAGAGAGGTTCATTTTACATTGAGGCTCCTGAGGAAGTGGGGCTCTAGAACTCTGAGAAAGCACCTTTCAACTTGTCCATTAGGAGGAGGGTAGTGCTACAAGAAAGAGGCATCATTATTATGAAATTGAGGTGTTTGTATGTGAAGATAAATCCTAAAGGGAATGGTAATGCTTATGGTTAAAAGCCCAGGTATTGGGGTCAGGTAGCCTTGGATTCCTTTCCTGTCTTTACCACAAAATTAGCTGTGTGACTGAATAATTTACTTAACCCTGTGTCATTTCCTCATATAGAAGATGGGAATAATAAGTTACAGAATGTTATCAAGACTGAACAATGTCAACAGTAAATAGTAAGTATAAGAATTTGCATGGTGCCTGTCCTGCATTCTACCCTTCCTCCTCCCACCCCCTTTTGTTTGTTTTTTGTCTGTCTTTCATGTGCTAGGCTTTCCTCAAATGTCTGGTGCTTTTGTTATTCACATTTAAGAGTATGTACTGAAAAATTACTTAGAAGCTCAGAGGATATGGGCTGGAATTATCAAACAGAGGGCTGTATTATCTCTTAAGGTTATTGTTTGATTTGCTTTTTGGGAACATCCAAGTGTCAGTGTATGAAGTTATTTTCAGCTTTAGGGAAAAAAAAAAGGATTTTTAAAGGTTCCTGCTTATCCACTAGTGTTCTAGAGTTGGATGGGAATAGGGACTGTGGATCTCACCTTTCAGAATGCTGACTTAGCCTTATTTTCAGTCTACCAGTTCACTCTTATCCTCCTATGGGACTGATTTCCATGAGCCTGAAATATTTATTTCAACATCTCTATAATACATACCTCTTTTCTCGTAAGAAGGTCAAGAGGAAGGTTAGTTGCTTCACTGTGTGAAGATGGAGTTTGGGAACTAGGAGGTTCCTTGTGGATTAAAAAAAAAATCTCCTATTTTCAGCCCCCTGCCTTACCTGTGCCTCCTGAGGTACCTGATACATACCATTCCTGAGCCTTTCTTCAGGGCAAATCAGCTTATTTACCAGACATCATCTCTGTAAACAGTTAGGTTTTATCTTCTACTCTTCTAAGTAGTTGACTATTTTTAACTGCATCCTAACATAGTTCAGGCATATCGATATCTTCTATTGAATGAAAGATGGAGTTTGTTTTTCAGTGACTTGTTCTTTTTTTTTTTTTTTTTTTTTTTGAGATGTAGTTTCGCTCTTGTTGCCAGGGCTGGAGTGCAATGGCGTGATCTTGGCTCACTGCGACCTCCGCCTCCTGGGTTCAAGCGATTCTCCTGCCTCAGCCTCCCAAGTAGCTGGGATTACAGGCATGTACCACCATGGCCAGCTGATTTTGTATTTTTAATAGAGACAGGATTTCTCCATGTTGATCAAGCTGGTCTCAAACTCCTGACCTCAGGTGATCTGCCCACCTCAGCCTTCCAAAGTGCTAGGATTACAGGTGTGAGCCACCACGCCCGGCTGTTCTTGTTTTTAAGTGATGAAAAAGAAGAGTAGAAGAGGACAGAAGCATCTTCCTCTGTGAGTCTAAAACCAGAAGTTCAGATATGTTTTAAAAACTTTGCAATGTGGAGAGCTGATTTGGGAGTTCATAATTTAGGAAGACCAGTTAGGAAACTATTGCAGAAATCCAAAGATAGAGAGAAACATGCTTGGTCTAGGCTGGTGAAAACAAGGATATGAAAAAGGTGGATGCATATATTGATAGTGATTTGTTTGGATCTAGGGAATGAGATGAAAGGGGAGGTCTAGGATGACCATTTGGACATTACTTTGATAGCGAGATAGAAGGGATGTGTTAAGTATAGCACATTGTCCCTTCTATTGCTTTTTCAGTTATGTGGGAGGGATCAGAAAGTGACAAGAAAGAAGTTAAATAACATTATAAGGCAAATAGTAGAGACACAGTATAATTAAATGTGCAGTGATTGATACATTTACTCAGAAGATAACAGAATAGGCATAACTGTTTTTCAGTAGCCTAAGCATAAAGGCATAAAGTCTGTCATCTTTTGCCTGTTTTATCTGTCACATTCTCAAAATGAAATGTGCTAAGTAAATCAGCGTTTTTGTTTTGATGCACTAACTAGAATAGTCTTGGAAAAGCAGTTTGCCAGTGGGTAAGCTTGAAGAAGAATTAAGAATTGATGGTAGACAATTAGAGAGTAGCATCGATTTTATTCTAGCTTATATTAAAAATACTTCTTACTGGCCTATATAGTTTTGTATACTTATTTCCATGCCTTTGGTATCATAAACCAAATTTCCTCTTTGGTGTATTTGATGAACGGAGAAGAAGATCTAACTTTAAAACACTGCTAAAATTAAATCATAGCTGTTAATACCAGGTTTTGATATTTCTGTGAAATGTGGCTGAAAAAATAAGAGTTTGGCTGAGTCATCAGGAATCCATGGTCTCGTCCTTTGCTTTGCAGACTTAAATATTTGATTTTTTTCTGTTATTCATCACTGTTAATGTTCTGGTAAATAGATTCAGAGTAACAGATATACAGGAGATTGATCTGTTATGTGGAATATTAATTTACAAAGAGATAGACATTTTTACATTGACCATGAGACTTGTAATCATTATTCAGAGCATCTTCTTCCTGGTAGGATACCTGAAAAACCAATTTGGTCATCAAAACATGGATTGGTGAGCATGGAAACAGAACAAATTACCTGCATTGGTTTGGGGGATGGTTTACTCAGGCCATAGTAAGTCTAGGAAGTTCTTTCTGCTCTATTTCTACTGTTTGGATATTCATCCATCAGTTCCATCAGTACTATTTTTTAGTATCTTTATAATATCTTTAGTCTTTTGGAAAGTAATAGACAAATTCTTTCTTTCTCATTTTTTCCCCCAATATAATGTGTACAGACTACTTCCATTAGAAACTCATTAAGACATATATTATTGTCATTATTTTGATTGATAATTATCTGCTGTTGCTGACAGTTTACTCTTGATGAAATTTGAGAACCATTCAAGTCTTTGTAAGCCTGTGATACAGATTTCTCTTCCTTTTTTGATGTTAACATCTTGAAGAAATCTGCAAGGTCTCTAATGGATAGATTCAGCCCTTTGGTGCTGTGGCTTTAGATTCAGATTCTGGTTCTGCCACCAAGTAGCTGAGTAAGTTGCACATGCCACTTGATCTCTTTAAGCTTGTATTTTGTTATTGGTGTACCTTCTCTTGTATGGATGATGAGGCAATTATGAATTAATGTGTTTAAAATATCTGAGCACTGCAAAAGAAATGTATTTGTATAAAATCGATCCATCCATTCATCCTTTTAACAAGTATTAATTGAACAATCTACTGTGTCCCAGGCAGTTTGCTATGTATTGAGTTATAACACTGACCATGATAGTCATAATCCCTGCACTCATGCCATGTATAGTACAGTGGGGAAGAGAGGCACATAAACAGGCAATTATAAAACTGTGTGGTAAGTGCTATAATAAGTGACAGAGCATTTTTATAAGTGTTTTTAGAGGTGCTGTAAAAAATGCAGCACGAAAATGTTTAAGGCTTTTTAAGGCTTGAATGCCCCAGTTCACTAACTGGCTGGTTCATTTCTGTTAATTGAGTTGAATGTATGCGTAACTTGTTATATGAAGGAAATGTTGTATGAAACATAGTTTATCAGAATTCAGTTTTGGTGTGGCTTCTACAGTTCACTTTTTTTTTAAATTTAAGTTTTAACAAAAACTTTTAAAGAAAAGTTATTTAAGAAACTGAAATGGGTAAGCGATTAATATTTTCAAATACTAAACCGCTGTTTGACACAATTTGCATGCACCTACACTGTGGCACTGGCATTTATAAGCATTTACAAACATGTGAGTAGATTGCATAGTGTAGAGTCATGTGGCAACTTCTTTTGGGAAACAGTAGAGAGACATGATTTTTCTGAGTACACACTGCCGATTCAAGCATCTGTGTAGGTTGTGATAAGCAGAGTAATGATGTTAAAAAGAACAACACACTAAGCTTAGTAAGATTTAGTATAATTCAATCGTCTTTTTAACAACACCAAAACTTTTGCACTGAGTTAAAGTGGTTTTCTAAGAATACCACCACCTAGATGGGGCAGGTGGTGGGCAAGGCTCTTTTTCCAATATACTCATGCTTCTCAAACTTTAATCAATGTAAGAATCACCCAAGATACTCTGTAAAATGTAGATTCTAGAATCCTACTTCTAGAAAGTCTGATTCAGTAGTCTGAGACAGAGTCTAAAAACCTGTATTTTAAACAAGCATCTCAGGTAAATCTGATGTAGGAAGGATGAGGACAACACTGTAAACACTTTAATACACCATTCCTGTCTCCTATGCTTTCTGTAATAGTGACTTGTCTAGCGGCAGCTCAAGCCCTTCTCTCTCCATAATTTTGAAGTCGGTGGTATTTTTGAAATAATGATGTCACCATTGAAGCACTGACAATAATAGTGTACTCTGTTGTGCCTCAGGTCCTCCAAATACTCTGCCTTTTTTTTTTTTTTTTTTTTTTTTTTGAGATAGTGTCTTACCCTGCCACCTAGGCTAGAGTGCAGTGGTGAGATCTTGGCTCACTATAACCTTGACCTCCCAGGCCCAAGCGTTTCTCCCACCTCAGACTCCTGAGTAGCTGGGACTACAGGGGGATGCCACCATGCCTGACTGATTTTTCTGTATGTTTTTGGTAGACGTGGGGTTTTGTCATGCCACCCAGGCTGGTCTTGAACTCTTAGCTCAAGTGATCCACCCACCTTGGCCTCCCAAAGTGCTGGGATTACAGGCATGAGGCACCATGCCTGACCCAAGTATAAATTTTATGGCTGTTTTACCCATTCATGGGAGAAGTGTTTTTTTTGGAGACAGAGTCTCACTCTGTTGCCTAGGCTGGAGTGCAGTGGCAACATCTTGGCTCACTGCAACCTCTGCCTCCTGGGTTCAAGCCATTCTCATGACTCACCCTCCCGAGTAGCTGAGACTACAGGCAGGTGTCACCATGGTTGGTTAATTTTTGTGTTTTTTGGTAGAGATGGGGTTTCACCATGTTGGCCAGACTGGTCTCAAACTCCTGACCTCAAGTGATCCGCCTGCCTTGGCCTCCCAGAGTGCTGGGATTACAAGTGTGAGCCACTGTACCCAGCCAGGAAGAAGTTTTTCTCAAGAAAACAAGATAATAATAAAGGCAGCCGGGTGTGGTGGCTCACGCCTGTAATCCCAGTACTTTGGGAGGCCGAGGCAGGCAGATCACTTGAGGTCAGGAGTTCCAGAACAGCCTGGCCAACATGGTGAAACCCTATCTCTACTAAAAATACAAAAATTAGCTGGGCATGGTGGCGTGGCCTGTAATCCCAGCTACTTGGGAGGCTGAGGCGGGAGAATTGCTTGAAATGGGGAGGCGGAGGTTGCAGTGAGCCGAGATCACACCACTGCACTCCAGCCTGAGTGACAGTGAGACTCTGTCTCCAAAAATAAATAAATAAAGCAAAATTCAGGATAGTGGTTACCTTAGGAGAAAAAGGAAGGTGAAAGGAGGTTCCAAGATGGCCAAATAGGAACAGCTCCAGTCTATAGCTCCGAGTGTGAGCGACCCAGAAGACGGGTGATTTCTGCATTTCCAACAGAGATACCAGGTTCATCTCACTGGGGCTTGTCGGACAGTGGGTGCAGCCCACGGAGTGTGAGCCAAAGCACGGCGGGGCATTGCCTCACCCAGGAAGCACAAGGGGTTGGGGAATTTCCTTTCCTAGCCAAGGGAAGCCGTGACAGACGTACCTGGTAAATCGGGACACTCCCACCCTAATACTGCGCTTTTCCAGTGGTCTTAGCAAACAGCACACCAGGAGATTAATCCCAAGCCTGGCTTGGAGGGTCCCACGCCCACGGAGTCTTGCTGACTGCTAGCACAGCAGTCTGAGATCTAACTGCAAGGCTGCAGCATGGCTGGGGGAGGGGCATCCGCCATTGCTGAGGCTTGAGTAGCTAAACAAAGCGGTGGGGAAGCTCGAACTGGGTGGAGCCCATTGCAGCTCAAGGAGGCCTGCCTGCTTCTGTAGACTCCACCTGTGGGGGCAGGGCATAGTTGAACAAAAGGCAGCAGAAACTTCTGCAGACTTAAACTTCCCTGTCTAACAGCTTTGAAGAGAGTAGTGGTTCTCCCAGCATGGAGTTTGAGATCTGAGAATGGATGACAGACTGCCTCAAGTGGGTCCCTGACCCACTTGAGTAGGGTGTGAGCCTAACTGGGAGACACCTCCTAGTAGGGGCTGATTGACACCTCATTCAGCCAGGTGCCCCTCTGAGACGAAGCTTCCAGAGGAAGGATCAGGCAGCAAAATTTGCCGTTCTGCAATATTTGCTTTTCTACTGCCTCCACTATTGATACCCAGGCAAACAGGGTCTGGAGTGGGCCTCCAGCAAACTCCAACAGACCTGCAACTGAGGGTCCTGACTGTTAGAAGGAAAACTAACAAACAGGACATCCACACCAAAACCCCATCTGTACATCACCATCATCAAAGACCAAAGGTAGATAAAAACACAAAGATGGGGAGAAACCAGAGCAGAAAAGCTGAAAATTCTAAAGATCAGAGCGCCTCTTCTCCTTCAGAGGAATGCAGCTCCTCGCCAGCAATGGAACAAAGCTGGACGGAGAATAACTTTGACGAGTTGAGACAAGAAAGCTTCAGACAATCGGTAATAACAAACTTCTCCGAGCTAAAGGAGGATGTTCGAACCCATCGCAAAGAAGCTAAAAACCTTGAAAAAAGATTAGGCGAATGGCTAACCAGAATAAACAGCATAGAGAAGACCTTAAATGACCTGATGAAGCTGAAAACCGTGGCATTAGAACTACGTGACGCATGCACAAGCTTCAATAGCTGATTCGATCAAGTGGAAGAAAGGGTATCAGTGACTGAAGCTCAAATGAATGAAATGAAGCAAGAAGAGAAGTTTAGAGAAAAAAGAGTAAAAAGAAACAAACAAAGCCTCCAAGAAATATGGGACTATGTGAAAAGATCAAATCTGCATCTGATTGGTGTACCTGAAAGTGACGGGAAGACTGGAACCAAGTTGGAAAACACTCTAAAGGATATCCAGGAGAACTTCCCCAACCTAGCAAGGCAGGCCAATGTTCAAATTCAGGAAATACAGAGAACACCACGAAGATACACCTCGAGAAGAGCAACTCCAAGAACATAATTGTCAGATTCACCAAAGTTGAAATGAAGGAAAAAATGTTAAAGGTAGCCAGAGAGAAAGGTCGAGTTACCCACAAACGGAAGTCCATCAGACCAACAGTGGATCTCTGGGCAGAAACTCTACCAGCCAGAAGAGAGTGGGGGCCAATATTCAACATTCTTAAAGAAAAGAATTTTCAACCCAGAATTTCATATCCAGCCAAACTAAGCTTTGGAAGTGAAGGAGAAATAAAATCCTTTACAGACAAGCAAATGCTGAGAGATTTTGTCACCACCAGGCCTGCCTTATAAGAGCTCCTGAGGGAAGCACTAAACATGGAAAGGAACAACTGGTACCAGCCACTGCAAAAACATGCCAAATTGTAAAGACCATCGATGCTAGGAAGAAACTGCATCAACTAATGAGGAAAGTAACCAGCTAACATCATCATGACAGGATCAAATTCACACATAACAATATTAACCTTAAATGTAAATGGGCTAAATGCTCCAATTAAAAGACACAGACTGGCAAATTGGATAAAGAGTCAAGACCCATCAGTGTGCTGTATTCAGGAGACCCATCTCACATGCAGAGACACACATAGGCTCAAAATAAAGGGATGGAGGGATATTTAGAAAGCAAATGGAAAGCAAAAAAAAGCAGGGGTTGCAATCCTAGTCTCTGATAAAACAGACTTTAAACCAACAAAGATCAAAAGAGACAAAGAAGGCCATTACATAATGGTAAAGGGATCAATTCAATAAGAAGAGCTAACTATCCTAAATATATATGCACCCAATACGGGAGCACCCAGATTCATAAAGCAGATCCTTAGAGACCTACAAAGAGACTTAGACTCCCAAACAATAATAATGGGAGACTTTAATACCCTACTGTCAACATTAGACAGATCAACGAGATAGAAAGTTAACAAGAATATCCAGTAATTGAACTCAGCTCTGCACCAAGCAGATCTAATAGACATCTACAGAACTCTCCACCCCAGGTCAGCAGAATATACATTCTTCTCAGCACCACATTGCACTTATTCCAAAATTGGAATTCCAACTTCCATAGTTGGAAGTAAAGCACTCCTCAGCAAATGTAAAAGAACAGAAATTATAACAAACTGTCTCTCAGACCACAGTGCAATCAAATTAGAACTCAGGATTAAGAAACTCACTCAAAGCCGCTCAACTATATGGAAACTGAACAACCTGCTCCTGAATGACTACTGGGTGCATAACGAAATGAAGGCAGAAATAAAGATGTTCTTTGAAACCAATGAGAACAAAGACACAACATACCAGAACCTCTAGGACACTTTTAAAGCTGTGTGTAGAGGGAAATTTATAGCACTAAATGCCCACAGGAGAAAACAGGAAAGATCTAAAATTGATACCCTAACATCACAATTAAAAGAACTAGAGAAGCAAGAGCAAACACATACAAAAGCTAGCAGAAGGCAAGAAATAACTAAGATCAGAGCAGAACTGAAGGTGACAGAGACACAAAAAACCTTTCAAAAAAATCAATGAATCCAAGAGCTGGTTTTTGAAAAGATCAACAAAATTAATAGCAAGACTAATAAAGAAGAAAAGAGAGAAGAATCAAATAGATGCAATAAAAAATGATAAAGGGGATATCACCACTGATCCCACAGAAATACAAACTACCATCAGAGAATACTATAAACACCTCTGTGCAAAAAAACCTAGAAAATCTAGAAGAAATGGATAAATTCCTGGACACATGCACCCTCCCAAGACTAAACCAGGAAGAAGTTGAATCCCTGAATAGACCAATAACAGGCTCTGAAATTGAGGCAATAATTAATAGCCTACCAACCAAAAAAGTCCAGGACCAGATGGATTCACAACCAAATTCTATCAGAGGTACAACGAGGAGCGGTACCATTCCTTCTGAAACTATTCCAATCAATAGAAAAAGAGGGAATCCTCCCTAACTCATTTTATGAGGCCAGCATCATCCTGATAGCAAAGCCTGGCAGAGACACAACCAAAAAAGAGAATTTTAGACCAATATCCCTGATGAACATCAGTGCAAAAATCCTCAATAAAATACTGGCAAACCAAATCCAGTAGCACATCAAAAAGTTTATCCACCACGATCAAGTTGTCTTCATCTGTGGGATGCAAGGCTGGTTCAACATATGCAAATCAATAAACATAATCTGTCATATAAACAGAACCAAAGACAAAAACCACATGATTATCTCAGTAGATACAGTAAAGGCCTTCAACAAAATTCTACAGCCCTTCATGCTAAAAACTCTCAATAAACTAGGTATTGATGGGATGTATCTCAAAATAATAAGAGCTATTTATGACAAACCCACAGCCAATATCATACTGAATGCGTAAAAACTGGTAGCATTGCCTTTGAAAACTGGCACAAGACAGGGATGCCCTCTCTCACCACTCCTATTCAACATAGTGTTGGAAGTTCTGGCCAGGGCAATCAGGCAGGAGAAAGAAAGAAAGGGGATTCAATTAAGAAAAGAGGAAGTCAAATTGTCCCTGGTTGCAGATGACATGATTGTATATTTAGAAAACCCCATTGTCTCAGCCCAAAATCTCCTTAAGCTGATAAGCAACTTCAGCAAAGTCTCGGGATACAAAATCAGTGTTCAAAAATCACAGGCATTCCTATACACCAATAACAGACAAACAGAGAGCCAAATCATGAGTGAACTCCCATTCACAATTGCTTCAAAGAGAATAAAATACCTAGGAATCCAACTTACAAGGGACGTGAAGGACCTCTTCAAGGAGAACTACAAAACACTGCTCAATGAAATAAAAGAGGACACAAACAAATGGAAGAACATTCCATGCTCATGGATAGGAAGAATCAATATCGTGAAAATGGCCATACTGCCCAAGGTAATTTATAGATTCAATGCCATCCCCATCAAGCTACCAATGACTTTCTTCACAGAATTGGAAAAAAGTACTTTAAAGTTCATATGGAACCAGAAAAGAGCCTGCGTTGCCAAGACAATCCTAAGCCAAAAGAACAAAGCTGGAGGCATCACGTTACCTGACTTCAAAACAAAGCTACAGTAACCAAAACAGCATGGTACTGGTACCAAAACAGAGATATAGACCAATGGAACAGAACAGAGCCCTCAGAAATAGTACCACACATCTACAACCATCTGATCTTTGACAAACCTGACAAAAACAAGCAATGGGGAAAGGATTCCCTATTTAATAAATGGTGCTGGGAAAACTGGCTAGCCATATGTAGAAAGCTGAAACTGGATCCCTTCCTTACACCTTATACAAAAATTAATTGAAGATGGATTAAAGACTTACATGTTAGACCTAAAACCATAAAAACCCTAGAAGAAAACGTAGGCAGTACCATTCAGGACATAGGCATGGGCAAGGGCTTCATGACTAAAACAGCAAATCCGATGGCAACAAAAGCCAAAATTGACAAATGGGATCTAATTAAACTAAAGAGCTTCTGCACAGCAAAAGAAACTACCATCAGAGTGAACAGGCAACCTACAGAATGGGAGAAAAATTTTGCAATCTACCCATCTGACAAAGGGCTAATATCCAGAATCTACAAAGAACTTAAACATATTTACAAGAAAAAATCAACCCCATCAAAAAGTGGGTGAAGGATATGAACAGACACCTCTCTAAAGAAGACACTTATGCAGCCAACAGACACATGAAAAAATGCTCATCATCACTGGCCATCAGACAAATGCAAATCAAAACCACAGTGAGATACCATCTCACACCAGTTAGAATGGTGATCATTAAAAAGTCAGGAAACTGCAGGTGCTGGAGAGGATGTGGAGAAATAGGAATACTTCTACACTGTTGGTGGGAGTGTAAACTAGTTCAACCATTGTGGAAGACAGTGTGGCGATTCCTCAAGGATCTAGAACTAGAAATACCATTTGACCCAGCCATCCCATTACTGGGTATATACCCAAAGGATTATGAATCATGCTGCTATAAAGACACATGCACACATATATTTATTGCGGCACTATTCACAATAGCAAAGACTTGGAACCAACCCAGATGTCTATCAATGATAGACTGGATTAAGAAAATGTGGGACATATACACCATGGAATACTATGCAGCCATAAAGAATGATGAGTTCATGTCCTTTGTAGGGACACAGATGAAGTGGAAACCATCATTCTGAGCAAACGATCGCAAATACAGAAAAACAAACACCACATGTTCTCACTCATAGGTGGGAATTGAACAATGAGAACACTTGGACACAGGGTGGGGAACATCACACACCGGGGCCTGTTGTGGGGTGGGGGGCTGGGGTTGGGATACCATTAGGAGATAAACCTAATGTAAATAATGAGTTAATGGGTGCAGCACACCAACATGGCACATGTATACGTATGTAACAAACCTGCACGTTGTGCACAAGTACCCTAGAACTTAAAGTATATTAAAAAAGAAAAAGGAAAAAAATTGGAAATATTATTCAGATGGCTTAAAAGTATTGATAATGTATTTTTTTAGTTGAGTAGTAGTTATATTTGTTTCAGGAGGTTTGTGGAAACTGGCAGTTCATCGTTGCTCAAAATAGGGAAAAGTGAAATATAAACATTGTTATTTAGGACCATTAGTAATATTTATAAGCAGGGAATATTTCTACCCTTGGGATGGTAAATGCCCAAATAAAATCCACTAGGGAAATATTTGCAAACTTTGTTTTGAGAACATAGGTAGGAAATTCTCAGCACCACTAGGTATTACTAAGGGCTTGTCCTAAACAGGATTTTAGGAAAGTAAACATACATACATAACATAAAGTATACATAACATAAAATCTATCATTTTAATAATTTTAAAATGTATTGTTCTGTTGCATTAAGTACATTGAAATTGCTTTGCGTCCATTACCAGCATTCATCTCCAGAACTTTTTCATCTTCTCAAACTGAAACTCCATGCCAATTAAACTTTAATTCCTCATTTCCCCATTCCCCAGCTCTGGCAGCCACCATTCTACTTTCTGTCTCTATGAATTTGACTACTCTAGTACCTCATATAAGTAGAATCATACAGTATTTGTCCCTTTGTGTCTGGCTTATTTCATTAATGTCTTCAGGGTGCATCCACATTGTAGCATGTTCAGAATTTCCTACCTTTCAAAGGCTGAATAATACTCTTGTATGTACAGACCACATTTTGTTTATTCATCTATCAATGGACATTTAGGTTGTTTCCACCTTTTGGTTATTGTGAATAATGCTGCTATGAACATTGACATACAAATATCTATTGGAATCCCTGTTTTCATTTAGTTTTTGGAATATATACCCAGAAGTGGAATTGTTAGATCATATGTTAATTCTAAATTTAATTTTTTGAGGGCTGCCATACTTATGTAGAAGTTTTATACAGTTTTCATTTACATAGCTTGTTTTGTGAGGTTCCAGTAGAGGGACTTGGAAACCAAGTATCCTGTACGTGCAACCTGTAGAGAGAACATGCTGGAAACCAAGCCAGCAGGAGACTAGAAATAACAGAGAGGAGACTCTTCCTTAATTTCTTGTTAAGGGAGCCAGGGATAATTCAGTTCTTTGCTAATTAGTATCTGTTGCTGCTATTGGACTTGTCACCAGACGTATATTACAATATCACTAATGTGGTTGGTTAGCAAATTGAAGTTTTTCTTTTATCTTTCTTCCTTAAAATTCCCTTTTTCTCCTAATGTCCTCTATTTATTGTCATTTTTATTAGGTGCCCAAATGTTTCAACATTTTTTGTTATGAAACTGGAATTTTTGCTAGTGCATGTACAGTGATTTAATTTATACATATACTAAAGATACATCATTTAATTCCTTTGAAAGACATTTATTACCATTAACTACACTAGATACAGTTATAAGATGACAGAGCTACAAAAATGGACAAGACACCAGTCGTATCTTGAGGAGACTATATAAAGACACAGTGTGCTAATCATTATAATTTATAAGTATCTCAGGAACTTTGAGATACAAAGTCCTAGGAAAACACAGGTAAGTAACTCTTTCGAGGGTTAGAGGCTAGGGATAATTAAGGAAGGCTTTACTTAATGAAATATCTTGGCTGGCAGAGATGATAAACAAGGAAATAACATAGGAAACAACTTGAGCAAAAGGTGTGAGAGTAGTTTGAATATGCATTAGACATGAACAGATATCTGTGTTGTGCACTGGGGATAAAAAGATGACTTAAGACAGTTCCTACGTTTTAAGAGATAAGAATCTAGTAGGGGAGATAGAAGATAGGTATGTAAACAAAATTATAGTCTGATAAGTGCCCAGGTTTTGTTGGAGAGTAATAATGAGAAGGACCAAGATTACCAGAAATAACACCCAAAGTGTGTAGTTGGATAAGTGTGATTTGACTGAAACTCCCACCACAAATGAGTTAATGTAGGATTTTTATTAATATTCTTGAGTTCGGCATTTCCGGATTCAACCAACCACAAATTGAAAATATTCGGGAGAAAACCCAACACAATAAAAATAATATATATAAAAAACAGATACAGTATAACAGCTACTTACATATCATTTACATTATATTAGGTATTATCAGTAATCTAGAGATGATTTAAAGTATACTGGAGGATGTGCGTAAGTTATATGCAAATACTATGCCATTTTATAGACGAGACTTGCATTCTTAGATTTTGGTGTCTGGGGTACTGGAACCAATCCCCATGGATACCAAGAGACAACTGCATATAGTTTGTGTGACTTTGAATAAAGGGAGGTGAGTTTAGGGCAGTACATGTCCAAAATAGAGTGTGAGCCACATATGTAATTTAAAAATTTTAAGTAGCCCTACTTTTAAAAAAAGTAAGAATAGATGAATTAAACTTAATAATACATTTCATTTAACCCAGTTTATCCAGAGTATTATTTTAACATGTAATCAACATAAAAATTATTAATGAAATGTTTTCTTTAATTTCTAAGAAATGTGTGTATTTTGGACTTACTGCACATCTCAGTTCTTATTACACATATTTCAGATGCTTGGTAGTCACATATGGTTAGTGGCTACCATATTAGATAGCACAGGTTTTAAGATTCTATTAAAAGCAATGAGAATTTCTGGAATAGTTTTAAAAAATCCTTTAAGTACTTTTCCTTTTATAATTATAGAAGGATCTTGTTTACAGTAATCAACTGATCACCTCTATCTGTGACGTGGACTGAAATCCTTATATTAGTAGAATTTATGAGGAACTTTGAGAGTGATGCAATAACAAAAGTTACACTCTTTGGAAGTTCATTATTTCCTAATGAAAATTAGGTACTTTGTAATTTCATTAATCAAAGCTATCTAGAGATGGTTTACAGTGTGCAAAGATGCATGAAGAGCTGTTCTAAAAGATCTGCTTATAGTACTTCTAAACCATGTGATTGTTAACTGGCTGTAACAGGGTTTGTTGTTGTTTTTGAGACAGGGTCTCACTCTGTTGCTCAGGTTGGAGTGCAGTGGCATGATCTTGGCCCACTGCAGCCTCTGCCTCCCGGGTTCAAGTGATTCTCCAGCCTCAGCTTCCCAAGTAGCTGAGACCTCAAGCATGCACCACCATGCTCGGCTCATTTTTGTATTTTTTGTAGAGACAGGGTTTTACCATGTTGCCTAGGCTGGTCTTGAACTCCTGAGCTCAAAGTGATCCACCTGCCTCGGCTTCCCAAAGGGCTGAGATTACAGGCATGAGTCTGCCTGAGCCACTGTGGCCAGCCAACAGTTTTTTTTCTCTTTTTAAATTTTTAAATTTTATTTTATAGAACCTAGGTCTTACTATGTTGCCCAGGCCGATCTCGAACTCCTGGGCTCAAGCAATCTTCCCACCTTGGCCTCCCAAAGTGCTGGGCTTACAGGAATGAGCCACCATGTTCAGCCCTGTAACAGTTGGCTTTAATGAGGCACAAATGTGTTTTGGGGAAGCTGAAGTATTATTTATAATAAAATTGCTTAGAATTAAAATAATTGATCTTTCATTGTTTATTCCCTTCTTCCCCATCCCCTTAGGGGGCCCTGGGTTCTGTCTTTTTCTCTTTTGATGGTTTTTGTTGCCTTTTTCTGAGAGCAATAAATCTTAGCCCTGCAGGTGGAATCCTAACCATTCCAAGCAGGATTGTATTTTTTAAGAGGAAATAAGTAGCTGGATTAGAAGAACATAGATTCAGATTATTTTCATACAGATGTTATTAATGAAAAACAAGTAGATAAATATATAATACATTTTGAAGTACTTCCATATTTTTCTATCTACTTTTTTTTAATGTTTTAAACAATTCACTGTCGCATCAAGATCAAATCTTTAAATTGTAACAGTACATGGGGAAGTGATTTTACCTCTATTAGAAATCTATATAGTTATACATAGCATATGTATATGTATACCCACATACACATAAATAGAATTTACTAAGTGAAAGATGAATGTGAATAAATAAATTACTCATTTGAGGCTATATTATATATTAGTACTGATGATATTTATAAAAAACGATGATTTATATTGGAAACCTTTATATTTAACCGAAAGGGAAATATGAGAAAGAGACTTACTGAGCATGTGCTGTGAGCTTGTTGCTTAATTTATCTCATTTAGTTTTCACAACCTCATAAGGAAGTTATTATTTTTCTATGTAGATAATAGTTAGAGAGGTGAAGTAACTTGCTCTGGGTTGTAAAGTTTGTGAATTCAAAGTGTGTGAATTTGGAGTCAGACTGGTCCGACTCCAAAGCCTATGCTCTTTGCTCTGTCACTCTCAAAATTGCTTCCATCCATCCATCTGTCCATCAATCCATCATAACTCTGTTTAATGCAGGGAATTATGAAGAAAACAATAATCACCATTGTAACAAAAAACACCTTAATTTCCCCAAAGATTAGACTAATTTAAGAGAAACAAAATTGAAAGCAATAAAGATGAAAAACAGTATTTTCTAAGATTGTGAGATGTAATATATTTTATGTGAAATGAAGCTTTTAGTCTTCATTAAGTTAGTTTAGAAAAGTTGCAAGAATTTCTTTTCTGAAGTGTTTATGTAGGCTTTAATATGCTAAAATTCATTGTGTCTGAGAGAGAGAATGTATACAGTTTCCTAGCTTACTTGCCATGAAACCCATTTTTCCAGGCATTTCTCAGATGATTACAATTTTTTGAGAAATGCTAGAGCTATTAACAAAAAATGAAGCAAAAGTAAAGTAAATGGAAAGTATTTATGAAGTAAAATATCTCCAGCCCTCACACAAAGCGTAGACTATTTCTTCTTCCTACCAGCTGAATAAAAATACTTTATAATAAATGGAACATCCTAAATAAATGGGCACCCTAGTATACTCAGAAGGATATTGCCTTAGTAGTAGGGGGAAAATAGCCCTAATACTAAAGCCTTCTCTGGTGGTACCTAACAAAACTTAGAAAGAAGCCTGGGAAAGATCAATTATTTTCAAGCATCTCAGAGCAAAGCTCAAGAATATTTAAAGGAGGCTGGGCGTGGTGGCTCACACCTGTAATCCCAGCACTTTGGGAGGCTGAGGTGGGTGGATCACGAGGTCAGGAGTTCAAGACCAGCCTGGCCAACATGGTGAAACCCTGTGTCTACTAAAAATACAAAAATTAGCTGGGTGTGGTGGCACGTGCCTGTGTTCCCAGCTACTCGGGAGGCTGAGGCAGGAGAATTGCTTGAACACGGGAGGCACAGGTTGTTGCCACTGCACTCCAGCTTGGGTGACAGAGTGAGACTCTGTCTCAAAATATGTATGTTTAAAGGAATACAGAAATGTCTAACATGTAACAAGGATAAAAGTCACAGTATTTAGACCCAATCAAAAATTATCAAGCATGTAAGAAGCTAGAAAATATGACCCATAATCATGAGAAAAATCAGTAGAGACCTAGAAATGATATAGATGATAGAAGGTCATTAAAAGTTATACCTATATTTCATATGTTTAGGACAGTAGAGGAAAGCATGAATAGGTTAAGGAAAGACATGGAATATGTAAAAAAGTCCTAAATCAAACATCTTCAGATGAACAGCATAATGTCTTAGATGAAAAGTGCAACGAATGAGATTAACAGCAGAGTAGACATTGCAGAGGAAAAATACTAGTGAACTTGTATACTAGTGAATTCCAGAGAAGTAGGAATTATGCAAAACAAAACACAGAGAAAAAGCTGGAAAAAAATCAAAAGAGGAGCAGTGATTTGTGGGACACTTTCAAGCAGTCTAAAAAATGTATAATTGGAATCTGCAGAAGGCAGAAATGGGAGGGGAGAGAAGACAAAAATATTTGAGGAAATAACCACCACCATTTTCCAAATTAGAGGAAAACCATAAACCAACATATCAAGGAAGTCATTGAACCCCAAACACAGGGAACATGAAGAAAACTAGAAAGCATCAAATCAAATTGCTTAAAACCTGTGAAAATCGAAAAATTTAAGAACAGTCAAAGGAAGATATCAAAGTTAGCAAAGATAAGACTGACACAAGACTTCCAATAATAATGCAAGCCAAAAGTCAGTGAAGGAATATGTTTTTAAAGTGTATGGTAGAGTTTTATGTGGTCTGTCCTAGAGAATGCCCTATTTTCTCTCTTCTACAGGAAACATTACAGAAATTATCTTTTATTTTTTCATTGTAAAAAAAAAAGAAGTAAATGTGTCTATTTTCATATTCTTATGAATAATAAATGGTAGCATATTATACAAAATTTTCTATGCTGTGTTTTTCATTCAAGGATATATTCTGAAGATTTCTTCATTGTAGAATATAGGACAAGCTCAAATATACATATATATTTAATGTGTCTATCTGTATAGGTATAGATATCAGCTTATTTCTTTTATAGCTGCATAGTACTCCTAGAGTTTGTTTTTTTTTTTTTTTTTTTTCAAGAGATGGAGTCTTGCTATGTTTGTCTAGGCTGGAGGGCAGTGCCTGTTCACAGGTATGATCATAGCACACTATATCTTCTAACTTCTGAGCTCAAGTGATCCTCCCATCAGCCTCCTGGGTAGCTGGGACTACAGGAATGCACCACCATGCCTGGCTGGAGTATTTTTAAAATGCAAATCCCAGACATAGTATTTCACTTGAAACTAATGCTGTTGCTGTGTAGCAAACAACTTCATAGTAAAGTGGCTGAAAACAACAATTATTTATTCTCATTCAGATATTTGCCAGGAGTTGGCTGATTGTTTGGGTGACTGTTTCAAGTTGCAGATCTGGTTGGATGGAACAGATTGGGCTCAGATATGTTCCATGTGCATTTATCCTCATATCCTCTGATGAGATCACAGATAAATCAAAGGAAAGATCTTATGATCATGATGACACAAAGTTAAGACTGCAAGCAGAAACTCATGGTTCTTCTTAAGGCATAGGCTCAGAATTGTCACAATGTGACTTCTGACCATATTTTGCATTGGTAGAGTAAAGTCTTATGTCTGAGCCTAGTGAATGGAAAATATACATTAGCAGGAGGGACTATAGAGTTGAATGGTATGGATGCATGGAAGGTTGAAGAATTGGGTTCAATACCACAGTCCATTTTGTCCTTGTTCTATAAAATTAGAAATGTTTTTAGGTCGACTTTATAGTGAACATTTACACTGTCAGCCATTTTTCTCATTTATTATAGCTTTGGAGATAATAAAATACATAGGATATAGTGTGGGGAGTCACATTGGAAGCGACCTAGTCCAGTTCCCTCTGAAATATATTTTATAATACCTCTGAAAAATGATCGGCTGGCCACTTAAAAAATTCATTTATTTTTTCATCTATATGTTTATCCATTTATTTAATATAGAAAAAGGAATATAGATGTGTCTTTCCAGAATGTTTAAATTGTGGGAGCAGACAATCACACTCTCCTCTGCCCATGCATGTCAATGTATATTGAATAAGTGGTGTATTAAATGATGAAAGTTTGACACTGCCTTATAAGGGGGCAGTGATATGAGGGGAGTTATTCAGAGATGACATCTAAACAATATTGTGTGTTCCTGTCTATGAACATGGAATATCTCTCCATTTATTTATATATTCTTTAATTTCTTTCATTAGACTTTTATAGTTTTCCTCATAGATCTTGCACATATTTCATTAGATTTATACCCATGTATTTCATTTTTAATTGGAGCTAATGTAAATAGTGTTGTGTTGAAATGTGTTGAAATCCCACTTGTTTATTGCTGGTATGTAGGAAAGCAATTGACTTTTATGTTTTTTTTTCTAGTTAAATACACATAATGTAATATTCACCATCTTAAGCCATTTTTAAATATACAGATCCAGTGGTATTAAGTATAGTTATATTGTGCAACCATCACCATCATCCATCTCCATAACTTTTTCATCTAGCAAAACTGAAACTCTGTATGCGTTAAACACAAATTTTCCATGCCCCTCACACCATTGTCTGACAGTCACCATTTTATTTTCTGTCTCTATGAGTTTTACTACTTTAGGTACTTCATTTTAGTTGAATGATACATTCAGTATTTGTCTTCTTGTAACTGGCTTATTTCATTTAGCATAATGTCCTTAAAGGTTGATTCATGTTGTAGCATATGTCAGAATTTCCTGCCTTTTTTTTTTTTTTTTTGAGACGGAGTCTCGCTCTGTCGCCCAGGTTGGAGTGCAGTGGCGCACTCTCGGCTCACTGCAAGCTCCGCCTCCCGGGTTCACGCCATTCTCCTGCCTCAGCCTCTCCGAGTAGCTGGGACTACAGGCGCCCGCCACCACACCCGGCTAATTTTTTGTATTTTTAGTAGAGATGGGGTTTCACTGTGTTAGCCAAGATGGTCTTGATCTCCTGATCTCGTGATCCACCCGCCTCGGCCTCCCAAAGTGCTGGGATTACAAACGTGAGCCACCGTGCCCAGCCGAATTTCCTGCCTTTTTAGGGATGAGTGATATTCTGTTGCACATATGTTCCACATTTTCTTTATCCATTTAACATCCATCCATGGACACTTAGGTTGCTTCCATGTCTTGGCTATTATGAATGTTGCTGTAGTGAACATGGGAATGTGGATATTCCTTTTACATCTTTTCTCATTTTTCTTTTTTTAAAAAACATTTTATAGGTGTATGTATTTATGGGACACATGAGATATTTTGATACAGGCATACACTGTAGTAATCCCATCAGGGTAAATAGGGTATCCATCACTTCAAGCATTTATCCTTTGTGTTACAAACAATCCATATACTCGTTTTTTTTAGACAGGGTCTCACTCTATCATCCAGGCTGGAGTGCAGTGATGCAGTCATGGCTCACCACAGCCTCAACCTCGCAGGCTCAGGTGACCCAACTAAGCCTCTCGAACTAAGCCTCTCAAGTAGCTAGCTGGGACTGCAGGCATGCACCACCATGCTGGGCTAATTTTTCTATTTTTTTGATAACAAACAAGGATGATTTGATTTCTTCCTTTCCAATTTGGATACTCTTTGTTTCCGTTGTCTGATTGCTCTAGCTAGTACTTCTAGTACTATGTCGAATAGCAGTGGTGAAAGTGGGCATCCTTGTGTTTGCAATCTTAGAGGAAAGACTTTTAGTTTTTCACCATTCAGTATGACGCTAGCTGTGGGTTTGTCATATATGGCTTTTCTTATGTTGAGTCATGTTTTCTCTATACCCAGTGTGTTGAGGCTTTTTTTTTTTTTTTAATCATGAAGGGATGTTGAATTTTATCAAATGCTTTTTCAGTATCTATGGCAGTGAACATATGGTTTTTGTCCTTCATTCTGTCGATATGATGTGTCACATTGATTGATTTGCGTATATTGAACCACCCTTGCATCTCTGGGATAAATATCACTTGGTCATGATGAATGATTTTTTGATGTGTTGTTGAATTCAGTTTGTTAGTATTTTGTTGAGGATTTTTGCGTCAATGTTCATCAGGGATATTGGCCTGTAGTTTTTTGTTTGTTTGTTTGTTATTTGTTTTTGTTTTTTGATGTGTCTTTGGTTTTGGTATCAAGGTAACACTGGCCTCGTAGAATGAGTTTGTAAGTGTTCTCTCCTCCTCTGTTTTTTGTAATAGTTCGAGTGGGATTGGTATTAGTTCTTCTTTAACTGTTTGGTAAGATTCAGTGAAGCCATCAGGTAAAGCCATCGGGTCCCAGGGGTTTCTTTTCTGGCAGACTTTTTATTGCAGCTTTCATCTTGTTACTTGTTACTGGTCTATTCACGTTTTGGATTTCCCCAGGGTTCAGTCTTGGTAGGTGGTATGAGTTTAGAAATTGCCACATTTCGTTTAAGTTTTCAAATTTATTGGCATATAGGTGGTCATGGTAGCCTCTAATAATCCTTTGAATTTCTGTGGTATAGGTTGTAATTTTTTTTAATCTCTGATTTTATTTATTTTCCTCTTTTCTCTTTTATTTAGTCTGGTTAAAGGTTTGTCAATTTTTTTTTTCTTTTCTAAAAACCAGCTTTTAGTTTCATTGATCTTTTATATTGTTTTATTTGTTTCAGTTGCATTTATTTCTGCTCTGATCTTTATTATTTCTCTTCTTCTACTAATTTTTGGCTTGGTTTGCGTTTATTTTTCCAGTTCTTTAAGATGCATCTTTAGGTTGTTTACTTTTCCACCTTTTGATATAGGTGCTTACACCTATAAACTTCCCTCTTGATACTTGGTACTTCCCTCTTGCTTTTGCTGTAACCCCATAGGTTTTGGCATGGCATGCTGTGTTTTTATTATCATTTGTTTCAGTTAGTTTTTCAAGGGCTTCCTTAATTTGTTCATTGACCCACTGGTCATTCAGGAGCATATTGTTTAATTTTCTTGTATTTGTATAGTTTCCAGAATTCCTTATTATTGATTTCTAGGTTTATTCCATTGTGGTCAGAGAAGGTACTTTATATTATTTCATTTTTTTTAAGTGTCTTAAGACTTGTTTTGTGGCCTAATATATGTTCTGCCCTTCAGAATGATTCATGTGCTGAAGAGAATAATGTGTATTCTGCAGCTGTTGGATTAAAGATAAGTTTTTCTTGCACCTTAAGTAACAGCTTGGCCACAGGGGTAGAGCACCAGGTAGGCTCTTGGGGTCCCTGACTCCATGCCTTGGCTCTTGGTTGGCATTTTTGGACGTGCCTTGGACCAACGAGAGCGGGGAGCCCACTGCCCTGAAGAGAGAGTCCCAGGCCTGACAGCATTCACCACAAGTTGACTGAAGAGCCCTTGGAGTTTTTTTTGTTTGTTTGTTTGTTTTTTTAATTTTGAGACAGAGTCTCTCTGTCTTACCCAGGCTGGAGTGCAGTCGTGTGATCTTGGCTCACTGCAACCTCCACCTCCTGGGTTCAAGCAATTCTCATGCCTCAGCCTCCTGAGTAGCTGGGATTACAGGCATGCGCCACCACACCTGGCTAATTTTTGTATTTTTAGTAGAGACGGAGTTTCACCATGTTGGCCAGGCTGGTCTTGAACTCCTGGCTTCAAGGGTTCTGCCCACCTTGGCCTCTCAAAGTGCTGGAATTACAGGCAGCCCTCGGGCTTCAAGAGAACATTGGAGTAGCCTGGCAGTAGTCCCTATGGGTCTGTGGTGGTGGTAACCACAGGGTGAGGCTCCTCTTCCTATGGAAAGGGGAGGGAAGTATGGGAAGGACTGTATCTTGTGGTTTGAGTGCCAGTTTAGCCGCAGTACAATAGAATACCAGGTAGATTTCTAAGGTGTTTGACCCTAGTCTGGCTTCTGTGCAGTATCCCTGGACCTGCCCTAAGGCCTAGGGGGAAATTTTCACTCTTTAGGGAAGGATATAAGCCTGGTTGGCTTCACTATCTGCTGATTTTTGAGACATAGGACCTTGTGCGAACATGGTAGCCAGGTAGTAGTTACAGGCAGCCTGAGATGTGACTCAGTACTGTGCTGGCATCAGGTCTGACCCAGCACAGTCCCAGTGGTGGCAGCCATAGGAGTACTTGTGTCACCCCACCCCCAGCTCCAAGCACCTCAGTACAGAGAGAGAGAGAGAGAGAGTCTCCATTTGTTTGGGAGAAAGTATGGGAAGATAACAATAGTTTCTATATGCTAATCCATAAAATTCTTCCAGATCTTATCCGAGACCATCAAGGCAATAACTCTAGAAGTCTGTAAGAGCTACAGTGTTACTGGGCTTGGGGTGCCCCCTAATGCAGGTATGACTTAGATCACAACATCGAAGTTCTTTCCAATACCTGGAAAGTCTTCCCAAGGACAGATACAAAGAAGCCCTGAATGCAAAAATTGCAGTAAATACCTAACTCATATATATGCCCAGACACCAGCAAACATCCATAAGCATCAAGATTATCCAGGAAAACATGATCTCACCACATGAGTTAAATGAGGCACCAGGGACCAATCCTAGAGAAACAGATATGTGACCTTTTTCAGACAGAGAGTTCCAAAGAGCTGCTTTGAGGGAAAATCAAAGAAATTCAAGATAATATGGAAAAGGAATTCAGAAGTCTATCAGAGAGATTGAATTAATTAAAAAAGAATCAAGCAGAAATTCTGGAGTTGAAAATGCAATTGAACTACTCAAGAATGCATTTTAAGTCTTTTAGTAGCAGAATTGATCAGACAAAAAGTATTAGTGAGTGTGAAGACAACCTGCTTAAAAATACACAGTCAGAGGAGACAGAAGAAAAAAGAATAAAAAAGAATGAAGCATGCCTTCATTCTGGGCAAAAGATCTTGGAAATAGCCTCAAAAGGCCAAATCTAAGAGTTATTGGTCTTAAAGAGGAGGCAGAGAAAGAGATAAGGGTAGAGAGTTTACTTAAAGGGATAACAGAACTTCCCAAATCTAGAGAAAGATATTAGTATATAATTAAAAAATGGTTATAGAACACCAAGCTGATTGAACTGAAAGAAGACTACCTCAAGACATTTAATAATCAAACTCCCAGAGATCAAAGATGAAGTATCCTAAAAGCAGTAAGAGAAAAGAAACAACATACAATGGAGCTCCAGCATGTCTGGCAGCAGAGTTTTCAGTGGAAACCTTACAGGCTAGAGAGAGTGGCATGACATACTTAAAGAGCTGAAGGGAGGCAGTTCCAAGATGGCCAAATAGGAACAGCTCCAGTGTATAGCTCCCAGCGTGAGCAACACAGAAGACGGGTGACTTCTGCATTTCCAACTGAGGTACCAGGTTCATCTCACTGGGGCTTGTCGGAGAGTGGGTGCAGGACAGTGGGTGCAGCGCACCGAGCGTGCACCGAAGCAGGGCGTGGCATCACCTCACCCGGGAAGCGCAAAGGGTCAGGGAATTCCCTTGCCTAGCCAAGCAAAGCTGTGACAGATGGCACCTAGAAAATCGGGTCACTCCCACCCTAATACTGCGCTTTTCGAATGGTCTTAGCAAACGGCACACCAGGAGATTATATCCCACAACTGGCTCGGAGGGTCCCATGCCCACGGAGCCTTGCTCATTGCTAGCACAGCAGTCTGAAATCGAACTGCAAGGTGGCAGTGAGGCTGGGGGAGGGGCATCTGCCATTGCTGAGGCTTGAGTAGGTAAACAAAGCGGCGGGGAAGCTCGAACTGGGTGGACCCCACTGCAGCTCAAAGAGGCCTGCCTGCCTCTGTAGACTCCACCTCTGGGGACAGGGCATAGCCGAACAAAAGGCAGCAGAAACCTCTGCAGACTTAAATGTCCCTGTCTGACAGCTTTGAAGAGAGTAGTGGTTCTCCACGGAGTTTGAGATCTGAGAACGGACAGACTGCCTCCTCAAGTGCGTCCCTCACCCCCGAGTAGCCTAACTGGGAGGTACCCCCCAGTAGGGGTAGACTGACACCTCACATGGCCGGGTACCCCTCTGAGACGAAACTTCCAGAGGAACGATCAGGCAAGAACATTTGCTGTTCAGCAGTATTCGCTGTTCTGCAGCCTCTGCTGCTGAAACCCAGGCAAACAGGGTCTGGAATGGACCTCCAGCAAACACCAACAGACCTGCAGCTGAGGGTCCTGATTATTAGAAGGAAAACTAACAAAGAAAAAGGACATCCACACCAAAACCCCATCTGTATGTCACCATCATCAAAGACCAAAGGTAGATAAAAACACAAAGATGGGGAGAAACCAGAGCAGAAAAGCTGAAAATTCTAAAAATCAGAGCCCCTCTTCTCCTCCAGAGGAATGCAGCTCCTCACCAGCAACGGAACAAAGCTGGACAGAGAATAACTTTGATGAGTTGAGAGAAGAAGGCTTCAGACAACCAAACTTCTCTGAGCTAAAGGAGGATGTTCAAACCCATCTCAAAGAAGTTAAAAACCTTGAAAAAAGATAGATTAATGGCTAACTAGAATAACCAATGTAGAGAAGTCCTTAAATGACCTGATGGAACTGAAAACCATGGCACTAGAACTACATGATGAATGTATAAGCTTCGATAGCCGATTTGATCAACTGGAAGAAAGGGTATCAGTGATTGAAGATCAAATGAATGAAATTAAGCGAGAAGGGAAGTTTAGAGAATAAAGAATAAAAATAAACAAAGTCTCCAAGAAATCTGGGACTATGTGAAAAGACCAAATCTATATCTGATTGGTGTACCTGAAAGTGATGGGGAGAATGGAACCAAGTTGGGAAACACTCTGCAGGATATTATCCAGGAGAACTTCCCCAATCTAGCAAGGCGGGCCAACATTCAGATTCAGGAAATACAGAGAACGTCACAAAGATACTCCTCAAGAAGAGCAACTCCAAGACACATAATTGTCAGATTCACCAAAGTTGCAATGAAGGAAAAAATGTTAAGGGCAGCCAGAGAGAAAGGTCGAGTTACCCACAAAGGGAAGCCCATCAGACTAACAGCGGATCTCTCAGCAGAAACTCTGGAAGTCAGAAGAGAGTGGGGACCAATATTCAACATTCTTAAAGAAATTTTCAACCCAGAATTTCATATCCAGCCAAACTAAGCTTTGGAAGTGAAGGAGAAATAAAATCCTTTATAGACAAGCAAATGCTGAGAGATTTTGTCACCACCAAACCTGCTCTACAAGAGCTCCTGAAGGAAGCACTAAACATGGAAAGGAACAACCGGTACCAGCCACTGCAAAAACATGCCAAATTGTAAAGACCATCAAGGCTAGGAAGAAACTGCATCAACTAACGAGCAAAATAACCAGCTAACATCATAATGACAGGATCAAATTCACACATAACAATATTAACCTTAAATGTAAATGGGCTAAATGCTCCAATTAAAAGACAGACTGGCAAATTGGATAAAGAGCCAAGACCCATCAGTGTGCTGTATTCAGGAAATCCATCTCACGTGCAGAGACACACATAGGCTCAAAATAATGGGATGGAGGAAGATCTACGAAGCAAATGGAAAGCAAAAAAAAGGCAGGGGTTGCAATCCTAGTCTCTGATAAAACAGACTTTAAATCAACAAAGATCAAAAGAGACGAAGAAGGCCATTACATAATGGTAAAGGGATCAGCTCAACAAGAAGAGCTAACTATCCTAAATATATATACATCCAATACAGGAGCACCCAGATTCACAAAGCAAGTCCTTAGAGACCTACAAAGAGACTTAGACTCCCAAACAATAATAATGGGAGACTTTAATACCCCACTGTCAACATTAGACAGATCAATGAGACAAAGTTAACAAGGATATCCAGGAATTGAACTCAGCTCTGCACCAAGCGGCCTAATAGACATCTACAGAACTCTGTACCCCAAATCAACAGAATATACATTCTTTTCAGCACCACACCGCACTTATTCCAAAATTGGCCACATAGTTGGAAGTAAAGCACTCCTCAGTAAATGTAAAAGAACAGAAATTATAACAAACTGTCTCTCAGACCACAGTGCAATCAAACTAGAACTCAGGATTAAGAAACTCACTCAAAACCGCTCAACTACATGGAAACTGAACAACCTGCTCCTGAATGACTACTGGGTGCATAACGAAATGAAGGCAGAAATAAAGATGTTCTTTGAAACCGATGAGAACAAAGACACAACATACCAGAACCTCTGGGACACATTTAAAGCAATGTGCAGAGGGAAATTTATAGCACTGAATGCCCACAAGAGAAAACAGGAAAGATCTAAAATTGATAACATCACAATTAAAAGAACTAGAGAAGCAAGAGCAAACACATTCAAAAGCTAGCAGAAGGCAAGAAATAACTAAGATCAGAGCAGAAATGAAGGAGATAGAGACACAAAAAACCCTTCAAAAAATCAATGAATTCAGGAGCTGGTTTTTTGGAAAGATCAGCAAAATTGATAGACCACTAGCAAGACTAATAAAGATGAAAAGAGAGAAGAATCAAATAGATGCAATAAGAAATGATAAAGGGGATATCACCACCGATCCCACAGAAATACAAACTACCATCAGAGAATACTATAAACACCTCTACACAAATAAACTAGAAAATCTAGAAGAAATGGATAAATTCCTCGACACATACACCCTCCCAAGACTAAAGCAGGAAGAAGTTGAATCTCTAAATAGACCAATAACAGGCTCTGAAATTGAGGCAATAATTAATAGCTTACCAAGCAAAAAAAGTCCAGGACCAGATGGATTCACAGCCGAATTCTACCAGAGGTACAAGGAGGAGCTGGTACCATTCCTTCTGAAACCATTCCAATTAATAGAAAAAGAGGGAATCCTCCCTAACTCAATTGATGAGACCATCATCATCCTGATACCAAAGCCTGGCAGAGACACAACAAAAAAAGAGAATTTTAGACCAATATCCCTGATGAACATCAATGCAAAAATCCTTAGTAAAATACTGGCAGACCAAATCCAGCAGCATATCAAAAAGCTTATCCACCATGATCAAGTGGGCTTCATCCCTGGGATGCAAGGCTGGTTCAACATATGCAAATCAGTAAACGTAATCCAGCATCTAAAGAGAACCAAAGACAAAAACCACATGATTATCTCAATAGATGCAGAAAAGGCCTTTGACAAAATTCTACAGCCTTCATGCTAAAAAGTCTCAATAAATTAGGTATTGATGGGACATATCTCAAAATAATAAGAGCTGTTTATGACAAACCCACAGCCAATATCATACTGAATGGGCAGTAACTGGAAGCATTCCCTTTGAAAACTGGCACAAGACAGGGATGCCCTCTCACCACTCCTTTTCAGCATAGTGTTGGAAGTTCTGGCCAGGGCAATCAGGCAGGAGAAAGAAAGAAAGGGGATTCAATTAAGAACAGAGGAAGTCAAGTTGTCTCTGTTTGCAGATGACATGATTGTATATTTAGAAAACCCCATTGTCTCAGCCCAAAATCTCTTTAAGCTGATAAGCAACTTCAGCAAAGTCTCAGGATACAAAATCAGTGTGCAAAAATCACAAGCATTCTTATACACCAATAACAGACAAACAGAGAGCCAAATCATGAGTGAACTCCCATTCACAATTGCTTCAAAGAGAATAAAATACCTAGGAATCCAACTTACAAGGGACGTGAAGGACCTCTTCAAGGAGAACTACAAAACACTGCTCAATGAAATAAAAGAGGATACAAAGAAATGGAAGAACATTCCATGCTCATGGATAGGAAGAATCAATATCGTGAAAATGGCCATACTGCCCAAGGTAATTTATAGATTCAATGCCATCCCCATCAAGCTACCAATGACTTTCTTCACAGAATTGGAAAAAAGTACTTTAAAGTTCATATGGAACCAAAAAAGAGCCTGCGTTGCCAAGACAATCCTAAGCCAAAAGAACAAAGCTGGAGGCATCATGCTACCTGACTTCAAACTATACTGCAAAGCTACAGTAACCAAAACAGCATGGTACTGGTACCAAAACAGAGATATAGACCAATGGAACAGAACAGAGCCCTCAGAAATAATGCCACACATCTACAACAATCTGATCTTTGACAAACCTGACAAAAACAAGCAATGGGGAAAGGATTCCCTATTTAATAAATGGTGCTGGGAAAACTGGCTAGCCATATGTAGAAAGCTGAAACTGGATCCCTTCCTTATACCTTATACAAAAATTAATTGAAGATGGATTAAAGACTTAAATGTTAGACCTAAAACCATAAAAACCCTAGAAGAAAATGTAGGCAATACCATTCAGGACATAGGCATGGGCAAGGACTTCATGTCTAAACACCAAAAGCAATGGCAACAAAAGCCAAAATTGACAAATGAGATCTAATTAAACTAAAGAGCTTCTGCACAGCAAAAGAAACTACCATCAGAGTGAACAGGCAACCTATAGAATGGGAGAAAATTTTTGCAATCTACTCATCTGACAAAGGGCTAATATCCAGAATCTACAAAGAACTCAAACAAATTTACGAGAAAAAAAAACCCCATCAACAAGTGGGCGAAGGATATGAACAGAAACTTTTCAAATGAAGACATTTATGCAGCCAACAGACACATGAAAAAATGCTCAAACCACAATCAGATACCATCTCACACCAGTTAGAATGGTGATCATTAAAACGTCAGGAAACTGCAGGTGCTGGAGAGGATGTGGAGAAATAGGAACACTTTTACACTGTTGTTGGGACTGTTAAGTAGTTCAACCATTGTGGAAGACAGTGTGGCAATTTCCCCAAGGATCTAGAACTAGAAATACCATTTGACCCAGCCATCCCATTACTGGGTATATACCCAAAGCATTATAAGTCATGCTGCTATAAGGACACATGCACACGTATATTTATTGAAGCACTATTCACAATAGCAAAGACTTGGAACCAACCCAAATGTCCATCAATGATAGACTGGATTAAGAAAGTGTGGCACATATGCACCATGGAATACTATGCAGTCGTAAAAAATGATGAGTTCATGTCCCTTGTAGGAACATGGATGAAGCTGGAAACCATCATTCTCAGCGAACTGTTGCAAGGAGAACAAACGAAACACCGCATGTTCTCACTCATAGGTGGGAATTGATCAATGAGAACACATGGACACAGGAAGGGGAACATCACACTCCAGGGACTGTTGGGGGGTGGGGGGATGGGGGAGGGATAGCATTAGGAGATATATCTAATGTTAAATGACGAGTTAATGGGTGCAGCACACCAGCATGGCACATGGATACATATGTAACAAACCTGCACATTGTGCACGTGCACCCTAATACTTAAAGTATAATAATAAAATTAAAAAAAAAAGAGATAAAAAAAAAGAAAGAAAAAACCGAACACCGCATGTTCTCACTCATAGGTGGGAATTGATCAGTGAGAACACATGGACACAGGAAGGGGAAAATCACACACTGGGGCCTGTTGTGGGGTGAGGGGATGGGGGAGGGATAGCATTAGGAGATATACCTAATGTAAATGACGAGTTAATGGGTGCAGCACACCAACATGGCACGTGTATACATATGTAAGAAACCTGCACGTTGTGCACGTGTACCCTAGAACTTAAAGTATAATAATTAAAAAAAAAAATAGCTGAAGGAAAAAAAACTTTGACCCTAGAATAATATAAAATATTCAGTGAAAATATCCTTCAAACTTGAGGAGAAATAGTTTGCCAAGGAAAAGCTGACAGATTTCATCAACACCAGACCTATCCTACAAGAAGTGTTAAAGGGAGTACTTCAATCCGAAAGGAAAGGATGATAATGAGCAATAAGATGTCACCTGAGGGTAAAAAAACCTCACTGGCAACAGTAAATACACAGAAAAACACAGAATAATATAATACTATAACTTTGCTGTGTAAACCATTCTCAAATAGAAGGACTAAAATATGAACTGATCAAAAATAACTACAACAACTTTTCAAAACAGTACAGGAAGATATAAATAGAAACAAAAAGTTAAAAAGAGGGGGGCTGATGTTAGGATGTAGAGTGTTTCTTTTTGCTTCTTTTTTTTGTTTATGTAAACAGTTTCAAGTTGTTATCCGCTTAAGATAGTGGGTTATAAGATAGTATTTGGAAGCCTCGTGGTAACCTCAAATATGAAAACATACAGAACATACACAAAAAAGAAAGAGCAAGAAATTAACTCATACTACCAGAGAAAGTCACCTTCTGTAAAAGGAAGAAAGGAAGGCAACAAGGAAGGAAAAGAAGACCACAAAACAACTGGAAAACAAGTAAGAAAATGGCAGGAGTAAATCTTTACTTATTCATGGTAACAGTGAATGTAAATGGACTAAACTCTTCAATGGAAAGACAGTGGCTGAATGGATACAAAAACAAGACCCAAATGATCTGTTGCCTACAAGAAACACACTTCACCTAATAAAGACACACATAGACTGAAAATAAAGGAATGGAAAGAGATATTCCATGTATTGGTAACCAAAAAAGTGTATGCATAACTATCGTTATATCAGACAAAATAAAGTTCAAGACAACTATAAGAAAAGACAAAGGTTACTGTATAATGATAAAGGGCTCAGTTCAGCAAGGCCATAACAATTGTGAATATATATGCATCTAACACTGGGGCACCTAGATATGTAAAGCAAATATTAGGGAGAGAGAGTGTGTGTGTGTGAGAGAGAGAGAGAGAGACACGGAGAGAATGGGAAACCTTAATACAATAATAGCTAGAGGCTTCAACATACAAAAGATCAATGAAAGGCAAAGTTGGTTTTTTTGAAAAGGTAAACAATATTGACAAATCTTTAGCCAGACTAAGAAAAGACAGAAGACCCAAATAAATAAAATCAGAGATGAAAAACGACACATTACGTCTGATACTGTAGAAATTCAAAGGTTCATTAGTGACTACTCAGAGCAACTATATGCCAATAAATTGACAAATCTAAAGGAAGTAATTTTCTAGACAAATAAAACCTACCAAGATTCAACCATAAAGAAATCTAAAACCCAAAGAGACCAATAATGAGCAGCAACATGATCAAAGGTGTAACGAAAATTCTGCCAGCAAAGAAAAGCCTGGGACTCAATGGTCTCAACTGCTAAATTCTACTATATACATAAAGAAGAACGAATATCAATTTTACTCAACCTAATCTGAAAAATAGAGGAAGGAATACTTACAAACTCATTCTACAAGGCCAGTATTACCCTGATGCCAAAATCAGAAAAAAGCACATCAAAACAAAAAACAAACAAACAAAAAACTACAGTTCAGTATCCCCAACTAATACTGACACAGAAATCCTCAACAAAATACTAGCAAACAAAATTCAACAGCACATTAAAAAAGTTATTAATCATGACCAAGGGGGATGTATCTGAGAGATCCAAGGATGGTTCAACACACACAAGTAAATCTGCTTGTATTTAAGAAAAAAAGTTTGTTTTTTTTTTTTTTTTGAGACAGTCTCGCTCTGTGGCCCAGACTGTAGTGCGTGATCTCGGTTTATTGCAACCTTCACCTACCAGGTTCAAGCGATTCTCCTGCCTCAGCATCCTGAGTAGCTGGGACTACAGGTGCATATCACCATGCCTGGCTAATTTTGTGTTTTTTTTTTTTTTTTTTTTCAGTAGAGGCAGGGTTTCGCCTGTTGGCCAGGCTAGTCTTGAACCTCTGGCCTCAAGTGATCCGTCTGCCTCGGCCTCCCAAAGTGCTGGGATTACAGGCATGAGTCACCGTGCCTAGCCTATATTTAAGAATTTTTAACATGTCATGTGTTTTATTTCTATGTATACATACATGTTTGTTGCTTTGTTGTTTGAAAGTAACTTGTAGACATCATTATACTTCATTGTTAATTACTTCTTCGCTCCGTTGCCCAGGCTGGAGTGCAGTGGTGCAGTCTTGGCTCACTGCAACTTCTGCCTCCTGGGTTCAAGCGATTCTCCTGCCTCAGCCTCCCGAGTAGCTGGGATTAGAGGTGTGCGACACCATGCCTGGCTAATTTTTGTATTTTTAGTAGAGACAGGGTTTCTCCATGTTGGCCAGGCTGGTCTGGAATTCCTCACCTCAGGTGATCCGCCTGCCTCAGCCTCCCAAACTGCTGGGATTATAGGTATGAGCCACTGTGCCTGGCCTCATTTCCCATATACTCAATACTGTACGTCTCAGTAAATTAATAATTCCATAATATCTTCTGAAATCCAAGCAACACTGAAAATTTCCCAGTTATGTCGAAAAAAATTTTTTTACAGCTTTTCCTGTCAGTATCTAATTTACAGTTGTATATTACATTTGATGGTTGTATCTTTAGTCTCTTTTAGTGTGGAAGAGGTCTCCTAACTCTTTGTGGAAGGAGGGGAGGGAATAACATTAACTTGTGAGGGGGTCCAGGATAGTCTTGTGAAATGTGCATTTTAGAGTTGTTCAGTTGTTCCTTCATGGTGACATTTGACTTGTCTTCTTCTTCCTTTAAGTCTAGAGGCTCGATAAGACATTGGTGAAAGACTTTGCTTCATGAGTGATACTGTCAACTTTATTATCTTATAACAGAAGGCTTATAACCTGACGTTGTCTTAGTATTTGTGATGCTTAGTTTGGTCATTTAGTTTAGGTGGTAACTGGCAAATTAGCAAGTAATCTGGGGGTGATACTTTAGCATTTTGCAAATAAAAATCCATTTTTAAAAGAATCAACATGGATTTTTATTTATTCAGTGTATTATAATTCAGTATAGGCATTTTTATTTATTTTTCTTTTTATTTCAGACATTTTTATTTTTGATGTTCAGATTGTCCCATACATCTGTTAGTTGCCCAGTGTTGTTTTGGACACTTAGGCATTTGAATTGCATCCTAGATGGGTAAATAGGGGTTTCCAGGTGGGGCAAGCAGTGACCTCCTAGTTATCAAATCTGGTGGGCATTTATGAGTCCTGATTTTAGATCTCTAAGCTGCATTTCAAAATCAATGCATTAACCTAGTTCTTTTTTTTTTTTTTTTTTTTTTTGGAGACAAGAGTCTCACTCTGTTGCCCAGGCTAGAGTGCAGTGGCATAATCTTGGCTCACTACAACCCGCCTCCCATGTTCAAGTGATTCTCCTGCCTCAGCCTTCCGAGTGTCTAGGATGACAGGTTCCCGCCACCACGCCCAGCTAATTTTTGTATTTTTAGTAGAGACAGGGTTTCACCTTGTTGGCCACGCTGGTCTTGAACTCCTGACCTCAGGTGATCTGCCCACGTTGGCCTCCCAAAGTGCTGGGATTACAGGTGTGAGCCACCGCACCCAGCCATTAACCTAGTATTTTTAGTTTGTGTGTGTTTACACATACATACATATACATATATTTATTTATTTATTTATTTGAGACAGAGTCTTGCTCTGTTGTCCAGGCTGGACTGCAGTGATGTGATCTTGGCTGACTGCAACCTCTGCCTCCCGGGCTCAAGCCATTCTTCTGCCTCAGCCCCCCGAGTAGCTGGGATTACAGGCACGTGTCACCATGCCTGGCTAATTTTTTAATTTTTGTATTTTTAGTGGAGACAGGGTTTTACCATGTTGGCCAGGCTGATCTCAAACTCCTGACCTCAAGTGATCCACCCGCCTTGGCCTCCCAAAGTGCTGGGATTACAGGTGTGAGCCAGTGTCCTCGGCCTACATATGTATATTTAATGCAGCAACTCATCTTTCATTTTAGATCTTACAATGTACATTTACCATTCTTGTTTTGTTAGCCAGAGCTTTTTCTTCCAAGGTGTTTTCTTTTGGGGCTTAATTTAGGGCTTAGGCTTAAGTAATATGGAACTTGGTTTCTTTTCAACTATGTGTTTTTATATGTATTATATATTTTATGTATTTGTATTTTGGTGCAATAATCTTTGTTCAGAGTAATGACTTGACATTTTAGATGCTTACTGTTTTTTAAAGCATTGTTATTCTTCAGGTATTGAAACAATGCCTTTTGTGTGAAGTCACCATTAAAATACATAGATAATCTCCAAATACATCAACTGAAGAGCAAAAATCTTACAATTTTCAGGGTTTCCAGCTTAAAAATTTATGCTTTACCTGTATATGTTTTCAATGCACATATTAATATTGCCTTCTCGTAAATGCACTTTTTCTGCAGCTATTAACGAATTTCTTAGTTCAACATTAAAATTATATATAGGCATTTAATACAATCCTCTGTGGTAGATGAAATAAGATTCAAATGTTTTAGAAACCACTCATGTAATGGGAGAGATAACAGTGATAAGCTTGTTTTTTTTGCTATATGGAAAACAACGTCAGTTCTGCAAAAGTACCTGCAGGTGTTGCCAAGGGTTTTGCCGTTTGATACTTTCGACTTACTGACATGTATGGAAGTATTTACTCAAATCCCCAGTGCTCTGTATCATAATATGTGGAAGATTTAATTGTAGCCTGGATGTTCCTTCTTTTGGTAGTGTGAGGGAGTGTGATGGTAGATTTTTGGAATAATTAACTCAGTCATATAAATAATCAGTTACCATGAAACTCAAGTTGAGACAGTATTTAAGTTTTCAGTCTTTCAGGATGAGTTCACCAGGAGGACAACTTTGAAAGTAGCCTTCCAGACCAAGGAAGCAGCATGTGCACAAGAACAATACCAAAAATATTTTTGTGCCGGAGAAGTTCAGTAGATTGTATAAGGGGGGCCACCTACATCACAACCACCTAGTGAATTTTCTAAAATACAGATTCTTGGGCCTCATCAAAAACTAACCAAAAAAGAGTCTCTGGGAATGGGGCCTAGGAATTTTTATTTTTCTTTCACTTTTAAGTTTTAGCAAAATAATTCTTGTATGTTGTCTGGATCAATGATTCTCATACTAGCTACACTCATTAGAATCACCTGGGGAGCTTTTTAAACAGTACTAATGTTTGAACCCCACTCAGACTAATTACAATCAGAATCTCTGAGTTTGTAAGCTAGTGATGTTGACATTTAAAAAATATATATCCAGGCAATTCTTTTATATAGCAAGCATTGAGAACCACTGGTCCAGAAGGTGATTCCAAAGCTGAAAACCAATAAATATCATTGAAATTGCAGAGCCAAATGGTGTGCTAGAGTTTAGTTTTTTTCCTTTCTATGATGGTGACTCTACGACCGAACTACTCATGAAATTTATAATATTGTTAGTCAAACTTATTCTCTTTTTGTTCCGCCCTACATTAATTGCTCTTGTTATGCCACATTTTACTCAGGCGGCCATAACAATACCGTATACTGGGTGCTTTAAACAACAGAAACAAATTTTCTCACAGTTCTGGAGGCTACACGTCCACGATCAATGTTTCACGTGATTTCATTTCTAGCGAAGGCTCCTCCTGGCTTGCAGATGGCTGCCTTCTCACTATGTCCTCATATGACTTTTCTTTGGTGTGTACATGTGGAGATAGTGCACGAGTTCTCTAGTATCTCTATCTATAAGGATAGTAATCCTGTTGGATCAGTGCTCCGTCCTTGTGACCTCATTTAACCTTAATTATTTCCTTGCTCCGTGTACAGCACATTGGGAGTTAGGGTTCTAACATGAATTGAGGAGGGGCATAAACATGCAGTTCCTAATACTTTATATTTTGGAGCGTGATATTCTTACAAAATCCTTTCCTCTCACTCTACCCCCACTTTTTTTCTGATAGCCCTTTTTCCCTCTTTTTAATTAACAGAAATCTTATTTCTTAATCATGACATGAATATCAGCTCCTTGGCTGGTCTGTTTATTGCTTGACATCAATTTAATTCTTCATGAAAGCATGCTCCTTAGACACTACTGGATAGAAACCAGTAACATTCCTTAATATTAGCAGGCTAGAAAGGAGTCAGTGGATTGGAATTGTGTCCTGGCCAAAATAGAAGTTTTAACCGAGGCTATCTTGTGTTTGCTTTAGCATGAATAATAGAGAAGATTAAATGGTGTGTGTTTTTCTCTACTTTGTCAAGACTTATGCTTTTTGTTGTTGTTGGTTCAGTGTTTCTAGAAATTTGAATTGGAGTTCTCTTAGGCAGATTCCCATAGTCCCTTCCACATCTTATCATCCTACTTCTTCTGACTACCTTAGCCAATTAAGGCAGTGGTTCTTAAACTTTAGCTTGCATCAGAATCATCTGGAGGAATTGTTAAAACACAGATTACTGGGCCCCAACCCGAGATTGTGATTTAGGAGTATGGGGTCAGGCCTGAGAATTTACATTTCTAACATGTTCTCAGGTGGTGCTGATGCTGCTGGTCTAGGAACAACACTTTGAGAACCACAAATTTAAGGTACCTACCTAGCCTCAAAAGACATTTACATTTGTAAATTTGATGTGTTTTCCCATTTTCAGTTGTTGAAATCCTAGTTCTCTTTCATGATCTAGCTTAAATGTTTTCTGCCCCTGAATCTTTCCCATCTACCTAATTGGAATTAATTTTTTATTTTCTCTTTCATCAGATACAGTTTTTAACATCTATTATAGCAATTATTTTCATTCTGGTTCATAAAGCTAATTGTTTGTACATATACTGGTTGTGAATTTCTGAGTATAGGGAATATATGGTCATCTTTGTATTCGCCCTCCCACCAGAGAACAGTTACCAAATTCCATTTGGTTTCTAATGAATTGAGGTAACCAGTCATAGATGAATCACATTAATCTGATTCATTCATTCATTCATTCATTTATTTGTTTATTTTTTGAAACAGGGTCTCGCTCTGTGGCCCAGAATGGAGTGCAGTGGCGCGATCTTGTCTCGCTGTAGCCTCCGCCTCCCGGGTTCAAGTGATTATCATACCTCAGCCTCCCCAGCAGCTGGGATTACAGGTGCCCACCATGACACCCGGCTAATTTTTGTATTTTTAGTAGAGACGGGGTTTCACCATATTGGTCAGGCTTGTTTTGAACTCCTGACCTCAAGTGATCTGCCCGCCTTGGCCTCCCAAAATGGTGGGATTATAGGCGTGAGCCAACGTGCCTGCCCTAATCTGATTCATTTATGCTTTCATTTAGTAATACTTAACAAGAGAGACAGTGCTATGGGGGAAAGTGTTCTGGGATTGTAATTCTAATATTTGCTAACACTGTGATTCTGGGCTCATTGCTTAACCTCATTGTTAAAATGGTCATAATGGTATCTACGTCATAGTGTTAGTGAGATGATTAAATGAGATACACTAAGTTGCCTGGTCCACAATAACTTGTTGCTAGTTAGCTTTTAATGTGTGAGGGTTTTAATGGGCATAATAATATCTATCTTGTGGTATCATTGAGAGGATTAAAAGGTACTGTAAATTGCTTGGCTCATCATAAATAACTTCTTAGTTTGCTGTTAATGTGTAAGAGTTTTATGGTGAGGATGCCAAATCGATTTTGAGTGTTTTCTGTGGCCTTAATTCCTTGATTTCAGAATTCTGTTACTTGAATATTCCTTGTTGTGTTTTGATAACTTTTATATCTTAGCTCGAGGTCTTAGGGTGAAATGAGAAGAAACCACCCACAGCAGATGTTTCTGTGTCTGTTTCGAAAGGTTGTGAGTTACCTGACTAGAATCCTAGCCTCTTATTGGTTTCTTTGGCTTTCGAGTAATAGCTGAATTTAGTTCTCTGAGGACTGCTTAGGAAAATAGATAGCTTTGACTACCAGTGGACAACACTGTAACTCATCAAAAACAACTTTCATGCTTACTAAGTTCATTTTGTTTCAAAGCTCACAGTGTTGAAGTCAGTAAAATATGGAGACAAATTTCTAAATTTAGCCTTACATTTTGGGAAGCAAGAATTGCAGTTTCGGGCATACACACAGACTGGGTGGTCTTTGGTATGTCTGAAGAACAAAGAAAAGGTTAGTTTTATTAAAAAGAGAAATGTTATATATTGTTTTGAAGGAAAGCTAACTGGTACTACAGAAGCTTTTGGGAGCTGGCAAGCTCAGATTGGCGAGAGATAGTGGTAGGTAAAACCAGTCTTAGAGCCACAACAGATTGTTTCAGCAGCTGCTAGGTGAAGCTGTTCTTAGGGTTATAGAAGGCCATTTCAGCAACTGGGCCTGTGGAAAGTAATTCTTGGAGCAAGTGCTATGTGCTCTGAGAGCTTTTTCCCTCTGGCCCCTTGTCTCCGATTTAGTTGGGTATCACAAGAATTTATATAATTAACTTTCACAATAGCCATTTCTGTTAGTCAGCAGTAAACTGAAGGGAGAAAACACTAATTAGAATGAGGAAGCATTTCTTCCTGGCCAGGAGGGTACTTAGAAAACAAAGAACTATTACATGTTGGTATAAAAAAGGAATAATGTAACTAGTGGAACATACATATATTACATATGTAATATAAATATTTATTGTAAACATCACATATTTATACCTATATTAGGGTTAGGTGTAGGTAGCTCTAACCCTAATATATATTTACATGTATTTTTAATACATAATATATGATATTTTTACCTAATGTTCTTTTGTTCCAGGATGCCATCTAAGATACCACATTAGATTTAATTACTATACTTCCTTAGGCTCCTCCTTCTGTGTTAGTTTAACAGCCATTCCTTGTTTTTGATGGCTGACAGTTTTCAAGAGTACTGTTCAAGTATTTTGTAAAATGTACCTCAGTAGGGATTTGTCTAATCTTTTTCTCATGATTAAACTGGAACTATGGGACTTGGGAAGGAAGACCACAGAGGTAAAGTACCATTTTCATCACATTATATTTTAACATGACTTAGCATTGTTGATATTGATCTTGATCACCTGGCTGAGTGTTATTAGGTTTCTCCACTGTAAAGGTACTCTTTCTTCCCACTACCTGTGCTGTCGCCCTTGGGAAGGAAATTACTATGTGCATCCCATACTTTAGGAATAGGAAATTATACTCAACCTCCTTGAGGGTGGAGTAGCTACATAAATGATTTGAAATTCTTTTACATAAGGAATTTGTCTCTTCCCTATTTATTTATTAAATCATTTATTTATATCTATCTGGACTCATGGATATTTATTTTATAATTTAGGTTGTAATTCAATACTACTTCATTTTGTTGAAATGTTTTAGCTTTTGGCTGGGTGCGGTGGCTCATGCCTGTAATCCCAGCACTTTGGGAGGCCGAGGTGGGCGGCCCACCTGAGGTCAGGAGTTCAAGACCAGGCTGGCCAACATGGCAAAACCCCATCTCTACCAAAAATACAAACATTAGCCAGGTGTGGTGGTGCTCCTGTAATCCCAGCTACTCAGGAGGCCGAGGCAGGAGAATCACTTGAACCTGGGAGGCGGAGGTTGCTGTGAGCTGAGATTGCGCCACTGCACTCCAGCCTGAGTGACAGAGTGAGACTCCATCTCCAAAAAAAAAAAAGAAAAAAAAAAAGGAAAAGAAATGTTTTAGCTTTGGCCATTGGGAGTTCAGTTAGCTTTATATCCCTTTGACGTATTCCTTTGTCATATCCCCATCATTAGTGTACATGTGTATGTATGTGTGGTGTGTTTACGTTTGAACACTTACTTGCATTCTGGCACTACAAGGTGTTCCAGGTTCATCTTGTATATTGCCTTCCTAATATCAGTCCTAGAATTAGCCATTTCTACAAGGAACACTGGTTCCTTTTATTGAACAGTGGTATTAGAAAATAAGATCTGGGTACTAGGTATTCTTGATTTGACCTACTTTTACTTTCCAGAACGTACCTTAATTTTATGCATCTATGTCTTTGGCCATGATGTTTTCTCTGTGTGGAATGTTCTCCACCTTTTATTTGCCTGACATACTCCATTTCATCTTGAGAAGCACAAAGCCTGCTCAAGTACTGTGTCCTCTGGAATGCGTACCTTTATTTTCTGTAGGTCATTTACTGTCTCTTTTTAGTCCTTTTGCACATTTTACATACTATTATAGCACATAGCCTACTATAGTATTGTTTACATGTTTCTGTCTTAGACAGTGAGCTGCTTCAGGGCAATAGTTGGGGCATTCTTATTTGTTAAAACACAAAAACACACATACGAAATTAAACCAGTTGTCTTTTTAAGGAAAAGGATGGTAGTGATAATTAAAGGAGGATTTGAATGACTGGTTTTATCAAAACTAGAGTCTGGGGAGTTGGGGAGGTGTTGGTCAAAGGATACAAAATTTCAGTTAGGGGGGTAAGTTCATGAGCTGTATTGTATAACATGATGACAGTACTTAATAAGAATGTATGTATTAGAGGCTGGGTGCAGTGGCCCACACCTGTAATCCCAGCACTTTGGAAGGCCAAGGGGGGCGGATCACAAGATCAGGAGTTCGAGAACAGCCTGACCAACATGGTGAAACCCCGTCTCTACTAAAAATACAAAAATTAGTTGGGCGTGGTGGCGAGTGCCTGTAATCTCAGCTGCTTGGGAGGCTGAGGCAGGAGAATTGCTTGAACCTGGGAGAGGGAGGTTGCAGTGAGCTGAGATTGTGCCATTGCACTCCAGCCTGGGCAACAGAGTGAGACCCTGTCTCAAAAAAAAAAAAGATAAAAAGAATATTGTATTTTTGAAAGTTGGGTAGAGAGTTGATTGTAGGTGTTCTCACCAAAAAAATGCTAAAATATGTAAGGTAATACATATGTTAGCCCCATTTAGCCATTCCACAACGTATACATATTTCAAAACATTATATTGTACATGATAAATATATTCAATTTTTGTTAATTAAAATATATAAATCAACAAACCCCCAAAATCTACAGTCTGAAAGACTATAGATACATAAATAAAATAAATAAGAAATAAATGAGTATAGTGACAGCTGGAAACCATTACTTATGTAACAAAACAATAGATTCAGATTGGTATGATTCATAGAATACTTTGAAAAACAAAAAAAATTCAGTATTCTTTAATACGAATTCATATATAATGTAAAAATATAAAAACATGTTGGTATAACTTTCTCACACTTTTGGGAAGGGAAGAAGGAAAAGAAATGAGATACCAACTTGGGCAACATGGCAAAACCCTGTCTCTACAAAAACAAAAAACGAAGAACAAAAATTAGCTGGGCATGGTGGTCCATGCCTGTAGTCTCAGCTACATTACAGGCTGAGACAGGAGAACTGCTTGAGCCCAGGAGGTTGAGGCTGCAGTGACCTGTGACTGCACCACTGCACTCCAGCCCAGATGACAGAGCGAGACCCTGTCTCCAAAAAAAAAAAAAAAAAAAAAAAAGAAAAAAGAAAATAAGATGGAGAAGGGTTGGAGACTTTAATAATCTATAAACATTTCTGACTTTTTTAGAAAGTGGGTTTGAAATATATAGGGCAGTTGGCTGTGCATGGTGGCTAATGCCAGTAATCCTTGTGCATTGGGAGACTGAGGCAGGTGGATTGTATGAGGCCAGTAGCTCAAGACCAGCCTAGGTAATAGTGAGACTCCATTTCTACGAAAAGTAAAAAAATTAGCTGGTTTGGTGGTGCTCACCTGTAGTCCTAGCTACTTGGGAGCTGAGATGGGAGGATCACTTGAGTTCAGGAGTTCAGTATTATAGTGAGCTGTGATCACACTACTATACTCTAGGCTAGGTGACAGAGTGAGACTCTGTCTCAAAACAAACAATAAATTAAAAACATATAGCAAATATTAAAATTATGAAGTGTTGGTGGAGGGTATACCAGGATATGGGATGGTTTTATTTTTATGTTTAAGAAATTAGTTTTAAGACAGAATGAAGAAAATAATAAACAATAGACTTTCAAATGGTCTGGTAGACTGAAGACCCTCTTTAATACTAAATAAAATCAGCCAGTAGAATAAAGTAGTAACAACAACAAAAATACTAAATATGGTCAAACTAGAAAGCAAAAATAGACAGTTGTCATGTACTAGAACCAAAAAGGGAAATCAGTGTCATTGCAATGGTTTTATCAGAACCGCCCAGACTAAGCCCCAAATTTTGGGTCTCACATACCCTGCATCATTTCTACAGTTGCTTTCAGCAACTGGCCCTCTCAACTGGATATAGATACTAGGGGCTGAAGACTGGTCTTACGACTGGAGATGAGATATAAGACCTCTGTTCTCTAGGAATGATGCAGGGTATGCAAGACCCAAAATTTGGGGCTTAGCCTGGGAAGTTTCTTGGCTTTGCACAGAAAAGAATTCAAGAATGAGTCGGCAGTGAAACACAGCAACTTTATTAAACTCGCACTACCCCTTGTGGAGCAGGCTAGGCAGTGTGCCGAGAGCCCTTGTGGGCTGTTGGCTAATAATTTACACCCACTTTTAATTACATGGAAATTAAGGCACAGGTTCTTCAGAAATCCCTAGAAAAGGAGTGGTAACTTCTGAGTTGTGCTATTTGTAAAGTATCATGGTGTTGGTGGGAGTATCTTATGCTAATGAACAATGAGTGTCACTAGAGGTTGCTTTTGGCGCCATCTGCAGGTTCTGGCCATTTTCTTCAGTTTGTCTTGCCCAGATGGGGAAGTAAGTCCCGCTGGTCTCTTGTCATACAAGGAAGGAGCTATAAAATCCTGGCGTGTACATTTCAAATAATGTCTAGTAAAATTTTACCTGAAGATTCAGGGAAGCAGTAAAAAAGGTGACCATTTACCCAGGGCCATAGGGGAAAAAGGCATCGTTAGCCTCAAAAAGTGAGAACTACAGGCATACCTCAACGATGTTTTAGGCACAGTTCCTGACCAATGCAATAAAGTAGATATCTGAATAAAGTGAGTCACTAATGTTTTGGTTTCCCAGTGCATATAAGTTATGTTTACACTATTATGTAGCTGATTAAGTGTGCAGTAGCATTATGTCTTTAAAAAAAAAAAGCATGTACCTTAATTTTAAAATACTTTATTGTTAAAAAAAAATGCTAATTATCACCTGAGCCTTCAGCAAGTATTAATCTTTTTGCTGGTGAAGGGTCTTGCCTCAACGTTGATAGCTGCTGACTGATCAGAATAGTGGTTGCTGAAAGTTGGGGTGGCTCTGGCAATTTCTTAAAATAAGACAACAATTACATTTGCTGCATTGGTTGGCCCTTCTTTCACGAGAGGTTTCTCTGTAGCATGCAGTGCTGTTTGATAGCAATTTTTTTTTTTTTTTTTTTTTTTGAGACGGAGTTTCGCTCTTGTCGCCCAGGCTGGAGTGCAGTGGTGCAATCTCGGCTCACTGCAACTCCGCCTCCTGGGTTCAAGCGATTCTCCTGCCTCAGCCTCCTGAGTAGCTGGGATTACAGGCGCCCACGACCGCGCCCGGCTACTTTTTTTTGTATTTTTAGTAGAAATAGGGTTTCACCATGTTGGGCAGGCTGGTCTCGAACTCCTGACCTCAGGTGATCTGCCTGCCTCGGCCTCCCAAAGTGCTGGGATTGTAGACATGAGCCACCACGCCCAGCCTGTTTGATAGCATTTTACACAAACTAGAGCTTCTTTCAAAACTGGAGTCAATCCTCTCAAACCCTACTGCTGCTTTATCAGTTAAGGTTATGTCATAGTCTAAATCCTTTGTTTACATTTCAACAGTGTTCACAGCATCTACATCAGGAATAGATTTTCATCTCAAGAAACCACTTTTTTTGCTCATCCATAAGAAGCAACTTCGTATGTATTCAGGTTTTATCATAAGATTGCAGCAATTCATGCATATCTTCACGCTCCACTTCTAATTGTAGTTATCTTGCTGTCTTCACCATATCTGTAGTTCCTCTGCTGAAGTCTTGAATCCCTCAAAATTATCCATAAGGGTTAGAATCAACTTCTCCCAAACTCTTGTTGATGTTGATATTTTGACCTCTTCCCATGAATTATGAATGGCATCTAGAATGGTGAATCCTTTCCAGAGGGTTTTCAGTGTACTTTGCCCAGATCCATAAGAGGAGTCACTATCTACAGCAGCTATTATAGCTTTATGAAATGTATTTTCTAAATAATAAAACTTGAAATTCAGAAATAATCCTTGACCCATGAGCTACAGAATGGATGTTGTGTTAGCAGCCAGAAAAACAACTTTGATCTCTTTGTACATCTCCATCTGAGCTCTTGAGTAACCAAGTGTATTGTCAATGAATAGTAATAGTTTGAAAGGAATCTGTTTTTCTAAGCAGTAGGTCCCAGAAGCTGGGTTAAAATATTCAGTAACCCATATTGTAAAGAGATGTGCTGTCACTCAGGCTTTGTTGTTCCATTTAGAGAGCACAGGCAGAATAGATTTAGCATAATTCTGAAGAGACCTAGGATATTCAGAATGGTCAATAAGCATTGGCCTCAGTTGAAAGTCACCAACTGCATTAGCCCCTAATGAGAGAGTCAGCCTGCCCTTTGAAGCTTTGAAGCCAGGCATTGACTTCTCTTTTGCTGTGATGATGCCTTCTTCCAATAGAAGGCTGTTTTATCCACATAGACTGTTACTACTGCTGTTTAGTGTAAGCATCTTCATCAGTTAGGTCCTGAATAAAACTTACTACAGCTTCTACATCAGGACTTGCTGCTTCACCTTGAATTTTCATGTTGTGGAGATGACTTCCTTCCTTGAACTTCGTGAGCCAACCTCTGCAAGCTTCAAACTTTTCTTCTGCGTGTCCTCACCTGTGTCACAGAATGTAAGCAAGTTAGGTCCTTGCTCTGCATTAGGTTTTGGCTTAAGCAAAAGTTTCGACTGGTTTAATCTTCTATTCAGACCACTAAAACTTTCTGTATATTAGTAGTAAGGCTGTTTTGCTTTCTTATTATTTGTATATTCACTAGAGTAACACTTAATTTTCCTCAAGGACTTTTCCTTTGCATTCACAATTTGGCTATTTGGTGCAAAAAAACCTTGCTTTAAGCTTATCTCAACTTTCAACATTTCTTTCTCATTAAGCTTAATCATTTTAAGCTTTTGATTTAAAATGAGAAACATGACTTGAACACTTAGAGGCTATTGTTGGGTTATTAATTGGCCTCATTTCAATATTGTGTCTAAGAGAATAGGGACTCCCAAGGAGGAGAGAGATGGGGAAACTGGCAGGTCAGCAGAGCAGTCAGGACACATACAACATTTATTGATGAAGTTCATTGTCTTGTGGGCATGGTTTATGGCGCCTCAGAACGATTACAATAGTAACATCAAAGATTGTAGATTACCATAATATATATTATAATAGTGAAAAAGTGTGAAACATTGCAAGAATTACCAAAATGTGACACAGAAACATGCAATTAGCATGTACTATTGGAAAAATGGTTCTGATAGACTTGCTCAATGCAGGGATGCCATAAACCTCTAATTTTTTCTTTCTTTTTTATTTTTGAGATGGAGTCTTGCCCTATCGCTGAGGCTGGAGTGCAGTGGCGCAATCTTGGCTCTCTGCAACTTGTGCCTCCTGGGTTCAAGTGATTCTCCCGCCTCAGCCTTCCGAGTAGCTGGGACTACAGGCACATGCTACCACGCTCAGCTAACTTTTTGTATTTTAGTAGAGACGGGGTTTCACTGTGTTGCCCAGGCTGGTCTCGAACTCCTGAGCTCAGGCAGTCAGTCCTCCTTGGCCTCCCAAAGTGCTAGGATTATAGGCGTGAGCCAATGTGCCCGGCCCCCTTCAATTTTTTAAAAATGCAATATCTTCACAGTGCTGTAGAGTGTAATAAAATGAGTTTGCTTATACAAAATTCTGTCAAATGATTAAGATTGAATTCATGCAAATTAAAACTGGTCTAGAACTAATGAAGTCCATAAAGTTCCAGCCAATGCATATACAGGAAACACTTTATAAGGATACCATCATAATGCATGGTATGAAAATAAATCTTTCTGAAGATGAACCTAGTTGTTAGATGTTATATACCACAGGAGAAGCCACAATCACATTCAGCAGATGCCAAAATCATAGAACTAACAACTTGAGAACTGGTAACAAAGAGACTTTAAGATAGATATGTTCAAAATATATAAAACTGTAGAGAATAGAACTTATAAGCCAGAAATAGTGAAAAAATAGAATAGATTGGATTTTATAAAGAATCTAAAAGTACATCTTCAAAGAAAAAACTCTATAATAGGTAGGTAAATTGGAAAACTATAGGTTTAAAAAAATGGTATAGAAGATAAAGTGAATCATCACTATACAAATTTGTATAGAAAATTTAAAAGATGATATGGAGGCTAGAATGTGATGCACCTCCATGGCAAGTAGGAGCTCTGAAAGAGCAGAATTGATTATGTAGGAGATATAATATTCAAATGAATAAAAGTTGAGAATGTCTTAGATTTATTAAAATATGCAACAAACACCATGTCATATACTTAACTCATAATAGCAAAATAAAAAATAAGCACTAAAAGCCACCAGAGAATGGGATGATTAGAAAACAAGTAGGAGCGTGGCAGACTCAAGCTCAACCATAATAATTACACGAAATATAAGTACTTTAAATACTTTAATACAGAGGCAGATGTTGTTGTAGTGGATAAAAAGCAAGACCTGACTATAGTCTGTCTAAAAGAAATGTACTATATGAGTAAAGCCACAGTTAAAA